>NC_090450.1:537099767-537818267 GCF_031143425.1 Pleurodeles waltl
CTCCAGGAGATTGGAATGGTGTGTTGTTAAATTTTGTGCTTTTGGTGGTATGTTTGGAGGGAATTGTAGAAATTCTATGCAATAACCATGTTGGATAATTGCTAGAACCCAAGTGTCTGTAGTGATTTCCTCCCATGCATTGTAATAATGACCTATTCTTCCCCCCACTGGTGTTGTGTGGAGGGGGTGAGTGACCTGTGAGTCACTGTTTAGTAGTAGGGGCTTTGGGGCTTTGAAATCTTCCTCTATTTCTAGGGAATTGCCCTCCTCTATATTGTCCCCGAAAACCTCCTCTATACTGTCCCTGGTAACTGGACGGTGTGGCTTGTGAGGTGCTGGCTTGTGTGCTTTGACCTCGAAACCCCCCTCGAAAGGGCGTTTTACGGAATGTGCTGTAATTCCCTCTGCTCTGCGGGGAGTAGAGTGCGCCCATGGCTTTGGCAGTGTCCGTATCTTTTTTGAGTTTCTCAATCGCTGTGTCCACTTCTGGACCGAACAGTTCTTTTTCATTAAAAGGCATATTGAGAACTGCTTGTTGAATCTCTGGTTTAAATCCAGACGTTCGGAGCCATGCATGCCTTCTGATAGTTACGGATGTATTAATTGTCCGTGCAGCTGTATCTGCAGCGTCCATGGAGGAGCGGATCTGGTTGTTGGAAATGGTCTGTCCCTCCTCAACCACTTGTTTTGCCCTATTTTGTAAGTCCTTGGGCAGATGATCAATGAGATGTTGCATCTCGTCCCAGTGGGCTCTGTCATAGCGCGCAAGTAGTGCCTGTGAGTTCGCGATGCGCCACTGGTTTGCAGCTTGTGCTGCGACTCTTTTACCAGCTGCATCGAACTTGCGGCTTTCTTTATCTGGGGGTGGTGCATCTCCAGATGTGTGAGAGTTGGCCCTTTTTCTAGCTGCTCCTACAACGACAGAGTCTGGTGGCAGCTGTGTAGTGATGAAAGCCGGGTCTGTAGGAGGCGCCTTATACTTTTTTTCCACCCTTGGTGTGATTGCCCTACTTTTGACCGGCTCCTTAAAGATGTCTTTTGCGTGCCGGAGCATACCAGGGAGCATAGGCAGGCTTTGGTAGGAGCTGTGGGTGGAGGAGAGTGTGTTAAATAAGAAATCATCCTCGACCTGTTCTGAGTGGAGGCTTACGTTGTGAAATTGTGCTGCTCTAGCCACCACTTGAGAATACGCGGTGCTGTCTTCTGGTGGAGATGGCTTTGTAGGGTATGCCTCCGGACTGTTATCTGACACTGGGGCGTCGTATAGGTCCCATGCGTCCTGATCTTGGTCACCCTGGCTCATGGTGGTGTGAGCTGGGGAGTGTGATGGAGTTTGTGCTGGTGAGACGTTAATCACAGGCGGAGGAGAGGGTGGTGGGGTAACTCTTTTCACCACTTTTGGTTGTGGTGTTTGTTCCGTCTGGAACTCCAACCTTCTCTTTCTCCTAATGGGGGGAAGGGTGCTTATTTTTCCTGTCCCCTGCTGTATGAAGATACGCTTTTGCGTATGGTCCACATCAGTTGCTTGCAGCTCTTCCTCAAACCTATGCTTCTGCATTTGGGAGGTTAGCGAGTGCTCTTCTGTATAAGAGCCTGAAGCTGGGTCGCTTGCAGTTTGTTTCGGCATCGAAACCCTGTCTGCGTGTTTTTTCGGCTCCGAGGTGACTCTTTTCTTTTTCGGGGCCGAAACCTCTCGGCGTCGATCTGTTTCGGTGCCGCTGTCTCGGCGTCGAGCCGTGTCGGCACCGGCATCTCGGTGTCGAGGCTTGTCTCCAGCACTTTCTCGGTCCCGAGAAGGCTGCGTGCCGGTGTCTCGACCGGAGTCGGACGATCTCGGCACTGTGTGGGCCTTTTTCGGTGCCGACGGGCGGTCACCGAATTTATGGGTGGAGCCATGGCCTGGTGGCAGTGGCGTCCCCTGGGCCTTGTAAATGTTCTTCTGAGTGGATTTCGACGTCTTACTCACGGTTTGTGTATCGTCGAATCCTTCGGAGTCTGAGTCTTGGATCGAAAAGGTACCTTCTTCTTCCTGTTCCTCGAACTCCCGTTGGGCTGTCGGTGCGGACGCCATCTGAAGTCTTCTGGCTCGACGGTCTCGGAGTGTTTTTCGGGACCGGAACGCACGACAGGCCTCGCAGGTGTCTTCGCTGTGCTCAGGTGACAGGCACAGGTTGCAGACCAAGTGTTGGTCTGTGTAAGGGTACTTATTGTGGCATTTGGGGCAGAAACGGAACGGGGTCCGTTCCATCGGCGTTCTTCAGCACGCGGTCGGGCCGACCAGGCCCCGACGGAGGATCGAAAAACTACCCCGAAGGGCACCGGAGCTCTTCGATCTTCGATGCGGTGTGGAATCTAAGTACGCCGATCCCGAACGCAACAATACCGACGAAAATCTTCCGAAATTAGCTAATTTTCCGTTCCGAAACTCGGAGCGACAGGAACACGTCCGAACCCGATGGCGGAAAAAAAACAATCGAAGATGGAGTCGACGCCCATGCGCAATGGAGACAAAAGGAGGAGTCACTCGGTCCCGTGACTCGAAAGACTTCTTCGAAGAAAAACAACTTGTAACACTCCGGCCCAACACCAGATGGCGAGCTATTGCAGAACATGCGTATCTACAGCGACAGATGCCATCGAACATATATTTTCTTAGTTTATTTTAAGAACCACAGGTTCAAGATTTGAAGTAAACACATAAAATGCAAGGTACTTCACTTAGGTAACTTAGGAACTTTGAATAAAAGCAATATCATATACAGTCATTGTAAAAATGGCGCTAAGCTATTTTCAAGGTGGACACTGCAAAAATCAACAGTTCCTGGGGGAGGTAAGTAAAGATTAGTTTGTGAGGTAAGTAAGACACTTACAAGTCTCAGTTCCTGGGTATAGGCAGCCCACCGTTGGGGGTTCAAGGCAACCCCAAAGTTACCACACCAGAAGCTCAGGGCCGGTCAGGTGCAGAGGTCATTGAGGTGCCCAAAACACATAAGCGCCTATGGAGAACAGGGGTGCTCCAGTTCCAGTCTGCCAGCAGGTAGGTACCCACGTCCTCGGGGGCAGACCAGGGGGGTTTTGTAGAGCACTGGGGGGGGACACAAGTAGGGACACAAAACACACCCTCAGCGGCACAGGGGCGGCCGGGTGCAGTGTGCAAAGCAGGCATCGGGTTTCAGATAGGAATCAATGGAGGGACCCGGGGGCACTCTAGCGGTGCAGGCAGGCACAGGGGGGGGCTTCTTGGGATAGCCACCACCTGGGCTAGGCAGAGGGTCGCCTGGGGGTCACTCCTGCACTGAGGCTCGGTTCTTTCAGGTCCTGGGGGCTGCGGGTGCAGTGCTGGTTCCAGGCCCTTGTTATAGACAGTCGTGGTCGGGGGAGCCTCTAGATTCTCCCTACAGGTGTTGCTGTGGGGTCTCAGGGGGGTCGTCTCAGGCTACTCACAGGCTCGCAGTCGCCGGGGAGTCCTCCCTGTGGTGTTTGTTCTCTGGATCTCGAGCCGGGGGCGTTGGGTGCAGAGTGTGAAGTCTCTCGATTCCGGTGGGAAACGCGAAGTCTTTGGAAGTTGCTTCTTTGTTGCAAAGAAATTGCTGGTGTTGAGCAGGGCCGCTGCTCACTGGAATTTCTTGGTGCTTCAGTCCAGGGCAGTCCTCTGAGGCTTCAGAGGTCGCTGGTCCTTGTCAGATGCGTCGCTGGTTGCAGGTTTTCGAAGTTGGAGACAGGCCGCTAGGGCTGGGGCCAAAGCAGTTGTTGTCGTCCATCTTCTCTGCAGGCTTGTAGGTCAGCAGTCCTTCTGGTTTCTTCAGGTTGCAGGAATCTGATTTCCTGGGATCTGGGGTGCCCCTAAATATTAAATTTAGGAGTGTGTTTAGGTCTGGGAAGGCAGTAGCCAATGGATACTGTCCTAGAAGGTGGCTACACCCTCCCTGCGGGGAGGGGAGCACATCCCTAATCCTATTGGGGTAATCCTCCAAACTCAAGATGGAGGATTTCTAAAGGCAGGGGTCACCTCAGCTCAGGACACCTTAGAGGCTGATCTGACTGGTGGGTGACTCCTTGTTTTTCTCATTATCTCCTCCAGCCTTGCCGCCAAAAGTGGGGGCAGAGGCCGGAGGGGCGGGCATCTCTACTAGCTGGGATGCCCCGGGGCGCTGTAACAAAAGGGGTGAGCCTTTGAGGCTCACCGCCAGGTGTTACAGTTCCTACACGGGGAGGTGACAAAGGCACTCTCCCGTGTGGCCAGCAACATGTCTGGTGTGTGGCAGGCTGGCAGAAACTGGTCAGACTACACTAGAAGTCTGACTGGGTTTCAGGGGGTATCTCTAAGATGCCCTCTGGGTGTATGTTACAATAAATTGCACACTGGCATCAGTGTGCATTTATTGTGCTGAGAAGTTTGATACCAAACTTCCCAGATGTCAGTGTAGCCATTATGGAGCTGTGGAGTTCGTGGTTGACAAACTCCCAGACAATATACTCTTATGGCTACCCTGCACTTACAATGTCTAAGATTTTGCTTAGACACTGTAGGGGCATAGTGCTCATGCACATATACCCTCGCCTGTGGTATAGTGCACCCTGCCTTAGGGCTGTAAGGCCTGCTAGAGGGGTAACTTACCTATACCACAGGCAGTGTGGGGTTGGCATGGCACTCTGAGGGGAGTGCCATGTCGACTTAGTCATTTTCTCCCCACCAGCACAAACAAGCTGTGAGGCAGTGTGCAAGTGCTGAGTGAGACGTCCCCAGGGTGGCAAAAGACATGCTGCAGCCCTTAGAGACCTTCCCTGGCATCATGGCCCTTGGTACGAGAGGTACCAGTTACAAGGGACTTATCGGAGTGCCAGGACTGTGCCAATTATGGAAGCAAAGGTACAGTTTAGGGAAAGAACACTGGTGCTGGGGCCTGGTTAGCAGTGTCCCAGCACACTTTCAATAAAAACTTAGCATCAGCAAAGGCAAATAGTTAGGGGGTAACCATGTCAAGGAGGCATTTCCTTACAGCAGGTAACGCCTGTGGGCTGGCAGGATGGGGATATGAAAATATGCATCCTGCAAGTCCAACGCTACCATTCAGTCTCCTTGGTCTAGGACAGACAAGACCTGAGGCAAGAGTGGGCATCTTGAATTTCTCCTTCTTGAGGAAGAGATTGACGTCCCTTAAATCCAGGCTAGGGCGAAGGCCCTTGTTCTTCCTGGGAATCAGAAAGTAGCTGGAATAACAACCACTGCCTACTTCTGACATTGGGACCCTTTCTATGGCTCCGTTGACCAAGGGAGCCGTAACTTCCTCGCGGAGCAAAACCAAATGATCCTCCATCAGCCGTTCTTTCGTCAGAGGGATAGAGGCAGGGAAAGACTGTAAGGGGAGGAAATAGCCTTTCCGTGTGATCTGCAGAACCCACTTGTCCGTTGTGATGGAAAGCTAGCGAAGGAGATGAAATTGAATGCTCCCTCCAAGTGAACCGACATGGTCCTGCAGAACCACACTAGGAGGGCTTCGGCGCAGTGGAGGGGGGCTGTGTGGTGGCCGACCTCTGGCCAGACCCTCTGCGTCATCTTCCAGGAAGTTGTGAAGCCTGAGGACGGTGGCTAAACTGTGCCTGGCGTGGTACCACGCCCCTTCCGAAGCCTCCAAACGGGCGAAAGACAGACTGCTGTCGTACTGGTGCTGAAAGGCCCAAGGATGTGGCCGTAGCTCGAAAATCCTTGAACCCCTCAAGCGCGGAGTCTGCCTTCTCACCAAAAAGGCGAGAGCCATCAAATGGCAGGTCCATCAAACTTGACTGGACATCCCCTGAAAAGCCAGCTGACCGTAGCCAGGCGTGGCAACGTAGGGCCACTGACGTTGCAATCGCTCTGCCTAGCGAGTCGGCCATGTCCAATCCACACCTGATCGTAAACTTGGCTGCATCTCTCCCATCCTTGACAGCCTGGGTGAGAGTGTCCCGTACGTCCTCTGGGACCTGTGGAAGCACCTGTGCCACCGTATCCCATAAATATGGTGGAAGAAAACATTTTCTTTCCAAGCAGTCGAGGCAATATCCAGTTGCAGATTCCTTACCTTAGAATTTCCCCCAGGTCTGGATCCAAAGATTTTTCTAAAGCAGTACCACTGTGAGCCATTAGGTGGTGTTGATCGGCTCCGCCTCAGTCATCGGCTGCATCGGATATGATGCTGCAGGTCCTATACAGGTGCCACCCTGGTGCGCTAACGTCCAGTTTCTTTTCACAACTTTCCACACCAGAAGTGCAGAGCCATGAACAACACTGACCACTGGTGTGTTGAAACAAGGGCCCTGAAAGCGGAATCCCTGTCCCTAGAAATTAGATCATAGTACGTGAAGAATGGGTGGGTAAGTAATGTGCAACTAGATATTGTCTCTACCAGATAAGGCGTTATGGAAAGTAAGTAACTTGTCCATTTGATACAGACATCTAGTTTCAGATTCCATACCTTAGAATAGATATCCAAGCAATACCATCCTGGGAGGTGGACCTGCAAATTAAGATCACACCAGACAGTCCAGCAGGACTGAACTGGCAAAATGTCTGTCCATACGGACCTGACTGTCCCAAGCAGTAGTGCCTGGTAAAAGTGTGCAGGGATGTCCATGTTGCTGCCTGACAGATGTCCAGGACTGGAACTCCGCGTGCTAACGTGGTGGATACAGCTTTAGCTCTAGTAGAATTAGCAAGCAAGCCCTCAAGGGGTTGCATTCTATCCAATGCGTAGCACATTTTATTGCAGAGTATGACCCATCCGGAGATGGTTCTCCTCTGCACTGCCTGACCTTTCTTCAAACCCACATAACCAGCTAAGAGTTAATCATCCACCCCGAACTCTATGATCGAGGTAGAATTTCAATGTTCTTTTTGGAGTCTCTCCTCTTCCTTAGAAGGATGCAGTGGTGCGTAAAAAGTAGGCAAGGTGATGGATTGGCCTATATGTAAAGGCGTAACCACTTTCGGAAGAAAGGAGGTGTAGGAAAGTAGCCTCTTTTTGGCATGTTACCCCCAATTTCTGCCTGTCAGTGTGTTTGACTGTGTCACTGGGATCCTGCTAACCAGGACCCCAGTGCTTATGCTCCCTCTCCTCTAAATTGTGTCACTGCATACTGGTAACCCAGTATTTCACCCAAAATTGGCATACTGGTCACCCCTTATAAGTCCCAAGCATATGGTACATAGGTACTCAGGGCATTGGGGTTCCAGGAGATCCCTATGTGCTGCAACATTTTGTTTGCCACTCATATGGAGCCCATGCAAAGGATTCTACAAGACTGCCATTGCAGCCTGTGTGAAATGGTGCATGCACCCTTTCACAGCCATTTACACTGCACCAGGTCACTTATAAGTCACCAATATACCAGGCCTTCCAACCCTGAAGGCTGGGTGCAGAGTACCTGTGTGTGAGAGCACCCCTGCATTAGCAGAGGTTCCCGCACATCGTCCAGGACCATTTTCCTGGTCTTCGTGAGTGCGGGGACGCCATTTTACGCGCGCACTATACATAGGTCACTACCTATGTACAGCTTCACAATGGTAACTCTGGATATGGCCATGTTTGATATCAAACATGTTGGAATCATAACCCAAGGCTTTTGCAAGCATTTGCTGTATGATTCCATGCACTCTGGGGGGCTCCTTAGAGGACACCCAGTACTGCCATTACAGCCTTCTGAGGTTTTCCAGGTAGCCCCAGCTGCTGCCACCTCCCAGACAGGTTTCTGCCCTCCTGTGGCTTGAGCAGCTCAAGCCCAGGAAAGCAGAACAAAGGATTTCCTTTGGGAGAGGGATGTCACACCCTCTCCCCTTGGAAATAGGGGTTACAGGCATGAGAGGGGTAGCCTCCCAGAGCCTCTTGAAATGCTTTGAAGGGCACAGATGGTGCCCTCCTTGCATAATTCGGTCTACACCAGTTCAGGGACCCCCAACCCCTGCTCTGGCACAAAACTGGACAAAGGAAAAGGGAGTGACCACTCGCCTGTCCATCACCACCCCAGGGGTGGTGCTCAGAGCTCCTCCAGAGGGTCCCTGGGTTTTGCCATCTTGGATTCCAAAGTGGCAGCAAATTCTGAGAGCATCTGAGTGGCCAGTGCCAGCAGGTGATGTCAGATCCCTCCCCTGGTAGGTACTTACCTGTGTAGGTGACCAATCCCCCTTTCAGGGCTATTTAGGGTCTCTCTCTTGGGTGGTTCTTCAGATTCGGATTGCAAGACTCCAGCAGGAATCCTCTGCATCCTTTACTTCACCTTCTTACTGAAGAAACTGCATCTGGACCCTCCAGGAACTCTACAAATGCAACAAAGAAGCAAATACGACATATGCAACATTGTATCTTCAGCTCCAGCCAGCAATTGCAATTGTTTCCCGGTCGTGCATCCTCAGAGAACAGACAGTCTTCAGCCTGCACCAGAAGAACAAAGGAATCTCCCTTGAAGTGAAGGAGACTCTTCCCTGCTTTAGCAACATCCCTCTGCAGGGACGACCGGTGACTTGGGTTCCCTCTCCTGAAGAAGCACGTGTATCCAGCAACACGGGTGATGGACTGAAGTGGTCCCAACAGTCTTAACGTCCAGATGTCCAACTTTGGTGGAGGTAAAAGCTTGCCTCCCTACGCAAGACAGTACCACCATGCACCACATTGTTTTGCAGTTGCCAAGGCTTGTGGGCATCCTTCCACGAAGTTCACATGCACTGTGAAGCTCCGTCCCCCTGCATTCCTTCCTGCGACGCACAGCCTCCTGTGTGGTGCTCCGGGCGTGGCACCTTCTTTGTCCCCGTGCTGTGGAACTCCTGTGTGCGCTGCCTGGTCTTCTGAGAGCTATCTGAGTTGCTGAGAGCCCCCTCTGTCTCCCTCCTCCTGGGTAGAGGCCACCAGGTCCCTCCTGGTCTTGGGCAGTGCCATTTTCCATTAACCGCAAGTTTTGCATGTGCCAAGGCTTGTTAGCGGAATACAGCGATGCAAACCAAACTGCAATCATCCATCCGGCGTGGCACATTATCTGCACCAACCAGAACCCGCACCCGTCTTCTTGGGTGCAGTACTGACAGTTCTTCACTGGTGGTTCTTCTTTTGCACCTTCATCCGAGTTAGCAGGGGCTCCTTTTCTCCATGGACTCTTTAGTGCTTGTTGGACTTGGTCCCCTTCTTCCACAGGTCTTCAGGTGCAGGAATCCATTGTTGGTGTCTTGCAGTCTCTTCTGGTTCTTGCAAAATCTTCTATCACATATTCTTGTGTGTTCTAGGAAAGTTACTGTGATTTACTCTTGCTTTTCTGGGCTCTGGGGTGGGTTCTATTACTTACCTTTGGTGTTTTCTAATACTCTCAGAGCCCCTCTACAAACTACACTTGCCTAGGTGGAAAACCCATGTTCGCATTCACTATTTTTGTATATGGTTTGTGTTCCCCTCGGTCCATTTCTAACTATTGTGATTTTCACTATTTGCAATGTTTTCTAACTGTTTTACAGCTATCTCTGCATTCTATTGTATATACTGTGTATATTACTTACCTCCTAAGGGAGTATAGTCTCTAAGATATTTTTGGCATTTATGTTACCAAAATAAAGTACCTTTATTTTTGTAACCCTAAGTAGGTTCTTTCTTGTGTGTGAGTATGGTGTGACTACAGTGGTATTGCATGAGCTTTGCATGCCTCCTGGTGAGGCCTTGGCTGCTCATCCACACTACCACTAGAGAGCCTGGCTTCTAGACACTGCCTACATTTCACTAATAAAGGATAACTGGACCTGGTATAAAGTTTAAGTACCTTAGGTACTCACTACAGACCAGGCTTGCCTCCTACAGGTGACCTGTGTGCAAAGCACCACTTTGTCAGGATACAAGGAAAGGTAGGGTGGCATAGATGACAATGCCTGCAGCTCACTCACCCTGTGGGCAGATGTAATGGCCGCAAGGAAGGCTGTTTCCAAAGTGAGAAACTTTAGAGGACAACTGTGGCGAGGCTTTAAGGGAGCACACATCAGCAATGTCCCCCCCTACTGGGGCACTATAAATGGGGAAGGAGTAAACATATGAGTAAGGCCTTTAAGAAGCCTATTTAGAGTAGGGGATTTAAACAAAGAAAGCTGATCATAAAGCTGTAATAAAGCAGAGACTGCATACAAATAACCTTTGAGAGTGCCCAAAGACTTGTCTGTGGCACTATGTCACACATTTCTTCCAACAACAGGTGTATACCACTTTGGTGGAGGGACTCCTGGCTCACAAGATAACCTTACAGACTTTGGCGGAAGGTAAAAAACTGTCAACTGCCACTGTTCAAACTCCATGCAATAAGGCAGAGACTGGACAGGTTCGGGTGGAGAACCTTCCCCTGCTGCTGCAACAGAAGATCCTACCGAAGGGGCAGTCTGATCGGAGGATCGATGACCATGTTCAGTAGCTCGGGATACCAGACTCTTTATTCCCAGTCCAGAGCCAAAAGGATTACTTGGGCCCAGTCATTCATGATCTTCTTGAGAACTCTCGGCAGAAGTGGTATGGGTGTAAAGGCGTAGAGGAGGACTCGAGACAAAAACCATTGCCGAGTGAGTGCTGCCTTGTAAACTCCAACACGTGGTACTTCTGACATTGCACGTTCTCTGCGGAGGCGAACAGATCTAATCAAAACTCTCCCCACTGCTGAAAGAGACCTTGCACCGCCTCCGGATGGAGACACCATTTGTGGTCAATCAAGCATTGTCGGCTGAGTTTGTCTGCTCTGACGTTCAGAGAGCCTGCCAGATGTTGAACCGCCAGGTATATGCCCTACTGTTCCAGCCACGTCCAAAAGTGCAGAGCCTCTAGACAAAGGGTCCACGACCCCACTCCACCCTGCTTGTTGCAGTACCACATGGCAGTGGTGTTGTCTGTTGTAGGAAAGCACCCTTTTTGGCCTGGTTAGCCCCTACATTTTGCCTCGTACCTAATGTGATTTCTACTGAAAGTGCACTGGGTTCCTGCTAACCAGGTCCTCAGTGCCATATTTCTTTCCCCAAAACTGCACAGTCCTTTCCCAAACTGGCAAACCTTTAGCACCATCTTTATCGCTGATACCACGGGCATAAGGTACTAAAGACGGTCGGGTCCCATAAGGGCTTCAGCATGAATTGTGCCTCCCTAAGGAACCCCTCCCCAAGCACATGACCAGCTTCTATTGCAGGCTGCTTGTCTTGGTGCAGACAAAAGAGAAAACATGACATGGCTCACAGCCTGTGTGCTTTGCCCCTACCCCTGCATGCAATATACGTAAGTCACCCCTCTAGCAGGCCTTGCAGCCCTAAGACAGAGTGCATTATAATACATGTGACAGCATATCTGCAGATGCAGATATACCCTGGTATATCTCTGTCAAATCTCAGACACAGTAAGTAACCAGAGAAGCCATTTTTAATATATGTGCTGGACACTGGTCCCATTGAGTTCCCCAGCTACATGATGGCTTCACTAAAGATAGGGATGTTTGCATCAAACATCTCTTATTGGTGAACCCACAATGATGCCAGTGTTGGATTTCTCAATACATGCACCCATAGGGCACCTCAGAGAAGCCCCCGGACAACCTACCAGCTACTAGTATGCTGACTGACTAGCCCTGACCAGTTAAGCCACCTTAGGCACATTTCTGCTCCCCACCTCCCCCCAAGGTGAGAGCCAGCGCTCTCGAAAGCCAGAGACAAAAGCCTTCTCTGGGCGGGGGTGTAGACATCTACTTCAGGTAGGCTGGACATTCCAGGACGGGAAGCTTCAAAGGCCTAGCCACCTATATAGTGCGAACCAGGGCTCTCCAAATGGCGGTGATGACCAACCCCCCTGACCTGACCCCAATTCTTTTTGGCAAAACAGGTGAGAAAATTTGTTAGATTAGGAAGTGTGCCCACATCAAGCCAGTCCCACCCCTAAGGTGGACGAGCTGAAGTGGACACCACTTTTTAAATTCCTCCATCTTTTTTTGGGTGGATTTAGACCTCAAGGTTCAGGGCTATGCCCACTTCCCAACGGAAGTGGTCATAAAGAGGGTGTAGTCACCCTAAAGGTGGGCAACCCATTGGCTGTCACCTGCCACTCCCTGTAACACCCCTAAATTTAGTATGTAGATGGCACCCCTGAACCCAAGAGCTCAAATCCTGATGACCTAAGACGCTCAAGGACAAAGAAGAGCCACACCCGCAGAAGAAGAGAAGCAGTTGACCTGGTAACAATCCTGCCGGCCTGTCTGCAACCCTTGACAGACTGTGCACCAAAAGATGGCGCGTCCTGCAACTGAGGCTCCAGAAACCCAGGCGCACTGCTTACCTTCAACAAAGACTCCTGTAAGCAGCAGGCCTGCTCCCCAACCAACTTCTTGGCAACCTCCAGAACCGCCAGGACCCGACACCTGAAGTCACCACTGCACCCGCCGTCACTGACCCGAATGAGAGTGGACCTCCCGTGCTATCAAGGTTCCCCAGCTCCCCAGAGACTGAGTCTACTGTGGTTTCATCCCTCTTGGATTCCCTGAAGTTGCCTGCAGCCTCTGCACGCAGACCCCTCTCCCGCAGCCTCTGTTGTGAGAGAAACCCAACATCTGATCATTAACTTTGCTGTGTCCCTCCCATCACCAACAGTTTGAGAGAGTACAGCCCGGGCCTCTCCTGGGACCTGTGGCAGCATTTGTGCAACCGTATCCCACAGCGTCTCCAAAAGGGATGCGGTGTTCATGGACCGCAATGCCAGGCCAAAAGAAGAAATCATCTTCTTTTCAATTTGTTCCAGCCTCCTAGATTCCCTATCCAGGGGTGCAGAAGGGAACACACCCTGTGATGTAGAGGCTTGGATAATCAAGCTCTCAAGGGTGTGGTATTGTGTCAGTAACACTGGGTCAGTTGGAGCAGGTCGATGGAGGTCGGCGACAGTCCTGTTCACAGGAGCCCCTGTTCTGGGTTTGGACCAGGTACCCAGCAGGACATCAGTAGAGGGTTCGTTAAAGGGAGAAAGGGGTTCAGAGAATGAAGCCCAAGGCTGAAGCACCTCTGTTAGGTTACTCGTGATTGCCACCGAAGGCAGCTCGAAGCCCAGGACCTCGGCTGCTCTTTGCACCACCATAGAATAGGATGCTTCCTCCCCCATAGCCACAGTAGGTGGAAAAAGCAAGCCAGTGTTAGGAGAAGTCTTCATACCACTAGCTTCATTCACGCCAGTCCAAAGGATCTTGCAGCTCATATTCTAGAGGGTGCAGCGACCCCTCCTATTCCTCACCGTACCCCAACCCATAAGATTATCATGATCAGACATAGGGGACAGGGCTCCTGTTGAAGTCAGAATCGGCGTCACGCGACGCTGATCTGGCTCCGTGATGGAATCAGCAATCAGGATGGGGTCGATGTCAACTAGGGGCACAGGTGACACTGGGAGCGTTGGAACAGGCATCGGGGAAGGACGAAGTGGTACAATCAACGCCAGTTCAGATTCAGGAAAGGATCCATGGATGCCCCCTGGAGCAAAGGCCGAAGCTGCCGGCGTGGAACCAGAGAGGGCTCCATTTGGCCCTGTGGGGCTCAAGGGCACTCCTGTGGGGTCAGACTGCCCAACAAATTAGGTGCATGGCCTCATAAAACTCTCTGGGTAATGCTTGAGAAAAATCTCCAGATCCAGACTGATGCCTGGGGGAAATTCTAAGGTAAAAAGTCTGAAATTAGATGTCTCTATCAGATATGCTGTTGTAGGTTCCATGATATTACCTATATATTCTTAGAGATGAACTGCACAACGTTGTTCATGCCTTTGAGATACTGTATGTAATATGAACCGCAGGGGCACAACAAGGAGAAAGGGGTGGGTATGTTTTGACAAGGGGGGTAACTTTTCAAGATCTTGTTATGCTACGTGTTGAACGCGCTTATGCTAATACGATCCTTCAACGTTGCATATCTGACTGCAGTTGGATATGTACAATTAAATAAAATCTTTTAAATAAAATGACCCTCAACTATGCTGCCAACGTGTTTCAGCTCTTATCATATGACATACACAGTCCAGGGCTTTCATCAGGACATATATGGAATCTGTTGACACAGTGTCAACACACATTTTCTCCTAGTCACGCAAAAAGCATGCAACACTAATACTTGCATGCAAGGAGAGTCAATTAACTCGCCCTTTACTTATACACAGTATTGTAGTTCCTGCAATAGAAAACAAACAAGAAAAACAATGATTCTTTCTCTGCGCAATGTAGTGTTCACGGCATCTGGGAACTGCAATTGGGAGGAGGAGAAAAAAGAAACTTTTTCTGTTATTAAATAAATGGCGTTGATGACCACTGTTTAGAGTAACGCCACTCCTAGCAAATATGTGGAGCGAAAACAGTGCCATGCTCATTTGTGACATCCCACGTACAGACAATGCCCCGTGGATGTTTAGTGTTACAAAATCACAACATATAAATCGCACTCAAAACCGATATGATTCTATGATTGTTGTAGGACAGTAGCCTCTTTCTAGCTTGGTTACCTCCACTTTTTAGCCTATTGGTCAGTGTGTTTGACAGTGTTCACTGGGATCCTGCTAACCAGGACCCCAGTCACTGTGCTTTCTCCTCTAAATTTGGTTGCTTTTTATCCTCATAATTGGCATACTGGTGCCCCCATGTAAGTCTCTAGTATGTGGTACCTAGGTACCCAGGGCATTGCGGTTCCAGGGGATCCCTATGGGCTGCAGCAGGTATTCTGCCACCCTTTAGTGAGCCCATGCAAAGAGTTCTGCAGGCCTGCCATTGCAGCCTGAGTGAAACGGGTTCATGCACCCGTTTTCACTACAGGTCACTACACCAGGTCACTATAAGTCCCCCTATGGTAGGCCCTCTCAGCCCAGAGGGCAGGGTGCAGATATCTGTGTGTGAGGGCACCCCTGCACCAGCAGAGGAGCCCCCCAAACAACAGATCCATTTTCCTGGACTTTGTGAGTGCTGGGACGCCATTTTACCTGTGTACTGGACAAAGGTCACTACATATGTCCAACTACATTATGGTAACTACGAACCAGGGCATGTTTGGTATCAAACATGTTGGAATCATAGCCCAAAACTGTTGCAAGTATTGGATATATGATTCCATGCACTCTGGGGCTCCTTAGAGGACCCCCAGCATTGCTACCACCAGTCTTACAGGGTTTTCCAGGCAGCCCAGCTGCTGCCACCCCTCAGACATATTTCTGCCCTCCTGCTGCTTGATTTCTGTTGGCAGAATAAAGGATTTCCTTTGGGAGAGGGAGTTAACACCCTCTCCCTTTGGAAACAGGAGTGACTGGTTTGGGAGGGTAGCATCCCCAAGCCACTGGTTTGCCTTGAAGGGCACATTTGGTGCCCTCCGTGCATAAATCAGTCCACACCGGTTCAGGGACCCCCAGTCCCTGCTCTAGCGCGAAAATGGAAAGGGGAGTGACTATTCCCCTGTCCATCACCACCCCAGGGGTGGTGCCCAGAGCTCCTCTAGAGGGCCCCTGGGTTCTGCCATCTTGTTTCCAAGGTTGGCAGGGAACTCTGGGAGCATCTGAGTGGCCAAGCCAGGCAGGTGACATCAGAGCACCCTACTGATAGGTGCTTACCTGGTTAGGTGACCAATCCTCCTTTCAGGGCTATTTAGGGTCTCTCTCTTGCGTGGGTCCTCAGATTCGGCTTGCAAGATTCCAGCAGGACTCCTCTGCAACCTCTGCTTCGATTTCTGGCCACTGGAACCTCAACTGGACCCTCCAGGAACTGACAAACGCTGCTACAATGAAGAAGACTTCTCTGCAACTTTGTTGACTTCCTCTCTTGTTGTGTCCATATGCTGTGAATGGGAGGCCAGCCAGTGAGTTCTTGGAGTCTCCTGGCTTTGTTGGGCTCTAGAGACAGCCTCTTCTTGAACAGGACATGGCAGGCACAGTCCCCTCATTCGCTAGCCACCAGATGCCAAAGGTGCAGTCTTCTTCGGTGTAGCCTTTCTTTACTGGTCCACTGGTGCAGCAAGACAGTCCTCCTTCGGTCCTTCATCCAGGTTGGTTGTGATCTGAGGTCTGGGTGCCAGGGGTGTCACTTTTATGCTTGTAAAATGCCCCCTGGCTAGGATGTTTTTGGTCGTCAATGGGCTACCAGGTTCCCTCCCAACTAGTGACCACTTCCTGCGGAGTGTGGCATCAGGCTATACCAGGATGCATCATTCTGCCCAACTTTAAGATAGTAAGACCCCTCTCTTGGAGTTCAGACCTGCTTAGCCCATCCTTGTGATGTGGCTACCTCAGGGCTACATGACCCAGGGGAAACCAGTTTTGCAACTGGTTTACCCTCTTTGCTCCCCCATGCCAGCCTATCTGCCTAAACAACTGGGCAGCCACCCTCCCTAGTGTGACACATCTGCCCTTCAAAGGCAGTTTCTCCTTTGAAGCCTGCCTTTTGGGGCTAACACCTAAGTGGCTTCCTGCAGGAAAGAGGTGACACATCCCTGGCCTGTAGTTCTTCATTGTTCTCCTTCCTGAAGGTCATTGGCATGTCTTTCCAGGAAGGCAGAAAGCTATCTTGTGGAACAGGCTCCATGTGTGCCGGTGAGGCACATGAGTTTTAAAGGCAACAAAGTGGCTGCTTTGTCAAAGCTGTATACAGCAACAAGTTACATTAATTTTGACTTGAGATACAAGTCAAGCTTAATACAACGAGTTGTTTGATACCATGGAGTGCCCAATTTGGTCGCAACATGCAGGAGTTAGCACAACTGAGGGGGGTCAGAGTGTGATCCTGTACTTGCCAATCGGGCGACCAAGTTTTCCATAGTAAAGATGTCTTTCCATAGTAATGAAAATGTCACTTACCCAGTGTACATCTGTTCGTGGCATCAGTCGCTGAGATTCACATGGTATGCATGAGCTCGCCATCTGGTGTTGGGTCGGAGTGTTACAAGTTGTTTTTCTTCGAAGAAGTGTTTTCGAGTCACGGGACCGAGTGACTCCACCTTCTGTGCTCATTGCGCATGGGCGTCGACTCCATCTTCGATTGTTTTCCCCGCAGAGGGTGAGGTAGGAGTTGTACTATAGTAATAGTGCCCGCGCAATGAAAAATGTAAGTATGTACCTATTAAAGGATTAAGTAATATATACAAATGTACAAAATTGAAGGTAACTTCTGAACTGCTACAGGCTTCCGGGGAGGTGGGTGGGTCCATGTGAATCTCAGCGACTGATGCCACGAACAGATGTACACTGGGTAAGTGACATTTTCAGTTCGATGGCATCTGTCGCTGTAGATACACATGGTATGCATAGACTAGTAAGCAGTTAGTTCCCCATAAGCGGTGGTTTAGCCTGTAGGAGTAGAAGTTGTCTGAAATAGAGTTCTTAATACAGCTTGACCTACTGTAGCTTGTTGTGCGGATAGCACATCTATACAGTAGTGTTTGGTGAATGTGTGAGGCGTAGACCAAGTGGCTGCCTTACATATTTCCTGCATTGGGATGTTTCCTAAAAAGGCCATTGAAGCACCTTTTTTCCTTGTTGAATGTGCCCTGGGAGTAATGGGCAGTTGTCTTTTTGCTTTAAGGTAGCAGATTTGGATGCATTTAACTATCCATCTGGCTATACCTTGTTTTGATATTGGGTTACCTGCATGAGGTTTTTGGAATGCAATAAATAGCTGTTTAGTTTTTCTGATGTTCTTTGTTCTGTCAATGTAGTACATTAATGCTCTTTTGACATCTAATGTATGTAGTGCTCTTTCAGCCACAGAATCTGGCTGTGGGAAAAATACTGGTAGTTCTACCGTTTGATTTAGATGGAATGGTGAAATAACTTTTGGTAAAAATTTTGGATTAGGTCGTAGGACGACCTTATTTTTATGTATTTGTATAAAAGGCTCTTGTGTTGTGAACGCTTGAATTTCACTTACTCTTCTTAGAGATGTAATGGCGATGAGAAAGGCAACTTTCCAGGTTAGGAATTGTATTCCGCAAGAGTGCATGGGTTCGAAAGGTGGGCCCATGAGTCTTGTTAGAACCACGTTTAGGTTCCATGAAGGAACAGGTGGTGTTCTTGGTGGTATAATTCTTTTAAGCCCTTCTATAAATGCTTTGATAACTGGTATCCTATACAAGGAGGTTGAATAGGTAGTTTGCAGGTATGCAGATATTGCTGCAAGGTGTATTTTAATAGAAGAGAAGGCTAGCTTTGCTTTTTGTAAATGGAGCAAGTAATTTACTATATGTTTTGGAGTTGCATCTAGCGGTTGTATCTGATTATGATGGCAGTACCAAACAAATCTTTTCCACTTACTTGCGTAGCAGTGTCTAGTGGATGGCCTTCTGGCCTGCTTTATGACTTCCATACATTCTTGGCTAAGTTGTAAGTGTCCGAATTCTAGGATTTCAGGAGCCAGATTGCTAGATTCAGCGATGCTGGGTCCGGGTGTCTGATCTGTTGGTTGTGTTGCGTTAACAGATCTGGTTTGTTGGGCAGTTTGATGTGTGGTACTACAGACAGATCTAGCAGTGTTGTGTACCAGGGTTGTCTTGCCCAAGTTGGTGCTATTAAAATGAGTTTGAGTTTGTTTTGACTCAATTTGTTTACTAGGTAAGGAAGGAGAGGGAGAGGAGGAAAAGCGTAAGCAAATATTCCTGACCAGTTCATCCATAGGGCATTGCCTTGGGATTGCTTGTGTGGGTATCTGGACGCGAAGTTTTGGCATTTTGCGTTCTCTTTTGTTGCAAATAAGTCTATTTGTGGTGTTCCCCAGAGTGTGAAGTAGGTGTACAGAATCTGTGGGTGGATTTCCCATTCGTGGACTTGCTGGTGATCTCGAGAGAGATTGTCTGCCAGCTGATTCTGGATCCCCGGAATAAACTGTGCTATTAGACCAATCTGATGGTGGATTGCCCACTTCCATATTTTTTGAGCTAACAAGCTTAACTGCGTTGAATGTGTTCCTCCTTGTTTGTTTAGATAATACATCGTTGTCATGTTGTCTGTTTTGACAAGGATGTATTTGTGGGTTATGATTGGTTGGAAAGCTTTTAGTGCTTGAAAAACTGCTAATAATTCTAGATGATTTATATGCAGTTTTGTTTGATGTATGTTCCATTGTCCTCTTATGTTGTGTTGATTGAGATGTGCTCCCCACCCTGTCATGGAAGCATCTGTTGTTATTACGTACTCTGGCACTGGGTCTTGGAAAGGCCGCCCTATGTTTAAATTTATACTGTTCCACCATAGAAGCGAGAGGTAAGTTTGGCGGTCTAGCAACACCAGATCTAGAAGGTGACCCTGTGCTTGAGACCACTGTGAGGCTAGGCACTGTTGTAAGGGCCTCATGTGCAGTCTTGCGTTTGGGACAATGGCTATGCATGAGGACATCATGCCTAGGAGCTGTAGTATTGTTCTTGCTTGTATTGTTTGGTTTGGAGACATGTGTTGAATGACCCTGTTGAAATTGTGGATCCTTTGTGGAGTTGGCGTTGCTACTCCTTTTGTCGTGTCTATTATGGCTCCTAGATATTGCTGTACTTTGCTTGGCAGAATGTTTGATTTTGCAAAGTTGACGGTGAACCCTAGTTTGTAGAGGGTTTGTATGACTTGATTTGTGTGGTTTGAGCATTGTGTGAGCGAACTGGTTTTGATTAGCCAGTCGTCTAGATACGGGAACACATGTATTTGCTGCCTTCTGATGTGTGCAGCGACTACTGCTAGGCATTTTGTGAATACTCTTGGAGCGGTTGTTAAACCAAAAGGCAATACTTTGAATTGGTAATGTATTCCTTTGAATACAAACCTTAGATATTTCCTGTGTGATTGATGTATTGGTATATGGAAATATGCGTCCTTGAGGTCTAGGGTTGTCATGTAGTCGTGTTTTTTGAGCAATGGTAACACTTCTTGTAGTGTGACCATGTGAAAGTGGTCTGATTTGATGAATGTGTTTACTACTCTGAGGTCTAGAATTGGTCTCAGTGTTTCGTCCTTTTTTGGTATCAAGAAGTACAGTGAATAAACTCCTGTGTTTATTTGTGTGCTTGGTACTAATTCTATTGCATTTTTTTGCAGTAGTGCTTGAACTTCTATCTCTAGAAGCTGTGAATGGTATTTTGTTAAATTTTGTGATTTTGGTGGTATGTCTGGAGGGAATTGCAGGAATTCTATGCAATAACCATGCTGGATAATTGCTAGGACCCATGTGTCTGTAGTTATTTTGTCCCATGCTTCGTAATATTGACGTATCCTCCCCCCCACTGGTGTTGTGTGGGAGGGGTGTGTGACATGTGAGTCACTGCTTGTTGGTAGTGGTTTTGGGGCTTTGAAATCTTCCCCTATTCCTAGGGAATTGCCCCCCTCTATACTGGCCCCGAAAACCTCCCCTGTACTGTCCCTGGTAGGTGGGCGGTGCGGACTGTGAGGTGCTAGCTTGTGTGGCCTGACCCCGAAACCCTCCTCTAAAAGGTGTTTTGCGGAAGGTGTTATAAGATCCTCTGCTCTGCGGGGAGTAGAGTGCGCCCATGGCCTTGGCAGTGTCAGTGTCCTTCTTGAGCTTTTCTATAGCTGTGTCGACCTCCGGACCGAACAGAAGTTTCTCGTTTACTGGCATGTTAAGCACTGCCTGTTGAATTTCTGGCTTGAATCCAGACGTTCTGAGCCATGCGTGCCTACGGATGGTAACCGACGTATTAATGGTTCTTGCGGCCGTGTCTGCTGCATCCATGGAGGAGCGTATTTGATTGTTGGAAATGTTTTGACCCTCCTCAACAACCTGTTTTGCTCTTTTTTGCAGATCTTTTGGGAGATGTTCAATGAGATGCTGCATCTCATCCCAGTGGGCTCTGTCGTATCGCGCTAGCAGCGCTTGTGAATTTGCGATGCGCCACTGGTTTGCTGCTTGGACAGCAACCCTCTTCCCGGCTGCATCGAACTTCCTACTTTCTTTATCTGGGGGAGGTGCATCCCCAGAAGTGTGTGAGTTTGCCCGTTTTCTGGCAGCCCCTACCACCACAGAGTCTGGTGGCAGCTGAGAGGTGATGAAGACAGGGTCCGTAGGAGGCGCCTTATACTTTTTGTCCACCCTAGGCGTCACTGCCCTACTTTTAACTGGCTCCTTGAA
The DNA here is from genome assembly GCF_031143425.1 of Pleurodeles waltl. Lineage (NCBI taxonomy): Eukaryota > Metazoa > Chordata > Amphibia > Caudata > Salamandridae > Pleurodeles > Pleurodeles waltl. The sequence continues at coordinate 537,120,861 of NC_090450.1, forward strand.
AATGTCCTTTGCATGGCGTAGCATGCCTGGGAGCATCGGCAGGCTTTGGTAGGAGCTGTGGGTTGAGGAGAGGGTGTTAAATAAAAAATCATCCTCTACTTGTTCCGAGTGTAGTTCCACATTATGGAATAGAGCTGCTCTAGCCACCACTTGCGAGTAGGCTGTGCTGTCTTCCGGTGGTGATGGCCTAGTTGGGTATGTGTCTGGGCTGTTATCAGACACTGGTGCGTCGTACAAGTCCCACGCATCCTGATCTTGGTCGTCGTGGCTCATGGCGGTGTGAGCTGGCGAATGTGACGGGGTGTAAGTTGGCGAAGCCGGAGTTACAGGTGGAGGCGAGGGAGGAGGTGTTACCTTTTGTGTTGTTTGTTGCTGAGGAGTAAACTGAAGCGTTCTCTTTCGTTTGACAGGTGGGAGGGTACTGATCTTCCCAGTCCCCTGCTGAATAAAGATACGCTTTTGCGTGTGATCCACGTCAGTGGATTGCAGTTCTTGTTCAAATCTATGTTTCTTCATTTGAGAAGACATAGAATGCTCTTCGGTATAGGAGCCAGAAACAGGGTCTGATGTCGCTTTTTTCGGCTCCGAAAGCCCTGTCGATTGTTTTTTCGGCTCCGAGGTAACCTTCCTCTTTTTCTGTGCCGAAAACTCTTGGCCTCTATGGTCTTCGGCGCCACTGTCTCGGCGTCGATCGGTGTCGACACCGAACTCTCGGTGTCGATGCTTCTGTTTAGCACTCTCTCGGTCCCGAGGAGGCTGCGTGCCGGTGTCTCGACCGAAGTCGGACGATCTCGACACTGAATGGGCCTTTTTCGGTGCCGATTGTTGGTCACCGAGAATTTGGGTGGAGCCATGGCCGGTTGGCAGTGGCGTCCCCTGGGCCTTCTTTCCTTTTTTAAGGTTTGATCTCGACGTCTTACTCACAGTTCTTGTAGAGTGTAGCTCGTCGGAGTCTGAATCCTGGATGGAAAAGGATTCCTCCTGTTCCTCTTCTGTCTCGAACTGTGGACGCTCTTTTGGCGTGGACGCCATCTGGAGTCTTCTCGCTCGACGGTCGCGCAGAGTTTTTCGGGACCGGAACGCCCGACAGGCCTCACAGGATTCTTCGCTGTGCTCGGGTGACAGGCACAGATTACAGACCGAGTGTAGGTCCGTATAAGGATATTTGTTGTGGCATTCGGGGCAGAATCGAAACGGGGTCCGATCCATCGGCGTTGTCCTCCACGCGGTCGGGCCGACTAGGCCCCGACGGGGTGCCGAAATCTACCCCGAAGGGCACCGAGGCGCTTCGATGTTGAACGCGTCGTCGTATGTGTCTATCTCTAACCGGATCGCAACGATACCGTCGAAAATCTTCCGTCTTCAGCTAACTTTCCGTTCCGAAACTCGGAGCGACAGGAACACGTCCGAACCCGATGGCGGAAAGAAAACAATCGAAGATGGAGTCGACGCCCATGCGCAATGAGCACAGAAGGTGGAGTCACTCGGTCCCGTGACTCGAAAACACTTCTTCGAAGAAAAACAACTTGTAACACTCCGACCCAACACCAGATGGCGAGCTCATGCATACCATGTGTATCTACAGCGACAGATGCCATCGAACAGACTGTTTCTGCAGCTTTACTATTAGGCCATGTAAACTACCTGTCCTGTCCATGTCATATATTGCACCCTACTTTAGGACTCTAAGTCTGCCAGAGGGGTGACTTACACAGATGTACAGGGGAAGTAGTGGCTCTGCCACTACATGCAATGGCAAAGTTCAGCTAGCAGTGCACGACAGCTCTGCTAGTCTGCTGTGGCAAACTGGAGGACTTGGTTTACTTGGGGGACCTCCAGGGTGGCACCATCACTGCTGCAACCCTTGGAGTACCACTCTAACTTACATGCCTTCTGTACCAGAGTACCATATACTAGGGACTTAAAGGTGAGTTAGCCATTTCGGATTGAGTACAGCCAATTCAACACATATTTTAGTGTCGGGCACTGGCAGTGATGTCTGATTAGCAGGCCTCTGTGCACTCCTAGAGTCAAAAAACATCAGTAAAAAAACATGGGGGTGAACGTACAAAAAAATGCATTTCCTTACAAAAATAATTCTAAACCTGAAACATTCTGATAATTTTGTGAAAATTGAGTGTTTTTAAAGGAAAACATTAGAGAAAGAACTATTAATTGTAACATGTAGGCATAAGTTCTCAGAATATGAAAATGCCGAACAGCAGCTTTAAGGCAGACAATACGACTAATGCCCATAAGCCCTGCACCTGCAGCTAGCATTGCACTAATTTTTTCTAACTCCTGTCTCTATTATAAATGTTTGCAGCTGCATGGTTTTTGTAATTCACTAAATGTTTGAATGTATGTTTCTATTGATCGTTCTGGATGATACTCTATCTAATCATAGATTCCTTGACTTGTGAATATTCCTCAGGCTTCAGACTACAGCCAGAAACTTTAAAGCAGTACTCCTGCAAACTGGTAGGTGGCGTCATGCGACTCCACACTGACATCATTCCGACCTGGGAGTGATGAGCAGAGATGCATATAAATACCACCCATGTGCTCTAAAGTCACTTGCTTTCTGGGCTGTCTACACCCACTGACGAAGAGGCAATTGACAAATGACCGGGGTGCAGATCTCTAACATTGGGACCTTTTCAGACAGAAAAAGAGCAGAGTTCACAGAACAGGGAGGTGGAAGGGCAGGTGAAGATTATGCAGTTAAAGAGAATACCCACCGAAATGAGCACTGCCAGAGGTTAGTAGCTTGTTTTTCTGGTAGGAGGCTCAGACCAAAAAGTACTGCAGGATAGAGCAGACTGAAAGCCTATTTCCACAGATCTGACCACTGAGGCAGTAGTGCTTTGTATATGTGTGAGATGATGCCCACGTGGCCACCTGACAAATTTCCCTGACAGGCACTCCATGTGTCACAGCAATGGTAGCAGACTTGACTCTGACGGAGTGAGTTTGTAGGCCTTCCAGAGTCTGCTTCTCGGCCAGTGTGTGGCAAAGATTGATAAAAGCACAACCGATGGAGAGATAGTCTGTTTGCGGACAGCCTTGCCTTTCTTTGCCGCAGATAACCACAATAAGACCTTATCATCAACCAAATGTTCTTTGATGCAATCATGTAGAAGCTGAGTGCTCTCCTGTGGTCCAAGCAATGTAGTTTTATTCCTCTTTCGAGAAACGAGGCAGGGCAAAGGACAGCAGAATTGTGATATCCTGCCCGAAGTGAATTTAAGTGGTCACTTTCAACAGGAAGGAAAGTCAGGTCTTCAACACCAGCTTGTCAGGTAAGAAGTTAGTATAAGGTGGTTAGAGGGAGAGCGCCTAAAGCTCGCTTACATTCTGAGCTGATGTTATAGGAATCAAGAAGACAGCCTTGAGTGCAAAAGACGTAAGAGACAACTGTGCATTGCCTCAAAGAGAGTACACATCAAAAAAGTAACACAATTTTAAAAGATCTCACTTTGTTAAGATTATCCATTACCACAGGGGAAGACATTACTGCAAACATTTCAGCAGATATCCTCTCCATACGTTCTGACATTGTCTATTTTAACGCCCGCATACAACAAACAGGAGGCATGGTGCAAACTGTGAAACAGAAGAGAGCACCCTCTATAGATTGGGAACAAGACCACAATTTCCTGAAAAATAAGGTAACTGGAATGGAAAACAGGAGTCGTCATGATAATCGCTATTTCTCTGGCATACTCGAAAATCTAGAAGGCAAAAACATGAGCACTTTTCTAACAAGATTTACTCCCTAATTCACCTCCCAGAAGTTTAATTCCCTCTTAGTGTTCAAAGGAGCGCACAGACTGAGAACCAGGAGGCAGACATCTAAATAAAAGCCACAGTAAGTAACTAAATGTTTCATTCCCCACCAACATCTGTAACAAACCATTCAAGTGGTGAAGAAACATGGCCCCTACATATTCCATGACATGCAGATTTCCATTACAATACACTTTTCACAGAACACCATACAACGCAGGAAGAGATTGCTCACACTCAATCCGAGACTGAAAAAACTCCATATGGCATGGTCTTCTTGACCTTGCTACCAGGCTGATCCCGTGCAACAACAAAACACTGAAATATGATGACCCAACTCAACTGGACGGCTTCCTAAATTCCCTGGAAGAAGTATATATGGACACCACCAAAATCCCCGGGTGAAGCCAAGCCAGATGTATCCCAGTGCTCCTGGCCTGACTGCTCTAATCCTCCTGACATCCTGCCTTCTCCGACATTAAAGTTGACAATGTGCTGGCCTCTGCGGAACACCAAATACCTAGGGCACCTGTGGCAGAGAGATCTGTTGCCGTCCGCCCAGGCCTAGGGTATCTGCAATGCCCGGGATGAGACGTGCAGCTGTGACCAGCCCCAGGCAGCAGGGGGGAGATTGGCACTGACCTGCTGCGGAAGCCCCCGTTTGCAGTGCGGGGGCTTGGCTGGCAGCCAGGAGTCAGAAGCGGTCGGAAATGGGCTGGGAGGAACTGCTGCGTTCTGGTCGGGAGTGGCTGCGCAATTGTGGAGCGGTGCACTGCACCTGCTTTGCTTCAGGGATATCCCATGGTTGTGGAGGATGGAGGCACAGCACTGAACTGCCCTGACTTCGGCACCCACCAGGCTCCCCATGCTATGTGGACCAAGTGGAGCTGCCAGGTGATCGGGAAGAACTGAGCGCAGCTGGCCTCAGGGAAGTTTCCGGGACACAGAGCAGGCGGGAGGGGAGTCGCAGAGGGCTACCCCTACCAGAGAAGCTGGCCCAAAAGGATGGAGCTTCCCCATGGATACAAGGGCCTGGGGTGGAGCCTCGTACTGCCCCTAACATCAGTGTCCCCCAGGTGAGACATCTGGGGACGCCAGAACAGACTGTAAGCAGCTGGCCCTAGGGAATTACGGGGCCTAAGGTGCAACCCTGATGTGTGGGACAGCAGCGCCCCATAGTGGAGATGGGGGTGCATAGATGTGAACCCTGGGACACTTACTGGTTGACCCGTGGGGTGGTCCCCCTTGGAGGTGATGTGGAGGAGGGCACCTGATCCTTTGGCTGAGCTCTGGGGTGACAATGGCTCTCCTGGAACTTGGCTGAGCCAGACATACCCTACATGGAAGAAACCGCATCACCTTGTTGTGTTTCTATGTTCACCCTAAGTGGCCAAGATGTGCCTAGACGTGGGTCCGTTCCTCACTGCGCCACTGGATTCAAGCTAGCCTGGCTGTTGAAGTGTGAGACCCCAGAACTGGTCCCAGGATTCTTTTTCCCAGTCCAGGCAGGACCTGGCCTGGCAGTTTGGGTTGGACTGTTCCCATGGGGAGCAGGGTCAAGACTGACTTGCATATGGCTGGGTCCAAACTGGGATGGCACGGTGAGCAACAAATTTAACTCAGATCTGTGACCTGGGTGAGTGGTTGAAAAGTTTGAACACTCCGTCCATCATCTTGTTGTGTTGCTATGTTCGCCTTAAGTGGCCAGGGTATGCACAGACGTGGATCCCTTGCTCACCGTGCTAATGGATTCAAGCTAGCCTGGTTGATGAGGGGTGATTCCTCGAAACCGGTCTCAGGATGCTTCTTTCCAGTCCATGGTGGACCTGGCAGTTTGAGCTGGATTGTTTCCATGGGGAGCAGGGTCAATACTGATGTTTATATTACTGGGTCCAAACTGAGGTGGCATGGTGAGCAAAAGAACAATTGATTTATCCCAGATCTGTGACTGGGGTAGAGTGTTTGAAAATTTTCAGCACTACTCCCATCATCTTCTGTTGGAAAACCACCTCAGGTACAGCTGAACAAGTTACTTACCTTCAGTAATGAATGATCTGGCAGAGACAATATCTGCTGCAGATTCCTTACCTCTGAATTTCCCAGGTGTCAGACTGAATCTGGAAGATTTTTGCGCGAGCAGTACCTCTGCATTCCATCAGGTGGCTTTGTTTGGTTCTGCGTGGCATCTTTGGCGCCGGAAGATACCTTTCACAACTCTCCACGCAAGGAGTACAGAACCATGAAGTGCACTGAAACTGGTGTGTCCAAACCAGGGATCTGAAAGGGATTGTCCCTAACCCTACAAATCTGTCCACAGAGTGGGGAGGAATAGGTGGGTCAGTAAGGAATTTGCAGCTAGATATTGCCTCTACCAGATAATTTGTTACCGAAGGTAAGAAACTGTTAATCTGATAGAGACTGTAGGAAGCTGGCCTGGTGTGTGCTGAGCCCCTATGGTGTTATCCAGGTATCCCCCATTAGTGAGGTGTAGCCAGTGTCTAGGAAGCCAGGCTCTCTAGAAGTAGCTATGGATGAGCAGCCAAGACTTATCTAGGAGACATGCAAAGCTTATACAATACCACTGTAGTCACACAGCACTTACACACATGAAAGAACCACACAGTTACAAAAATAAAGGTGCCTTATTATAGTAACACAATTACCAAAATACTGTATAGGCAATACTCTACTAGCAGGTGAGTAAACACACTATTATATACACCTTAGTAATCAGGAATAGGCATAGAAAGCAATAGAAAACAGTGAAATAACAGTATATCATTGAGACCCTAGGGGAGACCATACCATATACTGAACAAATGGAATATGAAAGTCAGACCCCCTCCCAGGTAAGTGGAATATGTAGAGGGGAGCTGGAGGAATTAGGAACCCCAAACTGTAAGTTCCAGAGTGCCCCCCAGCGACCATAAGAGAAGCGGTAAGTACCTGTTTTTTCCCCAAATCCACAGATAAACTTTGTAAAAGGACAGTGCAAGACCTAAGCAAGACTGGAATAAACAGAAGGTGGATCCTGACAGAAGAGGACCTGCAAATGAAGGGGACCAAGTCCAGTTCCAGTTGGAGTGTCTGGCTGGGGCAGAAGCCACTACCTACCCTTTTAGAGATAGGACCAGGTAGATGGTGAAGACCAGGAGTCGGCTATGCAGCACAGAAGCAGAAGAAGAGTTCTAGGAGTGATGCAGTCGATATCCCTCGTTGAAAGAAGAGTTGCAGTCCGTCAGTGGTGTGGAAAAAACACCAACAAGCCTTGACAAAGGCAAGAGCTGCAGAGCTGCTGGGGATCAGGTAGGTCCGAGGGGACTCAACCGAAGGAGGGGAGTCCCAGGTAACCCTCAGCAGTGAGGAGAGCCAGAAGTCAAGGATGCAGCCCCCACAGGCAACTCACAGGCAGCAGACTCCGGAGTCGCGGTGAGGCCCACTCAGCACACCTGGAAAGGAGTCCCACTTCGCTGGAGCTGCAGGCAGGACACTGTGCTCTGCAAGGAAGAGTGCTGGAAGCCAGGGCTACAGGGAGCCTGAAGATCCCTTGGAAGGAGGGCAAAAAGCCTGCAAGAGTTGCGCTGCACAGGGGTACTGTCCTGCAAGGAGAAGCAAAGGCTCACCACCTTACAAGTGAGACAGTTGGTAGAGGGGACCAAGGGGACCACTCAAGGCCACCATCACACAGAGTTGCAGGAAAGAGGATTCACACGGCTGGTCGTCGTTGCAGTTGGTACTTGCAGATGCAGGGGAGTGATTCCTTCACTCCAAGAAAGATTCCTTCTTGCTCCTTGGTGCTGACTGAAGACTTGCCTCCCTCAGAGGATAAACAGCCGGGGAAATGTTGCAGCTGCTGGAACGAGCCGGAGAAACATTGTTGCAGGACGAATGTGTCCCTGGAGTTGCAAATTGTAGGTTCCTGTGACGTCCAGTTGCAGTTCCAGTGGCCAGAAGTCGAAGTAAACATTGCAGAGTCCTGCTGGAATCTTGCACACCGAATCCGAGGACCCACCCAGGAGGGAGCCCCTAAATAGCCCTAAAAGGGGGATTTGTCACCTAGCAGGGTGACCACCAATCCGGAGGGGGCTGTGACGTCACCTGCCTGACCTGGCCACTCAGATGCTCCCAGAGGCCTTTGCCCACCTTTGATTCAAGATGGCAGAATCAGGTGGCCACCTGGAGAAGCTCTGGGCACCACCCCTGGGTTGGTGATGGACAGGGGAGTGGTAACTCCCCTTTCCATTGTCCAGTTTCAGGCCAGAGCAGGGATGGGGGTCACTGGACTGGTGCAAACCAGTTTATGCAAGGAGGGTACCCAATGTGCCCTTCAAAGCTTACCAGTTGTTTGGGAAGTTACCCCTCCGATGCCATATAACACCTATTTACAAAGGGAGAGGGTGTTGCCTCCCTCTCCCAAAGGAAATCCTTTGTTCTGCCTTCCTTGGCTTGAGCTGCTCAAGCAGCAGGATGGCAGAAACCTGCCTACAGAATGGCAGCATCAAGGGCTGCTCAGGAAAACCCTGAAAACTGGTAGGAGCAAAGCTGGGAGTCCTCTAAGGAGCCCCCAGAGTGCATGGAATCATACAACCAATACTGGCAAAAGTATTGGGGTATGATTCCGACATGTTTGACAACAAACATGTCTAGGTTCAGAGTTACCATTATGTAGCTGGACATAGGTAGTGACTTATGTGCAGTACATGGGTAAAATTCCTTGAAAATAGAGCTGGAGTTCGTGGGGGCAACTATGCTCATGCAGGGGTGCCCTTATAAACAGGTACTTTCACCCTTCCCTCTGGGCTAGGAGGGCCTGCCATGGGGATGACTTACAGTGACCTATAGTGAAAAGGAGCATGCACCTTTTTACGCAGGCTGGAATGGCAGGCCTGCAGACGCATTTTGCATGGGCTACCATGGGTGGCATACTACATGCTGAAGTCCATGGGGAACCCCTGGTGCCCCAATGGTCTGGGTACCTAGGTACCATATACTAAAGACTTATATGGGGGCACTAGTATGCCAATTGTGGAGTGCACAAAGTCACGAGCAACCAAATTCATTGGGACAGAGCAGTCACTGGGGTCCTGGTTAGCAGGATCCCAGTGTACACAGTCAAAACACACCTACAGCAGGCAAAAAGTGGAGGTAACCATGCCAAAAAGAAGGTACTTTCCTACAGTGACATCTAACCGCAGATTCCTTACCTTTGAATAGAGACCCAAGCAATGCCATTCCCAGCCATCGGCTTCGGACAAATTTACTGCACTAAAAGCTCCTGTAGGACTCAATGGGCGAAATGCCCATCCCTGTGGTCCTGACTGTCAAGCCATCAAGGTCTGGTAAACGTGTGCAGGGAAACACCTGTTGTTGCCAGGCAGATATCAAGGACTGGGACTCCACATGCTAACGTAGTGGTCACAGTCTAAGCTCTGGTGAAATGAGTTTGTAATCCTTCAGTAGGCTGCTTCTAAGCCACTGCGTAACACATTTGGATGCAAAGAACGACCCAGTGAGAAGGTCCATTTCAGTATCCGACCTTTCTTCGGACCAACATGCCCCATGAAGAGTTGGATGTTCACCCTCCTGGTGCGGTCAAGGCAGAACACCACCCCACATTTTGGGTCCAGGCGGTGGGCTTCGTCCTCTTCTTAAGAGGGATGTGGAGGAGCATAGAAAGTGGGCAAGGTGACTGATTGTCCCAAATGGTATGGAGTCACCATTTTTGGAAGGAAACAGGCCCTAGTGAGAAACATCACTTTGTCTGGAAACACAGTGAAATAGAGAGGGTTGGTGACTGTAGGAAAGTGCCTCTTTTGACATGGTCACCCCCCCACCCCCACTTTTTCCCTGGTTTCTTGTGTAATTTCGACTGAATGTGCGCTGGGTTACTGCTAACCAGGACGCCAGTGCCAGATCTCTTTTCCTCAAAACTACAGTCATTTACCCTAATTGTCAAAACCTCTAACAACCACTTTACGTCCCTAGTAAATGGTACCCCTATACCTAGGGCCTGGGGAACTAAGGAGGGTCCCTAAGGGCTGCAGCACAAATTGTGTCACCCTAAGGGACCCCTTACCAAGAACATCACAGCTGCCATTGTAGGCTGCATGTCTCAGTGCAGACAAAAGAGAAAACATGACATGGCACACAGCCTGTGTGCCATGTCCCCTAAACACTGCATGCAATATATGTAAGTCACCCCTCTAGCAGGCCTTACAGCCCTAAGAAAGGGTGCATTATATTACATGTCAGGGCATATTGGCATGAGCAGATATGCCCCTGCTATATCTTTGACGATTCTCAAACATAGTAAGTGTCCACTGCCTACTTCTGACATTGGCCCCTTTTCTATGGTTCCCTTGGCCAAGAGAGCTGTAACCTCCTTACAGAGTAGGGACTAGTGATCCTCTGTCATCTGATCGTAAGATGGGGGCATGGATGATGGGGCAGTTCTTTCAATGGAGGGCTAGAGGGAAGGAAAGACTGAATGGGGATGGACTAGCCTTTCTGTGTGATCTGCAAGACCCATTTGTCTGATGTTATAGACCGCCAGTGAGGGAAAATAATTCAAATCCTCCCTCCGACTGGACGAGCATGGTCTTGCAGAATCATACTAGAAGTACTTGGGCGCTGTGGAAGAGGGGGGCTGGGTGGTGGCCGACCTCTGGGTCTGAAGGTACCAAACCTTGACCTCGCACTGGATGCTGTGATGATGGAGGACGGTGGCTGATCTGTGGGTGGTGTGGTACCACACCCCTTCCAAGGTCTCAAAAGGGACAAACAGTAGGCTGCTGGAGAGCAGGCGCCGAGAGGTCCAAGGATCTGGCCGTAGCTCAAGAGTCCTTGAACCGTTCAAGCGCGGAGTCTGCCTTTTCTCCAAAAAAGCATAAGCTATCGACGGACATGTCCATCAGGTTTGCCTGGACATCCCCCGAAAAGCCAGTTGTATGAAGCCAGGCATGGCAACGAAGGGCTACTGTCAATGAAATCGCCCTGCCGAGTGAGTCAGTCGTGTACAAACCACACAATCATAAACTTGGCTGCATCTCTCCCATATTTGACAGCTTGACTGAGTGTCCCGTGTGCCCTCCGGGACCTACGGCAACACCTGTGCCACTGTATCCCATAAAGTATGGGAAAAACGGCCCGATAGGCATGAGGTTTTTACAGACCTCAATGCCAGGCTGGAGGAAGAAAACATCTTCTTCCCAGGTTGGTCCAGCCTCTTAGATTCCCTATCCGGGGGATGTAATGGGAAGGCACTATGGGAAGCGGAGGCTTGAACCACCAAGCTCTCCAGGGTGGGGGTTGCTGGGTGAGGGAACTAGGGTCAGTAGGAGCTGGTCGATGGCGGCTGATTGTCCTGTTTATAGGAGCCCCTGTGCTGGGTTTGGACCACGTCCCCAGCAGGACATCAGTAAGGGCCTCATTGAAGGATAACATCGGCTCTGATGTAGCAACCCCCAGCTGCAGCACCTCTGTCATGATGTTAGTCCGGACCGGCACCGTAGGCAACTCTAGGTCCAATACCTCGGCTGCTCAATGGACTACCATGGCATATGAAGCTCCCTCCTGTGTAGCAACCGAAGGAGGTGAGAGCATGCCAGTATCTGGAGAAGTATCCAGTCCACTGGCTTCCACTAGATCCTCATACCAGTCCTGCTCCAAACCATACTCCAAGGGGTCCTCAGACCCCTCCCATTCCTCACTTGTGCCTGGCTGTTCAAAATAAGCCTCAGACTGATCTGAGCAGAGTTAGCACCGTTGGAATCTGCATTGTATGACATCGTTCCGGCTCCGGATAATCAAGAATGAGGATGGGGCTCGCACCACCTGTGGGTGCCAGCAGTGCAGGGGGGAGAGGTTGGGGAGGGGGGGGGGGGGGGGGGGGGGGAAGAGGCAGACTGTATGGAACCGGCGTCAGTTCAGATCCGATATCAGATCCCAAGGTCCCCAATAGTGCTGAGGCCAAAGTCGCTGGTGTCGAACCCGATGGGGTCCCTGCTGACCCCGCAGGGCCCAAAGACCCACCAGCGGGGGCAGCCTGGTCAAATACGAGGCACATGGCTTCAGAAAATTCTTTAAATTGAGCAGGGATTGCTCTGGCTCCCGGTTAGGGGGGGAGACATGAAGTTGGCCCTGGCATCGGCTCCACGGATCCGTGCTTGGAACGTCGAAGGTTCCCATGACGCCTCGTCGGCAGACGGGCATGGCGAAGTCGAAGTCTGCTTGGATTTCTTCTTATTTTTGTGCCTCTTCTCAGAGTGCCTGGAGGACCTCAAATGAAAAGAAGAGTACTTAGGGCTCCTCGAACAGTCTTGTGACCTCTTCTTTGAGCAGGACTGTGACCTCCTAGGAGTTGTGCCTACTGCTGGTGACTGCCGGGCCGCCATGAGCTTCAGAGACCTCTCTCTCAAAGCTTTCGGGCCATGGCCCGGCAGTCGGAGCATGACTGAGTCGTGGTCTCTGTCGAGGCACCAGAGACATATCTGGTAGGGGTCCATCACCAACATGGCACAATGGCAGGCGCCACATGGCTTGAACCCCGTGTTCCTCAAGGATATCTTGCACAGATGAAAAAATTAGACAAAAAGGGTTGAAAAAAGCCTGCCAAAAAAAGCAGAGGGTAGCTCGATCCTGGACCTGCACTTAACTGTCGTGGAAGGAAAAGAATTGACATACCCATGCTGGGGTCATGCCTTTATAGGCAACCGTGACGTCAATGACGGCTCTAACGAAGCTGACGCCACGCCTATCCGAACGACGCCACCCGACAGCACTCAGCGGAAAATTCTGGATTCAAAGCGGATGCCAGGGAATTCAAAAGTAAGGAATCTGCAACTAGAAGTCTTTATCAGATTTGAGTATTTAGGTGGCACCACTGAACACTAGAACTCAGATCCTGATAACCTTAGAATACAAGGACAAAGAAGAGTTGTAGAGGAAAAGAAGAAGCAGATGACCATGACGGACTGCCTGCCGACCTCAATGGACTCTGCCCAGGAAGCCAACTCATCCAGCCTTAAATAAAGACTCAAGTCTCCCATAAGCAGTGGTCCTTCTCCGCAACAAGAAACTTCAAGGAAAAGATTCTGCAGTGTCTGGAAGCACAAAGACTCAACACCTGAAGTGACCAGTGCACCGGAAGTCCAAGACCCAAGGTGAAGCCAACCAACGTTGTCAACACGGGTCCCCAGCTGCCCAAAAACCGAGTCCAGTGATCTCACCCATCTTGAACTCACCGAGACGCCCGTTGTCCCTGACTCCATCTGAGGTGGGTCACTGGTGCCAAAAACGTACTACAGCTCCAAAGAGCTCGAGTCCGCCCTGGGTTCACCTCTGCCGGACTCCCAGATGACATCTGCGGCCTCAACACGCAGGACCCCCAGTAGGAAAGTAGCACCTTTCTACTATAGTTACCCCCACTTTTTTTTACCTTGTGTCAGTATGTTTAAACTGAAGTACACTAGGATTCTGCTAACCAGGACCCCGATGTCCGCGTTCTCTCCCCTAAATTTAGTTGGTAAGAAACTTTTACACCCCACAATTGGCATTCTGGTGCAACAATGTAAGTATATGGTACCTAGGTACCCAGGGCATTGGTACACAAGGGGTTTTCTAGCATATATTGTGCCACCTATGGGGGCCCATGCAAATTGTGACGACAGGCCTGCCATTGCAGCCTGTGTGAAATGGTGCATGCACCACTCACCACAGATATAAGGTTTGCCTTATATCATGGTCACTGCACTCTGACCCTATAAGTCACCCCTAAGTTAGGCCCTTCAGACCAAGAGTAGGGTGCATGGTTCTCTGGGCATTTAAGTGTGGGGAAGCCATCTCAATGTATGTGGTGCACTCTGGTCAACAGAAGATGTCCAACTACATAATGGCTTCACCAAACCTAGGCATGTTTGGTATCAAACATATTGGAATCATGCAACTACACCAATTCCAGTGCTAGTTGCATGATACCATATAGTCAAGGGGCTCCCTAGGGGATCCACCATGTCTGCCTGTACACAGCCTTGCAGGGTCTGCATGCTAGCCCATGCTGCTGCAGACCTCAGACACTGTTCTGCCCTCCTACTGCTGGACCTAATTCAAGCAGGGGAAGGCAGAACAAACGATTTCCTGTAGAGGACAGGTGTGACCACCTCTCCATAAGAAATAGGTGTCACTGGGCTGGGTTGGAGGTGCCTCTGAACACCACCAGACTGCTCTTAAGGGCACATTTGGTGCCCTCCATGCATAAACCGGTTTACTCCAGTGCAGGAGCCCCTGGCTCCCGTTCTGGAGTGAAACCACACAAAGGACAGTGGAGTGACCACTCCCCTTTCCAGCTCCTCCCCTAGGGAGGCGCATAGAGCACTGCCAGGTGGCCACTTGATTCTGCTATCTTGGAAATAGGATGCTGAGAGGCCTGCAGGAACATCTGACTGGTTAGTCCAGCTCGGTGACGTCCTTGACACCACCCGCAAATATCTCCCCCCCCCCCAATTGGTGAATCACTGCAGAAAGTGTCCAACCCCCTTCTGGGTTACTTATAGAGCTCCCCAGAGGTTAGGACCCCAGATTCGACTGCAAGATTTCAAGATCCATCTACAAGTCTCCTCTGCAGGATAATTCTGCAACTTGGACACCGGAATGCTGCTGTTCCTCGCTGGGACAGGGAGTAGACTGTAACCAGTAGGAGGGCTCCTACTGCAACTTTGTTGTCAAGTTCTGCAAAAATCCTGAGACCTCTGTGATCATGCATCCTCCAGACTCACAAGGACTCTGCATCTACTTAGGAAAGCAAGATGGAGTCTCCCCTGGAGGGAAAGTGCCACTCGCCTGCATCTGCAGGCACCTCAAAGTCAACAACCGGTTTATGGATCCTGCTGTCTCGCAGACTCTTCAAGGCCCTACAACACAGGTGGTGGTTATGTGGCTCTCCAGAGGTCTGACCTCTCTTCTTTGTACCCAAGAAGTCTGTGGTCCCTCGTTGGACCTGCTTGGGTGGAACACTTGTACACCGCGAGTCTGTTTGTCGTTCTTCTCTGCAATGTGGGCATCCCTCTCTGCTGTGCTGCCGAGGCCTCCCTGTGCCTCCATGTGCCTGCTGCTAGAGTGTCCTGCTGGGGGCTGCATTGATTCCGGTTGGTTCTCCTGCTTGCTGAGGGCTGGCCTTAACCTACCCGCAAAGGCTGGGTCACCTGGACCTTGCTGCTCCCCACAAATCCTGCAATCTTTGTGCAAAACTTTCCTGCACTTGCCAACGCTTCTTGGTGGTCCCGCTGACCACTGACCCCTCTGCAATCTGACGACCAGCATGGGACAGATGGTGGACGACTCCAGTGTCTTCCTGCATCGTCTGGACTTCAAAACTCCACTTATTCGTCCACCGTTTAATAGGAAAGCATCTTCTGGAAGGGTGGGCATTGCCCGCCTGCACCGCCTGGGCACCTCTGGGTGGTCTGGACTCTGTCCCCTCTTTTATTAGGTCAGCTTCTTCAGGAATCCGCACCTGGGTTACACCAACCTGATCCATGGCTCACAACAGCAGCTGAACAACTGAGGTCCCCATTAAGTTCAACAAGACATTATGACACATCTTCACCCATATGAACCTGGGCTCCCTGGTGTAGGTACTCCACTTTTCTGAGTATCCACGGGTGGGGGAATTATCCAAACTCCCTTGTCCCAGTCCGGGTCCTAAATCCACAAAACTCAAAACCCGACTTCCCCACTATCCTATGGACAAATAACCCGGGGTTGCACTTCTGCACACAGGTGCCTGGGAATCCTACTTACTTATCTTTGGTGGTTGTTTGGGTTGGGAGTTATTCTCGCATTTCATTTACTGAGTATATGGTTTCCCCCCTAGCCGCCCCCCCCAATAGGGGTACATGTTATTATATGCCCATACATACCTTTTTCTAAGTATATTTTCATGTATGATTAAATATCCGGTTAGGAGAGATACCAAAGTTAGTTCCAGTGTGTGCGTTGTAATAAATATAGAATATTTTTCTAACACTGGTGTGGTTCTTTCCTTTATGTACATCATGACTGACCTGTGTGGTATTTGCAACTGTTTTACACCCTTCTGGATATGTCTTAGCTTCTCTCACACAGCCATCTCTCTGAGAGCTCTGGTTACCTAAACCTCCCACAATATCACTAAGTTGCCTGGACTCAGTACAAGATGCCTCACCTATAGGCGTACACCATATACTGAGTCAGCCTCTTTCACCCCTGACCAGAGTCCCCCCGGGCAAAAAAAACTGATACCTACAGACAAACCTGCATCCGTCGGCCCTTGAGAAGAGGACTGTAGGAAGCTGTCTCTCTGCATAGTGCATTAAAATGAATTACACTGTGGATCCCCCATTGGTGTTGCAGAGACAAAAGTACATAGGACTAATTTTCCATTTCTGGTATTGTGGGTGAGCCGTTAGGCTTATCAGAGGGTAGTGCTAAACATTTGTCGTACTCACAGAGGCAATAAGTGAGAGAAACACTCAAAGATTCAATATGAGACCAATTTAGAAAAATAACCTTTTGTTTTATATATGTTTCAAACCCAAGAACTTCATAATCAGGTAAGTAGACGTTAAGCATAAAGACTTTGCAGTTTCAGAAATCAACAGTGCAATTTTCAGAATTTTCTCAGTGTTAATGTTGGAGGAAAAACAATGATCAGCAAACACAGGGTTAACAACGACTTATGATGTCGAGCTCAGGGAGCAAAGATAAGTACTGGGCAGTGATCAGAACCAGACCAACAGGTCACAGCGGGCAGCACCAGGGAGGACAGGTTTAGGGGTGTGCAGTAACACATCGGGTGACCAATGGTTCTCTACAGGAGCTGGACCTCGAGCCAGTCAGGGGCAACACGCAGGTAGGTAGTAGACTTGGGGTGCTCAGGGAGCTGGGTTCTGGTTGCAGTACTCCACACACACTTTTTGCCTAGATTTAAGTTGCAACTTTGACTGAAGTGCACTGAATTCCTGCTAGCCAGGTCCCCAGTGCCAGTGTTCCTTCCATAAAACAGGACACATGGTCACTTGATTCCCAATTGACCAGGCCCTTCAGCCCCCTATAAGTCCCTAGTAAATGGTACCCCTGGTACCTAGGAAATAGGTACTGAAATGGTCCCCTCAGAGGTGTAGCACAAGTTGTGCCACTCTGAGCGACCCATCACCAACCTTATGCAGATTGCCATTGCAGGATGCATGACAAGGTGCTCACAAAATTGAAAACACAACATGGCACACAGCCTTTATGCTATGTCCCCTAGCACTGCATACAATATATGTAAGTTACCCCTCTAGCAGGCCTTGCAGCCCTAAGGCAGGGTGCATTGTATTACATGTGAAGGCATATCAGCGTGAGTAGATATGCCCATGCTATGTCTGTTGATTCTCAAACATGGTAAGTTTCCAGGGAAGCCATTTAAAGTGCATGTGCTGGACACTGGTCACTACGAGTTCTCCAGCTACATGGTGGCTTCTCTGAGTCCTGGGATGTTTTGTATCAAACATCTCGTAACGATAAACCCTCACTGACTCTCCGTGATGGATTTATTAAAACATGCACAGAGAGGGCACCTTAGAGGTGGCCCCTGAAAACCTACCAACTACTAATGTGGTGACTGGTCCTGACCAGTTCAGCTATAACAGACTTGTTTTTCCCCCACCACACCACCACAGTTTGGACACCGCCATATGCAAATAAGTCATGAACCTGGTCCCCATTGGAACAGTCCAGCCCAAACTGCCAGGCAAGGTCCTACTTTGACCAGAAACAAGCATCCTGGGACAGGTTTCGGGGTATCACCCCTCATCAGCCAAGTTAGCTTGAATGCAGGGGTCTATTGAGCACGGGACCCAGGTCTGGACATTCAGAAGGCATGCTGCACTTCTTAGGGGTGGGACTAGCCTTGGTGGGCTACCTGAAGTGCTCAGCTAAGGAAGGGTTTCATCATCATCTTTTTAGTGAAACTAGGACTTCTGGGTCAGGAATATGCCCACTATCTCCAGACCGTGGTCATATAAGGGGTGTAGTCACCCCAGTGGTATGTAGGCCATTGGCTACTACCCTACACTCCCTTTCACACCCCTATATTCAGTATTTAGGGGTCCCCCTGACACCAGGAGTGCAGAATCGTCTACCTGGGAACAAAAGAGGACAAAGAAGAGCAGTCACCGTGAGAACAGAGGGCTTACCCCAAACCTGGTGCCAAACCCTGCCATGCTGCTTGGACCTCCACAATTTCACCGACCCAAGTCTTCTAAAAGCTGTGCATCCTCCCCAGTATAGGGAGGCCTGCGCAGACTTCCACAACCAGCAAACATCTTTCTTGAGGTGGAGAAGCCACCCCCCTGCAACTGCAGGCACCCACCGCATCTGCCCGTTACATTGTTTTGCTGCCCACTGGCTCCACCGAGGGAGCATCTCGTTAGGAGGATATCACTGTGGTTTCAAGAGGTCAGGCCCATTTTCCCAGCGAGTTTTGAGATGGTAGAGCCTCCAGGATCCACTCTGCACCAATACCACAGGTACCGGAGCAGTTGCCACTACTAAAACTTGTTGACTTTCCAGCCTAAACACCACTAACGCCAAAGCCGACAAAGAGCTTCAGACTCAACGATGCCCATATCAAGAGTGGCCCTCCTGTCAGACTTCTTCCCCTCTCCAGGTCACCCAAGCAAAGGGAGAGCCTCTAACCACAGCACCCGAGCCCTCTAGCCTGGGGTGATGTAAACTGACTTTGTCCATGTGATCCTGAGACCCTCAAGAGCCAAGCTCCCTTTTGGGGTCTGACGGACTTGTCTTCAAGTCCCCTATTGCAGCCTCTCTTTTACAGGAACCCTGTCATTGACTTTATTGTGTAGCGCTCAAGGCTACCAACGTGAACAGCACCTCTGCACTCGGACTCATTTGGGCAGGAAAAATCAAACTGCTGGTGGTTTCTTAGACCTTGGCCCGAAGTGCAATAAGTCCCAAAAGTCACCCTGAAGAAGTGCTCACAAGTATCTGTATGCAGTGTATGTATCTTCTATGGCATAACATTACTGCATGCAAGGCTCAGATCTCAAAACTGTTATTTAACGGTGTTTTTCTATTTCTTGTAAAATCTATAAAGTCTATCATATTTACCCAAAATTGATAATAGTGTTGTCTAAATATTTATAAAAATCAGTGTTATTTTTAAAAATTAATCTCGGATTTCTTTTTGAGTGTCTGTACCATTTATTGAGATGGTGGGTGCAACAAATGCTTAACCCTCCCCTATGATAAGGCTAAGCTGCTCTCGACCACACCAGCACCAATAGAGCACTTGGGATTATTGATGTAAGCCCTATAAACCATATGAGGGTTGTCTGGGCTTTTTGCATGGTGTACTCCTACATTGGAATACTACATAAAGAAATAGTTACTTACCTTCAGTAATGCCTTATCTGGTAGAGATGATATCTAGTTGCAGATTCCTTACCTTTGAAATCTCAGCAGGCATTAGACTGGATGCGGAAAGTTTGTGAGCAGTACCCTTATGTAGTAAAAATAGATGTGTCTGACCACTGACTATGTTCATCACTTTGCATATTAGTTGTTCAGTGTTCACCAGTTGCAGATTAAATTTTGTACTCAGTTTAGCAGCCTATTGGCTTTATCGTAGCGTTAGACATTGCAGTTGAGCTGTGTTTTTCCACATGGTAAACTAAGCTTGTTTCTTCGTATTTTTTCTCTTACCAAACACAATAGCATGATAAGAAAGTACATATTTTATGTTTTCTTCAGTGCAGGGAAAAGTTCGGCCTTGGAAGGAGAGCCTTGAAAGGTTGGCCAATTTTCAACGTTTTTCTTCCAACTCTGACCTACAGTAGCCAGCATGTTTGAATATTTCCATCTGAGAGGGGAGGGCCTTTCAGAAGGCTCTTTCCATGGTTGTTTAAATTATAAAAGAGGTGGCCCTGCTCAGTAGCGAGGGAGTTTCCATGACCTCGGTCAGGATTAGACGTCGAATGCCTGACACACACACTTGTCCCGTGAGGGTGGATATCTCTTTCTTGCAGTTGAATGGGGTCATCATCTTGCTGACATGAAAAAGATAAAAGAGCTTGGCAGGCCCTACGGTGATGAATTTTTACTTTATCCTTTGCTTTGCAATTATGCCATAATATAATCACATACATTTGCTGTGTACATTGCAGTTGAGACTAATTTTGATATATTTTCCTTTCATTGCAGTGACTATTTTTAAACGTGTGCTTTCGACCTACTAATCTCCTTCATTTTTTAAGAACCTCGTGGTGAAGTAATAATAAATGTCTTCTTTGAACTAAGAAGTGCATTCCAGAGATTTTTTTTGTCAGTTCGGTTATTAGTGAAAGCAAAACACCTTACGCGCCATTAGGTGGAATCGATAGGCTCTGCGTCTGTTGTCATCCACGGTGGAAATGATGCTGCGGTTCCTATGGAGGCCTTACCTCGGCCCGCTGACATCAGTTTCTTTTCAAGACTTTCCACGTTAGATATGTAGAGCCATAAATAAATGGACTAATGGTGCGTCCAAGCTAATGCCCTGAAAAGGTAGTCCCTGCCCCTAGAAATCAGTTCACAGAGCGGGGAGGATGGGTGAGTAGGTAAGGAACCTGCAACAAGATATTGCCTCCACCAAGTATGGCGTTAGCAAAGGTAAGTAACTTGTTCATCTGATAGAGACTTCGACTTGTAGATTCCTTACCTTCAAATAGATACCCAAGCAATACCATCTCCTGAGGAGGGCCTGCAAACCAATACCATACTAAGAAGTCCTGCAGGACCGAACGGGCAAATTGCCCGTCCCTACAGACCTGACTGTCCATCAGTAGAGTTTGGTGAACGTGTGTATAGAAGCCCACGTTGCCGCCTGATAGATGTCAAGGGCTAGAACTCCATGTGCACAGAGTGGTTGCAGTTGTAGCTCGTCACAGGTCAGCATCAAACACACACCCAGAGCGGCACAGGGGCGGCCGGTTGCAAACTCAAGAGTCTGGCTCCCAATGCGTTTGAGTAAGGGGAACCCAGGGGTCACAAGTAGGCTGCAGGCTGGGTCCAGGAGGTCTGTTCACGGAAACCACAGGCTGAACAAGGAGTAGGGCCACCTGCTGAACATTGCTGGTCTGGGGGTCGTATTCTCCAAGGGC
Organism: Pleurodeles waltl; assembly: GCF_031143425.1. Classification (NCBI taxonomy): domain Eukaryota; kingdom Metazoa; phylum Chordata; class Amphibia; order Caudata; family Salamandridae; genus Pleurodeles; species Pleurodeles waltl. The sequence goes on from NC_090450.1 coordinate 537,141,827, forward strand.
AAGGGGAGGCAGATGCAGGGATACCTTTACGTGTTGGGAATCTTCGCCTGGTTCTCTCACAGTCAGCGGAATGCTCTGGATTTAAACTGCAGGCGTCGTCGTGTTGGCTATAAGGAGTCAACTCAGAATGGACACAAGGTCGAAATCGCCTGGGGACCTGCTCTGAACTGGTGGGCCACCTGGACACGGGCCATGGGTGTCAGGTGCAGAGTCGGCAGGACTCGCAGATCCAGGATCAGTTCTGGAGACCTTTGCTGGAGTTTCTATCTGGACAGGGCCGCTGTCTACAGGAGATCTTGGTCCTCTGGTGTGCAGGTAGTCCCCTTGGGGCTTTTAAGAGGTCGCTGGTCCTGAAGGGTGCTGCACCCTTTTGTAGCAGGGGCTTCAGAATCTGGATACAGGCTGCTAGGGCTGGGGCCAAATCAGTTGGTGTCTTCAGTGTTCCCTGCTGGGGGGCAGCTTCCAAGTCCTCCTCCTTTCTTCTTGTCTTCTTGAATGATCTAGGTTCAGGAGTGTCCCTAAATACTAGATTGAGGGGGTTTACAGGGGTGAGCATCTTCACTAACTGGACTGCTCTGGGGCACTGTAACAGGAGGCCTCAGCCTTTGAGGCTCACCGCCAAGTGTTACAGTTCCTGCAGGTGGGGATGTGTGAAGCACCTCCACCCAGAGCAGGCTTTGTTTCTGGCCTCAAAGAGCACAAAGGCCCTCAACCCTTGTGGTCGGAAATGTGTCTGCTAGTGGCAGGCTGGCACAGACCAGTCAGCCCTACACTAGAGGCTTGGGTAAATACAGGGGACATCTCTAAGATGCCCTCTGTGTGCTTTTTACAATAAATCCAGCGCTGGCATCAGTGTGGGTTTATTGTGCTGAGAAGTTTGATACCGAACTTTCCAGCCATTAGTGAAGACATCATGAAATTGTGGAGCTCGTAATGACAAACATCCACCCATGTCCTTAATATGGCCACACTGCACTTATAATGTCTAAGAATGGACTTAGACACTGTGGGAGCATATTGCTCATGCAGCTGTGCCCTCACCTCTGGTACAGTGCACCCTGCCTTAGGTGCCTTTTACATCTGTGTGCCAAATGTGGGAACAATGGTACAGTTTTAGGGAAAGAACACTGGTGCTGGGGGCTGGTTAGCAGGATCCCAGCACACTCTCAGTCAAGTCAGCATCAATATCAGGTAAAAAGTACGGGGTAACTGCAACAAGGGCCAGTTTCCTACAGTCCACTTCTGCACTGCCTGACCTTTCTTCGCACCCACATAGCCGACAAAGAGTTGACCATCCACCGGAACTCTTTTGTATGATCAACCTAGAACACCAACACTCTTTTGGAGTCCAGGCGGCGGAGTTTCTCCTCTTCCTTTAAAAGTGATAAGCCTGAGAAGATAACTGTTGAGAGGCGTGAAAGGAGCGCACATGAGAAATGTCAAAACCAAATTTAGATCCCATTGGGGCATAATGAATGGAGATGGAGGAAAACAGTGTTTAAGACCTTTGAGGAACCTAAGTCACTTGAACAAAGAAGGTTTATCAGGCAACCTCAAAAAAGCAGAAATAGCAGACAGATAACTTTTAACTCTTCCCACAGCAGAGCCCTGCTGGGCCAAGGAAAGGGAAACCAATAGGACCTCAGACAGAGGGTCAACAGACTTGTCTGTGCATCATGCCACAAATTTCTTCCAACAACAGGCATATACCGTTTTGGTGGAGGGACGCTTGGCTGTGAAGATTACGTTACAGACTTCGGAACCAAAGCTCTCTAGTGGTAGCTGTGAAGAGCAACTCAAGGTTATCAAGGAGGAGTGTAAAGCATGTACAATTACACGAGTCAGTCAGTGATGTTCACACAACAAAGAACCACAACAAATGTTACACAAATAAAGTTTTCTTCATTATAACACCAGTACTATCCTAAGATTGGTCTATCTCCACTTGGAGATATTTACACACAGAAAATACACTTAGAAACAAATAGGAAACGCATAGAAATACATGCAATCCTATGGTAGGACCATATACTAAGAAAGTGGTATAAGAATGGGGGTGCCCAACCAAGATAAGGGTGTTAGGATCCGAGGGGATGGGGGAGTACAAAATCACCCAAGGTAAGTAATAGAAATCCCTCAGGCGCCCGTGTGCAGAGGTGTTATCCAGCCAGGTGTCTATTGGGCTAACACAGGACCGTTGCGGGTGAATTTTCAGGACCCTTCCCAGAGGACATCAGTTGGCACAAGGAAGGTTGGATAGTGCCCACCTGTGGATACCCAGGAAAGTGGAGTATATACACCAGGGAACCCAGGTGCACAGAGGTGAAGTGACATCAGAAACCTTCATTAGAGTCAATGGGAGCCTCATTTGTCCAGCTGCTGTCGCAACCCGTGGACCAGATCGGTGGAACCCAAGGGTGTATTCTAGACAAGAAGAACCTGAAAATAGAAGGGGACAGTGTCCAGACCACTCAGAGATGTCCAGGCTGTGCACATAGGTAATACCCACACTTCTCGGGGAGAAGTTCCTGCAGGTGGGTGAAGGAAGAAGTCCAGCTGCAGAGTCCAGGTGATGCCAGAAGCTCCTTGGAGTCGCCCACAAGCTGTCCCACGTCGGTCACTGGATTGCATAGGGGTCAGTAGTCAGCAGAACCACCAACAAGCATTGGCAAAAGCAGGATGAAGCTGCAGGGAAGTTTGCAGAATTTTGGGGCCCTACAAGGTCCAACTAACTCGACCCTTGGAGGGGAATTAGGGCTGGCCCTCAGCAAGCAGGAGAGCCAGCAGGAATTGTAGGAGCCCCCACAAGGTCCCACTGGCAGCAGGCACAGGGACTTGCAGGTAGGCCTCAGCAGCACAACACAGAAGGAGTCCCATGCCCCAGGAGTGACAGGGTGGATGATGTTCTTGGAGCTGCAGAGTGCTGGAGGCTGCGGCTTCTTGAAGCTCAAAGGTCTTCTGGAGGAAGAGCCAACAAGCCTTGGTAACAGCAACAGAAGCAGTATACAGGAGTTCCATCCCAGTGGCTACAACAAGGACCCACTGTCTCCCAAGTTGGGCAGAGGAAAGGTTGGTCCTGGAGAGAGCCACAGAACCACAACCTTTATAGCAGAGTCTTTCTATGTCAATGGGACAGCAGGGTCCACCAGCCGGTCATTGTCATTGAGGTGCCTATGAATGCAGGGGAGTGACTCCTTCACTACAAGGGATATTCCAATAGAGTCCTTGTGACCCTCGAGGATGCACAGCAACAGATGTTGCAGAATTCTTGTAGGAGTTGGAGAAACAATGTTGCAGTGGGAGCCCTCCCAAATGGATACAGGCTTGTTTCAGTTCCTAAGGCACGCAAGCAGCGGTTCTGAAGTCCAGGTTGCAGAAGTGTCTCACAGAGTTTGCTTGGCGAATCTAGTGACCTATCCTCAGGGGAGCCCTTAAGTAACCCTAAAAGGAGGGTTGTACACTTTCCGCAATGACCCACCTATCAGAGGGGGTCAGGGACGTCACCCACCAGGCCTAACCAGTCAGATGCTCTCAGGGGCCTCTGCTCATCTTATTTCCAACATGGCAGAATCAAGTGGCCATCTGGCAAAGCTGGACAGGGGGATGATCACTTCAGAGAGGGAACCAGGGTTTTCAGCACTGGTGCAAACTGGTTTATGCAAGGAGGGCATCAAATGTGCCCTTCAAAGCAGTGTGGTAGCACTGAGAGGATAGCCCAGCGACACCCATTTCAAAGGGAAAGGTGGTCACACCTCTTCCCTATAGGACATCCTTTGTTCTGCCGTCCCCTTCTCAAGTCAGGCTCATCAGCAGGAGGGCAGAACAGTGTCTAGGGTAGGCAGTAGCACAGGCTGTCATGCAGACTCTGCAAGGCTGTACAGGCAGATCTAGGAGATCCTCTAAAGAACCCTGAGAGTACATGGTATCATGCAACTAACACTGGAATCAGTGTAGCTGCACGATTCCAACATGTTTGATACAAAGCATGCCTAGGTTTGGTGAAACCAATAGGTAGCTGGACTGTTTGTGTTGAGCGTCCACTAGATAGTTTAAAATGGCTTCCCCGCACTCACAAAGCCCAGGGAGTCTGGGGTTTGTAGGGGCACCTCTGCTCATACAGGAGGGCCATCACACTCAGGACCACAGACATTGCCCTAGAGCTGAAGGGCCTACCATAGGAGTGACTTACAGTGTCCAAATGAAGTGACCTCGATATAAGGAAAGCCTTATGTCTAAAGTGAAAGATGCATGCGCCATTTCACACAGGTTGCAATGGAAGGCCTGCAGACACAGTTTGCATGGGCTTTCATGGGTGGCATACTACATGCTGCAGCCCATGGGAGAACCCCTGCTGTACCAATTCCCTGGGTATCTAAGTGCCATACACTAGGGACTTACAAGGGTGCACCAGTATGCCAATTGAGGGGTGTAAATGTTATCATATATCCAAATTTAGAGGAGAGAGCACCCACACTGGGGCCTTGGTTAGCAGGATCCCAGTGTATTACAGTCTAAACACACTGACACCAAGCAAAAAGTGGGTTTAACTAAGCGAGAAAGATGCTACTTTCCTACAGTTTCCTCTAAGATCTGGACCTTGTCGGAGAAATTCCTTTGATGCTGTGCCCACTGGAAAACCCTGATCTCCACAGATGAGCTGCATCCACCGCCATCATCTTGGTGAACAGCCAAGGGGCGTGGTAAGGGAGAAGGGGAGCACTGTGAACTGGAAGTGCTTGTGGCCTACTGAGTACCGCAAGTGACATCTGTGATTGGGCAGGACGGGGATATGAAAATAAGTATCCTGTAAGTCCAAACTCCGCAATCCATCCAGTCGCCTGGGTCCAGGGCAGACAGGACCTGAGCCAAACTGAGCATCTTGAACTTCTCCTTCTTGAGAAAGAAATTGGGGGTCCAAAGTTCTGGGCTAGAGCAGAGGCCCTTGTCCTTTTTGGGGACTAGAATGTAGCAGGCCACGACCTTCTTCTGGCACGGCAAACCTCTCTGTGGCTTCCTTGGTCAAGAGAGACGTAACTTCCTCGCGGACTAGGGACAAGTGATCCTCTGTCATCGGATCGTAAAATGGTGGCATGGATGATGGGGCAGTATTGAACGGGAGGGAGCAGCCTCTTCAGACTATCTGCAAAACCCACCTGTCAGGCGTGATGGATTGCCAGTGGAGCAGGTGATGGCAAATCCTGCCACCAACTGGCCCATGGTGGAGGAGAGTCAGACTACGAATGTTCAGAGGCGGGGAGCAGCAAACTGTCCAGACTGCTGGCTACCTGATCTATGAGATTGGTGGATCTCGCTGTGCCCTCTGCCATAGAGAAGATGGGCAGCATGCGCTGCATGGTGGCTGGCCGGGAATGGATGCAGTTGGAGGCCCTTTCCATAGCCATGAAAGGGGCGAAAGAGACTGGTGGGGGCAGGGGGCAACCGCGAGGCCCAAAGACCTGGCCATAGCCTGAGAATCCTTGATGGGCTCAAGTGCCGCCTTTGCCTCGTCTCCAAAGAGACTGGTGCCATCAAAGGGCATATCTAGCAAGGAAGCTTGGACATTCCCCGAAAAGCCAGACATCCTCAGCCAGAGGTGGTGCCTCAAGACCACTGTCGACAAAACCACTCTGCCCAGCAAGTCTGTCTTGTCCAGTCCTCAACAGATTGTGAACTTCACTAAGTCTCTTCCATCTGCAACAGCCTGAAAGAGAACAGCCCAGCCTCCACCGGGACTGTGGCAGCACTTCAGCAACCATGTCCCTCAGCATGTGTGGAATGGCCCAAAAGGCATGTGATAGTTCACGGACCGCAATGCGCAAAACATGTTCTTCACAAGCAAGTCCAAACTTTTGGATTCCTTATCCAGGAGAGTGGAAGGGAATGTGCCCTGGGAGGTACAGGCTTGGATCACCAAGCTCTCAGGGGTGGGGAATTGTGTCAAGAAACTTGGGTACTGCTGTGCGGGGTGATGGCGGAGAGCAATCATCATGTTCACAGGAGCCACTGTGCTGGGTTTGGACCAGGTACCCAGTAGGACATCAGTGAGGGCCTCATTAAACGGGAGCAGGGCTTTTGAGGCAGAAGTTCCCCATTGTAGCACCTCTGTCAAGGGATTAGTCTTGATGGCCACCGAAGGCAGTTGAAGTTCCAGGACCTCAGCCACTCTTTTTACCACCATAGCATAATACGATCACTCCTCCGTAGCAACAGTAGGGGGGAGAAAGCATGCCAGTATCTGGAGAAGTATCCAGACCATTGGCCTCATCTAAGTCTTCATGTCAGTCCATTCCTTCATGGGGCTAGTATTCTAAAGGGTCCAGCGACCTTTACCATTCATCCCTGAAGCCTAACCCATAGCAAAAGGACTCAGGATCTGATCTAGGAGGTAAGGCTCCTGTCGGCATTTGCATCGTATGACGCCCATTTGGCTACGTGTCGGGGATCACAATGGGGATGGTGTCGCCCATGGGTGCAGACAGTGCCTGAAGCGTCAGGGCCGGTGTTGGGTAAGGTCGAGGTACTATGACCAATGCTGATGCCGATACAGTACTGGAGCCCTGAATGCCCCTTGGCACTGGTACAGAACCTGAAGGGGTCCCTTCTGACCCCGTGGGACCTGAAGGTGCTCAAGCGGTGTCAGGCTGCCCAAAATAGAGGTGCATGGCCTCATAAAACTCTCTGAATTGGGCAGCGGTCACTCCTGGAAACTCTGGGAGACACGGAGCCGGCCCAGGCGTAAGATCTGCAAAACAAGGCCTAGAGCGTTGATGCCCCTTTGTCTCGTCAGCCAACGAAGGAGGCGAAGTTGAAGAACGCTTCAACTTCTTGGACGACTTCTTATGCATCGACTGACCCAATCGCCCTGAGGACTTGGAGTGGGCTGACGACGATTGTGAACTCTGTGACTAATCTGAGGAACTTCTTCTCAAACAAGATCTCGACTTGCGTGGATTCGAGTGTTGTGCCCCATTTGCTTCAGAGAATGCTCCCTCAAAGCCTTTGGATGCATGACCCAACACTCTGAGCCCGATTTGGGTCATGGTCGAGCTCCAGGCACTAAAGACACACAGGGAGCGGACCCGTCACAGACATCACCCAATAAGAGGATGCACAGGGCTTGTAGCCGGCTTTCTGGAGGACATCCTCGACGCACCAAGAGTAGGACACTGAAAAAGTGCTTCGACAAAAAGTCAAAAAAAGCCAAAAATTGACTGAGGAGTAGCTCTCTTTGGATCAGCGCTTACTGGTGTGGAAAGAAGGGACAGGATGTCAGCACATCAGGGTGGTGCCTATATAGGAACCCTTGAGGTCATAGCTAGCTTGGGCAACAAACGTGGAGCCGAACGAGGGTGCGCAGGTGTACTGCTCACAAAAATCTCCCGATCCAGTCTGATGCCCCAGAATTCTCAATGGGGTTGGTAACAGTTATCAACCCCAACAGGTATTACAAGATCCACAGGAACATGGATATGCCTTTTTTCATCCAGAATAATCGCTGGTTGAAGTCTGGTGAACAATGAATAATTACTGAAAGAAACTTACTGATTCCTCATTTCGAAGAAGGCTCTCAGGATTCAACCTAAATCCCACACTCCTGGAGGTAACAAGATCCTTGCTATTGTCCACTCTGGGATGTGGTCTTACCACCGTCCCTCCTCCAGCAGCTCCTTCCCAAAAAACAACACATTCACTAGACCACTTTTAACTAAGCTTTAAGTGGTTGTCACAATTAGATGTATTCAGATACCTTACATAGTACACTCATTGAGTACAACCCCCCTCGACTCTCAAGATCAGACCCCTTAGCAATATCACAAAACACAACAATAGCGGGCCCAATAAAAACTGCAACACCCTGATACCCATCACAAGGTACCATAAAAATGTGTGGAATATAATAGCTACCTGATTAAAAAGTGATCTGAGGAAAATGGAACTAGAAAACAAGACCCTTGTAGAAAAATGGTGCAACTATTTAACAAAAATAATATTTTACTTTGTTATTTCCATTTTTTTTTATATAGCGCTATTGAAGCCTTATACCTGATAGTGTTCAGCAAAAGCAATTTAACATATAAATATCTAAGTGCGATTGCAGTAGTAATAAGACAAAATATCATGTTAGAGTTTGCCATGTCATAATATAGAAAGCCTAAAAAACACACCTATCAGCAAGAATAGTCATAGTCAACTGTTCAGAACTCTTCAAACGTATTCATAACATGTGCAGCCTCGAGCCTTACCAAGACATTCTTGGCAACCTAAAAAACAACATATATTAGGGCACAAAGGCATCATGGACCCTCAGCACTAATTTGCCGGGGAATAAGGTGGTGTATGGAGGTTGCATTGTCAATACTTGCAGTTCACTGACAGTGTGTTGAAGTGACAGCTATAAGAAAAACAGTCTTGATCGTCAGTAGACACAAGGCTCTGTATAGGCTCAAACAGATTGCAGAAGAGAAACAGGACCAAATTAAGGCCCCATTCAGAGAAAATGAAGGGTCAAGCCTTTCAGAAACTGCAAGACTGCTTCAGGTGACTTGTATAAAGAAGGCTGGTCTAGTAAAGATAAAAAGGCCAGCCCATTGTAAAGCCTTGCTGAGTCGGGGACAAAAACAATAACACATCTGATAATTTAGCCTGTAAGGCAGTGGTTCCAAAACTTTTTGGACCCATGGCTGCGGCTCTCCATTATGTTACCTTTTTTTGGCAAGTGGAGGGATGTAAGCACAGCCTCAAGAGTACTTTCAATTTTCTGCCTGAAAATAATTGGGATGAAGGCAATGAAGGTATCATAATCATAGATGTAAAAAATACAAAACTATAACAGTAGTTTAATAAACAAAACAAAAAACGTTAACTGGTTAAGTAATAAACAATACTCTTCAACATTGGGGTCTGCATATGGAGCTTTTAAACACTATTTAGCAAGTTGGAGGAGATCACTTTTTCTGTTGTTGGTAATTAAAGTGAGGGAAGAGGTAGCGTTACATTTTCCTGAGGTGCCCCTTCCTATTGTGAAAATTCCATGTGTAAATATACTGATTTTGCCAACCTTACAATGAGAAAATGATGTGTGACCTTTTGAGGATTCAGACGTATACTCTGCGAATTATTCTAAGATCTCTGCACTAATCTAAGCCACCTTCGTGGTACTTGAAGTGGAGATAAGCTGCTGTCTCGTCATTTATTAGAATTACAGTGAACAAACACCATGGGATCTCACTGGGAAGGTAGGAAAAGGCTTATGTCAGAGACCATTTACTTGCTATGGGACGGCAGGAACATGGAAACGTGAAGCACACTAGTTGCATAGTATGGGGCTCCACATGAGAAAACTGCACCACCTATGGACTCATACATTTAAAACAAATGGCATTTAATTGTCTCTGGACCAATTTAACTGTCAGGTCACATCTGCACGTAAATTGCGACAGATAGCACACACACACACACATATATACAACTGAGTAACTCTCAGAAATACAATGGGGTCCTTGGGTCTCACTCAGGCACACGGATAGCTGGATCACACAGATTATTCAGAAAGATGGCTTACTCACATACACTTGGGGCAGTTAGGTCACATACATTAGGGCTACTGGATCAAAGACGTTCATTGAAGCACCCTGGCCAAAAACAAGAGGACCAGCAGGGTGACAAAGTCGAACTCACACAGCTATCATCAAAACATTGTAAGAACACAAACTCACTGATGAGGGAAGCTGGTTAACACAGAATCGCATATTGGACCCACAACATCTACAGGTTCAAAGGAAACATGGTTTGCAAGAGTTCACAATAACCAAACCATTCTCTTGGCTCGATCAGGAGTTCAGCTGGCCTGGTCTACTCACACAGAGCTTGCGATTACCTGGCAACTGCTCAAAAGAATACCTCCTTGCTGCTAAGTTAAGAGCAACTTTCCAGCCTGTCCTGCCATGGATGCTACTATCTTCAACCGGAAGTGAGCCATGCCAAATGTCAAAACAGGCAGCCTGGAGCAGGGAGAACTGGCGTCCCAGACGTCCTTGGGGACTGGAGGCAGATCATTGGAGGTCTGAACTGTTACTCTGTCAACTCATTATTGAAGTTCTGGGATTCAATTGTGTTAAACTATGTTCTGTCTTGCTGCCACAGAAGCAGCTAGTTACATTGTCAGATCAGGGTGGGATATAATTACAGGGCTGTCTTTGTGTCTCATCCACAGAATTAGACAGGAGGTTTCATGGTGCAAGAAGATTCAGGTGTTAGTAGGTCATTATGCGCGCGCCTGTCTTGCAATGGGCCTTCGGAGTATATCACTTTCTGCTGCCCTGCCGGCTAAAACATGCTTAAAGCTGCTATTACTGCAGGTGAGCTGCACGTGGGATTTCAGAGCGCTCAACACGCAGACATTCAGATAATTATATAATCGTTTTTTGAAAGCACTCTGTAGTTTGGATAAGGGTTAATGCACATCTCTCTGACTGGGTATTCATTGTTTTCAGGCACTCTTTCACTGTGGAGCCCCAGATAGTTATGAAGGCGCACCAGGGAGCCGCTGCTGTAAGGGATTGAGCTGCCGATTCCTACCCCAGGCCACAAACTTCTCCCATTGCCCTGAATAAACACATTTGGTCAAGTTATGTCTGGATTTAGGATCACATTCACTACTTCAGATGGCAAATTAAAACTGCTCACTTGTCAGGGGTCAATCTAGGCCCAGAACCCTCGGGGTCCACACACTCCTGGTTCAGTCCGGGGCTACCAAAGTGACTTGGATCTGATCAGTCCTACCTTTCCTCAGAACATGAGGCAGAAGAGGAAATGGTGGCAATGTGTACAGGAGGCCTGTGTTCCATCGAGGGTGGAACAGGTTTCCTAATAACCTTCCTGGTAGAAACGCCAACACTCAGCAGTCTGAACACTGCAGGTTATTGGTGCAGGTGAAAAGATCCAGTAAAGGCATGTTGCTCTAGTCAAAGATTCCCTGATTTACCCTGAGTTGAAGACGCCATTCTTGGTCCACCGGCAGATGTCTGCACTTGCATTAGAGACACTGCCAGGTGATTGTTCATCAGGAAGATACCCTGATGATCCAGCTCCCCCAAAAAGCACAGAGCCTCCTGTCACAGGGTACTGGACCACACTCCGTCCTGAATGTTGCTGTACTACATGGAGATCATGTTTTCTGTAAGAACCTGTATCAGCTTTCCTTCGATAGTTGGTTGGAAGGCTTTAGGGCCCAGCCAGATGGCTCAAAGCTCCAAAAGGCTGATTAGATATGGATGGAGTTTCACAGACTGTCCTGCTAAAGAGCCCTTTGAAATGCAAGTTTGCCACATGGGAAAATAAGAATGCAAGAGGTTAGGAGCCCAGGAAACCTCAGAAAAATTCTAAGTGAGACCCAGGACTGAGCCTGAAACATCAAAATCATATTCTGAATATCCAGGACTCACTGCAGTGGTGGAAATGCCTTGAACACCACTCTTTCAAGCACAGTCCCTAAACAGGACTCCTCTATGCAGTTATGAGGTGGGTTCTTTAGTTTGCTGATGGAAAACCCCTGGGAAAACAGAAGGGCCACCGTGATCCAAAGTGCTCCACGACTAACTGCAGCAAGTCTGTCTTGTGAAGAAAGTCTGTGAGGTACAGGGAAAAACAAACATCAATCCCCTACATTCACAGATAAACTGTAAAGACTACCGTCACTTTTGTGAACACTGGAGGTTACAACGATAGTCAAAACAGCAAACTGGAAGTGTTCCAACCCCACCGTAAATTGTAGAAAGCTTCTGTAGGATGGCAGAATGGGAATATAAAAATGTGTGTTCTGCAAGTCTAAGGACACCATGCAGTCTTCTGGATCAAGAGCAGAAAAAGCCTTAGCCAGTGTGAGCAGCCTGATTTTTTTCCTATTGTAGGAAGGCATTCCAATGCCAAATTTCTAGAATGGGTCTGATCATTCCACCATTCTTGGGTATGAGAAAGTAGCAGGAATAGCACCCCTGGCCCCTACATGGTCTTAATAGCGTCACTAATGAGGAGTGGAGTGACCGGCATCCAGTATGATTAAGCAAATGTTGCTTCTTTCAGAAAGGCCGGTAAGATCTTGCCGGCTATATCCCACAATGTATGATTATCTACCCAGGAGGCAAAGTGTTTTCAGAGAATGTAAGCGTAGAATGCCTACGAAGAATAACATTTGCCCAAATGAAGTTATAGTGGGGAAAGCATATGGGTTAACCTTGCTGGTTGACACTTGACCACAAGACTTTACATAGTCAGGTGCTGCAGGAGGAATGTTATCAACAGGTGCTGGTCTATGTCACCTAACCACAGGTTGACTCATTCCAAGAGACTGAGCACAGCTTCACCTAACTGGCCATTAAAGTGGCCGCAAATGCCTCATTGAAGGGAAAAAGAAGCTCTTGTAGAGGCTGGCAGATGAAGGATTTCAGTTAGTAAATTAGATTTTCTTTCCACATTGGACAGTTGAAAATCCACTGTCCTATGCACGAATGCTGGAAAAAAGCACTCTCTTCTGTTACTGGACCAGGTATAGATTCTAAGGCACGCCCTGGAAGGTTTCTAAACCAACAGCAATGGTAAGTCAAATACAAATAAATAGGCCTGCATTGGTGAAAAACGGATAGGAGGCGGTGGGGTGAGAGTGCGGTGTTCAGGGATGTTTGAAACTCTCTCATTGTTCTTATTGAGGTAATTGTTACAACCCCAGGGCTGTATACCAGCAGGACTCTGATAATACAGGTGTCTGGAGGAGGTTAGTATTCAGTTTGGTTGCCACTTGGTTCTTTTCATAGTGCAACATAGCTGTGGTATAGGCCAATGTCGACTCTGGCTCAGAGACTAGCACCAGATCGAATCTGTCCGAGAAGCAGCAGAGTTGGCAGCAGCGTCGGCACAGCAGGAATCAGTAGAGATCTAGAATTAGGAGAAGAACTGTGGACAGGAATCAGCACAGGGCAGAGAGTCTGGGGTGGGAAGACTAAGATGGAGAGAAATCGGGGCATGCCGGGACCAATTTCAGAAGGGGTCTGGGGTTGGTGGACTATGGAGGGGAGGGCCCTCTAAGCGCTGACTAAGCAGATCTCTCCTGATTTCGACTGGCCAGTCATTTATTAGCAAAACCAAGATTCTTGCAAGAGCGAGACTGTGATCCGAAGCAGCCAAGTGACTTGGACCAAGACCAGGGCTGCTGCTTCAAACACTAACACTTCTTATATTCTGTAGCATACAAATTTGCCTCCACATTATCATCACCTTCGGGTGCATCATGGCACACTCGTCACAAGAAGCAGAGCAGTGGCTGCAGCCAAAACATTAGAGAGACACGTTCTGCCCGTACATGGACAACATCTGCATACTACAGAAAGAACCTTCTCTATTCAACATTTAGCCCTACCTGCTGGTCTTTTTCATGCACTTGTTCACTCACTCATACTACAACTTTGTCAACAACGCACAAATCATCATCAAAATGGGTAAAAAGAAAAGCTCAATCTCAACAAAGCAGAAAAAAAAATGCTAGTTGACAATCTGTTTGTGTTCTTCCCGCCAGCCACCACAAAGTTCAACCCTCTAAGGAAAAAAATCTATGATGCCACAAAGTATAATAAAATTGAGCAGCCATCAGACTAAGATCAAGAAGCTGCAAGCAGTACAAATCAAATTCTTTAGGATCCAATCATCTGAACTCAAAGTAATTCAACACTGAAGAAACATCTACAAATTAATCAGCCAGAACAAATCAAATAATACAGGAGAAGCCGATACATAGATGAGAGACAAGTTCCAGCAAAAAGCATGGTAAATCCTACATCCCCTTACCTATCAACTGTTGTAAGGAAATGCCTCCTTGGCATGGTTACCCCCTAATTTTTTGCCTTTGCTGATGCTAAGTTATGATTTGAAAGTGTGCTGGGACCCTGCTAACCAGCCCCCAGCACCACTGTTCTTTCCCTAAACTGTACCTTTGTCCCCACAATTGGCACAACCCTGGCACTCAGGTAAATCCCTTGTAACTGGTACCAAGGGCCCTGATACCTGGGAAGGTCTCTAAGTGCTGCAGCATGTCTTATGCCACCCTAGGGGCTCCTCACTCAGCACATGCACATTGCTTCACAGCTTGTGTGTGTTGGAGGGGAGAAAATGACTAAGTCGACATGGCACCCCCCTCAGAGTGCCATGCCAGCCTCACACAGCCTGTGGCATAGGTAAGTGACCCCTCTAGCAGGCCTTACAACCCTAAGGCAGGGTGAACTATACCACAGGTGAGGGCATATGTGCACGAGCACTATGCCCCTACAGTGTCTAAGCAAAACCTTAGACATTGTAAGTGCAGGGTAGCCATAAGAGTATATGGTCTAGGAGTTTGTCAAACACGAACTCCATAGTTCCATAATGGCTACACTGAAAACTTGGAAGTTTGGTACCAAACTTCTCAGCACAATAAATGCACACTGATGCCAGTGTGCAATTTATTGTAAAATACACCCAGAGGGCGTCTTAGAGATGCCCCCTGAATACATACCCGACTTCTAGTGTAGGCTGACCAGTTCCTGCCAGCCTGCCACACACCAGACATGTTGCTGGCCACATGGGGAGAGTGCCTTTGTCACTCTGTGGCCAGGAACAAAGCCTGTACTGGGTGGAGGTGCTCTCACCTCCCCCTACAGGAACTGTAACACCTGGTGGTGAGCCTCAAAGGCTCACCCCGTTTGTTACAGTGCCCCAGGGCATCCCAGCTAGGGGAGATGCCGGCCCCTCCGGCCACTTCCCCCACTTTTGACGGCAAGGATGGAGGAGATAATGAGAAAAACAAGGAGGAGTCACCCACCAGTAAGGACAGCCCCTAAGGTGCCCAGAGCTGAGGTGCCCCCTGCCTTGAGAAATCCTCCATCTTGAGTTTGGAGGATTCCCCCAATAGGATTAGGGATGTGCCCCCCTCCCCACAGGAAGGAGGCACAAAGAGAGTGTAGCCACCCTCAAGGACAGTAGCCATTGGCTACTGCCCTCCCATACCTAAACACACCCCTAAATTTAGTATTTAGGGGAACCCGAGAACCCAGGAAATAAGATTCCTGCAACCTGAAGAAAGAAGGACTGCTGACCTACAAGCCTGCAGAGAAGGAGGAAGACGACAACTGATTTGGCCCCAGCCCTACCGGCCTGTCTCTAACTTTGAAAACCTGCTCCGACGACGCATACGACAGGGACCAGCGACCTCTGAAGGCTCAGAGGACTGCCCTGGACTACAGGACCAAGAAACTCCTGTGAAGAGCGGCCCTGTTCAAAACCTGAAACTTTTTTGCAACAAAAAAGCAACTTCCAAAGACTTCACGTTTCCTGCCGGAAGCGTGAGAATTCACACTATGCACCCGACGCCCCCGGCTCGAACTGCAGAAAACCAACACCCCCAGGGAGGACTCCCCGGTGACTGCGAGCCCGTGAGTAACCAGAGACGACCTCCTCTGAGCCCCCACAGTGACGCCTGCAGAGAGAATCCAGAGGCTCCCCCTGACCGCGACTGCCTGTAACAAGGGACCCGACACCTGGAACCAACACTGCACCCGCAGCCCCCCAGGACCTGAAGGAACCGAACTTCAGTGCAAGAGCGACCCCCAGATGACTCTCTGCTTAGCCCAGGTGGTGGCTGTCCTGAGAAGCCCCCCTGTGCCTGCCTGCAACGCTAGAGTGACCCCCCGGTCCCTCCACTGTTTTCAATCTAAAACCCGACGCCTGCTTTGCTTACTGCACCCGGCCGCCCCTATGCCGCTGAGGGTGTACTTTGTGTGCCTTCTCGTGCCCCCCCCCCGGTGCTCTACAAAACCCCCCTGGTCTGCCCCCCAAGGGCGCAAGTACTGGCAGACTGGAACCGGAGCACCCCTGTTCCCCATAGGCTCCTATGTGTTTTGGGCACCTCTTTGACCTCTGCACCTGACCGGCCCTGAGCTGCTGGTGTGGTAACTTTGGGGTTGCCCTGAACCCTCAACGGTGGGCTGCCTATGCCTCAAACCTGAGACATGTAAGTGTTTTACTTACCTTCAAAACTAACCTTTACTTACCTCCCCCAGGAACTGTTGATTTGAACTGCACAGTGTCCACTTTGAAAATAGCTTATTGCCATTTTTACAAAGACTGTACACGATATTGTTTTCATTCAAAGTTCCTAAAGTATCTAAGTGAAGTACCTTACATTTATTTAAAGTATTAACTGTAAATCTTGAACCTGTGGTTCTTAAAATAAACTAAGGAAATATATATTTCAATATAAAAATCTATTGGCCTGGAGTAAGTCTGAGTGTGTGTTCCTCATTTATTGCCTGTGTGTGTACAACAAATGCTTAACACTACCCTCTGATAAACCTACTGCTCGACCACACTACCACAAAATAGAATATTAGAATTATCTACTTTTGCCACACTCTTACCTCTAAGGGGAACCCTTGGACTCTGTGCACACTATTTCTTACTTTGAAATAGTATATACAGAGCCAACTTCGTACAACTGTTATCCAAAATCTCATTCTCAATCATTTATTACATCTATCTACACTAACATGCTCTGTTCACCACACAAGGACCTGAATCACCGACAGTTTTAGATTTAGAAAAAGGGCTGATGCCACACCAGCAAAAGGAGTCCATGAAAGGAGGCAGCAGTACACTGGGAAAGCAGAGGTCTTGAAAAATCTCATCTAGGTTGTTCCTACACGCTAGATTTGCTTGCCATCACGTGAAGAGACAGTAACCAAATGCATGGATGTTTGCATGTGCATTAAGGCTTTGGCCTAGAATGGTGGTTTCTGTCATATACGCATGCCTACCAGTGGGCAATATTGCATTGTCTAACGTCTGCTTTTATTCCACTGGCTAACTCTATATCCAGAAGGACCCAGGGACTAAAAGAGCTAGACTTTTGGATAACACATGTAACAGGTACCTTTAAATAAAATATTTGCATGCATCTAACAAAGTACAGATATATCATCTATCAGGGAATACCCATCCTTCAAAAGAGCACTCCCATCAAAGCAATGACACACAAACATTCAAAATATCACAACTGACAGTACCCTCGCATCCATTTGAAGACTGTAGATATTTCTTGTTTTGGGGTTTCAATAAGTCATAACAGCACACATGATAATAAACAACACTCATAACTGTGCATACTGGTCAAGGCCACACATTTGAATATAGAGTGTACAGATGCAACTGGTACTTGCATCCCTACTATGAACACAACAGCATCATCCACTAGGAAACACACAACATCCAAGATCTTCCTAACAGTACCAAAAACACATAAAAAAAATCACAACCTGTAACAGACCACATAATTCAGAAGAATATACGTACAACTATCAGGGTTCAGAGGCACCATATGCTTGGACATCATCAAGTGCAGAACAATACTCAATTTCTCTCAAACCAATACACCACTCCTTGACAACATATGATACACAAAAATAACATCCACCCAAAATCTCACGCCTAGTCTTGTGAAATTAATATGTAGATCCCACACATATTATAAAGGATGGGCAATGAAGATACCAGAACAAGATACGATAAAATATCTTAATGAGTAAATACCAGCTACACACACCAAACAAATACAACCAAATATATACATTAAAGCCGCATATTATTATCCACAACCACAATACTGATAAGGCAACTAAAAAACACAAATCAAAAACAGGCTTCAGTCTGTGATTTAATCCTTGAGACATGAGCGTGAAGCTGAAATTAGGCATTGAAGCAAGGATGTAATAATAGCAAAATAGCACTCTAGAAATCTCTAACTTAAACATAGTATTTAGGCGAGCCAGTTTTTATACCTCAGGTGGAGAAAAGGAATTCACTAGGAAAGATCAACTGTGTGAAAGTACAAGCAGCATAGACACACAGTCAGCCTTTCCTTTTACTGTGTTCTGTTTTTTAACTAAGCAAGGATATCATCCATGGTGCGATAAAGAATGGGGCTTAGGGCACAACAGTAATAAATGTGTCTTTTATGGGGCATAGTAACTTTCAAGTGTCAAAAACAAATTAATATTTTAGTAAGATGGGACTGCTGTCGTAACAGCTTTCACATTTGAAAAGGTGAACGATCTGTCAATACTGCTCTCTGTGGTCTATGTGCACTTGACTTACTTCATAGTATTTCTGTAAAGCAGCTATCAGGCAGAGTTTTAAGCTGTCAACAATTTCCTGGTGGGGTAACTGAAAGACAACTCGGGAGTACCACCTTGTAAGAATGCTTCCAAAGCACATTGGATAGAAAAAGCAGAAGGGAAGGAAAAACAAACACATGTTAATAATCAGGAAGTGAAGTGATCAAAACCAAGAAATCACAACAAAATAAATAAGCAAACTGTCAGACAAAGCAATACTGTGAGAGGGTGTAGGTTTGGGTAGGGGTGTGATGAAATATGCCACTTAACAAATCATTCATCTATTGAAAGAAAATATATTTATTTGGCATTTTTGTCTTTATCGCCACAGCTTCACAAGTAAGTGGATATATCTAGGCATCAATATATTTGAGAACCTCACTCTGCCCTTCAATGTCCTCAATATGACTTTAGATGCAATTCTTAGGTTCCACTGATCAAACGAACAGCGGGGTCAGTGCAAACGGTATTATTAAGGAGCACTTTTGAATTATATTCCCTATTGGGATATCTTTAGTGAATTAATAAAAACTGAAGATCTCTTACTACATATGTGACCACAGAACACACAGAAAGAAAACTGATTTCATAATTATTCTTAAACCAACTGTAATCAAGTAAACAATAAGAAACGAGCGCAAACAATAACCCTTACCCTTCGCTCATGTGTACCGGTCCACAATAGAACAGGAGTTGTCTAATGCACAAAAACGCTTTTCAACATAAAAGGTTTTGATTAGGGATATAGTCTAATTTCCTGTTAATGTGAGGGGCACTAGTTGTTTATTTTTTTAAATAACTGAATGAAGCTTTAATGTACAAGTTACTTACCTTCGGAAACTGAATATCTGGTAGAGACATTCTAGTTGCAGATTCCTTACCTTAGAATTTCACCCAGACATCAGACTGGGTCCGGAGATTTTTCTTCGAACAATACCCATGCTCGTTGGCAGGTCGACTCAGCGGGCGTCATTGGCATCGTGGTCGCCGTGATGACGTCGGGAGTAGTTTATAGACGCCGCCCTCGCGCAGTGATGTCAGTTTCTTTTAACGAATTTTCACGCCAAAGCGCAGAGCCACTAAGAACACTGAGACTGGTGCGCCAGAGCTAAGGACCTGAAAGGGGGAATCCCTGTCCCTAGAAATCAGTTTGCAAGCGGGGACGATGGGTGGGCGGTAAGGAATCTACAACTAGAATATGTCTTGTACATCTGATAGAGACTTCTAGTTGCAGATTCCTTACCTTAGAATAGATACCCAAGCAATGCCATCCTCGGTGGTGGGCTGCAAACAAAGATCATACTAGGAAGTCCAGCAGGACCGAATGACCAAAATAGCTGTCCAGACGGACCTGACTGTCTAGGCAGTAGTGCTTAGCAAACATTTGCAGGGACGCCCACGTAGCTGCCTGACAGATATCCAGGACAGGAACTCTGCGTGCTAACGCAGTGGAAGCAGCAGTTGATCTGGTGGAATGAGCAAGCAAGCCTTCAGAAGGTTTCTTTTTGGCCAAAGCGTAGCACATTTTGATGCAAAGAAGCACCCCTTCAGAGATGGTACGCTTTTGCACCCTTTTTCCGCATCCACAAACCCAACGAAGAGTTGATCGTCCACCCGGAAATCTTTAGTACTATTGTGGTAGAACGCCAATGCTCCTTCTGGGTCCAGACGGTGGAGTCTCTCCTCATGGGAAGGATGTGGTGGTGCGTAGAAAGTAGGTAGAGTGATGGACTGGCCTACATGAAAGGGTGTAACCACCTTAGGAAGGAAGGAAGCTTTAGTGCTCAACACAACTTTGTCAGGGTGCACAGACAAGTATGGAGGTTTTGAGGAAAGGGCCTGAAGCTCACTCACCCTGCGAGCCGAGGCGATAGCAACCAGAAAGACAGTTTTGAAGGTGAGGAACCACAAGGGACAATTATTTATTGGCTCAAAGTGGGTACGTATAAGTAAGTAAGTACAAGATTAAGGTCCCACTGAGGCATGATAAATGGAGTGGGAGGAAATAAATGGGTGAGCCCTTTTAGGAATCTACTCACAATAGGGAATTTAAAGAGTGAGGGCTGCTCAGGTAGCCTAGGAAAGGCTGAAAGGGCAGATAAATACCCTTTAAGGGAGCCCAAAGCAGAGTCCTGCTGGGCCAAAGAAAGAATGAATAGAAGAACCTCGGAAAGAGGATCAACAGATTTGTTGGTACACCATGCCACAAATTTATTCCAACGACAGATGTATACAGTTTTGGCTGATGGACGCCTGGCTGCCAAGATAAAATTGCAGACTTCGGGTGGAAGGGCAAAAGCCGTCAAGTGGCGCCGCTCAATCGCCACGCATGCAGGCAGAGGTTCAACAGGTTCGGGTGAAGAACCATCCCCTGTTGCTGAGACAGAAGATTCGCCCGAAGAGGTAGTCTGAGTGGAGGATCGATGGACATGCTCAATAGCTCTGGATACCATACTCTCTGTGCCCAGTCTGGAGCCACCAAGATGACTTGGGCCTGGTCGTTCCTGATTTTCTTGAGAACTCTGGGCAGAACAGGTATAGGCGGAAAGGAGGCCAGAGTTCCACTCGAGACAAAAAGCGTCTCCTAGCGACTGCTGCCTTAAAAATTCCAACGCGCAAAACAGCTGACAATGCGTGTTCTCTGCGTAGGTGAACAGGTCTAACCAAGGCTCTCCCCACTGCTGAAAGAGACCTTGCGTATCGACAGCTGAGTTTGTCTGCTCTGGCATTGAGGAAGCCCGCCAGATGTTGAACCATCAGGGTAATGCCCTGATGTTCCAGCCATGTCCAGAGGCGTAGTGCCTCCTGACAAAGGGACCAGGACCCTACTCCGCCCTGCTTGATGCAGCACCACATGGCAGTAGCATTGTCAGTGAAGACCTGCACCACTTTCCCTCTGAGAGAGGGAGGGAATGCTTTCATTGCAAGCCTGATCGCCAGGAGCTCCAGAAGATTGATATGGAGCCCAGACTCCTCAGAAGACCAGAGCCCTCTGATCTCCGCCTCTCCCATGTGGCTGCCCCAAGCCAGAAATGATGCATCTGTCACTATAAAGAGATCTGGTTGGGCAAGGGAGAGGGATCTGCCGTGGACCCAATGCAGATTCAAAAGCCACCACTGCAGGTCTTTTGCAGTCCCCTCAGAGATCTGGACAATGTCGAAGAGATTCCCCTGATACTGCACCCACTGGAACTTTAGGTCCCACTGCAGAGCCCGCATATGCCATCTGGCATCTGGCATGTGTTACTAGCGGGATGCAGGAGACTATGAGGCCCAACAGCCTCAGAGTCAGTCTCACCAAAACCCAAGACAGAGGCTGAAAGATCGGAATCATAGCCTGAGCATCTGAGAGGGAGTCAGGTGTGACTTCTGCACGATTATAATCAACCCCAGCGTGTGCAAGAGGTTCGCCGTAGCCTGAAGGTGGGAGACGACTTTCTGGGGCGAGTACGCCTTCAACAGCCAGTCATTGATGGAGGGGAAGACTGAGACCCCTAAACTGCGCAGATGTGTTGCAACCACCGCCATCACTTTCGTGCACACCGAGGGGCGCTGATAAGGCCAAAGGGGAGCATGGTAAACTGAAAGTGCTCGTGACCTATCACAAATCGTAGGTAACGTCTGTGGGCAGGCAGGATGGGGATGTGGAAATAAGTCCAGTCTCCTGGGTCCAAGCAGACAGAACCCAAGCCAGGGTGAGCATTTTGAATTTCTCCTTCTTGAGGAAGTAGTTTAGGTCCCGAAGGTCTAGGAAAGGACGTAACCCTTGTCCTTTTTTGGTATCAGAAAGCAGCGGGAATAACAACCACAACCTACTTTGGGCACAGGGAACTTTTCTATAGCTCCCTTGGTCAAGAGAGCTGCGACTTCCTTACAGAGAAGCGTCAAATGATCCTCTGGAAGGTGACTGAAGGATGGAGGCATGGTTGGAGGAGCAGATTCGAAAGGGAGGGAGTAACCCTTTTGAACTATCTGCAAAACCCACCTGTCCGTAGTGATGTTTTCCCAGTGGGGCAGGTGATGGCAAATCCTGCCATCAACTAGGCGTGAGTGAGGGGACGGACTAGGAGGGTTTGGAGGATGCAGTGGGGGCATAGGTGGACTGGGCAGACATCTGGTTCCCTGTCCCACGGCCACATGGGATTCAGCGTCCCTGGCCACGCAGAGGCTGAACAGCATGGGTGGCACAGTGGCTGGGTGGAGAATGCAACAGGGAGCCTCTTCCGTGGCCATGAAAGGGGTGAAAAACGGACTGTGGGGGACGAGGGGCAGAGGAAAGAGCGAGGGACCGAGCCGTAGCCCGGGAATCCTTGAATCTCTCCAAGGACGAGTCCGCTTTGTCTCCGAAGAGACGTGAGCCATCAAAGGGCATGTCCATGAGTGACTGTTGGACATCCCCAGAAAAACCAGAAGTACACAACCAGGCGTCACGTCGTAAGGCCACCGTTGTAGCAACTGATCTGCCCAGAGTCAGTTGTGTCCAGCACACAATGGATTGTGAACTTTGCTGCATCTCTCCCATTGTTCACAGCTTGGGCGATGATAGCACAGGCCTCCTCCGGTATCTGCGGCAGGACTTGCGCAACCGTATCCCACAAAGAATGGGTATATCGGCCCAAAAGGCATGCGTGTTAACAGACAGCAGTGTGAGACTGGAGGAAGAAAATGACTTCTTGCCAAACTGTTCCAGCCTTTTGGATTCCCTGTCCGGGGGTGCGGAAGGGAATGCACCTGAAGAAGAGGAACACTGGATAACAAGACTCTCAGGCGTGGGGTGTTGGGACACAAATTTAGGGTCGTTTGGAGCGGGCCGATGGCGGTGTGAGATAGTCCTATTCACAGGAGCCCGTGTTGGGTTGGGACCAGGTACCCAAAAGGACATCAGTGAGGGCTTCATTAAATGGCAAAAAGGGTTCTGAAGTAGAAGCACCAGGCTGAAGCACCTCCATCAGGAGATTAGACCTGACCTCAACAGTGGGAAGCTCAAGACCAAGGACCTCAGCTGCCCTACTGACCACCATACCATAAGTTGCTCCCTCCACTGTAGCCACGGTAGGAGGAGACAGCATGCCAGAGTCAGGAGACGTATCCAGACCACTGGCGTCGCCCAATTGCTGAGCCCAGTCCATAGAAGGGTAATCCTGGTATTCATAAGGGTCCAGGGACCCCTCCAATCCCTCCCAATTTCGTACCCATAAGAAAAAGAGTCCGAATCCGAGACGGGGCAAATAGGCCCCATCGAAGTCAAAGGCAGCGTCAGCCGACGCTGCTCTGACTCCGAGTCGTAGGGGATAAGAATTGGGTCGATGTCGATAGTGGGCACTACCGACGTCTGGAGCGGATCCGGAGGTGACCTCAGTGGCCATAGTCATAGCCACCAGTGCGGAACCCAAAGGCCCCTCATCCGAACCCCTTGGACCTGAAGGCGCCGTATTGGGGTCGGACCGCCCAAAGATGAGGCGCATGGCCTCCTAAAACTCTTTAAGCTTGGCCGAGGTCGCTCTGGCAAACTCGGGAAAGTGCGGACGCAGTCGGAGAACGATGAGATCTCTTTGACTTCTTCTTCTTCTTACCTTGACCCGAGGATTTGGAAGAAGACGAGTGGTGATGGCTCCGCGACCGGTTTCGAGATCTTTATCTCGATCGAGACCGGGACTTACGCGGAGTCGAGTGCCGGGCCGCCATGAGCTTTAAGGGCTGCTCCCTCAAAGCCTTCGGGTGCATGGCCCGGCACTCTGAGCTTGACTTCGGGTCGTGGTCGCGGTCGAGACACCACAGACAAACCCGATGAGGATCCGTCACCGACATCGTACGATGACAGTCCTCACACGGCTTGAAACGGGTCTTCGGGGACATCCTCGACGCACCAAGTTCTCACAAAAACTTGACAAAACGGTTGGAAAAAAGACCAGGGTAGCAGCTCTTCTCCGGATCAGCGCATGGTGTGGACAGAAAAGAACTGACGTCACTGCATGAGGGCGGCATCTATATACTGCTCCCGACGTCATCACGGCGACTATGACGCCAACGACGCCCGCAGAGTCAGCCGATGCCACCTACCGACGCGCAACGGTATTGCCTGAAGAAAAATCTCCAGATCCAGTCTGACGGCTGGGGAAATTTCTAAGGTAAGGAAGCTGAAACTAGAAGTCCCTATCAGATAATACTAATGCTCTATTTTGCGGTAGTGTGGTCGAGCAGTAGGCTTATCAGAGGGTAGTGCTAAGCATTTGTTGTACACACACAGGCAATAAATGAGAACACACACTCAAAGACTTAACTCCAGGCCAATAGGTTTTTATAAAGAAAAATATTATTTTCTTAATTTGTTTTAGAACCACAAGATTCAGAATTCAAGTAAGCACATAAATTGTAAGGTACTTGGCATAGGTAAAAATGGAACTTTGAATTAAAATAGTAATGTACACAGTTTTGGCAAAAATGGCAATAAGCTATTTTAAAAGTGGACACAGTGCAAAAATCAACAGTTCCTGGGGGAGGTAAGTATTGCTTAGTTTTTCAGGTAAGTAAAGCACTTACAAGTTCAGTCTCCGGGGCATAGGCAGCCCATTGTTGGGCGTTCAAGTCAACCCCAAACACCCAGCACCAGCAACACAGGGCCGGGCAGTTGCAGTGGTCAAAGTAGGGCCCAAATAGCATAGGCGCCTATGAGAATTGGAGTGCTCCGGTTCCAGTCTGCTAGCAGGTAAGTAACTGCGTCCTCGGGGAGTAGATCAGGGGGGGTTTTGTAGAGCACGGGGGTCACAAACAGGTACACTAAATACACCCTCATAGGCACAGGAGTGGCTGGGTGCAGTGTGCAAAGTAGGTGTCAGGTTGTAGATGGAGAAGTGGAGAAGTGTGGCACAATGGTTAGAGCGGTAGACCCTGATGCAGAGATCTGGCCCGGGGCCAGGTTCAATTCCCACCTCAGCGGGTCTTGGGCTCAATTCCCTTGGACCAGATAATTCTCGCCTCAGTGCCTAATCTAATTAATGGGTCCCACACGGTAACTCTGGGCAATAGCTTGCTTAATCTCCACAACGGCCCTCACAGCGCTTGGATGCCTGACTTCACCCTGGGGCTCTCCAGGAGTGGGCGTCTCACAGGGAAAAGCCAGGAGGGGTTCCACAGCGGTATGCGTATAGCACCTGGAGACCCTAACAGGTGAGTAGTGCGCTAAACAAGTGCGAAGTTTACAGTTTTTAGATAGAAATCAATGGAGAAACCCGGGGTGGGGGGGGGGGGTTTTGTCACTCTGGCGATGCAGGCAGGAAACAGAGGGGCTTCTCAGGACAGCCACCGACTGGGCAAGGATGAGGGCCACCTGCTGGTCACTCCTGCACTGGTAGTTGGTTTCTCTCTGGCCTGGGGGCTGCGGATGTATTGCTTCTTCCAGGCATCGGGTGCTATTGTTACCAGGCTCTAAAGGTGTCGCTGTGGGGGTGCAGGGAGGTCGTCGTGGGAGTCGCCTGGGGGTCCTCTCTGCAGTGTTGGTTCTTCTGGACACGGGCCGGGGGCATCGGGTGCAGAGTGTTGAGGACTCGCGCTTCCGGAGTGAGGCTGGAGTCCCTTTAAAGATGGTTGTTTCTTGGACAGAGCCGCTGTCCACAGGAGTTTCTTGGTCCTTTGGTTGCTGAGCAGTCCTCTGAGTCCTCAGAGGTCGCTGGTCCTGCTGGATGCATCACTGTGCAGGTTCTTTGAGTCTGGAGACAGGCCGGTAGGGCTGTTCCAAGTAAGTTATTGTCTCCGTCGTCTCTGCGGGGCTTTCAGATCAGCAGTCCTTCTTCTTGCTTCAGGTCGTCAGGAATCTAAAATCCTGAGTTCAGGGTTGCCCCTAAATACTCAATTTAGGGGGGAGTTTAGGTCTGCAAGGCAGTAACCAATGTCTACTGTCCTCTTTATGCCTCCTCCCTGTGGGGAGGGGGCACATCCCTAATCCTATTGGGGGGAATCCTTCAAAACAAGATGGAGGATTTCATAAGGCAGGGGTCACCTCAGTTATGGACACCTTAGGGGCTGTCCTGACTGGAGGGTGACTCCTCCTTGTTTTCCTCATTATCTGCTCCGGACTTGCCGCCAAAAGTGGGGGCTGTGTCTGGAGGGGCGGGCATCTCCACTAGCTGGAGTGCCCTGGGGCGCGGTAACACCAGACTTGAGCCTTTGAGGCTCACCACCAGGTGTTTTAGTTCCTGCAGGGGGAGGTGTGAAGCACCTCCTCCCAGTACAGGCTTTGTTCCTGGCCACGGAGTGACAAGGGCACTCACCCCATGTGGCCAGAAACCCATCTGGATGTGGCAGACTGGCAGTAACTGGTCAGCCTAGCACTAGTAATTGGACTGGTATTTAGGGGCATCTCTAAGATGCCTTCTGTGTGCATTTCTCAATACATCCCACACTGGCATCAGTGTGGATTTATTGTGCTGAGAATTTTGATACCAAACTTCCCAGTATTCAGTGTTGCCATTATGGAACTGTGGAGTTTGTGTTTGACAAATTCCCAGACCATAAACTTTTTATGGCTACCCTGCACTTATAATGTCTAAGAATTGGCTTAGACATTGTAGGGGCGTAGTGCTCATGCAACTATGCCATCACCTGTGGTATAGTGCACCCTGCCTTAGGGCTGTAAGGTCTGCTAGAGGGGTGACTTACCTATGCCACAGGCAGTGGGTTGTGGGCATGGCACTCTGAGGGTAGTGCCATGTCGACTTAGTCTTTTTCTCCCCACCAGCACACACAAGCTGTGAGGCAGTGTGGGTGTGCTGAGTGAGGGATCCCCAGGGTGGCATAATACATGCTGCAGCCATTTGATACCTTCCCTGGTCACAGGGCCTTGGTACCAGGAATGCCATTTACAAGGGACTTATCTGTGTGCCAGGGCTGTGCCAATTGTGGACACAAAGGTACAGTTTAGGGGAAAAACACTGGTGCTGGGGCCTGGTTAGCAGGGTCCCAGCACACTTCCACTCATTACTAGCATCAACAAAAGGCAAAATGTTAGGGGGTAACCATGCCAACAGAGGCATTTTCCTACACAAAAACATCCCCCAACAAAAGAGGATGAGTGTGGGAAGTTTGCTCTGTATATACTATCTCAAGTGAGAGATAGTGTGCACAGAGTCCAAGGTTTCCCCTTAGAGGTTGATAGTGGGAAAATTAGATAATACTAATGCTCTATTTTTGTGGTGGTGTGGTCGAGCAGTAGGCTTATCAGAGGGTAGTGTTAAGCATTTGTTGTACACACACAGGCAATAAATGAGGAACACACACTCAAAGACATAACTCCAGGCCAATAGGTTTTATATAAAAGAATATCTTTTCTTAATTTATTTTAGAACCACAGGATTCAAGATTTGAGGTAAATACATAAAATGCAAGGTATTTCACACAGGTAAGTATATAACTTTGATTTAAAACAGTAGTACACACAGTGTTGGTTACAATGGCAATGAGCTATTTTAAAAGTGGACACTGTGCAAAAATCAACAGTTCCTGGGGAGGTAAGTTTGGTTAGGCTTCTCAGGTAAGTAAACACTTACACAGTCAGTTTCCTGGGCATAGGCAGCCTACCGTTGGGGGTTCAAGGCAACTCCAAAGCCACAGCACCAGCAATACAGGGCCGGTCAGGTGCAGAGGTCAAAGGAGGGCCCAAAACACATAGGCACCTATGAAGAACAGTGGTGCTCCAGTCCTAGTCTGCTTACAAGTAAGTACCTGCGTCCTCAGGGAGCAAACCAGGGGGGGGTTTGTAGAGAACTGGGGGGGGGGAACACACACAAGCCCACAAAACACACCCTCAGCGGCACAGGGGCGGCTGGGTGCAGAAGGCAAAGTAGGCGTCAGGTTTGCTAAAGAAAGCAATGGAGGGACCCGGGGGTCACTTAGGGAATGCAGGCAGGGCACAGGGGGGGCTTCTCGGGCCAGCCACCATCTGGGCAAGGATGAGGGCCGCCTGCTGGTCACTCCTGGACTTGTAGGTGGTTCCTCTCTGTCCTGGTGGCTGCTGGTGCAGTGCTTGGTCCAGGCGTCTGGTTCCTTTGTTTCCAGACAGTCGCGGTCAGGGGGAGCCTCTGGATCCTTATGCAGGCGTCGCTGTAGGGAGGTCGACTTAGGGTGTCCACGTCATTGGAGTCACCTGGGAGTCCACTCTGCGGTGTTGGTTGTCCTGGACTCGAGCAGGGGGCGTCGGGTGCAGAGTGTGAAGACTCACGCTTCTGGCGGGAAGTGGAATCTCTTTAAAAGTTGCTTTAAAGTTGCAAAGTTGTTGCAGTTTCTGAACAGTGCCTCTGTTGGTAGGAAGTCGGCTCTCTATATACTATTTCAAAGTAAGAAATAGTGTGCAGAGTCCAAGGGGTCCCCTTAGAGGTAAGACAGTGGCAAAAGTAGATAATTCTAATGCTCTATTTTGTGGTAGTGTGGTCGAGCAGTAGGCTTATCAGAGGGTAGTGTTAAGCATTTGTTGTACACACACAGGCAATAAATGAGGAACACACACTCAAAGACTTACTCCAGGCCAATAGGTTTTTATATTGAAACATATATTTTCTTAGTTTATTTTAAGAACCGCAGGTTCAAGATTTACATTAAACACTTTAAATGTAAGGTACTTCACTTAGATACTTTAGGAACTTTGAATGAAAGCAATATCGTATACAGCCTTTGTAAAAATGGCAATAAGCTATTTTCAAAGTGGACACAGTGCAAAAATCAACAGTTCCTGGGGGAGGTAAGTAAATGTTAGATTAGGAGGTAAGTAAAACACTTACAACTCTCAGTTCTGGGGCATAGGCAGCCTACCGTTGGGGGTTCAAGGAAACCCCAAAGTTACCACACCAGCAGCTCAGGGCCGGTCTGGTGTAAAGGTCAAAGAAGTGCCCAAATCACATAGGCGCCTATGGAGAACAGGGGTGCTGCGCTTCCAGTCTGCCAGCAGGTAAGTACCTGCGTCCTCGGGGGCGGCAGACCAGGTGGGTTTTGTAGAGCACTGGGGGGGACACAAGTAGGCACACAAAGTACACCCTCAGCGGCACAGGGGCGGCCGGGTGCAGTGTGCAAAGCAGGCATCGGGTTTCAGGTAGGAAACAATGGAGGGACCCGGGGTCGCTCTAGTGGTGCAGGCAGGCACAGGGGGGGCTTCTCGGGACAGTCACCATCTGGGCTAGGCAGAGGGTCGCCTAGGGATCATTCCTGCATTGAAGTTCGGTTCCTTCAGGTCCTGGGGGCTGCGGGTGCAGTGTTGCTTCCAGGCATCAGGTCCCTTGTTACAGGCAGTCGCGGTCAGGGGGAGCCTCTGGATTCTCTCTGCAGGCGTCGCTGTGGGGGTTCAGGGGGGTCGTCTCTGGTTACTCACGGGCTCGCAGTCACCGGGGAGTCCTTCCTGAGGTGTTTGTTCTCTGAATCTCGAGCCGGGGGCGTCAGGTGCAGAGTGAGAAGTCTCACGCTTCCGGCGGGAAACGTGCAGCCTTTGGAAGTTGCTTCTTTGTTGCAAAGAAGTAGCTGGTTTTGAACAGGGCCGCTGTTCACTGGAGTTTCTTGGTCCTTTAGTCCAGGGCAGTCCTCTGAGGCTTCAGAGGTCGCTGGTCCCTGTTGGATGTGTCGCTGGAGTAGGTTTTCGAAGTTAGAGACAGGCCGGTAGGGCTGGGGCCAAAGCAGTTGTCGTCTTCCTCCTTCTCTGCAGGCTTGTAGGTCAGCAGTCCTTCTTGTTTCTTCAGGTTACAGGAATCTGATTTCCTGGGATCTGGGGAGCCCCTAAATACTGAATTTAGGGGTGTGTTTAGGTCTGGGGGGCAGTAGCCAATGGCTACTGTCCTTGAGGGTGGCTACACCCTCTTTGTGCCTCCTCCCTGTGGGGACAGGGGCACATCCCTAATCCTATTGGGGGAATCCTCCAAACTCAAGATGGAGGATTTCTAAAGGAAGGGGTCACCTCAGCTCAGGACACCTTAGGGGCTGTCCTGACTGGTGGGTGATTCCTCCTTGTTTTTCTCATTATCTCCTCCAGCCTTGCCGCCAAAAGTGGGGGCAGTGGCTGGAGGGGCAGGCATCTCCACTAGCTGGGATGCCCTGGGGCGCTGTAACAGAAGGGGTGAGCCTTTGAGGCTCACCGCCAGGTGTTACATTTCCTGCAGGGGGAGGTGAGAAGCACCTCCACCCAGTACAGGCTTCGTTCCTGGCCACTGAGTGACAAAGGCGCTCTCCCCATGTGACCAGCAAAATGTCTGGTGTGTGGCAGGCTGGCAGAAGCTGGTCAGCCTACACTAGAAGTCAAGTAGGTATTCAGGGGGCATCTCTAAGATGCCCTCTGGGTGTATGTTATAATAAATTACACCATGGCATCAGTGTGCATTTATTGTGCTGAGAAGTTTGATACCGAACTCCACAGTTTTCGGTGTAGCCATTATGGAACAGTGGAGTTCATGTTTGACAAACTCCCAGACCATATACTCTTATGGCTACCCTGCACTTACAATGTCTAAGATCTTGCTTAGGCACAGTAGGGGCATAGTGCTCATGCACATATGCCCTCAACCTGTGGAACAGTTCACCCTGCCTTAGGGCTGTAAGGCCTGCTAGAGGGGTGACAAACCTATGCCACAGGCAGAGTGAGGTTGGCATGGCACTCTGAGAGGAGTGCCATGTCAACTTAGTCATTTTCACCCCACCAGCACACACAAGCTGGCAAGCAGTTTGTCTGTGCTGAGTGAGGGGTCCCCAGGGTGGCTTAAGACATGCTGCAGCCTTTAGAGACCTTCCCTGGCATCAGGGCCCTTGGTACCAGGGGTAGCAGTTACAAGGGACTTACATGAGTGCCAGGGTTGTGCCAATTGTGGAGACAAAGATACAGTTTAGGGAAAGACCACTGGTGCTGGGGCCTGGTTAGCAGGGTCCCAGCACACTTTCAAATCATAACTTAGCATCAGCAAAGGCAAAATGTCAGGGGGTAACCATGCCAAGGAGGCATTTCCTTACAGATGACATCCCTGACCCTCTCTGATAGGTGGGTCACTTCAGAGAGTGACCAAAACTCCTGTAGGGTTAAGGGCTCCCCAAGCGTGAGCCCTCAAATTAGTCGAGCAAGACTCTTCAATGCACTCTCTGCAAGACATCTTCTGCTCCTGGCCTCCAGAACAGCTGCTGGTCTGCTTTTGCAACTGAAACAAGACTGTATCCAGTTGGGAGGGCTCTCACTGCAACACTGTTTCCCCAGCTCCTGCAAGATTTCTACATTTGTGGCTGTGCATCCTCCAGGGCCACAAGGACTCTTCTTGCATCCAAGAAGCAAGAAGAAATCTCCCATGGAGTGAAAGAGTCTCTCCTTTGTATCTGCAGGCACCTGAAGACAATGAGGACCGGCTGGTGGATCCTGCTGTTCCACTGACAACGTAAAGTCTCTGCTCACAGGTGGTGGTTCTGTGGTCCTCTCTGGGTCCAATGTGTATTCTGACCAACTTGTGAGATGGTGGACCCTTGCTACAGCCACTGGAACGGAACCCCTGTACGCCATGACTGTTGCTCTTGTCAAGGCTTGCTGGCTCTTCCTCGAAAAAGATCTTCGAGCTCCAAAAAGCCCCAGCCTCCAGCACTCTGCAACTCCAGATTCAGCTCCCCTTCTGCAGGGGGATGTGGGACTGCTGTTTGTTGCGCTGCTGAGGCCTCTTTGCGACTCCGTGACTGCTGCCAGTGGGTCACTCGTGGGGGCTTCTCCAACTTCGACTGGTTTTCCTTCCTGCTGAAGTCCTACCCTGACTCCCCACCAAGAGTAGAGTCACTAGGACATTGCTGGTCCTCCAAAATCTGTAAACTTCCTTGCAACCTCAATTTGCATTTGGCAAGGCTTATGGGTGGCTCCAAAGATCTCCTGGACTCTGCAGCTGGACGACATCTTTACCCGTCCTGCAGAACTTCACCTCCAAGAGGGTGCACATTACCTGCCTGCACTGCCTGGTCATCTCCTAGTGGTCTGGAGACTGTCTCCTTCTTTTTCAGGTTCCTCTCGTCCAGAATCCACCTTTGGGTTCCACCAAGCTGGTCCATGGGTTGCGACAGCAGCTGGACAACTGAGGCATTCATTGACTCCAACAAGGGTTTCTGACGCCACTTCACCCCTATGCACCTGGGCTCCCTGGTGTAGGTACTCTGGTCTTCTGGGTATCTACGGGTGGGGGCGCTCTCCAACCTTCTTTGTGCCAACTGGTTTCCTTGGTATCCACTGGTAAATGTCCTGAATCCATAAAAACCCCAAACAAGCCTATGGGACACCCGGCTTGATAACAGCTCTGCACCCGGGCGCCAGTGGGATTTCTAGCACTTACCTTTGGTAATTTCCTACTCCCTTAGCCCCTGGGATTCTAACGCACTTACCTTGGTTAGGCACCTCCATACTTATACCACTTTCCTAGTATATAGTTTGCCCACCCTCCCCAAAGGGCCCCATATACTTTTTATGCTTTTCCTAATTATTACTATGTGTATATGTTTGTGTGTTGCTATCTCCAGGTGGAGATATACCAATGTTAGAGTAACTTTAGTGTTGCAATAAAGAAACCTTTATTTTTGCAACATCTAGTATGGTTGTTTCTTTTGATTGGTTACTGACTGACTAGTGCAGTAAAGCAAGTGCTTTACACTCCTCCTAGATAAGTTTTAGCTGCTCACTACAGCTGCCCCTACAGAGCGTTTGCTATCTGGACACCTAAACACTATCATTAAGTGTTGTCTGGACTCAGTATAGGGTGCAACACCATAGGTGCACACCATAAACTCAGCCAGCATCCTACAAAGTGCAGCTGTGGAGTCTAGGCGAGGATCCCAGGAGTCATTCACAAGCTGTCCCACGCTGGTCCTCCGATTGCAGAATAATCAGTGGTCAGCAGAACCACCAACACGCCTTGGCAAAGAAAGCATTGCCTGGAGTGTTGCAGACTTTTGGTGTTCAGCAAGGTCCAGGAGACTCTACCTTTACAGGTAAGTCAGGATCAGCTCTCAGCAAGCAGGAGAGCCAGGAGAAATCGATGGAGTCCCCACCCGGACCCTCTGGCAGCAGGCACAGGGAGTTGCAGGAAGGCCTAAGAAACACAGCAAAGAAGGATTCCCACATACAGGAGTTGCAGGGAGGACATTGTTCTTGGAGCTGTGCAGTGCTGGAGGCTGGGGTTTCTTGGAGGTAGAAGGTCTTCAGACTGAAAACCCAAGAAGACTTGGCAACAACAAACAGATGCAGTGCACAGGAGTTTCAGCTAAGCAGCTCTGAGAGAACGCTGACTTCCCAGTTGCAAATAAGATAGGTCGGACCTGTGGAGAGTCAGAGAACCACCACCTGCACTGCAGAGGCTTGAGGAGTCCGTGAGACAGCTGGATCCCCAAACCGGACATCGACGTTGAGGGGCCTGCAGTTTCAGCAGAGTAACTCCTTCACTCCAAGGGAGATACCTTCTGAATGTCCTAAGTGCAGGCAGAGTCATGGTGATTCTGGAGGATGCACTGCCATGGAAGTTGCAGAGTCCTTGCAATACTCAGGGACAAAGTTGCAGTAGAAGCCCTCCTACCAGTTGCAGTCTTGTCTTGGTTCCTGGTGAAGTCCAGCAACAGAATCTGTTGTCCAGGTCGCAGAAGCAATCTTGAAGAAGATTCTTGTAGATTAATCTAGTCGATGTATCTTGCAGACTAATCTGGGTTCCCACCCTCAGGGGAGCCCTTAAGAAACCCAGGAAGGGGGTTGGACAACTTCTGCAGTGCCCATTTATGGGGGAGGGGGTGGAGGTTTGGTGTCAGAGATGCTACTCTGCTGGACTGACCAGTCAGATGCTTCCAGGGCCCTCTGCTCATCTTGTTGCCAAGATGGCAGAAACAAGAGGGGAGGAGCTGGACAGGGGTGTGGCCATTCCCCTGTCCTTGGTGTGATTTTGCGCCAGAGCGGGACCCAGGACCTCCTGCGATGGAGGGAATCAGTTTTGCAAGTAGGGCACCAAATGTGTCCTTCAAAGCAGTCTGGTGACGCTCAGAAGCACCCCACCCTAGCCCAGATACTATTTCTAAAGGAGAGGTGGTAACACCTCTCCTCTACAGGAAATTCTTTATTCTGCCTTCAGCTGCCCGAGTTCAGCTCAGCTGCAGGAGGGTAGAATAGTGTCTTGGGTCGGCAACAGCACAGGCTGGCATGCAGGACCTACAAGGCTGTACAGGTATCATGCAACTAACACTGGAATCTGTGCAGTTGCAGGATTCCAACATGTTTGATAGCTAACCTGCTTAGGTTCGGTGAAGCCATTATGTAGTTGGACAACTCGTGTTGACCAGTGTCCACTACATACCTTAAGATGGCTTCCCCACACTTACAAAGCCCAGGAAATGGAGTCTGGGGTTTATAGGGGCACCTCTGCTCATGCAGGGGTGGCCTCACACTTAGATCCATGCACCCTGCCTCTGGCTAAAGGGCCTACCTTAGGGGTGACTTACAGGCTCAGAGTGTAGTGACCATGGTATAAGGCAAACCTTACATCTGGAGTTAAAGTTGCATGCACCATTTCACACAGGATACAATGGCAGGCCTGTAGTCACAGATTGCATGTGCCCCCATGAGTGGCACAATACATGCTGCAGTCCATGGGGGACAACTGGTGTACCAATGCCCTGGGTAACTAAGTACCATATACGAGGGATTTACATGGGTGCACCAGTATGCCAATTGTGGGGTGTAAAAGTTACCATACCACTAAATTTAGGGGGAGAGAACACTGACATTGGGGTCCTGGTTAGCAGGGCCCCAGAGTACTAAAGTCTAAACATACTGACAACGGGCAAAACGTGGGGGTATCTATGCCATAAAGCTACTACTTTCCTACAGATGGTTTGAGAAACATTCTGTGATATGTTTAAAAGAGTCTGAGTCCACAAAGTCTGAGGAAACTTGGGCCACTGAGGCAGTTGAAAGTGCAATGATTATCTTCTGAATCAGTGGGTATTAAATGAATATCCAAATAATGAGGAACAACTGTATAATCATGGTTGACCCCATCTTGAGATCCCTTAGAATCCATACTTCCTGATCACTGTACACTTCAAAATGCATCTTCATCTTTTTAACAGGATGGAAACTTCTTGTGGAAGGGAAGGAGCAACAACAGCATGATCCAAATGAGTGAGGTGGTCTGCAAGAGGAACATGCTGGCAGCCAAATGTCTCTGAGGCACAAGTAGAAATCCATCGATCAACAAAGCAGCAATCCATTCATCAACAACAGGGGGGGACATTTATTCCACTACACACTCACTAAAACAAGGAACACAAGAAACAAAAGAAAAGAAAAGAATGCAGCACCCACACATCCAACAGTAAGCTCTATATTAAATTAAATGTGAGTCCCATAAACCAACTAACTTCATATCCTCTTTCTCAAAAGGCATCATTCAATCTGACATCCCATGGTTAAGAAACTTAATGTGAACAGTTTATAACTGGGCGAACAGCATGGTTCCAAGAATGAAAAACTCTTTTGCTTATAGTTCTTTCTGGCAAAATGTTTTTTTCTGGCTGTCTCAGAATATGGACCCATGATAGTTATGCAAAAATGCTTGCTCTTTTGTTTGCAATCTTTATTTATTGAAAAGTAAAGCAAAAAAACAATGAGTGCATTAACCTCTAACATCAACAGGAGTGCCCAGTGGTTAAACAGGGCCAGAAGTAAGGACATGAAGATAATGAACAACAGCAGGGCCATCAGTATAAAACAGAATTGCCCAGAAACAAACCCTGAATGGTCTTGTCCCTAGACAAGAGAGATAGTATGTACATCAGTGATGATACAACAGGTAAGGTAGGGTGTGGGGATTAGGGTTGTGGGGGGCAGAGGGGAGGTGGAAAAAGGGTCAAGGAAGCTGGAGGAAAACAACAGGTGGGTGGGAAACAGGTGAATATTCCGTCTATCAACATTTGTAACAGAGATATTCAGGCATCAAACATGACATTAGAACGCTATGGGTAAAACCATATTAGGAGCTGTAGGAGGCTGGCCTGGCTTATAGTGGGTACCTTGTGGTACTTACACCTTGTGCCAGGTCCAGTTATCCCTTATTAGTAGAATAAAGGTGTTTCTAGCAGCTTAGGCTGTTAGAGGTAGCTATGGCAACGTAGCTATGGCAACGTAGCTTAGGCTGAACTAGGAGACATGCAAAGCTCCTACTATACCACTTATATCATATAGCACAATATCATACGAAAACATAATACTCAGACTTACTAAAAATAAAGGTACTTTATTTTAGTGACAATATGCCAAAAGTATCTCAGAGGATACCCTCACTTAGGAGGTAAGTAATATACACAAATTATATGTACACAAACCCAAAAAAGGTAAGTAACAGTAAGAAAAGTAGTGCAAACACTGTAGAATCACAATGGGATGCAATAGGTAGACATAGGCCTAGGGGCAACACAAACCATATACTCCAAAAGTGGAATGCGAATCACGAATGGACCCCAGGCCTATGGGAGATTGTAGAGGGTCGCTTGGGCTGTGAGAAAATAGTAAGGGTGTCCAAAATACCCCACCCCAAGACCCCTGAAAAGTAGGAGTAAAGTTACCCTACTACCCCAGAAAGACAGTAGAGTCGAGATAGGGGATTCTGCAAGAACCACAACTGCTACCAAAGCACTGAAGACAGATTACTGGACCTGAGGACCTGTAAAGGAAGGGGACCAAGTCCAAGAGTCATGCAAGTGTCCAGGGGGAGCAAGAGCCCACTAAACCCGGGATGAAGGTGCAAAAGGGCTGCCTCCGGGTGGAAGAAGCCGAAGATTCTGCAACAACGGAAGGTGCCAGGAACTTCTCCTTTGGTCAGAAGATGTCCCACGGCGTGCTAGAGGATGCAGAAATACCGCAAACAAGCCTTGCTAGCGGCAAGAGTCGCGGTTGAGGATTTTTGGGTGCCGCTGGGGCGCAGGAAGGACCAGGATGTTGCCCCTTGGAGGAGGAGACAGAAGGGGCGTTCAGCAACTCAGAGAGCCCCGCAGAAGCAGGCAGCACCTGCAGAAGTACCGGAACAGGCACCTAGAAGACCGGAGGACAGCAGTCGACTCAGTCACAAAGGAGGGTCTCACGATGTCGGAGTCCAACTCAGCGAGTTGCGCAATGCAGGACAGAGTGCTGGGGACCCAGGCTAGGCTGTGCACAAAGGAAGTCCTGGAAAAGTGCACAGAAGCCGGAGCAGCAGCAAATCATGCAGTACACAGGTTGGCTGTCTGGCGTGGGGAGGCAAGGACTTACCTCCACCAAATTTGGACAGAAGGGCCACTGGACTGTGGGAGATATTTAGACCCAGCTCCTGTGTTCCAGGGACCACGCTCGTCAGGATGAGAGGGGACCCAGAGGACCGGTGATGCAGAAGTTTGGTGCCTGCGTTGGCAGGGGGAAGATTCCGTCGACCCACAGGAGATTTCTTTTTGGCTTCCAGTGCAGGGTGCAGGCAGACAGCCCTCACAGCATGCACCACCAGGAAACAGTCAAGAAAGCCGGCAGGATGAGGCACTACAATGTTGCTGGTAGTCGTCTTGCTACTTGCAGTTTTGCAGGCATCCTGGAGCAGTCAGCGGTCGATCCTTGGCAGAAATCGAAGAGGGAAGTGTAGAGGAACTCTGGTGAGCTCTTGCATTCGTTATCTGAGGAATAGCCCAGAGGTGAGACCCTAAATAGCCCAAAAAGGAGGTTTGGCTACTAAGAGAGGTAAGCACCTATCAGGAGGGGTCTCTGACGTCACCTGCTGGCACTGGCCACTCAGAGCTGTCCATTGTGCCCCAACACCTCTGAATCCAAGATGGCAGAGGTCTGGGATACAGTGGAGGAGCTCTGGTCACCGCCTCTGGGAGGTGCTGGTCAGGGGAGTGGTCACTCCCCTTTCCTTTGTCCAGTTTTGCGCCAGAGCACGGCTGGGGGATCCCTGAACCGGTGTAGACTAGCTTATGCAGAGATGGGCACCATCTGTGCCCATCAAAGCATTTCCAGAGGCTGGGGGAGGCTACTCCTCCCCTGCCCTTCACACCTATTTCCAAAGGGAGAGGGTGTAACACCCACTCTGAGAGGAAATACTTTGTTCTGCCTTCCTGGGACCAGGCTGCCAAAGGCCCCAGGGGGGCAGAATCCTGTCTGAGGGGTTGGCAGAAGTAGCAGCTGCAGTGGAGTCCCCGGAAAGGCAGTACAGCAGTACCCGGGTTCTGTGCTGGAGACCCGGGGATGCATGGAATTGTCCCCCCAATACCAGACATGTTACATGGCCATGTTCAGAGTTACCATTGTGACGCTACATATAGGTAGTGACCTATATGTAGTGCACACGTGTGATGGTGTCCCCACACTCACAAGGTCCAGGGAATTTGCCCTGAACAATGTGGGGGCACCTTGGCTAGTGCCAGGTTGCCCACACACTAAGTAACTTGGCACCTAACCTTCACCAAGTGAGGGTTAGACATACAGGTGACTTATAAGTTACTCATGTGCAGTGAAAATGGCTGTGAAATAACGTGGACGTTATTTCACTCAGGCTGCAGTGGCAGTCCTGTGTAAGAATTGTCTGAGCTCCCTATGGGTGGCAAAAGAAATGCTGCAGCCCATAGGGATCTCCTGGAACCCCAATACCCTGGGTACCTAGGTACCATATACAAGGGAATTATAAGGGTGTTCCAGTGTGCCAATGAGAATTGGTAAGATTAGTCACTAGCCTACAGTGACAATTTTAAAGCAAAGAGAGAGCATAAACACTGAGGTTCTGGTTAGCAGAGCCCCAAGTGATACAGTAAGGCACCACACAGGGAACACATACAGGGCATACATTATGAACACTGGGGTCCTGCCTGGCAAGATCCCAGTGACACATAGGCAAAAACAAACCTACATACAGTGAAAATGGGGGTAACATGCCAGGCAAGATGGTACTTTCCTACAGGAGCTCTAACAGTAACCATAATAACAATAACAATAATAGCAATGATATTAACTGGGGCTCAAAAGCCTGTTGAAATCTAACATCCAGTCTCTTCACTGAGGGGGGGTCTTGCAGACAGGCAACTTGTGAAGGGCACCAAGGGCCCTAATATTCCCTTTTGCATGCAGCTCAACTGCTTGTAGTGGGGTAGCGTACAGCAGTGATGGAGAAAGTACGGTCAGATAAGAGATCCCAGGAGGGTAGAATGGGAGTAGGTGGCACAGCTGGTAGCATTAGATACCAAGAGGATTGCACTGCGGTTGATCGTGTGTGATACCTAAGGTGAGTAAAATCAACCTAGCATTGTGGATGATTGGGAGTCATGCGGGGCTACTTCAAGCACTAAATCTCAAGTATGGGCCCGCCAAGGGTCTCCTGTCCAAAGGAATGGGGTGGAAAGTTAGGAATATCCTTGAGGCTAGGGGCATGACGGTCAGTGCCAGGGGGTTGATATCGTATCCGTTGAGTCCCTCAGGGAAGTACCCCAGATCCTCTCAAATGCCTCCAGTTTTCATTAAGTTTTATACGTAATATGTTCATGGACGGGCACTCATGAAGTTCTATCATCCTTGTGGTGGAGGTGGGACACGTAGGTTGATGCCAGTGGCATAGAATACATGCAGTGCAGACACACTGACATCCACTGCTGGTTAGCCACTGCAAAGTCCAAATCTAGGGCATCCGACACATGGAGAGCAAAGTGTGCGGAGGGGCGAATGTAGGAAGGATGGTGATGTTTTAGGAGCACCCATATTGCTGTACAATAGAGTCCTGAATAGCAACATTGAATGTGGTAGATGTTGCAGTCATCTGCCGCACATCTTCAGCATCAACTATGAGACCGTAGTCATGCACACTGCAGCCTCTGCGGGG
This sequence comes from Pleurodeles waltl, assembly GCF_031143425.1. Taxonomy (NCBI): domain Eukaryota; kingdom Metazoa; phylum Chordata; class Amphibia; order Caudata; family Salamandridae; genus Pleurodeles; species Pleurodeles waltl. The sequence continues at coordinate 537,181,866 of NC_090450.1, forward strand.
TCTAAATCCATTAACAAAGAATCTTAAAGTACAGGAACTTGAGGCGGGATTCCCAAAGGACTGTCATGAGACAGAAATATGTCTGCCCAGTAATCTCGAGAGTAATCTCTGCCAAGGTTGCCTTGCCATCTGGTTCTGGTAAATAAAAGGGTAGGGCTCCAATGAGAGCTTTTATTCATCACTCTATAAAGGTCAGAGACCATTCGTTTATAGTCAGTCCAGAGTTGTAAATCCGGCAGAACTGGGAAAGACGATAGTTCCACCAGGAGAAGGCTACTCAGCACCGACAGGAGACAGTGCGATATCTGCTGGTGTTTCCAGTAGTCCATAGGGTTGGGAGAAAACTACCCTGTGAGGCCTGGGAACAGCTTAAGGGTGCCTTCACCAAGATGATGATCAAGATAACTGATCCTCTTTGCATTCCACAGTCCAGTAAAACAGTTTACCAGCAATAAGGAGCTCCATATGGAACAGGGCATCTATGTCCAATAGCTGGTGGGCCGGTCTCCAACTCATCACCATGGCAACAATGACAGAGTTGCCTTGCCGGGTGGGTCGAAGGACACTAGGTAGCATGGTATGAGACACACAAGAGGGCCAGTCAGGCCCCTTCTATACCCCAAACAATGGTACAGGTATCCCTTAGAGCACCATACTGAAGACATAATAGAATCTTGGTGCAACCGTTATTTTCATCATCTCGTCCCCAAAGAGAGACATTTAAATGCTGCCACTTGAGAATAACCTCCACGACATGAAGCGAGGAGTTTGTCCTCGACCATGAGCAAGAGGCCACTGTTAATCTGGGTACCAAGATATGGAGTCCCTCGGGTACCCAATGTCATGTCACAACCATGGGGACATACCATAGATGTCCCCTGAAACAGGGGGAGGGTCTCACATTTGGTCCAGGTTAATTTCATAACCGGCCAGGTGGGAGAATCTGTCCACAATAGACATCATACCTTCATCCCTCTCGCCGTGATGGCTCACTTAATGAGGCCCCTGTACCTCCACTCACAGTCCTTTCCCAAATATAAAATTCTCTACCCCCTCCTTTCTTCCCGTTCCCTTTTAGGTCGAGCCTAGACAGCGCTTGCACTGTCTCTTCGAGACATGTTGTTTATAGTGTGTGGTCTTCAGCCCTCCCATTGACTTTTTATTTGTTCTTTCCTCTGTTAAAAATGTTTGCTTCCTGTTGGTTAATCCATCATTTTTGATTTACCTTCTGTGGTTTGTTTCCTCCCACGGAGCACTGTCGAAGTACTGGTATGTTTATGCATTTGTGATTATGTGCCTGTTTTTTGGGACTCTTTTTTTCTTTCTTGTCTCGTGGTTTCTGACTCCTTCCTCATGTTGCTTTCATTCTGGCTCTGTCCTCATGTTGTTCATTCTTTTCTGTTGGTTTCAGAGTTCGTCCTCATTTTGCTTTCATTTCGAGTCCGTCCTCATGTTGCTTCACTTCGACTTTGCTCGCCTGTTGCTTTCATTTTGACTTTGCCCTCATCTTCTTTTGAATCCAACTCTGTTGTCATAATACACAAATCAGCAATTTGAAACATTTTTTTATATAAATATGATGATTAAAGCTTTTTCTGGAGCGAGAGCGTACTTTTGTCTAGTGGAAGCTTGGACTCATCATAAGGCAGCACAGAGGGTTATTATGCCTGCTGCAAAGAACGTGTACTAGGCAGATCACAGAGTGCATATAATGTAAAAAAGTATTAATTTTTCATACTAATACTACACAATAACAACAAAAACAAAAAGTAAACCTACATTGGCATCCAAAAGGCGAGACCTACTGGCTATGTTGATTTGTGCCACAGTCACTTTGGGCAGGCGCGGTGTGCGTGCTCCTGTGCCTCGTTTGCGGCTCCTGCCTTGCCGCACCGTGCCGCACTGGTTGTGTGGCCGCAGGGACCTTTTGAACTTGCTGGATCCTCGTGGCCTGCGGTGCAGCGGTTATGGGGAATGCATACGGATTGTTGACGACTGAGGGAGCCGGCAGATAGTAAAGTGAGTGTGTAAGGGAAGCGGTGCCTTCCTGAGGAGAGGCTGCTGCTCGGCCTCCAAACTTCACCTTTCCTGTGCACCAGGGCCGAAGGTCTGTGTGCTTGCCTCCGATCGGCTGGGATGTCTTGGATGCTGGGGTGTCGGTGACTCCTCAGCTACTGGCTGCAGGCTGTACTGCTGCTTCTAAGTGGCATCTATGTGTCTAGCCTGCACCGGGTGTGAACAGTTAAGCCCGGCAAGTGGCCTGTTGGCTCTAGGTTGCCGGTGCGTCTTTCAGCGCTGCCTTCCGGATGGGGGTTCAAGCCCTGCCTGGACGATTATAGCGGTCTTTGAAGTTGTCTGTGTCTGCATTTCTGTTTTGGATTATTGATTTGCCTTCGCTCGACCCCTTGCGCCTCTGATGGATTATATCTTCTGTTTTTTCACACAATTTTGCGGGACGTTTTGTTCAGTTGCAGGTTGAGCTTCAAGCTTCACTAATTTTTCTTCTACAGTCCTGTGTCTTCGTTTCTGTGATTTTGTCTGAGACCCAGGTTTTCGGGCTTTCTTCTGAATTTCTTTTGGCTTGGGTTACAGGGGCCCTACGCCGTATCTTTGGCTTTTCTATTTGTGCCCGCAGGCTCATTGTGATACTGGTCATACCTGTGGGTACCTAGTTGTGTGACATATTTCTCAAGAGATGCTGTGTTGAGTGTTTCTGTGTTAATTGCGACCTAATGTTTTTGGTCTTGTGCGTTTACCTTGAGGATTAGGGTGGTTAACAATTTAGGTCTAGTTGCGCCGATGACCATTTGTGTTCCCCCTTTCATTGTACTGGGCTCCTATTAGGTCCTGCTCTTATGCTACTGTCAATTGGCTTCATGTTTCCTGGGCTTTGAGGCCTTCTGGGGATTTGGTGGCAATTCAGCACTTTACCCCCTGTATTGCTTATACGGCTCCTCGCCTACTCGGTGGTGATCTTGCCTTTCAGGCTGTGAACCTTACTACGGCTTCTTCCGTTGGTGTCGCATGGAGGCATTAGAGGGTTGGTTGTGTGTGTGTGTGGGGGCGGGGGGAGGCGTTCTGATGCCTGTCCAACATTCCGGTCTTTGGGGCCTTGCTCCCCGTCTTGTCCTGGGATGTGGGCTCCAGTGTCGAGCGCTACTGCACTGTCTGCTACCTGTCTCTGGGGCCTTATTCCCTGGCATGCCGGTACGTTGGTATTTTATCTCAGGGTTTCTTTGGGACCTGCATTGTAGTCACTGCTGGCTCCTTCAGCTGGTGTCGCCAGGACAGTTCATGGCCAGGATGGATCTTCTGGATGCGTGTTACGCTTTCCTTTTCATCCCTGTCACCTGTGGTTTCTAACGGTTCACTTTGAGGTCCCAGTATATCTGCTTACGAAGTAGTAGGAGCTTATGTTCTTCCGTTTGGTCTGGGGTCCGCTCCCGGGGAACCTGACGATGTACTGACCTTCCTGAGGGCTGGTCTTTATTTGCAGAGGATTCCCATCTTCCCTTCTCTGGTCACCTGTTTGGTCCTGGGGCGTCTCTTCTTAAGCCCTGTGTTCAGGTGGAGACAGTGCTGAATTTTCTGTCGTCTCTGGGCTCCTTCGAAGATGTTACACATGTACTTTTTCTAGGCCTTCTAGGGTTCTAACTGAACTCCTGCTCGTTTCGGCCAGTGTTGCCTCTCCAGCACTTCGACCAATGGGTGGCGTCCGTGCCTTTTCTGCCAATGTCCTTCCTGCAGGTTATTCCACTTGTGTCACCATGTGCCTTCATGGTAACGTTTAGTCCTAAGGATCACTGGATTTGTCCCAGTCATCTGCGGTTTTGGGAGCTTAGGGTCGCCCACTGGTATCACCTGTGGGACTTATTTTTTTTATATTTTGGGTGGGGGCGAATGCTTCTCCTGTTGGTATCTGTGTTGAGTAACAATGGTGGAGCGTACTGCAATGAGGCATGTGTTACGCTCCCCTGATTCAGAGGTGGGGTGTGATTCCTGGCCGGTTGTGTGAGCAGTAGCTGGTGGTGCCCCGGAGGGGCTTTGGTCCAGTTAGGTGATGATCTGGATTTTGACTCTTGAACTGCTTCAGTCCCTACGAGTAATGTGGTGCCTGGTGGGAAGTTCATTTCCAGGGATGATCTTGCAGACATTCCATCTCATTTCTCAGACATTCTGGGCATAGTACCACCCCCGGTAGAGGGGGCTGATGATGACCTCTCTCTGCAATTTGCTAAGCCTGAGATGTTTGATTTGCATTGCATTTAATGATCTAGGAGGCGCTCTTTAGTTCTTGGTAAGTGCCTGAGCATGGCCAGGTTCCCTGCTTTCTTCAACAGTCCTTTGCTTTGGTAGAAGGGGCTACACTGTTGCCATCTTCCCTTCGGTTGATTCTATTTTGGCTCTTCTTGTTGGTGGGTAAAACCATTGCATAACGATGATTGAGTGCCTTTGGCTCATGGGGGGTTGCAAGGTGGAAGCTGGACTGCTGAAGTCTGTCATGGTATCTAATGTGGTGCTCAAGCCAGCTTCGTTTGGGGCCTTGCCAGCCCAAACCTTAGTGAAGGGTTTGGGGGCTTTGGCAGAGGCCATGGCCACGGGGTCCAGTGTGTCAGAAGTCCTGGTACTTGTGGACAACGGGCAGAGTTCCTGGCTGTTGTCGGCTGCTGTAATGAAGGTAGCGTCTGTGGCCTCCTCCTCTGATCTCATGGCCTGGCAAATCATCTAGTTGCAGTACTGGGAGGGGGATCAGGCTCAAGAGTCTTTTCTTCATTTGCCTGTTCTGGTGGAGGTGGAGGTAGGACTGGAGTGGCAGCCTCATTTGGTTCTATCCCCCCTGCAGTTTCCTTATCTCCAGGGTCAGTCATTTGTGAACCTCGGGTTGACTGCAAGGGGTAATTGGAAGTTACTGGGTCTTTCAGCTTCTGTGTCTTTTCCTGTACGGATGTCCAGGCGGTTGTTGACTAGGGCTTCTTCTGCTTGTTGAGTGATCTTCTGGCTAGCTGTGACAGCATTCCAATTCCCTTGGAGTGGCCTTGTGACTGCTCAAGGACTGGTCTCCTGGTTCTCTACGGGATTTACTCCCTTTGAGTCCAGTGCCGCAGGTGGTGCGTCCTTCCTCAGGACTGCAGTTATTATTTCAACCTTTCCAGTATCCTCCGTTGTGCCCTTGTTTTCAATGGGGCTGCATGTTTTGGCCCTGTTTTTTTCTGGTGGCTGTGACTTCGGCACGCCGCCTTGAGGTCCTGGGCTCTCTGTCTTGTTTGTATCCTTTCTTTCAGTTGTTCGTGGACTGGATTGTGCTGCATTTGGGTCCAGGATATTGTGCATGTAAGGAAGTCTTAGTTTCTCCTACGGCGGAAAGCGTTGTCCCAGTGTTTTTTTTCTGACTCTGACTCCTGCGGATGTGTCTCCTACTTTGTTTGTTGTGCGGAGAGCAGTTTTGATCTATCTGGAATGGGTGACAGTGTTCTGAGTCTCCTCTGCTTTGTGACTTTCAGTCACATCCTAACAGAGGGGTACACCTTTGTCTCTGGCTTTTGGGTGGTGGGTCGTGTTTGTGTTTCGGCAGGTTTATGCACAGTTTAGTTTGTTTTCTCTGGGGTCCAGGGGAGGTCTACTAGGTGCATGTCTGCTTCCATGGCTGAGGTGCTTCTTTGCGGGGACTTTATCGGACTGCTGCTTGGACTTCCTTCTACCCGTGCATCTCTTTCTCGAGCGGTCCGGGTCCACCAGTCCAGCTTTGTTGGGTTCCGTGGTGCTTGTTTTCCTTTTGCACACAGTTTTTTTCCCTTTGGCTTAATCTTGTGTGTGCGTTTTCTGTGCAGTTGACCTGGTCCGTTTTTTGGCTTGGGTACATCTCACAAAGTGAGTGTAGGAAGCTGTCTCTCTATATGGTGCACTAAAAAGAAGTATACCATGCAGAGAGTCCAGTAGATCCCCAAATGGTTTGCAGAGGCAAAAGTAGATATGACAAATGTCTATTTTGTGGTATTGTGGACAAGCACTTAGGTTTATCAGAGGGTAGTGCTAAGCATTTGTCATACTCACAGTAGCAATAAATGAGACACTCAAAGAATAAATCTGAGACCAATTTAGAAAAATAACACTTCATTTTATATATACTTTGAAACCAAGAACTTTGTTACAAGGTAAGCACAATTTTTCAAGCATAAATACTTTTTGCTTGCAAAAATGGACACAGTGCAAGTTTTGAGTTCTTCAATGTTGACCTATGGGGGGAAAACAGTCAAAAACAAACCAGTGGTGCACACCAAGCAAAACAATATCTCTACTTAAGAGATAGTCAAATATCTTGAAGAAACCAATTAACATATCATAATAAATTCCCCTAGAATGCTTGTTTGGTCCTCTCTCTTCCTTAAATGAACTAAACATTCATAAATCTGACCAGAACATACTGTAAACAAATATACAACTAACCAAAAGATGAATATGTCCATGCGAATATAAGTTTTAATACAAAAAGGAAAAATCTTCTTAAATACATAAACATATACATATATATACAAAACATGAAGAAAATAAATGAATAGCCATCAGCCGACACGTGTTTCGTCCTGACTGGACTTCTTCAAGGCTTTGCTCACTTCTATGTCCGTTATATTCATATCACATCTACCATACTCTGTTTCAAAACCACAATCAATCACATCTTTTCCTTCTTCATAATCAATTTAAATACTGGACATTGCTAGTTTCGTCTATTGGTGAGTCAACTATTCACCCCTCTTTCTATTCTTTTTGTTTACTCTCCAAGCCCGTCTGCTGATAAATCTCGGCAAAGAAACGTCGAGGGAAGTATGTGCCTCCTGTAAGTCTTCTATGGGCCCGAAAATCAATATGAGCCCTTCGCCGGCATTAGTGCATGCCGCGTTTTTTCTTCAAAACGCGATCATATATAGCAATGACGGAGGGAATCGTGTGCCCTCCGTTAGTCCTCTGGCTATTATGTCCTGCCTGTAACCCCCGTGGGGGGAAAACAGTCAGCAGGCAGGTAGTGTACAGCGACTTACAAGACCAATCTCCTGAGTTTAAGGTGAGTAGTGGGCAAGGCCCAACTCAGCACCCACAATACACCCTCAGCGTCATGGGGGCGGCAGGGTGCAGAACAGCATTGGGTGCCCAATGCGTTCCTATGGAGATTGGTCCCTGTAAAAATAGGCTGCAGGTTACAACTGGGTGCCCTGGTTGGGTAAGCCACAAAGTGGGCTCAGCTCTTGCGATGCTCGAGGACATAGGGGCACCAGTGGTCCTCCTCTCCTTGATCCGGGGCGTCCGGGTGCAGAGGTTTCTTGGACTGCAGGTGTCCATCACCGGTGGCGGTCACCATGGAAGGGGCCTACAGAACAGGCTGCAGGAGTGGCTTGGGGGACCAGTCCAGGCGGACCAACAAGTAGGCTATAGTCTCACAACCCAGGGGGATGCAGTGACACCAGTGGTCCTCTTCTCGGTCAGGGCATCTGGATGTAGAGGTGTAGTAGACCGTCAGGATTACTGTCACCAGAGGTGGTCATGGGTAAGGGGGGGGGGGAGCCTGCACAAAGAGGCTGCAGACATTGGTGTGAAAGTCGCAGTGGTGAAACCCATGATGGACTTCGCTGCTGGAGGGCCTGGAGACCCGGTTGGCATCATTGGCTCAATTCAATACAGGCTAGGAGGCTCGGTGCAGTGGTGCTGTTCAGCAGTGGTTTTGGTGGTCTGAAGTCCTCTTCAGCAGTTCTTGGGTGCCTGCAACGATACAGGGAAGCATCTCCACTACTCCACGGAAGTTTCTTGTGCTGGGGTGAAGGCTGGCAATCTTCCTGGGCTTTTAGAAGTTTCAGCAGCTGGAGGACGAGGCATCTTTCTCACAACTGTCAAAGTCCACAGGCAGGCTGGCAGGATTGGCACTGAGTCGCATGGATGTTCTTTTCTTGTCTTTTGCGTCTCTGGAGTGACCTTCTTCTTCAGGTCAGCAGGGATCTCAGTTCTGGGGTTCAGGGGAGCTTCCTAAATACTCAATTTAGGGGCGTTACAGGGAGGGCCAGGTGGCACCCAATAGGTTGCCCACCTTTAGGGTGGCTTCACCCTTTCTATGACCACTTCCGTTGAGAAGTGGACATAACCCTGATCCTAGTGGCCCAATTCCTTCCAACCCAAGATGGAGGAATCTAATGTCCACTTTAACTTGTCCACCTAGGGGTGGGACTGGCAGGTGGAAACCTCCCAATCTGCCTAAATTTACCTCCTGTCTTGCCACCTAAAGTGGGGTCAGGACAAGGGGGTTGGTCATCTCCGCCATTAGGAGCGACCTGGGTCGCATTACAAAGGCGGCTAGGTCTTTGAAGCTTCCCGCCATAGAATGTCCATACTGCCTGAAAAGAGGGGTCACCAGCCCGCCCTGTGCAAGCTTTTGTCTCTGCACCCCAAGCGTGCTGGCTCTCACCTTAGGGGGTCAGCAACATGGCTGAGGTGGCTGAACTGATCAGGACAAGTCAGTTAACACACTAGTAGTTGGTAGGTTTTGTGGGGGCATCTCTAAGGAGCCCTCTGGGTGCATGCATCGGTAAATTCAACACTGGCATCAGTGTGGGTTCACAAGTTCGAGATGTTTGATACCAAACATCCCTATCTTCAGTGAAGCCATCAAGTAGCTGGGGAACTTGTGGTGACAAGTGTTCAGCACATGCATTTGAAATAGCTTCCCCGGTCACTTGCTATGTCTGAGAATTGACAAAGACATAGCAGGGGCATACCTGCTTGTGCAGATACACCCTCACATGTAATATATTACACCCTGCCTTAGGGCTGTAAGGCCTGATAGAGGGGTGAGCTTACATATATTTCATGCATTGTTAGGGGACATGGAAACAGGCTGTGCGCCATGTTGTGTTTCCACCTTTGTCTGCACCAAGACACACAGCCTGCAGTGGCAGTCTGTCATGTGCTTGTTGAGGGGTCCCTTAGGGTGGCACAATTTGTGCTACAGCCCTTAGGGACTCTCTTTAGTACCTCCAGGCCCTAGGTACCAGGGGTGCCATTTACTAGGGACTTGAGGGGGCTAAAGGTTTTGCCAATTGGGGAAACGACTGTGCAGTTTTGGGGAAAGAGATCTGGCACCGGGGTACCTGCTAAGCAGGAACCCTACACTTTCTGTTAAAATAATTAAGATACCAGGCAAAAAGTGGAGGGCGAACCATGCCAAAAAAGGTGCATTCCTACAGTGAGTCATCACAGAGAGAGGGACAAAGGGGTATTGCTACGTTTACTTACTGGTAATAGCATTACTTTCAGTTCTTTTCTCGCTGTGACTCAGGCCCTCCCTCCCGCCCTTTTCAGACAGTCCAACTGTGTCATGTTTAGGCTTGGTATGGAACAAGAAGTAAGGGGGAGGGGAACTTATATTTGGGAAGGGTTGTGACTGGACGTACATGGGCCTAACTAAGTGAGTCATCATTACGAGAGAAGGATTCAGAGTGAGTGCCCCAATGGATCTGGAATGTGGTCCATATATTGATCTCTGCCATGGGGGAGTTGCAGAGGAAAGAAACCTTACTGATAGAGTCCCCTCTTAGACCTACTTTTAGCATCACCCAAAAGAGGTAGGACCACTCCACCCGATCAAATGCCTTCTCAACATTGGGGTCTCTCCTCTGGGTCGTCCTTTACATGACTTAGGTTAGGGGCCAGGGTCTGCAAGTTGTTTTGGGAGATATAGCCTGGCACGAACGCAACTTACAACTTATGAATCAGTTGGGCTACGCCCAGCCTAGTTGGCAATATCTTGGCAGAGTTTCAGGTCTACGTTGATCAGAGAGACTGAGTAGTAGCTGGCACAATCAAGTGGGGCTTTGTACTCTTTCGGGATAACAGTAATGGTGGCCTTGTTGGATACTGTACCAAGGGAGCTCTGCTCTACTGCCGCCTGATAGATCTGTGTCAGAAGGGGGAACAATAGTGCCTGCCTGTCTTGAAAAACTCTCTGGGAAAGCCATATACCTCAGGGGATTTGCACATGGGCAATGCAGATATGGCTTTGCCATATCCTCCTCTGTGATTGCTTCCCTCCAGGAGTGCCCAACACTCAGCAGTAAGCAAGGGGTGGTGGAGAGGTGCCAGGGAGGCATCTAACTGCTCCAGGGAGCAGAATATTCAGACTGATACAGTGAGGAGTAAAATGCCGCAAACCAGCCCACCAGCTCCAATGAGTGTTTCAAGGTGGCCCAGCTCAGGATAGCTAGGACCACTAGATGAGATTCATTCTGGTGCAACTGAGAGGCTAACAGCATTTTTGCTGTGGTCATATTTGGGACATTGTAATTTCACTAGTGCCTTCGCAGTAGCAGGAGTAGATAAGGTGTTCAAGCGTATCCAACAGTTCCAGGGCCCATCAGTTAGTGGCTGTTGGTGAAGATGTGAACCGCAGATGGAGGTTGCTCACATCCATTTTAGCTCACCAGTGGTCAGAGCATGTCTTGGCCTTTGCATCAAAGCCCAACTGCAGGGTGACCTTCCCAGCAACCCATAGGTTTCACCAGGGAGAGACAGAGGTGGTCGTTATCTGACAGGTAGGGGCAGATATGTCCCCGAAGATATGTTTTGTGCTTGGGTAGGGCATATGCAAAGGCCTTCATTCACCAGCATGAGGGGGGTCAGGTGGCAAACCCAAGGCCAGATCCACCGATAATTGTAGGACAGAGCTGACTTACATTGGTATTAGACCATGGGATTATCCTGTTATTTGCAAAAGATTACAGAACTCCAATTGGTGCACAAACTTTAACGTTTTATTCAGTACAGGGGAGTCCTCTGTGGTTTACAAATGAGGACCGTGATGATCAAAACAGACAGCCAGCACATGTTTAGCCCCTTATTGCACAAGAGCCTAGGGCTTTCGCAAGGCGTGAGTGAGGTAGCCGTGAGAAACGGCGAAATACCGTATAGTACTCGGGTCTGTATCACAAACTGCTGGGTTGAAAGCTAAGCAGAGCTTTCAGTAGCATGGACGTGACACGCCGAAAATTCCCCAAAATCTGTAGACTCTCCAAGCATCATTTGATCTGGTGGAAATGGTGTGATTGGTCTTGTCACGGTCTCCGACAGGCCATATCCAGGCAGACCATACCATGGTCTTCAACAGCAGCCTTCAGGATGGTGCAGTCACAAGTAAAGGGCTCTGAAGTAGGAAATAACTGATTCAGAATTGGGTGCATTATGGGCATGAAAGGAAGGTCTACTCTCTTTAAGTTATGAAGTAGGTACCATAGATCCACAAAGGCATGATCTGATATGAGATCTTTAAAGACAGTCCTTTCCGACTGACTATACAGTGCAGGTCAGGTGTCCAAGGCGTGGGTCTGGAGCCAAATTTCAATATCCTGTTTTAAAACGTATCAAGTTTTTTTCTTTTACTGTAATTTATTGGCCCAAATTAACTGTATTTTTTAAAATTAAAGGTTAGACATTTTCTGTAATATCAGTCCTGGAGGGTCGAAAAAAACAGCAAAATGGAGCCAAATTGATACAAAAACACATATGTTCAAATTAATAATTAAAACCAAATACCAAGAAAATCAACAAACAAATGACGCTAAACTTACTTATTGATGCTAGCAACAAACCCAACAACAGAGCGCATTCCCCTGCTTGGGTCATGATAGACATCCATCCCAATCACCATTAGTTGTTTCTGTAAGGAATATAAGAGAGAGGTGAGAAATGCAAAGGGTTCATACCCTAGGGCCTCAGTAATGTCATGGCCTTGTAAAAGATTAACTGCTTTGTCACAACAATCTGTTGTTTTATGTAAAGCACTCAGATACCCATGCAGTGAGGCCGATGGGGAGTCAGCGCTATTTTATTTGCACAATTACATAAAATAAAATAAAAATAACTACATAGAAAGACAAAGGGGCAGATTTATACTTACAACTATACAACTCTATTGAAATAGCAAAGCAGTGCCCTCTCTGCCAAACAGAAGATCGGCCCACCTGACTCACAATGAGGCGGTCCCCCTTAAGTGTGCCAGAAAGGTAGACTACTACTCCGTTTCTATAGCTGACATACTCAAATTGATGGCCCGACCGAGTAAGGCTCAAAAGAGGTTTGGCCATTTGATCCCCACCCGATTTAGAGTGGGCGGTGAATGGCCAGTTTTCAATGTCCGTCACCAACAGGTAAAACCGGCTGGTAAGTGGCAGTAAAAACCGCAAAAGGACCCCCACACCACAGAACACAACCCCAAAGGTGTGGAAGTGATGAGGTTTTTGTATTTTCAAACACAAAATCCAACTTTAACATTTTGAATTTGAAAATATTAACGTGTTAAAAGCTTGAAGGGCTGCATCGTCATGTTGATGAAACAGTCCATCAAATGTTTAAAACACTGTCAGGAAACACCAACCGTCCTTCACATTTTTAAAACGCTCACAGGAACCACAATGAAGGTAGTTCCTAATAATATTAAGAAATTACTGTTGTGCCAGCAGACATCGCTAAATTCTAAGCACGGTTACTCCATCAGGGCAACACAGTATTTCACTCTGTCACCCTAACGGAGCAATTAGCATACTCGGAACTATAAATAAGGCCCCAAGTGACTAAAGGTATAGACTAAGATAAAAATGTCTAAAATAAATTATGCTACTCTGTTTCAATGCCAGCATGTAGTAAGTTGGCTCTGTATATACTATTTCAAAGAAAGAAATAGTGTGCACAGAGTCCAAGGGTTCCCCTTAGAGGTAAGATAGTGGCAAAAGTAGATAATTCTAATGATCTATTTTGTGGTAGTGTGGTCGAGCAGTAGGCTTATCAGAGGGTAGTGTTAAGCATTTGTTGTACACACACAGGCAATAAATGAGGAACACACACTCAAAGACTTACTCTAGGCCAATGGGTTTTTATATTGAAAATGCAAATGTCACTTACCCAGTGTACATCTGTTCGTGGCATTAGTCGCTGCAGATTCACATGTTTGGCACAGTCCGCTGCCTGGTGTTGGGCTCGGAGTATTACAAGTTGTTTTTCTTCGAAGAAGTCTTTTTGGTCACGGGACCGAAGGACTCCTCCCTCTTTGGCTCCATTGCGCATGGGCGTCGACTCCATCTTAGATTGTTTTCCCCGCAGAGGGTGAGGATGGAGTTGTTTGGTATAAATAGTGCCCATGCAATGGAGTGAATATGTATGTATGATAAGAGTTTCTAAAAATTATTTACAAATGTTCAGATGTTTAAGGTTTATGATCTACTTCTAAACGGCTACAGGCTTCCCGGGGAGGTGGGAGGGTACATGTGAATCTGCAGCGACTAATGCCACGAACAGATGTACACTGGGTAAGTGACATTTTCAGTTCGATGGCATATGTTGCTGCAGATACACATGTTTGGCATAGACTATAAAGCAGTTACCTCCCCTAAAAGCGGTGGTTTAGCCTGTAGGAGTTGAAGTAGTTTGGAATAATGTTCTTAGTACAGCTTGGCCCACTGTAGCTTGTTGTGCATTTAGTACGTCTACACAGTAGTGTTTAGTAAACGTATGAGGCGTAGACCAGGTTGCAGCCTTACATATTTCGCTCATAGGAATGTTTCCTAGAAAGGCCATTGTAGCACCTTTCTTTCTGGTTGAGTGTGCCTTTGGTGTAATAGGCAATTCTCTTTTGGCTTTAAGATAGCATGTTTGAATGCACCTGACTATCCATCTAGCAATGCCTTGTTTAGAGATTGGATTTCCTATGTGTGGTTTTTGAAAAGCTATGAACAGTTGTTTTGTTTTCCTGATTAGCTTTGTTCTGTCAATGTAATACATTAGTGCTCTTTTGATGTCCAATGTATGTAGTGCCCTTTCAGCCACAGAATTTGGTTGTGGGAAGAACACTGGCAATTCTACTGTTTGATTTAAATGGAATGGTGAGATTACTTTTGGCAGAAATTTTGGATTTGTTCTTAGAACTATTTTATTTTTGTGTATTTGAATAAATGGTTCTTGTATGGTGAATGCCTGTATTTCACTTACTCTTCTGAGGGATGTGATTGCAATGAGAAATGCGACCTTCCAGGTTAGATATTGCATTTCACAGGAATGCATGGGTTCGAAAGGGGGACCCATGAGTCTTGTTAAGACGATGTTAAGGTTCCATGAAGGAACTGGTGGTGTTCTTGGTGGTATAATTCTTTTTAGCCCTTCCATGAATGCTTTAATAACTGGTATTCTAAATAGAGACGATGAATGAGTAGTTTGTAGGTAAGCAGATATAGCTGCGAGGTGTATTTTTATAGATGAAAAAGCGAGATTCGCTTTTTGCAAATGTAGTAAGTATCCTACTATGTCTTTAGTAGAGGCATGTACTGGTTGTATTTGATTGGCATGGCAGTAGTAAACAAATCTTTTCCACTTAGATGCATAGCAGTGTCTAGTGGAAGGTTTTCTAGCTTGTTTTATGACCTCCATGCATTCTTGTGTGAGGTCCAAGTGTCCAAATTCTAGGATTTCAGGAGCCAAATTGCCAGATTCAATGATGCTGGGTTTGGATGTCTGATCTGTTGTTTGTGTTGTGTTAACAGATCTGGCCTGTTGGGTAGTTTGACATGCGGTACTAGTGAAAGGTCTAGTAGAGTTGTATACCAAGGTTGTCTTGCCCATGTGGGTGCTATTAGTATGAGTTTGAGTTGGTTTTGACTCAACTTGTTTACTAGATATGGAAGGAGAGGGAGAGGGGGAAAAGCGTACGCAAATATCCCTGACCAATTCATCCATAGAGCATTGCCTTGTGATTCGCGGTGTGGGTACCTGGATGCGAAGTTTTGGCATTTTGAGTTTTCTCTTGTTGCGAACAAATCTATCTGGGGTGTTCCCCAAATTTGAAAGTACTTGTTCAGAACTTGGGGGTGAATTTCCCATTCGTGGACTTGTTGGTGGTCTCGCGAAAGGTTGTCTGCTAGTTGGTTTTGTATTCCTGGAATAAATTGTGCTATTAGGCGAATGTTGTTGTGAATCGCCCACTGCCAAATTTTTTGTGTTAGGAGGCACAATTGTGTTGAGTGTGTTCCTCCTTGTTTGTTTAGATAATACATTGTTGTCATGTTGTCTGTTTTGACAAGAATGTATTTGTGTGTTATTATGGGTTGGAAGGCTTTTAACGCTAGAAATACTGCCAACAGTTCTAGGTAATTGATATGAAGTTTTGTTTCGTGTATATCCCATTGTCCTTGAATGCTGTGGTGATTGAGGTGTGCTCCCCACCCTGTCATGGAAGCATCTGTTGTTATAACGTATTGAGGCACTGGGTCCTGAAATGTCCGCCCTTTGTTTAAATTTTTGCTGTTCCACCATAGAAGCGAGAGGTATGTTTGGCGGTCTACCAACACCAGATTTTGAAGTTGACCCTGTGCCTGTGACCATTGTGATGCTAGACACTGTTGTAAGGGTCGCATGTGTAGTCTTGCGTTTGGGACAATGGCTATGCATGATGACATCATGCCTAGAAGTTTTAGCACAAATTTTGCTTGTATCTTTTGGTTTGGAAACATAGCACTTATTAGCTTGTGGAATGCTTGCACTCTTTGTGGACTTGGAGTGGCAATTCCTTTTGATGTGTTGATGGTTGCTCCTAGATATTGTTGTGTTTGACACGGTTCTAGGTGTGATTTTGTGTAGTTGATGGAAAACCCCAGTTTGTGAAGGGTTTGTATGACAAAGGTGGTGTCGTTTGCGCATTTTTTTACTGTGTTGGTTTTGATTAGCCAGTCGTCTAGGTAAGGGAACACATGTATCTGTTGTCTCCTGATGTGTGCTGCTACTACTGCTAGACATTTTGTGAACACTCTTGGTGCAGTTGTTATTCCGAATGGCAACACCTTGAATTGGTAATGTATTCCTTTGAATACGAACCGTAGGTACTTTCTGTGAGAAGGGTGTATTGGTATATGAAAGTACGCATCCTTTAGGTCTAATGTGGTCATGTAATCTTGCTGTTTGAGCAGTGGAATGATGTCTTGTAGTGTGACCATGTGAAAATGGTCCGATATGATGTAGGTATTTAGTGTCCTGAGATCTAATATTGGTCTTAATGTTTCGTCTCTTTTTGGAATTAGAAAGTACAGGGAGTAAACTCCTGTGTTTTTTTGTTGTACTGGTACTAATTCTATTGCATCCTTTTGCAGTAGTGCTTGAACTTCTAGTCCTAAAAGTTCTAAATGATGTTGTGACATTTTGCGTGTTTTGGGGGGGATGTTTGGTGGGAAGTTGTGGAATTCTATGCAATAGCCATGTTGGATTATTGCTAATACCCAATTGTCTGTTGTAATCTGTAGCCAAGCTTGGTAGAATTGGCTTAGTCTTCCCCCCACTGGTGTTGAGTGAAGGGGTTGCGTGACTTGAAAGTCACTGTTTAGGTGGAGGTGTTTTTGGAGTCTGGAATCTTCCCCTACTCCTTGGGAATTGACCCCCCCGATATCCCCTGAAACCACCCCTTTGGAAGGAACCCTGATATGGTGTGGTTCTTGATTGTTGGCTGGTGGTGTCTGTGGGTTGGCCACGAAACCCCCCTCTAAATGGAGTTTTTCTGAAAGAGCCTCTGCTCTGCGGGGAGTAGAGTGCGCCCATGGCTTTGGCCGTGTCTGTGTCCTTTTTAAGTTTTTCAATGGCTGTATCCACTTCCGAGCCAAACAGTTGTTTCTCGTTGAAGGGCATATTAAGGACAGCCTGCTGGATTTCAGGTTTGAAGCCTGAAGTGCGTAGCCAAGCGTGTCTCCTTATGGTGACAGCAGTGTTGACTGTTCTTGCTGCAGTATCGGCTGCGTCTAGTGAAGAGCGGATTTGATTGTTTGAGATCGTTTGTCCCTCTTCCACTATTTGCTGCGCCCTTTTTTGGTATTCTTGGGGAAGATGGTCTACGAGAAGTTGCATCTCGTCCCAGTGTGCGCGGTCATATCTGGCCAGCAGCGCTTGTGAATTTGCGATGCGCCACTGGTTGGCTGCCTGTGACGCCACTCTTTTCCCTGCCGCGTCAAATTTTCTGCTTTCTTTGTCCGGAGGTGGGGCGTCGCCAGATGTATGTGAATTTGCTCTTTTGCGAGCTGCCCCTACTACCACAGAGTCGGGTGGTAACTGTGAAGTAATAAACACTGGGTCTGTGGGTGGTGGTTTGTATTTCTTATCCACCCTTGGGGTGATGGCTCTTGATTTTACGGGCTCCTCAAAAATTTGTTTTGCGTGCCGTAACATCCCTGGTAGCATTGGGAGACATTGATATTGGCTATGTGTAGCCGAGAGGGTGTTAAATAAGAAATCATCCTCTATAGGATCGGAATGCAGTTGGACATTGTGGAAGTCTGCAGCCCTAGCCACCAGTTGCGAGTATGAGGTACTGTCCTCTGGCGGTGACGGCTTTGTGGGGTATGACTCGGGATCATTGTCCGGCACTGGGGTGTCATACAGGTCCCAAGCGTCTTGATCCTGATCGTCATGACTTATGGTAGTTTGCGCTGGTGAGTGCATTTGTGGCGGTGTTTGTGCCGGCGATGCCTGTGGAGGAGAGGGCGGAGGCGTGACTTTTTTAACCACTTTGGCTTGTGGTTGTGTGTCATCCTTTGGAAGTCCGATCTTTCTTTTCCTCATGATTGGGGGAAGGGTTGATATCTTCCCTGTATCTTGCTGGATGCACAGTCTCTTTTGTGTGTAGTCCGATTCTACACTTTGGAGCTCTTGTCCAAATTTGTGCATTTGGCCACTTAGTCCTTGTTCCTCTGAGTAGGATGAAGGTGTGGTATTTTTCGGCGCCGAGAGAGAATGTTTTTTCGGTTTCGGCACCGACAGAATTTTTGTTCCTTTCGGCATGGATTCTCGGTGCCGATGTCTTTCGGTGCCGGTATCTTGTTTTTGTCTCTCGGAGCCGCTTTCTCGGCTCCGAGGTTGCTCCATGGCGGTCCCTCGACCGGAGTCGGGTGTCTTCGCTATGGGCGTGCCCTTTTTCGGCCCCTTCGACGGGTCGCCTGATTTATGGGTCGAGCCATGGCCTGTTGGCAGTGGCGTCCCCTGGGCTTTTGGTTTGTCGATGGATTTACTTTTCGACGTCTTACTCACAGTTTGTTGCTGTTGTTCGACGTCGGAGTCTCCGGATTCTGATTCCGGAACCGAGAATGTTTCCTCTTCGTCGTCGAAACGTTGTTTTGTCGACGTGGACGCCATTTGGTGACGCCTGGCTCTTCGGTCCCGGAGTGTTTTTCTGGACCGGAAGGCTCGACAGGCTTCACAGGTATCCTCCTTGTGCTCGGGGGACAAGCACAAGTTACAGACCAAGTGCTGATCTGTATAAGGATACTTACTGTGACATTTTGGGCAGAAACGAAACGGGGTCCGTTCCATCGGCTTCGATGTCGCACGCGGTCGGGCCGACCAGGCCCCGATGGGGGATCGAAACTGCCCCAAAGTTTTCCGATGATCGGTGTCGATGTACCTAACTATCCCGATACCGAACGGAACAATACCGACGCTTTCTTCCGAGATTCTGACTAACTTTCCGAACCGAAACACAGAGCGAAAAGGAATACGTCCGAACCCGACAGCGGAAAAAAACAATCTAAGATGGAGTCGACGCCCATGCGCAATGGAGCCAAAGAGGGAGGAGTCCTTCGGTCCCGTGACCAAAAAGACTTCTTCGAAGAAAAACAACTTGTAATACTCCGAGCCCAACACCAGGCAGCGGACTGTGCCAAACATGTGTATCTGCAGCAACATATGCCATCGAACATATATTTTCTTAGTTTATTTCAAGAACCACAGGTTCAAGATTTACAATTAATACTTTAAATGTAAGGTACTTCACTTAGATACTTTAGGAACCTTGAACGAAAGCAATATCACATACACTCTTTGTAAAAATGGCAATAAGCTATTTTCAAAGTGGACACAGTGCAACAATCAACAGTTCCTGGGGGAGTTAAGTAAAGGTTAGTTTTGAAGGTAAGTAAAACACTTACAAGTCTCAGTCCTGGGGCATAGGCAGCCCACCAGTGGGGGTTCAAGGCAACCCCAAAGTTACCACACCAGCAGCTCAGGGCTGGTCAGGTGCAAAGGTCAAAGAGGTGCCCAAAACACATAGGCGCCTATGGAGAACAGGGGTGCTCCGGTTCCAGTCTGCCAGCAGGTAAGTACCTGCGTCCTCGGGGGCAGACCAGGGGGGAGGTAGAGCACAGGGGGGGGGTAAGACACGAGAAGGCACACAAAGTACACCCTCAGCTACACAGGGGCAGCTGGGTGCAGTGTGCAAAGCAGGCGTCTGGTTTGTATAGGTTTCAATGGAGGGACCCAGGGGTCACTCTAGCGGTGCAGACAGGCACAGGGGGGGCTTCTCGGGACAGCCACCACCTGGGGAAAGGCAGAGGGTCCCCTGGGGGGTCACTCCTGCGTCGAAGTTCGGTTCCTTCAGGTCCTGGGGGCTGCAGGTGCAGTGTTGGTTCCAGGCGTCTGGTCCCTTGTTACAGGCAGTCGCGGTCAGGGGGAGCCTCTGGATTCTCTCTGCAGGCGTCGCTGTGGGGGCTCAGGGAGGGTCGTCTCTGGTTACTCACGGGCTCGCAGTCGCCAGGGAGTCCTCCCTGAGGTGTTTGTTTTCTGCAGGTCGAGCTGGGGGGTGTCGGGTGCAGAGTGTGAAGTCTCACGCTTCCAGATGGAAACGTGCAGTCTTTGAAAGTTGCTTCTTTGTTGCAAAGAAGTAGCTGGTTTTGAACAGGGCCGCTGTTCACTGGAGTTTCTTGGTCCTGTAGTCGAGGGAAGTCCTCTGAGGCTTCAGAGGTCGCTGGTCCCTGTCGGATGCGTCGCTGGAGCAGGTTTTCAAAGTTGGAGAGAGGCCGGTAGGGCTGGGGCAAAATCAGTTGTCATCTTCCTCCTCCTCTGCAGGCTTGTAGGTCAGCAGTCCTTCTTTCTTCAGGTTGCAGGAATCTGATTTCCTGGGATCTAGGGAGCCCCTAAATACTACATTTAGGGGTGTGTTTAGGTCTGGGAGGGAAGTAGCCAATGGCTACTGTCCTGGAGGGTGGCTACACCTTCTTTGTGCGTCATCCCTGAGGGGAGGGGGACACATCCCTAATCCTATTGGGGGAATCCTCCAAACTCAAGATGGAGGATTTCTAAAGGTAGGGGTCACCTCAGCTCAGGCACCTTAGGGGCTGTCCTGACTGCAGGGTGACTACTCCTTGTTTTTCTAATTATCTCCTCCAGCCTTACCGCCAAAAGTGGGGGATGTGGCCGGAGGGGCGGGCATCTCCACTAGATGGGTTGCCCTGTGGCGCTGCAACAAAAGGGATGAGCCTTTGAGGCTCACCGCCAGGTGTTACAGTTCCTGCAGGGGGAGGTGGGAAGCACCTCCACCCAGAACAGGCTTTGTTCCTGGCCACAGAGTGACAACATGTCTGGTGTGTGGCAGGCTGGCAGAAACTGATCAGCCTACACTAGAAGTCAAGTAGGTATTCAGGGGGCATCTCTAAGATGCCCTCTGGGTGTATGTTACAATAAATTGCACCATCGCATCAGTGTGCATTTATTGTGCTGAGAAGTTTGATACCAAACTTCCCCGTTTTCAGTGTAGCCATTATGGAACTGTGGAGTTCGTGTTTGACAAACTCCCAAACCATATACTCTTATGGCTACCTTGCACTTACAATGTCTAAGGTTTTGCTTAGACACTTTAGGGGCATAGTGCTCATGCACATATGCCCTCACCTGTGGTATAGTGCACCCTGCCTTAGGGCTGTGAGGCCTTCTAGAGGGGTGACTTACCTATGCCACAGGCAGTGTGAGGTTGGTATGGCACTCTGAGGGGAGTGCCATGTTGACTTAGTCTTTTTCTCCCCACCAGCACACACAAGCTGTGAGGCAGTGTGCATGTGCTGAGTGAGGGGTCCCCAGGGTGGCATAAGACATGCTGCAGCCCTTAGAGACTTTCCCTGGCATCAGGGCCCCTGGTACCAGGGGTACCATTTACAAGGGACTTATCTGAGTGCCAGGGCTGTGCCAATTGTGGAAGCAAAGGTACAGTTTAGGGAAAGAACACTGGTGCTGGGGCCTGATTAGCAGGGTCCCAGCACACTTTCAATCATAACATGGCATCAGCAAAAGGCAAAAAGTAACCATGCCAAGGAGGCATTTCCTTACACATCTGAATTAAGTGAGAGGAGTCTACACTCGGACCACTGGGCGTGACATCAGATGGTAAGCAGAACCCCTGGGTGTGACAAAGGGTGCAATTCGGACATTAGGGAACTATAACGATTGGGATTCGGAAGATTAGGCATAGCTTGTGTTTGGCCAAGAGGGGCATAAGGTTGTTTAAGTTATTCCTTTCTTTCTGCGTATAAATTGTTATGTTTACCCCGGAACTGTTATCAACAAGATTATCAGGCTCACTTAGTCCCAAGCAATGTGCAGAGTATTCCCTAGTCACAGGATAACATGCGCTGGGAGCAGGCTAAGATACTTTATGACAGGCAGTTCCCTGTATTTTGTGTGTGACTTGTCAGCGTTTCTTTGGGCCAGTTGGAATGGTGTCATTCTGATATTGTGCCGCTGGTAAATTAATGCAACTGTGTTTTGTCTTAAGTGTTGTGGTTGTTGATTAATCAATAGGCTGTGCCAGTAAATTTATGTAATTGTGTTTTGCCTAAAGTATTCTGTTTTGTTGATGATTTAATCTGCTATGAAGACGTTGCTGATTCTTACAAATTGTTATTTGATGCAAAAGTAAGGCTCGCTATTTTGTCGCCAAGTTTCAGGCTGTTTTGAATTAACAATCACACTTTTTCCTATATTGTGATTTTTCATATGCATTTGTTTGCTAAGTGTTTATTTTGATGCATCTGTGAACAATGTTGAGCTCATTAGATCAAGTAATCCCCATGTGTATTTTCTCCCCCACTAGATGAGATCCAGTAATCCCCTTGTGTATACATTTCCCACTGCCAGAGATCTATTAACCCCTTCGCTGCCAGGCCTTTTCCCCCTCCTGTGCCAGGCCTTTTTTTGCCTATTTGGGGCAGTTCGCGCTTAGGCCCTCATAACTTTTTGTCCACATAAGCTAACCAAGCCAAATTTGCGTCCTTTTTTTCCAACATCCTAGGGATTCTAGAGGTACCCAGACTTTGTGGGTTCCCCTGAAAGAGGCCAAGAAATTGGCCAAAATAGAGGGAAAATTTCGTTTTTTTCAAAAAAATTGGAAGAATTGGCTGCAGAAGGCGGCTTGTGGTTTTTCCCCTGAAAATGGCATCAACAAAGGGTTTGCGGTGCTAAACTCAGCAGCTTCCCAGCTTTCAGGAACAGGCAGACTTGAATCAGAAAACCCAATTTTTCAACACAATTTTGGCATTTTACTGGGACATACCCCATTTTTGCAATTTTTTGTGCTTTCAGCCTCCTTCCAGTCAGTGACAGAAATGGGCATGAAACCAATGCTGGATCCCTGAAACCTAAACATTTCTGAAAAGTAGACAAAATTCTGAATTCAGCAAGGAGTCATTTGTGTAGATCCTACAAGGGTTTCCTACAGAAAATAACAACTGAAAAAGAAAAATATTGAAATTGAGGTGAAAAAAACATAAATGTTTCTCTACGTTTTACTCTGTAACTTTTCCCTGCAATGTCAGATTATCGAAAGCAATATACCGTTACGTCTGCTGGACTCCTCTGGTTGCGGGGATATATAGGGCTTGTAGGTTCATCAAGAACCCAAGGAACCCTGAGCCAATAAATGAGTTGCACCCTGCAGTGTGTTTTCAGTCTATACCGGGTATTCAGCAAATTCATTTGCTGAAATATAAAGAGTAAAAAATTGCTATCAAGAAAACCTTTGTATTTCCAAAAAGGGCACAAGATAAGGTGTTGAGGAGCAGTGGTTATTTGCACATCTCTGAATTCCGGGGTGACCATACTAGCATGTGAATTACAGGGCATTTCTCAAATAGATGTCTTTTTTTACACACTCTCCTATATTTGGAAGGAAAAAATGTAGAGAAAGACAAGGGGCAATAACACTTGTTTTGCTAGTCTATGTTCCCCCAAGTCTCCCGATAAAAATGATACCTCACTTGTGTGGGTAGGCCTAGCGCCCGCGACAGGAAACGCCCGAAAGCGCAACGTGGACACATCCAATTGTTTGAAAGAAAACAGAGGTGTTTTTTGCGAAGTGCCTACCTGTAGATTTTGGCCTCTAGCTCAGCCGGCACCTAGGGAAACCTACCAAACCTGTGGAAACTAGAGACCTAGGGGAATCCAAGATGGGGTGACTTGCGGGGCTCGGACCAGGTTCTGTTACCCAGAATCCTTTGCAAACCTCAAAATTTGGCTAAAAAAAAACACATGTTCGTCACATTTCTGTGGCAGAAAGTTCTGGAATCTGAGAGGAGCCACAAATTTCCTTCCACCCAGCGTTCCCCCAAGTCTCCAGATAAAAATGATACCTCACTTGTGTGGGTAGGCCTAGCGCCCGCGACAGGAAACGCCCCAAAGCGCAACGTGGACACATCCAAATTTTTGAAAGAAAACAGTGCCTACCTGTGGATTTTGGCCTGGAGCTCAGCCGGCACCTAGGGAAACCTACCAACCCTGTGCATTTTTGAAAACTAGAGACCTAGGAAACGCCCTAAAATAAATCTGACCCACCCCACCCCCCCTTGCCCGGGAACGACCCTTGCCTACGGGGTCGCTCCCCCTGCGTGACATTGGCGCCAAAAAACAAATCCCCGGTGCCTAGTGGTTTCTGCCCCCAGGGGGCAGAGATGGCCTAAATACAATTTGCCCCCCAGGGGAGCGACCCTTGCCTGATGGGTCGCTCCCCATCTCTAAAAAAAACAAACAAACAAAAACAAAAAAACACACCAAAAAAAAAAATCCCCTGGCGCCTAGAGGTTTCTGCCCCTCCCGGGGGCAGATCGGCCTAATAATAGGCCGATCTGCCCCCAGGGGGTGCAGAAATGGCCTAAAATAAAATAAAAATAAATTAAATAAAATAAATTTGCCCCCCCAACCCCCCCCCCCCCCCCGGGAGCGACCCTTGCCTATGGGGACGCTCCCCCTGCGTGACACTGGCGCCAAAAAACAAATCCCAGGTGCCTAGTGGTTTCTGCCCAATTGGGGGCAGATTGACCTAAAATCTAAAAAAAAAAAAAAAAATTGCCCTGGCGCCTAGAGGGTTCTGCCCCCCCTCGGGGGCAGATCGGCCTAATAATAGGCTGATCTGGCAGAAATGGCCCAGGGAGCGACCCTTGCCTAAACTCCCTGGTGTCTACTGGTTTGGCCTCATCAAAATAGGCCAATCTGCCCCCAAGGGGGGCAGAAATGGCCTAAATATAATTTTCCCCCAAGGGGAGCGACCCTTGCCTAAGGGGTCGCTCCCCACCTAAAGGGGGGGCAGAAAAGGCCTTCCCGAAAACATGCCCCCCCTGGGAGAGACCCTTGCCCAAGGGGTCACTCCCTTTTGTCAGTATCAGTAA
This sequence comes from Pleurodeles waltl, assembly GCF_031143425.1. NCBI lineage: Eukaryota > Metazoa > Chordata > Amphibia > Caudata > Salamandridae > Pleurodeles > Pleurodeles waltl. The sequence goes on from NC_090450.1 coordinate 537,206,345, forward strand.
AAAAATAAAAGATCCCTGGTGTCTAGTGAGGTTTCAAAAGCCGGATTGCAGGCAATACGTCTTTTGAAACCCTCGGAGAGACTTCAAAGGGAAGGAAATACATTCCTTCCCTTTGAAGCCCCTCCGGGCCCCTGTGACTAATCAGCGCGCGCTGACGTCACAGGAGGAGGGGGGGGGGGGGGGAGGGGGGTCGGGGGTGGAAGGGGAAGGTCTTCCCCTTCCATCCCCGGCTTCGGGTGGGAGGGGGGTGCACGGGGGGGGCACGCTAGCGCTCACCCAAGTTCCCCTGTGCCATGGACGAGATGATCTCGTCCAAGGCACAGGGGAACTGTAGCCTTGGACGAGATCATCTTGTCCAAGGCACAGAACAGGTTAATCTCCTTGTACATATTTTCCCACCACCAGAGTAAAACTTAAAATACCAAAAAAACAGAAATGTTAGAACGCTTATAACTTAAATCCCCATAAAAAAATACCCTGAAAAGCTAAAAGAGTAAGTATCAGCTAAAAGATTACCCAAACCCATCATGGAATTGCCTTTAAAGCACATGCAAAATAAGTTCCCCACTCAGGCTTAAAAGCTTATCAAGTTCTGCCATGAGTCTCAACACCCCCACCTGGCCCCAAAAAAGGCACCTATGTTCCCCAGGCCGAAAGTGGGAACCTTCAATAACCACATAATTAAACAAACAAGTACATACATACAAACAAAATACACAGGGCAAAAGAAGGATAAAAAGGAAGCATTACTAGAAATATGGGCCATCTTTCAGGAAGCCCAAGCTGATAATACTGACCCCCGCCATCAGCAAAAGCAAGGTGTTCGCAACCTCTCCCACTATATGTAGGTACGGAGGTGCTCTCCCCAATGCCTGCTATCCCCGCATTGGTATACACTAACCCGCCCGTTGAGGGAGCCCCAGAGGACCCAACCGCACAACAGGCTGTTAGGTCTCGCTATGGCAGACGAACAGGCCAACAGGCTCAACACTCCCTACACCACCCAGGTCCAGTGCTAGAGCTCCCAGAAGTTCGACTTCCCATCTGTAGGAGGGTGGCCCTCTATGTAATGTGCAAAGCTAGGCACACAGTGGAAGGGGTCCAGGCAACCAAACGCTGGTTTACGGGGTAAAAACTAGACCACCTAATACTCTAATTTTTATGGTAGTTTGGTGGAGCAGTTAGGCCAATCTTAGAGAAGTGCAAAGCATTTGTTGTACTCACAGCATCAATCTTGCAACTCACAAACTCAAAGGAATAACTTGAGACCAATTTATAAAAATACACCAGATTTTTATGTAATTTGTAAGACCAATATCATCAAAGTTGGTTAAGTACTTTTCAAGATACTAATTTTTGAAGTTTAATAAAAATAGTCTTTTTGTGCGTAATTACAGAACACAGAAATCAATGGAGGATAACCTTTAAAACTACATAAAATCACACAGTGGGTTACCAAGTTCTTCTTTTGCAGGTTCGTCGAGGTCATTGGTAGGCACACTATGCCAGATGGAGAAGTCCGGGCGGCTCCCAGGAGCAGTGGGAAAAGGTCCCTGGAGCTGGTGCAGAGCCACTGCGAGAGACAACTTGGAAAAGCACTGAACAGGTAACTTTAAAGGTGAATCCTGAGGGGGGGTTCCCTTGGAGTGTTGAGGTCTCAAGGGGGCCTTAGAGCACAGCTGGTTCTTCTGTGCAGGGTACAGGGCACAGAGCCACAGGATGAAGAGCGAATCAGTGAGCCAGGAGCTGTGCAAAAGGATGCCCTCAGAAGCAGAAGGTAGATCAGTTCAAGGGACCATTGCAGGACAACGGGGGCACTCTGGCAGGAGGTCGAGGTTGTTTGAACTTTTTCAGTCCTGGGTGGACAGTTTTTCTTTGTGTCTGAAGTCAGGTGACTAATACCCAGGATATTGGTACGATTGAACGCCTATAGGGTGCAGTGCCATCAAACATGGCACACTGGCAGGCTTTGTCCTTGTGGTCTTCGGTGTGGAGTTTAGTCCGGCTGCAGCGTCTGGTTCCAGAGTTAGCAACCGGTCAGTGAAGTGGACCTCACTGGCTTGATGGTTCCTTGTGGATTTAGAGTGGTCCCTCCACTCTGGAGGGAGTACTCTGGCAATTTGAAAACCCTGGAGGTCCTCTGGCGTTCTTTAGAGTTTTTCAAGTTGTCCAGCAGCTTCTCAGTGGTGATTATTGGGTCCTGGGTGCAGCAGGCAGGGGTTGCCACTTTTCCTTGATGCAGCAGGTTCATTGTTCTCATGCCTTGGATCTTCCTGGTGCCTGTCATCTTCTGTCCGCCAAATCTGATTTCTTGGTCTAGGGATTCCCACTTAATACTGTATTCAGTGGGCGTTTTAGGGGGAACTTGGTAGTGATCAATGGATCATCTACCTTAGGGTGGCTACACCAACTAAGTGACCACTTCCTGTAGGCAGGGATCACCTCCCTAAACCTGTTTGTCTATTTTCCCTGCATCCAAGATGGAGAAAATTGAAATGGAAGGGTCCACCTCGCAGGAAACACCTTAGGGGTGGTAAATGCCCAGTGGGGCCACTCCTCCTGTCCTTTGTTTGAATTTCACGCCGTTGCTCTAACCAAAAGTGGGGGTTTGCAATAGGAGGGGCCATCTGCTGCTAGCAGCAGGCCTGGGGGTTGAGTTTCATAGGTGGTAAGCCCTTTGAAGTTGCCGCCAGGGCAATACACATTTCTGAGGGAGGGGGTGTTAACACCTCTACACAAGGAAGGGCTTTGTTCTGCAACCTAGAGAGAAGGATCTCTCACTCCAGGGTTGTAGATTGGTTGTCTGGCGATGGCAGGCTGGATAGGACAAGTCAGAAACCATGCCATGGCAGTTAGCTTTTTGCAGGGGGCACCTGTAAGGTGAATCCTGGTGTAGGAAACTGGCACCTGTTGCAGTTACCCCCTCACATTTAGCCTGATATTGATACTGACTTGATTGAGAGTGTGCTGGGATCCTGCCAACCAGGCCCCAGCACCAGTTTTCTTTCCCTAAAAATGTCCCATTGTTTCCACAATTGTCACACCTCAGGCACATGGATAAGTCCCTTCTAAGAGGTAACAGTGGTACCAAGGGCCCTGTGACCAGAGAGGGTCCCTAAGAGCTGCAACATGTGTTGTGCCACCCTAAGGGATCCCTCAACTAACACATGCACACTGCCACTGCAGACTGTGTGTGTTGGCAGGGAGAAAAAGGCGAAGTCGACATGGCATCCCCCTCAGGGTGCCATGCCCCACAAAATTCTGCCTGTGGCAAAGGTAAGTCACCCCTCTAGCAGGCCTTACAGCCCTGAGGCAGGGTGCACTATACCACAGGTGAGGGCATAACCGCATCAGCAATATGCCCTACATTGTCGAAGTCCATTCTTAGTCCCCTCATTCCCTCCTCCCCCCCAAAACGAAAGAGGAAGAGGCTAACCTTTCCCAAGAGAGTCTTCATTTTCTAAGTGGAAGAACCTGGAAAGGCCATCAGCATTGGCATGGGCAGTCCCAGGTATGTGTTCCACTACAAAGTCCATTCCCTGTAGGGATATGGACCACCTCAAAAGTTTAGGGTTTTCTCCTTTCATTTGCATTAGCCATCTGAGAGGTTTGTGGTTAGTTTGAACTGTGAAGTGAGTACCAAAAAGGTATGGCCTCAACTTCTTCAGGGACCAAACCACAGTAAAGGCCTCCCTCTCAATGCACTCCAACGCTGCTCCCTGGGGAGTAACCTCCTGCTAATAAAAGCAACAGGCTGGTGAAGGCCATCATAAGTTGTTTGGGACAGGGCTCCTCCTATCCCATGCTCAGAGGCATCACTCTGAACTATGAGCTGCGTAGAATAATCTGGAGCTTTCAAAACCGGTGCTGTACACATAGCTTGCTTCGGGTGTCGAAGGCCTTTTGACAGTCCACAGTCCATTTAACTTTCTTGGGCAATTTCTTGGAGGTCAGTTCTGTGAGGGGTGTCACTATTGATCCATATCCCTTCACAAACTTCCTATAGTACTTAGTCAAGCCAAGGAACGCCCTGACTTGAGTCTGGGTTTTTGGAGCTACCCAGTCCAGAATAGTCTGGATCTTGGGTTGGAGTAGCTGAACTTGGCCTCCAACTACAAGGTGTCCCAAGTAAACCCCAGCACCCTGCCCTATCTGACATTTAGATGCCTTGATACAGAGGCCTGCTGCTTGCAGGGCCTGCAAAACCTTCTTCAGGTGGACCAGGTGATCCTGCCAGTTGGAGCTAAAGACAGCAAAATCATAAAGATGAGCTGTACTAAAGGACTCCAAACCAGCAAGGACTTGATTCACCAACCTTTGGAAGGTGGCAGGGGCACTCGTTAAGCCAAAGGGCATCACAGTAAACTGGTAGTGCCCATCAGGTGTAGAGATTGCGGTTTACTCTTTTGCTCCAGGTGCCATTTTTATTTGCCAGTACCCTGCTGTCAAGTCAAAGGTACTTAAATATTTGGCTGCACCTAAATTATCTATGCACTCATCTGCCCTTGGGATGGGGTGAGCATCAGTCTTGGAGACAGAGTTGAGCCCTCCATAGTCCACACAAAGCCTCATCTCTTTCTTGCCATCTTTGGTGTGAGGTTTGGGGACCAAGACCACTGGGCTATTTCAGGGACTGTCAGAGTGTTCAATCACTCCCAACTCCAGCATCTTGTGGACTTCCACTCTGATGCTTTCTTTGACGTGGTCAAACTGTCTGAATATTTTATTCTTGACAGGCATACTGTCTCCTGTGTCCACATCATGGGTACACAGGTGTGTCTGACCAGGGGTCAAGGAAAAGAGCTCAGCAAACTGCTGGAGGACTTGGCTGCAGTCAGCCTGCTGTTGGCCAGAGAGGGTGTCTGAATAGATCACTCCATCTACTGAGCCATCTTTAGGGTCAGTGGAGAGGAGATCAGGGAGAGGTTCACTCTCTGCATCCTGGTCCTCATCTGTAACCATTAACATGTTTACATCTGCCCTGTGATGAAAGACTTTGAGGCAGTTTACATGGATCACCCTCTTGGGGGTCCTGCTAGCGTCCAGGTCCAATAGGTAGGTGACCTGACTTTTTCTCTAGCACCGGGTAAGGGCCACTCCATTTGTCCTGAAGTGCCCTGGGACACACAGAATCCGGAACCCAGACTTTCTGCCCTGGCTAAAACTCAACCATAGCAGCCTTTTGGTCATACCACAACTTCTGGAGGTGTTGGCTGGCCTCATGGTTTTTGCTTGCCTTTTCCATGTACTGTGCCATCCATGAACGTAGGCCTAGTACATAGTCCACCACATCTTGTTTAGGCTCATGGAGATGTCTATCTCAGCCTTCTTTTACAAGTGTCAGTAGTCCCCTAACAGGATGGCCAAACAGAAGTGCAAAGTGGAAACCCTACTCCTTTCTGTGGCACCTCTCTGTAGGGGAAAATTGTATGGCAAGAGGACATCCCTTCTCCTTTTGAGTTTTTCAGGAAGCCCCATGATCATGCCCTCCAATGTCTTGTTAAATCTCTCCATAAGACCACTGGTTTGTGGATGGTATGGGGTGGTGAATTTGTAAGTCACCCCACACTCATTCCACATGTGCTTTAGGTAAGCTGACATGAAGTTGGTACCTCTGTCAGAATCCGCCTCCTTAGGAAATCCCACTATAGTAAAAATATAAATGAGTGCTTTTGCTACTGCTTGGGCAGTAGTGGACCTAAAGGGAATTGCCTCAGGGTACTTGGAAGCAAGATACACTACTACCAGGATGTACTGGTTCCCTGATGCTGTGGGGGATTCAAGTGGAGCCACTATGTCCACTCCCTTTCTCTCAAAAGGGACCCACACCACTGGAAGTGGAATGAGAGGGGCCTTTGGATGGCCAGCTATCTTACCAATAGCTTGACACTTGACACAGGAGGTGCAAAACTCCTTTACCTTCTGGGAAATATTGGGCCAGTAGAAATGGTCGACTAATCTCTCCCATGTTTTTGTTTGTCCCAAATGCCCAGCAAGGGGAATGTCATGGACTAAGGTCAGATTAAAATTCCTAAACTTCTGAGGCACTACCACTCTCCTAGTGGCACCAGGTTTTGTATCTCTTGCCTCAGTGTAAAGGAGCCCATCTTCCCAATAGACCCTGTGGGTTCCACTGACGGTTCCCTTTTCTTGCTCAGCTGCTTGCTGTCTTAGGCCTTCAAGAGAGGAACAAGTTTCTTGCCCCTTACACAGCTGTTCCCTTGAGGGTCCCCCTGGGCCCAAGAGTTCAACCTGGTAAGGCTCCAGCTCCATGGACTCAGTTCCCTCAGGGGATAGAACATCTTCCTGGGAAGAGAGGTTCTGTTTCTTTTGCTGTGTTGAAGCTGGTTCCCCAGTCTTCTTTCCTTTTCTCTTGGAAGGTTGGGCCATTATTCCAGACTCCAACACCTCTTTTTCACCCTGAACCCTGCACTGTGCCCTTGTCTTGACACACACCAGTTCAGGGATACCCAGCATGGCTGCATGGGTCTTGAGCTCTACCTCAGCCCATGCTGAGGACTCCAGATCATTCCCTACCAGTCATTCTACTTGAATTGCAGGAGACTACCACTTGTTTCAAACCACTGACCCCTCCCCATTCTAAAGTTACCATTGCCCTGGGATGGATTTTAGTTTGATTGTCAGCATTAGTGACTGGTTATGTCTGTCCAGCAAGGTACTTTCCTGGGGAAACCAGTTTGTCTGTCACCATGGTGAAACTAGCACCTGTATCCCTTTGGGCTTCTACTTCAGTCCCACCGATTAAGAGCTGCTGGCTGTATTTTTGCATGTTAGGCGGCCAGGCAGCAAGTGTGGCTAAATCCACCCCACCCTCAGAGACTAATGTAGCCTCAGTGTGAACCCTGATTTGCTCTGGGCACACTGTTGATCCCACCTGGAGACTGGCTATTCCAGTGCTAACTGGAGTAGTATTTGGTGTGCGACTTTTCTTTGGACAGGCCTTGTCTCCAGTTTGGTATCCATGCTGACTACAGATTCGACACCAGGTATTCTTGGGATCAAAGTTTTACCCTTATACCCATTTGTGGACTGTGAAGAGGCTCTGGGCCCACCCTCCTGAGCAGGTTTTTGGGGCATGTAGAAGACTCTTTACTTTTTCCCTTGGATGTCTCACCACTCTTCGCCTGGGGAGGCTTTGTGATCCCTTTCTTTTGGTCACCCCCTGTGGAAGTCTTGGTCACCCTAGTCTTGACCCAATGATCGGCCTTCTTTTCCAATTCTTGGGGAGAAATTGGACCTAGGTCTACCAGATGTTGATGCAGTTTGTCATCGAAACAATTACTTAACAGACGTTCTTTCATAAACAAGTTATACAGCCCATCATAATCAATTACACCACTGCCAGTTATTCAACCATCTAGTGTTTTGACTGAGAAGTCAACAAAATCAACCCAGGTCTGGCTTGAGGATTTGTGAGCCTCCCTGAACCTAATATTGTACTCCTCAGTTGAGAATCCAAAGCCCTCAATCAGAGTAGCCTTCATGGAGTCATAAGATTCTGCATCTTTACCAGATAGTGTGAGGAGTCTATTCCTACACTTTCCAGTGTACATTTCCCAAAGGAGAGCACCCCAGTGAGATGTGTTTACTTTTCTGGTTGCAGAACCACTTGGTGATGTCATCACCATCTTCATATTTAGTTACAATCCCTTTGGGGATTTTTAGGATGTCAGTATTCTCTCTGACCCTATTTATGTTGCTGCCACCATTGATGGGAGATTACCCCTCTCTTGTCTTTCCCTTTCTAAGGCTAGGAGCTGCTTCTCTAAAGCCAATCTTTTGGTCATCCTGGCTAACAGGAGGTCCTCGTCATTTGAGGCTGCCCTCAATGCTTCCAGAGGTACTGGTCTCCCCTGTGGAAGAACAAGGCACTCTGACTATGATATGTGGAGTCAGGGGTTGAGGAACCCTGTTCTCCCTGGTTGGGACAGGAGGGGGGAATTCATCCTCCTGTTCACTAACTTCCCCATCTGAAGGATTATCCTCAGAGGGGTGGTCCCTTGTGAAATGTGCCAAAAGCTCCTGGAGCTTTACTTTGGTAGGGTTGGACCCAGTTCCTATATTTTTAAGTTTACAGAGAGACCTTAACTCTCACATCCCTAGATTCAGGTAAAGGGTGAGGTTGAGTTGCATCACATCTCATCTGTATTAGACATTATCACTCTAAAAGTTGGGATTACTTTTTAAGAATCTAAAAACTACTTCTAGAACTTAAATCCAAACATTTACAAACTTTTAAACTCTAAAAGAAATGCTAACAGGGACTTAAACAAAGGTACTAGCAGGACTTTTAACAATTTAGAAAAAATAGTCAAATTGCAAAAATCAGTTTCTAATGACAATTTTTGGAATTTAATCGTATGATCGGGTATTGGCAGAGCAGTCCAGCAAATGCAAAGTCTTAGACCCCACAGCTGATCCACCAATGTAAAAGTTGGCTCTGTATATACTATCTCAAAGTGAGAGATAGTGTGCACAGAGTCCCAGGTTTCCCCTTAGAGGTTGATAGTGGCAAAATTAGATAATAATAATGCTCTGTTTTGTGGTAGTGTGGTCGAGCAGTAGGCTTATCAGAGGGTAGTGTTAAGCATTTGTTGTGTACACACAGGCAATAAATGAGGAACACACACTCAAAGACTTACTCCAGGCCAATAGGTTTTATATAGAAACATACTTTCTTAATTTATTTTAGAACCACAAGATTCAAGATTTGAGGGAAGTACATAAAATGCAAGGTACTTCACACAGGTAAGTATAGAACTTTGATTTAAAACAGTACTACACACAGTTTAGGTTAAAATGGCAATAAGCTATTTTAAAAGTAGACAGTGCAAAAATCAACAGTCCCGTTGGGGGTTCAAGGCAACCCCAAAGTCACCACACCAGCAACACAGGGCCGGTCAGGTGCAGGGGTCAAAGGAGGGCCCAATGGCTTCTGTCCTGGAGAGTAGCCGTCTCAACGGACCTGACTGTCCAGGCAGTAATGTTTAGCAAACATGCGCAGGGATGCCCATGTAGATGCCTGGCAGATATCCAGGACAGGAACTCCGCATGCTAACGCAGTGGAAGAAGCATTTGCTCTGGTGGAATGAGCGCGCAAGCCTTTCAGGGGGCTGCTCCTTGGCCAAAATGTAGGACATCTTGATGCAAAGAAGTACCCATCGAGAGATGGTACGTTTTTGCACGCCTTCCCTTTCTCTGCACCCACATACCCAACGAAGAGTTGATCGTCCTCCCGGAAATCTTTAGTACGATTTAGATAGAAAGCCAATGGTCTTTTTTGGTCCAGACGGTGGAGTCTCTCCTCCTCATGAGAAGGATATGGGGGTGCGTAAAAGGTAGTCAAGTTGATGGACTGGCCTGCATGAAAAGGCGTAACAACCTTGGGAAGGAGGGAAGCCTTAGTGTGCAACACTACTTTGTCAGGGTGCACAGACAAGAATGGATGCTTGGAAAAAAGAGCTTGAAGCTCACTCACTCTCCGAGCAGAAGTGATGGCAACAAGAAAGACCGTCTTGAAAGTGGGGAGCCGTAAAGGGCAATTGTGCATCGGCTCAAAGGGAGTGCACATTAAGTAAGTAAGGACAAGACTGAGGTCCCACTGAGGCCTGATAAATGGAGTGGAAGGAAATAAATGGGTGAGACCTTTAAGGAATCTGTTCACAATAGGATATTTAAAGAGTGAGGACGGATCAGGAAGCCTATGAAAGGCCGAAATAGCAGATAAATACCCTTTAAGGGTGCCCAAAGCAGAGCCCTGCTGGGCCAAAGAAAGAATGAACAAAAGAACCTCAGATAGCACGGCAGAGAGGATCAACAGATTTGTTGGTACACCATGCCATAAATTTATGCCAACGACAGGCGTATAGCGTTTCGGTGCAGGGACGCCTGGCTGCCAAGATGACATCGCAGACTTTCGGTGGAAGATCAAAAGTTGCCAACTCAAACTCCACGCCTGAAGGCAGAGATTGGACAGGCTCGAGGGGGAGAACCGTCCCCTGTTGCTGCGACAGACTGCCTCTTTGGGCGGATCTTCAGAGTGAAGGATCGGTGGCCACGCTCAATAGCTCTGGATACCATACTCCCCGTGCCAAGTCCGGAGCCACTAAGATTACTTGGGCATGGTTGTTCCAGATTTTCTTGAGAACTCTGGACAGAGTTGGTATAGGTGGAAAGGTGTAAAGTAGGCATCGACTCGGGCATTTAACGCGGGAGCGGGCCTTTAATAGCCGGTAGAGCCCGCTACGGCGGGTTCTAAGGCTATATTATTCTATACAATCTACAGAGACATACGTCACAATGAAGACTCCTGATACACTGACATAAGCCAGGAAAAGAAAAGAAACAATGTTCCAAGAGCTTGTCAACACCATACAAAGGTCCACACCAAAGTGTAGAAATTCCTTCAGACTGGGATGGCCATTGCAGTAGGCTGGCTCAGCATATGGTGCACACCTATAAGTGAGGCACCCTGCACTGAGTTCAGGCAACCCTCAGTGATAGTGTAAGTGGTTTCTAATAACCAAAGCTCTCAAAGGGTAGCTGTGCAGAGCAGCTAAAGCTTATCAGAGAGGGTGTATAGCAATTGCAATAACCACAGTCAGTCAGTGATTCACACACAAGAAAGAACCACACCAACTGTTAGAAAAATAAAGTATTATTTATTAACACAAAGGAACTGAACTAACTTTGGTATATCTCCTAACCAGATATATGAACACACAAAAATATACTTCAAAACAGGTAGGTACAAGCAACAAATGGGTAAATAAAGGCACAGCTACCCAAAACTAACACACAAGAATCCTAAGGCTAGGGGAAGTACTAAAACACCAGTGGTAAGTGGCAGGTATTCCCCAGGAGCCTGTGTGCAGAGGTGTTAGCTGGTGTTGTGTGCCCAAAGGATAACATTGGGTGAGTTGTGGTTAGGAAAAGATTGGAAACTGACCTTTGCCACAGGACCCCCAGGAAACCCGTTGGAACAAGGAACATTCAGGAGTGCCCAACCCATGGATACCCAGAGAAGTGGAGTACTACAGCAGGGAACCCAGATGCATAGAGGTGAAATTGTGTCGGAACCTCCTGCTTAAGTCAATGGGGGGGTTCGGCTGCCCATCTGCTGTAGTGACCCATGGACCATGTAGGGGGAACCCAGGCGTGGATTCCAGATAAGGAGCACCTGTGGGTGGAGAGAGGAGACAGAGTCCAAACTACCCAGAGGCATCCAGGGGGGTGCAAGTGGGCAATGCCCACCCTCCTCGTGGATGCTTTTTTTGTTGGACGGCTGTCGGGAAGATGCAGCTGTGGCATCCAAGCAATGCAGAAGGATCCCAGGAGTCGTCCACAAGCTGCCCCACACAGAATATCGATTGCAGAGGGGTCAGTGGCCAGCAGGACCACCAACAAAGCCTTGGCAAATGCAAGAAAAGTTGCATTAATGGGGACCAGCAAGGTCCGAGATACTCAACCTTTACAAGTAAGGCAGGACCGGCCCTCAGCAGTGAGGAGAGCCAGCAAGAGCCTATGGAGACCTCAGGAAGACCATCTGGCAACAAGCACAGGGAGTCGTGAGGAGGCCTCAGCAGCACAAAGAAGATGAATGCCCATGTTGCAGAGGTTGCAAGGAGCATGTCAGTCTTGAAATGGGGTGAAGCTTGAGGCTGGAGCTAGGAGGTCTTTCCCCTGAAGAGCCAACAAGCCTTGGTAATGACAACAGACGATGTGCAAAAGGGTTCTGTCCCAGCAGCTCTAACAAGGGACCACCGTCTTCCCTGTTGCAAAAAAGATAGTTCAGACCACCACCTGTGTTGCAAAGTCTTGAGGAGCCCGAGGGACAGCTGGATCCACAAACTGGTCGTAGACGTCAAGGTACCTGCGGATGTAGGGGAGTGACTCCTTCACTCCAAGGAAGATTCCTTCTGGTTGTCCTTAGTGGAGGCAGAGTCCTTGTGACTCTGGAGGATGCACAGCCACAGAAGTTGCAGAGTCCTTGCAATGCTTAGGGACAAAGTTGCAGTAAAAGCCCTCCCACCAGATGGAGTCTTGTCTTGGTTCCTGGCAAAGTCCAGCAGCAGAAGCACGTCTCCAGGTCACAGAAGAAGTCTTGAAGACACATCTGGGGTCCCACTGTCAGGGGAGCCCTCAAGTAACCAAGGAAGGGGGTGGCATGACCCACATAGCAGAGGGGTCAGGGACACTAATCAGCTGGTCCCAGGGCCTCTACTCATCCTGTCTCCAAGATGGCAGAATCAGATGCCACCTGGCAAAGCTTTGGCCACCTCCCTAGGGGAGGGGCTGGACAGGAGGGTGGTCACTCCCTTCTCCTTTGTGTGTTTCGTGCTAGAGTGGGAGCATGGGGGCTCCTGCACTGGATGTAACTAGTTGTGCAAGGAGGGCACCAAATGTGCTCATCAAAGCAGTCTGGTGGCGTTCAAGAGCACCCCCACCCTAACCCAGAGACACCTATTTCTAGAGGAGAGGGGGTAACCTCTCCTCTGGAGTAAATCCTTTGTTCTGCCTTTCCTTGCCTGAGTTACGCTCAGCAGCAGGAGGGAAGAACAGTGTCTGGGATTGGCAGCAGCACTGGCTTGCATGCAGACCTGCAAGACTGAACAGGCAGACATGGGGGATCCTCCAAGGAACCTCCAAAGTACATGGTATCTGTAGGAGGCTGGCCTCTATGTAGGGTGCAAAACTATGCACACTGTGCAGGGGGTCCAGGCAATCACACGTTGGTTTGCAGAGGTAAAAATTAGATCACCTAATGCTCCAATTTTTAAGGTAGCTGGTGGAGCAGTTAGGCTAATCCATGAGATGTCTAAGCATTTGCAGTACTGACAAATCCAATCATGCACCACATAATAAATTATTCAAGTTCAATATTTATAAAAATAATTCAGACTTTTATAGTTTTTAAGACCAAAATGGTTCAGATGCGTTAATTACTTTTTGAGTTATGATTTTTCAAAGTTTTCATAAAGTTAGTTGTAGGAAGTTGGCTCTGTATGTACTATTTCAAAGTAAGAAATAGCATGCACAGAGTCCAAGGGTTCCCCTTAGAGGTAAGATAGTGGCAAAAAGAGATAATTCTAATGCTCTATTTTGTGGTAGTGTGGTCGAGCAGTAGGCTTATCAGAGGGTAGTGTTAAGCATTTGTTGTACACACACAGGCAATAAATGAGGAACACACACTCAAAGACAATTCCAGGCCAACTGGTTTTTATATAGAAAAATATCTTTTATTAGTTTATTTTAAGAACCACAGGTTCAAGATTTACAAACAATACTTTAAATGAAAGGTATTTCACTTAGGAACTTTGAATTAGCAAAATAGCATATACAGTTTTCACACAAATGCGATAAGCTATTTTAAAACTGGACACAGTGCAATTTTCAACAGTTCCTGGGGAGGTAAGTGTTTGAAAATGTCACTTACCCAGTGTACATCTGTTCGTGGCATTAGTCGCTGCAGATTCACATGCTGTGCATAGTCCGCCGTCTGGTGTTGGGTCGGAGTGTTACAAGTTGTTTTTCTTCGAAGAAGTCTTTTCGAGTCACGAGACAGAGGGACTCCTCCTCCTTTGTTTCCATTGCGCATGGGCGTCGACTCCATCATCGATTGTTTTCCCCGCAGAGGGTGAGGTAGGAGTTGTGTATGTTAGTAATAGTGCCCATGCAATGGAATGAATAAGTATGTACAAAATAAAGTTTAAGTAATATATTTACAAATGTACAAATGTTGAAGATTACTTCCAAACGGCTACAGGTTCCCGGGGAGGCGGGTGGGCGCAAGTGAATCTGCAGCGACTAATGCCACGAACAGATGTACACTGGGTAAGTGACATTTTCAGTTCGGTGGCATGTGTAGCTGCAAATACACATGCTGTGCATAGACTAGTAAGCAGTTATCTCCCCAAAAGCGGTGGCTCAGCCTGTAGGAGTGGAAGTAGTTTGAAATAAAGTTCTTAGTACGGCTTGACCTACTGTGGCTTGTTGTGCGGATAGCACGTCTACACAGTAGTGCTTAGTAAATGTGTGAGGCGTAGACCATGTGGCTGCCTTACATATTTCGTTCATTGGAATATTTCCTAGGAATGCCATGGTAGCGCCTTTCTTTCTGGTTGAGTGTGCCTTTGGTGTAATGGGCAGCTCTCTCTTTGCTTTAAGGTAGCAGGTTTGGATACACTTAACTATCCATCTGGCTATACCCTGTTTTGATATTGGGTTTCCTGTATGAGGTTTTTGAAATGCAATAAACAGTTGTTTTGTTTTCCTAATTAGTTTTGTTCTGTCAATGTAGTACATTAGTGCTCTTCTGATGTCTAATGTATGTAGTGCCCTTTCAGCTACTGAGTCTGGCTGTGGAAAGAACACTGGTAGTTCTACTGTTTGATTTAAGTGGAACGGTGAAATAACTTTTGGTAAAAATTTAGGATTGGTTCTTAGAACTACCTTATTTTTGTGTATTTGAATAAAAGGTTCCTGTATAGTAAACGCTTGAATTTCGCTTACTCTTCTTAGAGATGTAATGGCAATGAGAAATGCAACCTTCCACGTTAAGAATTGCATTTCGCAAGAATGCATGGGTTCGAAAGGTGGACCCATGAGTCTTGTTAAGACGATGTTGAGGTTCCATGAAGGAACAGGTGGTGTTCTTGGTGGTATAATTCTTTTTAGGCCTTCCATAAACCCTTTAATGACAGGTATCCTAAATAGTGAAGTTGAATGGGTAATCTGCAGGTATGCAGAAATTGCTGCGAAGTGTATCTTTATGGAAGAGAAGGCCAGATTTGATTTCTGCAAATGTAGTAAGTATCCTACTACATCCTTTGGAGATGCATGTAATGGTTGAACTTGATTACTATGGCAGTAGCAAACAAATCTTTTCCATTTACTTGCATAGCAGTGTCTAGTGGATGGCCTTCTAGCCTGTTTTATGACCTCCATACATTCTTGGGTGAGGTTTAAATGTCCGAATTCTAGGATTTCAGGAGCCAGATTGCTAGATTCAGCGATGCTGGGTTTGGATGCCTGATCTGTTGTTTGTGTTGTGTTAGCAGATCTGGCCTGTTGGGTAGCTTGACATGGGGTACTACTGACAGGTCTAGTAGTGTTGTGTACCAGGGTTGTCTTGCCCATGTTGGTGCTATTAGTATGAGTTTGAGTTTGTTTTGACTCAATTTGTTTACTAGATATGGAAGAAGAGGGAGAGGGGGAAAAGCGTATGCAAATATCCCTGACCAATTCATCCATAGAGCATTGCCTTGAGACTGCCTGTATGGGTACCTGGATGCGAAGTTTTGGCATTTTGCGTTCTCCTTTGTTGCAAATAGGTCTATTTGAGGTGTTCCCCAAATGTGGAAGTAAGTGTTTAGAATTTGGGGGTGAATCTCCCATTCGTGGACTTGTTGGTGATCTCGAGAGAGGTTGTCTGCTAGTTGATTCTGGATCCCTGAAATAAACTGTGCTATTAGGCGAATGTGGTTGTGAATCGCCCATTGCCATATCTTTTGTGCCAGGAGGCACAGCTGTGTCGAGTGTGTTCCCCCCTGTTTGTTTAGATAATACATTGTTGTCATGTTGTCTGTTTTGACAAGAATGTATTTGTGGGTTATGATGGGTTGAAATGCTTTCAACGCTAGGAATACTGCTAACAATTCGAGGTGATTTATATGCAACTTTGTTTGATGTACGTCCCATTGTCTTTGGATGCTGTGTTGATTGAGGTGTGCTCCCCACCCTGTCATGGAAGCATCTGTTGTTATCACGTATTGTGGCACTGGGTCTTGGAAAGGCCGCCCTTTGTTTAAATTTATACTGTTCCACCATAAAAGCGAGATGTATGTTTGGCGGTCTATCAACACCAGATCTAGAAGGTGACCCTGTGCCTGTGACCATTGCGATGCTAGGCACTGTTGTAAGGGCCTCATGTGCAGTCTTGCGTTTGGGACAATGGCTATGCATGAAGACATCATGCCTAGGAATTTTAATACCATCTTTGCATGTATTTTTTGTGTCGGATACATGGCTTGTATAACCTTGTAAAAATTTTGAACCCTTTGTGGACTTGGAGTGGCTATCCCCTTTGTTGTGTCGATTGTCGCTCCTAAGTATTGCTGTGTTTTGCAATGCAGAATGTGTGATTTTGCATAGTTGATGGAGAAACCGAGTTTGTAGAGGGTTTGTATGACATACTCTGTGTGGTGTGAACACTTTGTTAGGGAGTTGGTTTTGATTAGCCAATCGTCTAGGTAGGGGAACACGTGTATTTGCTGCCTTCTGATATGTGCAGCTACTACTGCTAGGCATTTTGTAAATACTCTTGGTGCGGTTGTTATACCGAACGGCAACACTTTGAATTGGTAGTGTATTCCCTTGAATACGAACCTTAGGTATTTCCTGTGCGAGGGATGTATTGGTATGTGGAAATACGCGTCCTTTAGATCTAAGGTTGACATATAGTCTTGTTGTTTTAGCAGTGGTAATACGTCTTGTAGCGTGACCATGTGAAAGTGTTCCGATTTGATGTAGATGTTTAGTGTTCTGAGATCTAAGATTGGTCTCAGTGTTTTGTCTTTTTTTGGTATTAGAAAGTACAGTGAGTAAACTCCTGTGTTCCTTTGTGTACGTGGTACAAGTTCTATTGCGTCCTTTTGCAGTAATGCCTGAACTTCTAATTCCAGAAGGTCTAAATGCTGTTTTGACATGTTTTGTGTTTTTGGTGGGACATTTGGAGGGATTTGGAGAAATTCTATGCAATAACCATGTTGGATAATTGCTAAGACCCAAGTGTCTGTTGTTATTTCCTCCCAAGCTTTGTAAAATTGGCTTAGTCTTCCCCCCACTGGTGTTGTGTGAAGGGGTTGAGTGACTTGTGAGTCACTGTTTCGTTGTAGGGGTTTTGGGACCTTGAAATTTTCCCCGGTTTCTAGGGAATTGTCCCCCTCTGTACTGGCCCCGAAAGCCTCCCCTTTGGTACTGTCCCTGGTAGGTAGACGGTGTTGATTGTGAGGTGCTGGCTTGTGTGGCTTGACCCCGAAACCCCCCTCTGAAGGGTGTTCTGCGAAATGTGTCAAAAGTGCCTCTGCCCTGCGGGGAATAGAGTGCGCCCATGGCCTTGGCTGTGTCAGTGTCCTTTTTCAATTTCTCAATCGCCGTGTCCACATCAGGTCCAAACAATTGTTGTTCGTTGAACGGCATATTGAGCACTGCCTGTTGTATCTCGGGTTTAAACCTGGACGTGCGCAACCATGCGTGCCGTCTTATGGTTACTGCGGTATTTATTGTTCTTGCAGCTGTATCCGCTGTATCCATAGAGGAGCGTATTTGGTTATTAGAGATATTTTGTCCCTCCTCAACTACTTGTTTTGCCCGTTTCTGTAATTCTTTGGGTAGATGCTCGATGAGATGCTGCATCTCATCCCAATGGGCTCTGTCATATCGCGCTAGGAGCGCCTGAGAGTTCGCGATGCGCCACTGGTTTGCAGCTTGTACAGCAACCCTTTTTCCAGCTGCGTCGAACTTGTGGCTCTCTTTGTCCGGAGGTGGGGCGTCGCCTGATGTGTGCGAGTTGGCTCTCTTGCGAGCTGCCCCTACTACAACTGAATCTGGTGGCAGTTGTGATGTGATAAAAGCAGGGTCTGTGGGCGGTGCTTTATATTTTTTCTCCACCCGTGGAGTTATCTCTCTGCTTTTGACAGGATCTTTAAAGATCTGTTTTGCGTGCCTTAGCATTCCCGGGAGCATAGGCAGGCTTTGATAGGTGCTATGGGTGGAGGAGAGGGTGTTGAAAAGGAAGTCATCCTCGACAGGTTCTGAGTGTAACGACACGTTATGGAACTCTGCTGCCCTAGCTACCACCTGTGCATACGCTGTGCTGTCCTCGGGTGGTGAGGGCTTGGTAGGGTACGACTCAGGACTATTGTCTGATACTGGGGCATCATATAGGTCCCAAGCGTCCTGGTCATCTTGGCTCATGGTGGTATGAGCTGGTGAATGTGACGGAGTTTGTGCCGGTGATGTATGAGTTACAGGTGGAGGAGAGGGTGGTGGAGTTACTTTCTTCACCACTTTTGCTTGTGGTGTTTGTTCTTGTGTTTGGAACTCGAGTCTCCTTTTCCTCCTGATTGGGGGAAGAGTGCTGATCTTCCCTGTCCCACTCTGTATGAAGATCCGCTTCTGGGTGTGGTCTACGTCAGTGGATTGTAACTCTTCTTCAAATCTGTGTTTGCGCATTTGAGAGGACAGTGATTGTTCCTCTGAATACGAGCTGGCAGTCGGTTCGGTTGCAGGGCGTTTTGGCACCGAAACTGTGTCTTTGCTTGTTTTCGGCTCAGAGGAGAATTTTCTCTTTTTTGTAGTCGAGTGTTCTCGGCGTCGATCATCCTCGGTGCCGCTGTCTCTGCGTCGAGCAGCTTCGGTTCCGCTGTCTCGGCGTCGACCCTTTTCGGCAGCACTTTCTCGGTCCTGAGATCGCTGCGTGCCTGTGTCTCGACCCGAGTCGGACGATCTCGGCACCACTTCGCCCTTTTTCGGTGCCGATGGACGGTCACCTATTTTATGGGTTGAGCCAGGGCCTGTTGGCAGTGGCGTCCCCTGGGCCTTGTCTGTTTTCCCGTGTGGTGCTTGTTTCAACGTCTTACTCACGGTTTCTCGACGTCGAACTCCTCCGAGTCCGATTCATGGATGGAGAAGGCTTCCTCTTCTTCTCCTTGTTCCTCGAACCCACGTTGTCCTGTCGGCGTGGACACCATTTGCAACCTTCTGGCTCTTCGGTCACGGAGCGTCGTTCGGGACCGGAACGCACGACAGGCCTCACACGTCTCTTCCTTGTGCTCGGGCGACAGGCACAAGTTACAGACCAAATGTTGGTCTGTATACGGATATTTGCTGTGGCATTTAGGACAGAATCGGAACGGGGTCCGTTCCATCGGTGTCGATTTTACACGCGACCGGGCCGACCAGGCCCCGACGGGGGGTCGAAGTTACCCCGAAGGGCTACCGGAGCTCTTCACGATTCGGTGTCGATTCTATCTAACCCGATACCGAACAAAACAATACCGACGTAGTTTTCCGAAGTTTTGACTATCTTTCCGTCCCGAAACCCGGAGGGAAAAGGAACACGTCCGAACCCGATGGCGGAAAAAAAACAATCGAAGATGGAGTCGACGCCCATGCGCAATGGAAACAAAGGAGGAGGAGTCCCTCGGTCTCGTGACTCGAAAAGACTTCTTCGAAGAAAAACAACTTGTAACACTCCGACCCAACACCAGACGGCGGACTATGCACAGCATGTGAATCTGCAGCTACACATGCCACCGAACTGTTAGTTTTGCAGGTAAGTAAACCACCTACAGGGTTCAAAGTTGGGTCCAACGTAGCCCACCGTTGGGGGTTCAGGGCAACCCCAAAGTTACCACACCAGCAGCTCAGGGCCGGTCAGGTGCAGAGGTCAAAGTGGTGCCCAAAACACATAGGCTTCAATGGAGAAGGGGGTGCCCCGGTTCCAGTCTGCCAGCAGGTAAGTACCCGCGTCTTAAGAGGGCAGACCAGGGGGGTTTTGTAGGGCACCGGGGGGGACACAAGTCAGTACAAAAAGTACACCCTCAGCGGCACGGGGGCAGCCGGGTGCAGAGTGTAAACAGGCGTCGGGTTTGCAATGTAGTTCAATGGGAGACCCAGGGATCTCTTCAGCGAAGCAGGCAGGCAAGGGGGGGGGGGGGGGGGGGGTGGGTCTCCTCAGGGTAGCCACCACCTGGGCAAGGGAGAGGGCCACCTTGGGGTCGCTCCCGCACTGGAGGTCGGATCCTTCAGCTCCTGGGGGCTGCGGGTGCAGTGTCCTTACCAGGCGTTGGGTTCTTAGAAGCAGGCAGTTGCGGTCAGGGGGAGCCTCTGGATTCCCTCTGCAGGCGTCGCTGTGGGGGCTCAGGGGGGTCAACTCTGGCTACTCACGGGCTCGCAGTCGCCGGGGAGTCCTCCTTGTAGTGTTGGTTCTCCACAAGTCGAGCCGGGGGCGTCGGGTGCAGAGTGCAAAGTCTCACGCTTCCGGCGGGAAATGTGTGTTCTTTAAAAGTTGCTTCTTTGTTGCAAAGATGTTTCTTCTTTGGAGCAGAGCCGCTGTCCTCTGGAGTTCTTGGTCCTTTTAGATGCAGGGTAGTCCTCTGAGGCTTCAGAGGTCGCTGGACCCTGTGGAACGCGTCACTGTTGCAGTTTTTCTTGAAGTGGGGAGAAAGGCCGGTAGAGCTGGGGCCAAAGCAGTTGGTGTCTCCGTCTTCACTGCAGGGTTTTTAAGCTCAGCAGTCCTTCTTCGTCTTAGGTTGCAGGAATCTAGTTACCTAGGTTCTGGGAGCCCCTAAATACTCGATTTAGGGGTGTGTTTAGGTCTGGGGGGTTAGTAGCCAATGGCTACTAGCACTGAGGTTGCTACATCCTCTTTGTGCCTCCTCCCTGAGGGGAGGGGGGCACATCCCTAATCCTATTGGGGGAATCCCCCATCTGCAAGATGGAGGATTTCTAAAAGTCAGAGTCACCTCAGCTCAGGACACCTTAGGGGCTGTCCTGACTGGCCAGTGACGACTCCTTGTTTTTCTCATTATCTCCTCCAGCCTTGCCACCAAAAGTGGGGCCGTGGCCAGAGGGAGCGGGCAACTCCACTAGCTGGAGTGCCCTGGGGTGCTGTAACAAAGGGGGTGAGCCTTTGAGGCTCACCACCAGGTGTTACAGTGCCTGCAGGGGGAGGTGAGAAGCACCTCCACCCAGTACAGGCTTTGTTACTAGCCACAGAGTGACAAAGGCACTTTCCCCATGTGGCCAGCAACATGTCTGGTGTGTGGCAGGCTGCTAAAACTAGTCAGCCCACACTGGAAGTCAGGTATGGTTTCAGGGGCCATCTCTAAGATGCCCTCTGGGGTGTATTTCACAATAAAATGTACACAGGCATCAGTGTGCATTTATTGTGCTGAGAAGTTTGATACCAAACTTCCCAGTTTTCAGTGTAGCCATTATGGTGAGGTGGAGTTCGTGCATGACAGACTCCCAGACCATTTACTCTTATGGCTACCATGCACTTACAATGTCTAAGGTTTTGCTTAGACACTGTAGGGGCATAGTGCTCATGCACTTATGCCCTCACCTATGGTATAGTGTACCCTGCCTTAGGGCTGTAAGGCCTACTAGAGGGGTGACTTATCTATGCCATAGGCAGTGTGAGGTTGGCATGGCACCCTGAGGGGAGTGCCATGTCGACTTAGTCATTTTCTCCCCACCAGCACACACAAGCTGGCAAGCAGTGTGTCTGTGCTGAGTGAGGGGTCCCCAGGGTGGCATAAGATTAGCTGCAGCCCTTAGAGACCTTCCCTGGCATCAGGACCCTTGGTACAAGGGGTACCAGTTACAAGGGACTTACCTGGGTGCCAGGGTTGTGCCAATTGTGGAAACAAAAGTACAGGTTAGGGAAAGAACGCTGGGGCCTGGTTAGCAGGCCTCAGCACACTTTCAAATCATAACTTGGCATCAGCAAAGGCAAAAAGTCAGGGGGTAACCATGCCAAGGAGGCATTTCCTTACACAACCCCCCTCCCAAACGAAAGAGGATGAGACTAACCTTTCCCAAGAGAGTCTTCATTTTCTAAGTGGAAGAACCTGGAAAGGCCATCTGCATTGGCATGGGAAGTCCCAGGTCTGTGTTCCACTATAAAGTCCATTCCCTGGAGGGAGATGGACCACCTCAACAGTTTTGGATTTTCACCTTTCATTTGCATTAGCCATCTGAGAGGTCTGTGGTCAGTTTGAACTACAAAGTGAGTACCAAAGAGGTATGGTCTCAGCTTCTTCAGGGACCAAACCACAGCAAAGGCCTCCCTCTCAATGGCACTCCAACGCTGGTCCGTGGGGAGTAGCCTCCTGCTAATGAAAGCAACGGGCTGGTCAAGGCCATCATCATTTGTTTGGGACAGAACTGCCCCTATCCCATGTTCAGAGGCATCAGTCTGCACAATGAACTGCTTGGAGTAATCTGGAGCTTTGAGAACTGGTGCTGTGCACATTGCTTGTTTCAGGGTGTCAAAGGCCTGTTGGCATTCTATAGCCCAGTTTACCTTCTTGGGCATTTTCTTGGAGGTACGTTCTGTGAGGGGTGTCACTATGAGTCCATATCCCTTCACAAACCTGCTATAGTAACCAGTCAAGCCAAGGAATGTTGAGTCTGGGTTTTTGGGGCTACCCAGTCCAGAATAGTCTGGATCTTGGGTTGGAGGGGCTGAACTTGGCCTCCACCTACAAGGTGTCCCAAGTACACCACAGTACCCTGCCCTATCTGACATTTGGATACCTTGATAGAGAGGCCTGCTTCTTGCAGGGCCTGCAAAACCTTCTTCAGGTGGACCAGGTGATCCTGCCAGCTGGAGCTAAAGACGGCAATATCATCAAGATAAGCTGCACTAAAGGACTCCAAGCCAGCAAGGACTTGATTCACCAACCTTTGGAAGGTGGCAGGGGCATTCTTTAAGCCAAAGGGCATCACAGTAAACTGATAGTGCCCATCAGGTGTAGAGAATGCTGTCTTTTCTTTTGCTCCTGGTGCCATTTTTATATGCCAGTACCCTGCTGACAAGTCAAAGGTACTCAAGTATTTGGCAGCACCCAATTTATCAATTAACTCATCTGCCCTTGGAATGGGATGGGCATCTGTCTTGGTGACAGAATTAAGTCCTCTGTAGTCCACACAAAACCTCATCTCTCTCTTGACATCTTTTGTGTGAGGTTTGGGGACTAAGACCACTTGGCTAGCCCAGGGGCTGTCAGAGTGCTCAATGACTCCCAATTCCAGCATCTTGTGGACTTCCACTTTGATGCTTTCCTTAACTTGGTCAGACTGTCTAGAAATTTAGTTTTTGACAGGCATGCTGTCCCCTGTGTCCACATCATGGGTGCACAGGTGTGTCTGACCAGGGGATAGGGAAAGGAGCTCAGCAAACTGTTGTAGGACTTTCCTACGGTCAGCTTGCTGTTGGCAAGAGAGGGTGTCTGAATAGATCACTCCATCTACTGAGCCATCTTTAGGGTCAGTGGAGAGGAGATCAGGGAGAGGTTCACTCTCAGCTTCCTGGTCCTCATCTGTAACCATTAACATGTTTACATCTGCCCTGTCATGAAAGAGTTTGAGGCGGTTCACATGGATCACCTTTTTGGGGGTCCTGCTAGTGCCTAGGTATACCAAGTAGGTGACCTGACTCTCTCTCTAGCACTGGGTAAGGGCCACTCCATTTGTCCTGAAGTGCCCTGGGAGCCACAGGTTCCAGAACCCAGACTTTCTGCCCTGGCTGAAACTCAACCATAGCAGCCTTTTGGTCATACCTCCTCTTCTGGAGTTGTTGGCTGGCCTCAAGCTTTTTACTTGCCTTTTCCATGTACTCTGCCATTCCGGAACGTAGGCCTAGTACATAGTCCACTACATCTTGCTTAGGCTCATGAAGAGGTCTCTCCCAGCCTTCTTTCACAAGAGCTACTAGTCCCCTAACAGGATGGCCAAACGGAAGTTCAAAGGGGGAAAACCCTACTCCCTTCTGAGGCACCTCTCTGTAGGCGAAAAGCAGACATGGCAAGAGGACTTCCCATCTCCTTTTGAGCTTTTCAGGAAGCCCCATGATCATGCCCTTCAATGTCTTGTTAAACCTTTCAACAAGACCATCGGTTTGTGGATGGTGTGGTGTGGTGAATTTGTAAGTCACCCCACACTCATTCTACATGTGTTTAAGGTATGCTGACATGAAGTTGGTACCTCTGTCAGAAACCACCTCCTTAGGAAATACCACTGTGGTAAAGATACCAATGAGTGCTTTGGCTACTGCAGGGGCAGTAGTGGACCTAAGGGGAATTGCTTCAGGGTACCTTGTAGCATGATCCACTACTACTAGGATATACTGATTCCCCAAGGCTGTGGGAGGTTCAAGTGGACCCACTATGTCCCCTCACACTCTTTCAAAGGGGGCCCCCAAAACTGGAAGTGGAATGAGGGGGGCCTTTGGATGGCCACCTGTCTTACCACTGGCTTGACAGGTGGCACAGGTGGCACAAAACTCCTTAACTTTCTGGGACATGTTGGGCCAATAGAAATGGTTGACTAACCTCTCCCAAGTCTTGGTTTGTCCCAAATGCCCGGCAAGTGGAATGTCATGGACTAAGGTCAGAATGAACTCCCTAAACTCCTGAGGCACTACCACTCTCCTAGTGGCACCAGGTTTGGGATATCTTGCCTCAGTGTAAAGGAGTCCATCTTCCCAATAGACCCTATGTGTTCCACTGATTTTTCCTTTGGTTTCCTCAGCAGCTTGCTGCCTGAGGCCTTCAAGAGAGGGATAGGTTTATTGCCCCTTACACAGCTGTTCCCTTGTGGGTCCCCCTGGGCCTAAGAGTTCAACCTGATAAGGTCCCAACTGCATGGGCTCAGTTCCCTCAGAGGGCAGAACTTCTTCCTGGGAAGAGAGATTTTTTCTTTTGCTGTGTTAAAGCTGGTTCCCCAGTCTTCTTTCCTTTTCTCTTGGAGGGTTGGGACATTATTCCAGGCTCCAACAGCTCTTTTTCACCCTGAGCCTTGCACTGTGCCCTTGTCGTGACACACACCAGTTCAGGGATACCCAGCATGGCTGCATGGGTTTTGAGTTCTACCTCAGCCCATGCTGAGGAGTCCAGGTCGTTTCCAAGCAAACAGTCTACTGGGATAGCAGAGGAGACTACAACCTGTTTCAGGCCAGTGACCCCTCCCCATTCTAAAGTTACCATAGCCATGGGATGTACTTTAGTCTGATTCTCAGCGTTGGTGACTGGATAAGTTTGTCCAGTCAGGTACTGTCCTGGGGAAACCAGTTTGTCTGTCACCATTGTGACACTGGCACCTGTATTCCTCAGGGCTTCTACACTAGTCCCATTAATTAAGAGTTGCTGCCTGTATTTTTGCATATTAGGGGGCCAGGCAGCTAGTGTGGCTAAGTCCACCCCACCCTCAGAGACTGATGTAGCTTCAGTGTGGAACCTGATTTGCTCTGGGCACACTGTTGATTCAACCTGGAGACTGGCTATTCCAGTGCTAACTGGAGTAGTAGCAGAAGTGAAACCTTTCTTGGGACAGGCCTTGTCTCCAGTATGATGTCCCTGCTGATTACAGCTACGACACCAAGCCTTTTTGGGATCAAAGTTTTTACCCTTGTACCCAAATGAGGATTGTGAAGAGGCTTTGGACCCTCCCTCCTGAGCAGGTTTTTGGGGCCCTGTAGAAGACTCTTTACTTTTACCCTTGGATGTATCAACACTCTTCCCCTGGGGAGTCTTTGTGACCCCTTTATTTTGGTCACTCCCTGTGGAAGTCTTGGTCACCCTAGTCTAGACCCAATGGTCTGCCTTCTTTCCCAATTCTTGGGAAGACATTGGACCTAGGTCTACCAGATGCCGATGCAGTTTATCATTGAAACAATTACTTAAAAGGTGTTCTTTTATAAACAGATTGTACAGCCCATCATAATCATTTACACCACTGCCATTAATCCAAACATCCAGTGTTTTGACTGAGAAGTCAACAAAATCAACCCAGGTCTGGCTTGAGGATTGTTTAGCCCCCCTGAACCTAATCCTGTACTCCTCAGTTGAGA
Organism: Pleurodeles waltl; assembly: GCF_031143425.1. Taxonomy (NCBI): domain Eukaryota; kingdom Metazoa; phylum Chordata; class Amphibia; order Caudata; family Salamandridae; genus Pleurodeles; species Pleurodeles waltl. Next base: position 537,232,005 of record NC_090450.1, read on the forward strand.
ATCCAAAGCCCTCAATCAGGGTAGCCTTCATGAGGTCGTAGGATTCTGCATCTTTTCCAGAGAGTGTGAGGAGTCTATACCTACACTTTCCAGTGAACATTTCCCAAAGGAGAGCACCCCAGTGAGATTTGTTTACTTTTCTGGTTGCACAAGCCCTCTCTAAAGCTGTGAACCATTTGGTGATGTCATCACCATCTTCATATTTTGTTACAATCCCTTTGGGGATTTTTAGCATGTCAGGAGTATCTCTGACCCTTTTTAAGTTTCTGCCACCATTGATGGGAGCTAAGCCCATCTCTTGTCTTTCCCCTTTCTATGGCTAGGAGCAGTCTCTCCAAAGCCGATCTTTTGGCCATCCTGGCTAACAGGAGGTCATCTTCATTGAGGCTGCCCTTAATGCTTACAGAGTTGCTGGACTCCCCTGTGGGAGAAGCAGCATCTCTGGCTATCAGTTGTGGAGTCAGGGTTGGAGGAACCCGGTTCTCCATAACTAGGAGTGGAGGGAGGAGATTGTCCTCCACTTCACTAGCATCATCCTCTGTAAGGGTCTCTTCAGAGGGGTTGTCTCTAGCAAACTCTGCCAAGAGCTCCTGGAGCTGTACTTTGGTAGGGTTTAATCCAGTTGTTATCTTTTTGATTTTGCAGAGAGTCCTTAACTCTGACATCCTAAGATGCAGGTAAGGGGTGAGGTTGAGCTCCACCACCATCTCTTCTGCAGTAGACATTACTTCTCTAAAAGTTAGGATACTTTTTAAGAATCTAAAACTATCTCTAGAACTTAATCGAAACTTTTACAAAATGTTTAAACTCTAAAAGAAATGCTAACAGGGACTAACACAAGGCCCTAGCAGGACTTTAATTTTTTTTAAAAAAATAGCTCAAATTTCAAAAATCAGTTTCTAATGACAATTTTTGGAATTTAGTCGTGTGATCAGGTATTGGCTGAGTAGTCCAGCAAATGCAAAGTCTTGTACCCCACCGCTGATCCACCAATGTAGGAAGTTGGCTCTGTATCTATTTCAAAGTAAGAAATAGTGTGCACAGAGTCCAAGGGTTCCCCTTAGAGGTAAGATAGTGGAAACAAGAGATAATTCTAATGCTCTATTTTGTGGTAGTGTGGTCGAGCAGTGGGCTTATCAGAGGGTAGTGTTAAGCATTTGTTGTACACACACAGGCAATAAATGAGGAACACACACTCAAAGACAAATTCCAGGCCAATAGGTTTTTATATAGAAAAATATATTTTCTTAGCTTATTTTAAGAACTACAGGTTCAAGATTTACAAACAATACTTTAAATGAAAGGTATTTCACTCAGGTATTCTAGGAACTTTGAATAATCACAATAGCATGTACAGTTTTGACAAAAATGGCAATAAGCTATTTTAAAAGTGGACACAGTGCAAAAATCAACAGTTCCTGCGGGAGGTAAGTAAATGTTAAGTTCACAGCTAAGTAAAACACTTACAGGGTTCAAAGTTGGGTCCAAGGTAGCCCACTGTTGGGGGTTCAAGGCAACCCCAAAGTTACCACACCAGCAGCTCAGGGCCGGTCAGGTGCAGAGGTCAAAGTGGTGCCCAAAACACATATGCCTCAATGGAAATAGGGGTGCCCCGGTTCTAGTCTGCCAGCAGGTAAGTACACATGTCTTCGGAGGGCAGACCAGGGGGGTTTTGTAGGGCACCGGGGGGACACAAGCAGGCACAGAAAGTACACCCTCAGCGGCACAGGGGCGGCCGGGTGCAGAGTGCAAACAGGCATCCGGTATCCAATAGGAATCAATGGGGAGACCCGGGGGTCTCTTCAACGATGCAGACATGCACAGGGGGGGCTCCTCGGGGTAGCCACCACCTGGGCTGGGCAGAGGGTCGCCTGGGGGACGCTACTACACTGGAGTTCGGTTCCTTCAGGTCCTGGGGCTGCCGGTGCAGTGTGGTTTCCAGGCGTCGGGTTCCTTGAAGCAGGCAGTCGCGGTCAGGGCTCAGGGGGGTCAACTCCAGCTACTCACGGGCTCACAGTCACCGGGGAGTTCTCCCTGTAGAGTTTGTTTTCCGCAGGTCGCGTCGGGGGCGTCGGATGCAGAGTGGAAAGTCTCACGCTTCCGGCGGGAAACGTGTGGTCTTCAAAAGTTGCTTCTTTGTTTCAAAAAGTTGCAGTTTCTTGAACAGGGCCGCTGTTCTCGGGAGCTTCTTGGTCCTTTAGATGCAGGGTAGTCCTCTGAGGCTTCAGAGGTCGCTGGACCCTGTTGGATGCGTCGCTGTTTTTCTTCTAAGTAGGGAGACAGGCCGGTGGGACTGGGGCCAAATCAGTTGTCATCTCCGTCTTCAATGCAGGTCCTTCTTCTTCTTTAGGTTGCAGGAATCTATCTTCCTCGGTTCTGGGAGCCCCTAAATACTCAATTTAGGGGTGTGTTTAGGTCTGGGAGGGCAGTAGCCAATGGCTACTGGCCCTGAGGGTGGCTACACCCTCTTTGTGCCTCCTCCCTGTGGGGAGGGGGGCACATCCCTAATCCTATTGGGGGAATCCTCCTTCTACAAGATGGAGGATTTCTAAAAGTAAGAGTCACCTCAGCTCAGGACACCTTACGGGCTGTCCTGAATGGGGGGTGACTCCTCCTTGTTTTTCTCATTATCTCCTCCAGCCTTGCCGCCAAAAGTGGGGGCAGTGGCCAGAGGGGCGGGCATCTCCACTAGCAGGGATACCCTGTGGTGATGTAACAAAGGGGGTGAGCCTTTGAGGCTCACCGCCAGGTGTTACAGTTCCTGCAGGGGGAGGTGAGAAGCACCTCCACCCAGTACAGGCTTTGTTCCTGGCCACAGAGTGACAAAGGCACTCTCCCCATGTGGCCAGCAACATGTCTGGTGTGTGGCAGGCTGGCAAAAACTAGTCAGCCCACACTAGAAGTCGGGTATGTTTTTAGGGGGCATCTCTAAGATGCCCTCTGGGTGTATTTTTACAATAAAGAGCACACTGGCATCAGTGTGCATTTATTGTGCTGAGAAGTTTGATACCAAACTTCACAGTTTTTCAGTGTAGCCATTATGGTGCTGTGCAGTTCGTGTTTGACAGACTCCCAGACCATATACTCTTATGGCTACCCTGCACTTACAATGTCTAAGGTTTTGCTTAGACACTGTAGAGGCATAGTGCTCATGCACCTATGCCCTCATCTGTGGTATAGTGCATCCTGCCTTAGGGCTGTAAGGCCTGCTACAGGGGTGACTTATCTATGCCACAGGCAGTGTGAGGTTGGCATGGCACTCTGAGGGGAGTGCCATGTCGACTCAGTCATTTTCTCCCCAGCAGCAGACACAAGCTGGCAAGCAGTGTGTCTGTGCTGAGTGAGGGGTCCACAGGGTGGCATAAGACATGCTGCAGCTGTCAGAGACCTTCCCTGGCATCAGGGTCCTTGGTACCAGGGGTACCAGTTACAAGGGACTTACCTGGGTGCGAGGGTTGTGCCAATTGTGGAGACAAAGGTACAGTTTAGGTAAAGAACACTGGTGCTGGGGCCTGGTTAGCAGGGTCCCAGCACACTTTCAAATCATAACTTAGCATCAGCAAAGGCAAAAAGTCAGGGGGTAACCATGCCAAGGAGGCATTTCCTTACAGTAATACTTTGAATTGGTAATGTTTTCCTTGTATAACAAACCTGAGGTATTTTCTGTGAGATGGATGGATGGGTATATGAAAATACGCATCTTTTAAGTCCAGTGTTGACATGTATTCTCCCTGTTTTAGTAATGGGACTACATCTTGTAGTGTCACCATGTGGAAGTGTTCTGATTTGATGTATAGGTTGAGAGTCCTGAGCTCTAACATTGGTATTAGTGTTTTGTCCTTTTTAGGAATAAAACCCCGTTCCTTTTTGTTGATGAGGTGCTAGATCTATGGCCTGTTTTGTTAAAAGTGCCTGCACCTCTGTTTGTAACAATGTTAGATGTTGCGACAATAGTTTGTGCGCTTTTGGGGGAATATCTGGAGGAAAATGTGTGAATTCTATGCAGTAACCATGTTGGATAATTCATACTACCCATGTGTCTGTTGTTATGTTTGACCATTGATTGTGGAACATTTCCAGTCTTCCTCCCACAGGGGATGTGTATTGGGGGGAGGTGATGGCAAAGTCACTGCTTGGTGTTAGTGGCTTGCTTTGTAGGTTGGAATTTTCCCCTGGACTTTGGAAATTGCCCTCTGAAGGACCCACAAAACCCCCTCTCTGATACTGTGATTGGTATGAGGGCTTTGTTTGTGAGGTGGATGGTTCTGATGACTGTGGTCTAAAACCTCCCCTATACTGCGGTTTTCTAAATGTCCCTCTGTATTGGAATGAGTAAACCGCGCCCATCGCTTTGGCTTTATCGATGTCCTTTTTCATCTTTTCAATGGCTGTGTCCACTTGTGTGCCAAATAGCTGTTGCTGGTTGAATGGCATGTTGAGGACAGCCTGTTGAATCTCTGGTTTGAAACCTGAGGATCTAAGCCATGCATGGCGTCTAATTGTCACGGCAGTGTTTACTGTTCTTGCGGCAGTATCGGCTGAATCTAATGCAGATCTTATTTGATTATTGGTTATCGCCTGTCCCTCCTCTACCACTTGCTGAGCTCTCTTCTGGTATTCTTTGGGGAGATGTTGGATGATGTCGCTCATCTCGTCCCAATGAGCTCTGTCATATCTTGTGAGGAGGGCCTGAGAGTTCGCTATACGCCACTGACTGGCTGCTTGTGACGCTACCCTCTTTCCTGCCACGTCAAACTTTTTACTCTCCTTATCTGGAGGGGGTGCCTCTCCAGATGACTGGGAGTTGGCTCTCTTCCTCGCTGCGCTGACCACTACAGAGTCTGGGGGCAGCTGCTGGGTGATAAAAACTGGGTCTGACGGCGGTGGTTTGTATTTTTTCTCCACCCTTGGTGTTATGGGTCTTCCCTTCACGGGCTCCTAAAAAATCTGTTGGGCATGTTTAAGCATGCCTGGGAGCATGGGCAGACTTTGGTAAGATGTATGCGTTGAGGACAAGGTATTAAAAGGGAAGTCGTCTTCTAGTGGCTCGGTGTGCATGCTCACATTGTGGAAAGCAGCAGCCCTAGCCAAGACCTGTGTGTAGGAGGTGCTATCTTCGGGTGGAGAGGGTTTAGAAGGATAGCACTCTGGGCTATTGTCCGACACAGGGTCATAATAAAGGTCCCATGGGTCTGTATCTTGATGTGACTGCACAGTTTGTGTGGGTGACTGTGCAGTGGGTGTGGCAAGAGGACAAACAGTTCTTTGAGGAGAATGCAGAGGAGAAGGTGCTGGGGAAAACTGGTGTTGCGGAGATTGCTCTCAGGCTGCTCAGTGTCCGAATGTCCTTGAAAAGCCAGTTTCCTTTTAAATTTGAGAGGAGGTGCTGTTTGGATTTTTTCAGTATCCTTGTGGATCTGTATCCTTGTTTGTGTCTCATCAAACTCCTCCATTTGGTGAAGTTCTTCCTCAAATCTGTGTCTTTCTTTCATCTGTTTTGAAAGTCCACGTTCCTCAGTATATGAGGCTTTTTTCGGCTCCGAAGCCGTTTTTTTCAGCACCAAAATGCCCATGCTGATAGTAGGCCTCGGTTCCGAAAGACTCTTTCAAGGTTTCGACTCAACGAGTCGATGTCAAGCTTTTCGGAGACGGGGGTCTTTGGTCGAATCCGAGGACCTCGACGCGGATGTGGCCGAAGGTGTTGCTGAGGCCTTTTGTTTAGTCTTGGACTGACTCTGGGCTTGGGTCAGGGCAGGCGTACTCACGTGCTGGCCTGCTGTGGGTGGTCGGTCTGCGTCGGAGTCGTCCGAATCGGAACCTTGGATGGAGATGGCCATCTCCTCTTCCTTGACGTCGAGGTGGTAGGTAATCTTCGATGCAATTTGCAGTCATCTTGCCCTTTGATCCCTCAAGGTCTTCTTGGAACAGAAGGACCTGCAGGCCGCAAAAGTATCCTCTCGGTGGTCCGGTGACAAACACAGATTACAGACCCGATGTTGATCTGTGTAGGGATACTTGGCGAGGCACTGAGGGCAGAATCGGATCGGGGTCGGGTCCATGAGGCTTTGACGCTTCTTGCGGTCAGGGCCGACCAGGCCCAGGATGGGCACGGGTGCCTCGAAGGGCAAGCAAAGGTGTAGAGGTGTCAATGGAAGCTAGTTCGCGATCGAAACAATACCAACGCTTTTTCGGGGATTAATGAATTTTTCTGAATCGAATAGCCAGAGCGAAGAGGAACACGTCCAAACCCGGTGGCGGAAAGAAAACAATCTAAGATGGAGTCGATGCCCATGCACAATGAAGCCGAAAGGGAGGAGTCACTCGGTCCTGTGACTCGAAAAGACTTCTTAGAAGAAAAACAACTTGTAACACTCCGAGCCCAAAACTAGATGGCAGGAACAGTGCACAGCATGAGTATCTGCAGCTACACATGCCACAGAACATATATTATATATATACTTTCTAGCATACAAGCAAATACTCAAATACTCCACTTAGAGTATGGTATATACCATAAAAGGTAACAACTCTTAAGCACAAGCTTTTCTTCATAGTAAAGTAAATGATATCACCTTCATATCAGGTGTGTTGAAAAATGATAACCCTCTAAGAGGCTGTTATTGGCAAACTTGAAGTGGAAAGTCATCACTTTACACCAAGCAATGACGATAATGACAGTAGCCTTTAGCAGGCATGAAAAGTCCCATAGGGTTCCATGGTACTATAAAACCCATTAACAATGTAAGGAAAATTAGCACCTGCCAAAAGAAAGAACACCCACTGCCACAATTTGGTTGTAGCAGATATATAATTAAAAAGCCTCACAGCCCTGTGGAATAAGTAAGAACAAAAAACACCTTAGTAGACAGTACAAGAGTTATGAACTAGGCCAAAAGAGAGGGAGAAAACAAGCTAATTAGCTGCTCCATCTCTACAGTCATGAAAATGCCTTAAAGCTGAATCAGCCTGTACACCAAATAAGTGGGCACCATTAAACTGCATGCCAAACAATGTGGCTTGGACTGGGTCTGAAACCCCTGAGGTACATAACCAGGCACGGCGACATAGCACAACTGAGGAAGCCATAGTTTGACCCACAGAGTCAGTGGTATACATGCCACAGCGAATGATTGGTTTAGCTGCTTGCTTGTCATTTTGAATCATAGGAGTAAGAGTGCTCCTGATTTCTTCTGGAAGTGTAGGCAAGTCGTTTGCTAATGTGTCCCATAAGGAATGAGAGAAACATCAAAAACACAAGTTGTATTCACAGAGCGTAGAGAAAAATTTGTGGAGAAAAAATGTGCCTGCCACAGATGTCTAGACTCCTGTACTCTTAATCAGATAGGACATGTGGGAGAGACTCTATATCATGGAAGGCCAAAACGGCCTGTGCCACCAAACTTCGATGAGTAGGATGTCTTATTAGACAAGCCAGATCGCTAGGGGCATGTCGGTGCCTGTAAGACATAGCCTCGTCAACAGGAGCCCCTGTATCAGGCTTAGCCCAAGCCCCTAAAAACATCATGTAGGGCTTCGCTGTAAGGAAGCATTGGTTCAACACCTGTTTGGCTTTGATGGAGGGTATCAATTGGCAGATCTGAAGCTAATTCCACCAAAGGAAAAGTTGGATCCAACATCACTGTAACTCTCTTCAGCATGTCTGCAAAAGAGAAGCTCACCTCCGTAGCAAGTCCTGGGGTGAATGTAGGACTGAGGCTGGGGATGAATCCAAGCTGCTAGCTGTTGCCAGGTCAGCTAGCCAGCTGTTCTCTCTATGAGGTTTCAACTCCTCCACTGCCTCTCCACCATCTCCTTCAGTAGGACAAACATGAGGGGACTCTTGTGGAGGAAAATCAGGGATAAAAGGCATGAGTGGTGCTGTTCCTGATGCCGACCGGTGTTGAGAAAGTAATTCCTTGAAGGCAATCTCAGACGGAGAGAGAGATTCAACATCAATCGGGGCCGCCAGCGAAGCCGGCTGAATGAATACCAGTGCTGAAGGTGGGAACCCTGAATGGGCTGTTGTAGGAAAATGCCACTGTTGACATGGTTACCTCCCCCCCCACACTTTTTGCCTAGTGTTGATGCCAACTTTGATTGCAAGTGTGCTGAGACCCTGCTAACCATGCCCCAGCACCAGTGCTCTTTCCCTAAAACAGTACCTTTGATTCCAAAATTGGCACAGCCCTGGCACACAGTTGAGTTCCTTGTAAAAGGTACCCATGGTACCAAGGGCCCTGTGGCCAGGGGAGGTCTCTAAAGGCTGCAGAATGTATTATGCCACCATGGGGACATGCACACTTCCTTGCAGCTTGTGTGTGCTGGTGGGGAGAAAAACACAAAGTCAACATGGCATTCTTCTCAAGGTGCCATGCCCACAAAGCACAGCCTGAGGCATACTTAAGTCACCCCTCTAGCAGACCTTACAACCATAAGGCAGGGTGCACTATACCACAGGTGAGGGCATAGCTGCATGAGCAATATGCCCCTACAGCGCCTAAGTCCATTCTCAGACATTGTAAGTGCAGTGTAGCCATATTGACTATATGGTCTTGGAGTTTGCCATCACGAACTCCACTGCACTATAATGGCTTCACTGAATACTGGGAAGTTTGGAATCAAAGTTCTCAGCTCAATAAACCTGCATTGAAACCAGTGTGAGATTTATTGAAAAATGCACACAGAGGGCATCTTAGAGATGGCCCCTGTATGTTAGCCCAACTGACCGATCTGTGCCAGCCTGCCACTTTCAGATGGGTTTCTGACCACATGGGGTGAGTGCCTTTGTGCACTCTGTGGTCAGAAACAATGCCTGTCCAGGCTGGAGGTGCTTCATAACTCCCCCTGCAGGAACTGTAACACCTGCCGGTGAGCCTCAAAGGCTTAAGCCTCAGATTACAGTGCCCCAGGGCACTCCAGCTAGTGGAGATGCCAGTCACCCCGGACAAAGCCCAACTTTTGGTGGCACGTCCAGAGGGAAAATTCGGAAGAAGAAAGAGGAGTCACCACCTCAGCCGAGACCACCACTAAGGTGTCCAGAGCTAAAGTAACCCCCTCCTTGAAAACATCCTCCATCTTGCTTTGGAGGATAAGGACCAATAGGGATAGAAATGTGCTCCCCTCCCCAAAGGGAGGGGGCACAAGGAGGGTGTAGCCACCCTCAGGGATGGTGACCATTGGCTACTGCCCCCTGACCTTAACACACCCCTAAAACTAAGATTTAAGGGCCTCCCTCAACTCAGCAGATTACTGGCAACCTCACAAGAAGAATAAGGACTGCTGAGCTGACAACCCGGCAGAGAAGAGAAGGAGACAACAAATGACTCGGGCACAGCCCTACTGACCCGTTTCCTGCTTCAAAAAGCTGCAAAAGAAAAGTGACGTGTTCTGCAGGTTCAACGACCCCTGAAAAGGCTCCAGGGGACTGCCTGTATCACAGAGGACCAAAACAAAACTCCTGTGGACAGCGGACCTGTCCAACAAGAAAGAAGAATTAACTGCTTCTAAAGGACTCCCAACTCACTCCAGAAGTGCGAGTCCTAAACCACTCTACACCGATGCCAACGGTGCGCGTCCAGGTGGCCCAACTAGCCAGAGAGGATCCCTAGGCAATTACGACAGAGTATCCACCCTGGGCTGACCTCTCCACCCCACCACGACCCCTGCAGAGGAAAACCAGAGGACCCCCCTGACAGTGACCGCCCGAGACAAAGGTATCCGACGCCTGGAGAAGCACTGCACCCCAGACTCGAGGGAAACCGACCAACGGTGCAGCTACGACTAGTAGGTGGGACTCCTCCCTATCCAGTCGGTGGCTTGCCCGAGAAGCCCCCCTGTGCCTTGCCTGCAGCGCCTAAGTGACCCCCGGGATCCCCCCCATAGAGTCCCATTGGAAACCGACGGCCTTTTTGCACTCTGTACCCGGCCGCCACTGCCGCTGAGGGTGTGGGATTGGTGCCTACTTGTGGCCTCTCCAGTGCTCCTCTAAATTCCCCTGGTCTGCCCTTCAACTACACCAGTACTTACCTGCAAGCAGCTCGGAACCAGAGTACCCTCTGTCTCCATAGGGGCCCACATTATTTTGGCTCTTGTTTGACCTCTGCACCTAACCGGCCCCGTGTTGCTGGTGCTTGATGCCTGGGGTTATCTTGAACCCCCAACGGTGGGATACCTATGCCCCAGAGGCTAAACCTGTAAGTTTGTTGCTTACCTCAGAAACTGTGCTTCACATACCTCCCACAGGAACTGTTGAAAATTGCAGTGTCCAATTTAAAAAAAGCGTTTTGCTATTTTTTTATTTAGAAAACTGTATGTATTGTCGATTTGATTCAAAGTCCTGAACTTACCTATGCAATGTACCTTTCATTTAATGTACTTACCTGCAAACTGAATCTTGTGGTGCTAGAAATAAATTACCAAAATATATTTTTCTATATAAAATCCTATTGGTCTGGAGTTAAGTCATTGAGTGTGTGTTTCATCTATTGCTTGTATGTGTACAACAAATGCTTAACACTACCCTCTGATAAGCCTAACTGCTCGACCACAGTACCACAAACAGAGTATTAGTATTATCTATTACTGCCTCTGTCAAACCTCTGGATTCTGTGTACTCTACATCTCATTTTAATATAGTATATACAGAGCCAGCTTCCTACAGCTGTGCACTGGTGCTGTAACAGCTTTGTCAAATGATGGTGAAGGCTTAACTGAAGTTGAGAGCGAATCCACTGGTGTGGACACAGTCATGGTACTTTGCACCTCCTTGAGACCCACAGGCGCTCCAGAGGGAGGAGACTGACTAAAGAGAGTGTTAAAGGAAGTTTAATATTCACACATCTGGTCGAGTCACCTCATCTCCTGGAAAGGGAGGAAAATGTGAGGTAGACTACAACTTTGTCTCCTCGACCAAGAAACAGTGGGAGGTCGTATACAGTGAAGTTGCCAATTTCTGTGACTTCAACCACTTGCGTCAAGACTTACCTCTGGATGTTGATGGAGAATGGGATCCATGAGAATGACTCCTTGAACAGCCACGTGAGCAGCAATCAGTCAGAGAAAGAGATCTTGTGTAGGAAAACTCCCTGTTGCAGTTACCTCCCACTTTTTGCCTGTTATTGATGTTGACTTGACTTCAGTGTATGCTGGGATTCTGCTAACCAGGCCCCAGCACCAGTGTTCTTTCACTAAAAATGTGCTATTGTTTCCACAATTGGCACACCTCTGGCTCACAGATAAGTCCCTTGTAAAAGGTACCAGTGGTACCAAGGGCAATGTGACAAGGGAAGGTCCCTAAGGGCTGCAGCATGCGTTGTGCCACCCTAAAGGACCCCCCACCTAACACATACACACTGCCATTGCAGATTGTGTGTGTTGGTGGGGAGAAAAAGGCAAAGTCGACATGGCATCCCCCTCAGGATGCCATGCACACAAAATACTGCCTGTGGCATAGGTAAGTCACCCCCCTTTAGCAGGCCTTACAGCCCTAAGGCAGGGTGCATTATACCACAGGTGAGAGCATAGCTGCATGAGCAATATGCCCCTACAGTGTCTAAGTCTATTCTTAGACATTGTAAGTACAGTGTGGCCATATTAAGTATATGGTCTGGGAGTTTGTCAAAACGAACTCCACAGTTCCATAATGGCTACACTGAACACTGGGAAGTTTAGTATCAATCTTCTCAGAATAATAACCCCACACTGATACCAGTGTTGGATTTATTATAAAATGCACAAAGAGGGCATCTTAGAGATGCCCCCTGTACTTTACCCAATCCTTCAGTGCAGGACTGGCTGGTCTGTGCCAGTCTGCCACGGAGACAAGTTTCTGCACCCCTGGGGTGAGCACCTTTGTTGTCTCTGAAGCCAGAAACAAAGCCTGCACTGGGTGTAGGTGCTTCACACCTTCCCCCTGCAGTAACTGTAACACCTAGCAGTGAGCCTCAATGGCTCGGGCTTCATGTTACAATGCCCCAGGGCACTCCAGCTAGTGGAGATGCCCGGACACAAGCCACTTTTGGCAGCAAGTCCGGGGAGATAATGAGAAAAACAAGGAGGAGTCACTCTCCAGCCAGGACAGCCCCTAAGGTGTCCTGAGCTGAGGTTTCTCCTGCCTTAGGAAATCCTCCATCTTGTTTCGGAGGATTCCCCCAATAGGATTAGGGATGTACCCCACTCCCCACAGGGAGGAGGCACAAAGAGGGTGTAGCCACCCTCAAGGACAGTAGCCATTGGCTATGGCCCCCCAAATCTAAACAGACCCCTAAATGGAGTATTTAGGGGTGACCCTGAACCCAGGAAATAAGATCACTGCAACCTGAAGAAAGAAGGACTGCTGACCTGAAAGCTCCGCAGAGACGACGGAGACAATAACTGACTTGGCCCCAGCCCTACCGGCCTGTCTCCTGACTCAAAGAACCTGCACAGCGACGCATCCTCACCCCAAATGAACACGTTCCTTACTTTTGGTAACAATATATCTGGTGGAGACACATTCTAGTTGCAGGTTCTTAACCTTAGAATTTTCCCCAAGCGTCAGAAAGGATCCAGAGATTTTCCTTCAAGCAGTACCCCTGCGCACCGTCAGGTGGTGTTGGTTGATGCCATGATTACATCGCAGTTGTAGATAGGCGCCGCCCCAGAGCACTGACGTCAGTTTCTCTTCATGACTTTCCACACCAGTAGCATGGAGCCATGAATAACACTGAGAATGGTGCGCCAAAACTACGGCCCTTAAAGGGAAGTTCCTTTCCTTAGCTATCAGTTCACAGAGCAGGGAGGATGGGTGGGTTAATATGGAATCTGGAAGTAAAATATGCCTCTACCAGAAATATTGTGTAAGGAAATGCCTCCTTGGCATGGTTGCCCCCTGACTTTTTGCCTTTGCTGATGCTATGTTTACAATTGAAAGTGTGCTGAGGCCTGCTAACCAGGCCCCAGCACCAGTGTTCTTTCCCTAACCTGTACTTTTGTATCCACAATTGGCAGACCCTGGCATCCAGATAGGTCCCTTGTAACTGGTACTTCTAGTACCAAGGGCCCTGATGCCAAGGAAGGTCTCTAAGGGCTGCAGCATGTCTTATGCCACCCTGGAGACCTCTCACTCAGCACAGACACACTGCTTGCCAGCTTGTGTGTGCTAGTGAGGACAAAACGAGTAAGTCGACATGGCACTCCCCTCAGGGTGCCATGCCAGCCTCTCACTGCCTATGCAGTATAGGTAAGACACCCCTCTAGCAGGCCTTACAGCCCTAAGGCAGGGTGCACTATACCATAGGTGAGGGTACCAGTGCATGAGCATGGTACCCCTACAGTGTCTAAACAAAACCTTAGACATTGTAAGTGCAGGGTAGCCATCAGAGTATATGGTCTGGGAGTCTGTCAAACACGAACTCCACAGCACCATAATGGCTACACTGAAAACTGGGAAGTTTGGTATCAAACTTCTCAGCACAATAAATGCACACTGATGCCAGTGTACATTTTATTGTAAAATACACCACAGAGGGCACCTTAGAGGTGCCCCCTGAAACTTAACCGACTATCTGTGTAGGCTGACTAGTTTTAGCAGCCTGCCACAAACCGAGACATGTTGCTGGCCCCATGGGGAGAGTGCCTTTGTCACTCTGAGGCCAGTAACAAAGCCTGCACTGGGTGGAGATGCTAACACCTCTCCCAGGCAGGAATTGTCACACCTGGCGGTGAGCCTCAAAGGCTCACCTCCTTTGTGCCAACCCAGCAGGACACTCCAGCTAGTGGAGTTGCCCGCCCCCTCCGGCCAGGCCCCACTTTTGGCGGCAAGGCCGGAGAAAATAATGAGAATAACAAGGAGGAGTCACTGGCCAGTCAGGACAGCCCCTAAGGTGTCCTGAGCTGAGGTGACTCTAACTTTTAGAAATCCTCCATCTTGCAGATGGAGGATTCCCCCAATAGGGTTAGGATTGTGACCCCCTCCCCTTGGGAGGAGGCACAAAGAGGGTGTACCCACCCTCAGGGCTAGTAGCCATTGGCTACTAACCCCCCAGACCTAAACACGCCCTTAAATTTAGTATTTAAGGGCTACCCTGAACCCTAGAAAATTAGATTCCTGCAACTACAAGAAGAAGGACTGCCTAGCTGAAAAACCCCTGCAGAGGAAGACCAGAAGACGACAACTGCCTTGGCTCCAGAAACTCACCGGCCTGTCTCCTGCCTTCCAAAGATCCTGCTCCAGCGACGCCTTCCAAAGGGACCAGCGACCTCGACATCCTCTGAGGACTGCCCCTGCTTCGAAAAGACAAGAAACTCCCGAGGACAGCGGACCTGCTCCAAAGAAAAGCTGCAACTTTGTTTCCAGCAGCTTTAAAGAACCCTGCAAGCTCCCCGCAAAAGGCGTGAGACTTGCAACACTGCACCCGGCGACCCCGACTCGGTTGGTGGCGATCCAACACCTCAGGAGGGACCCCCGGACTACTCTAAGACTGTGAGTACAAAAACCTGTCCCCCCTGAGTCCCCACAGCGCCGCCTGCAGAGGGAATCCCGAGGCTTCCCCTGACCGCGACTCTTTGAAGCCAAAGTCCCGACACCTGGGAGAGACCCTGCACCCGCAGCCCCCAGGACCTGAAGGACCGGACTTTCACTGGAGGAGTGACCCCCAGGAGTCCCTCTCCCTTGCCCAGGTGGAGGTTTCCCCGAGGAACCCCCCCCTTGCCTGCCTGCAGCGCTGAAGAGATCCCTAGATCTCCCATTGACTTCCATTACAAACCCGACGCTTGTTTCTACACTGCACCCGGCCGCCCCCGCGCTGCTGAGGGTGAAATTTCTGTGTGGGCTTGTGTCCCCCCCGGTGCCCTACAAAACCCCCCTGGTCTGCCCTCCGAAGACGCGGGTACTTACCTGCAAGCAGACCGGAACCGGGGCACCCCCTTCTCTCCATTCTAGCCTATGTGTTTTGGGCACCACTTTGAACTCTGCACCTGACCGGCCCTGAGCTGCTGGTGTGGTGACTTTGGGGTTGCTCTGAACCCCCAACGGTGGGCTACCTTGGACCAAGAACTGAACCCTGTAAGTGTCTTACTTACCTGGTAAAACTAACAAAAACTTACCTCCCCCAGGAACTGTGAAAATTGCACTAAGTGTCCACTTTTAAAGTAGCTATTTGTCAATAACTTGAAAAGTATACATGCAATTGAAATGATTCAAAGTTCCTAATGTACTTACCTGCAATACCTTTCAAACAAGATATTACATGTTAAATTTGAACCTGTGGTTCTTAAAATAAACTAAGAAAAGATATTTTTCTATAACAAAACCTATTGGCTGGATTTGTCTCTGAGTGTGTGTACCTCATTTATTGTCTATGTGTATGTACAACAAATGCTTAACACTACTCCTTGGATAAGCCTACTGCTCGACCACACTACCACAAAATAGAGCATTAGTATTATCTATTTTTACCACTATTTTACCTCTAAGGGGAACCCTTGGACTCTGTGCATGCTATTCCTTACTTTGAAATAGCACATACAGAGCCAACTTCCTACATTGGTGGATCAGCGGTGGGGTACAAGACTTTGCATTTGCTGGACTACTCAGCCAATACCTGATCACACGACAAATTCCAAAATTGTCATTAGAAATTGATTTTTGCAATTTGAAAAGTTTTCTAAATTCTTAAAAGACCTGCTAGGGCCTTGTGTTAGATCCTGTTTAGCATTTCTTTTAGAGTTTAAAAGTTTGGTAAAAGTTTGAATTAGATTCTAGAACCAGTTTTAGTTTCTTAAAAAGTATTCCAACTTTTAGAAGCATAATGTCTAGCACAGATGTGAATGTGGTGGAACTCGACACCACACCTTACCTCCATCTACAGATGAGAGAGCTAAGGTCACTCTGTAAACTAAAGAAAATAGCAATGGGCCCCAAACCTACCAAAGTACAGCTCCAGGAGCTTTTGGCAGAGTTTGAAAAGGCCAACCCCTCTGAGGATGGCAACTCAGAGGATGAAGATAGTGACTTGGAGGGAAATTCCCCCCCTCCAGTCCTACTTAGGGAGAGCAGGGCTTCTCAAGCCCTGACTCCACAAATAATAGTCAGAGATGCTGGCTCCCTCACAGGAGGGACCAACAACTCTGAAATCACTGAGGATAACCCCAGTGAAGAGGACATCCAGTTAGCCAGGATGGCCAAAAGATTGGCTTTGGAAAGACAGATCCTAGCCATAGAGAGGGAAAGACAAGAGATGGGCCTAGGACCCATCAATGGTGGCAGCAACATAAATAGGGTCAGAGATTCTCCTGACATGTTGAAAATCCCCAAAGGGATTGTAACTAAATATGAAGATGGTGATGACATCACCAAATGGTTCACAGCTTTTGAGAGGGCTTGTGTAACCAGAAAAGTGAACAGATCTCACTGGGGTGCTCTCCTTTGGGAAATGTTCACTGGAAAGTGTAGGGATAGACTCCTCACACTCTCTGGAAAAGATGCAGAATCTTATGACCTCATGAAGGGTACCCTGATTGAGGGCTTTGGATTCTCCACTGAGGAGTACAGGATTAGGTTCAGGGGGGCTCAAAAATCCTCGAGCCAGACCTGGGTTGACTTTGTTGACTACTCAGTGAAAACACTAGATGGTTGGATTCAAGGCAGTGGTGTAAATAATTATGATGGGCTGTACAATTTATTTGTGAAAGAACACCTGTTAAGTAATTGTTTCAATGATAAACTGCATCAGCATCTGGTAGACCTAGGACCAATTTCTCCCCAAGAATTGGGAAAGAAGGCGGACCATTGGGTCAAGACAAGGGTGTCCAAGACTTCAACAGGGGGTGACCAAAAGAAAGGGGTCACAAAGACTCCCCAGCAGAAGGGTGATGAGACAACCAAAACTAAAAATAGTAAAGAGTCTTCTACAGGCCCCCAAAAACCTGCACAGGAGGGTGGGCCCAGAGCCTCTTCACAAAACAATGGGTACAAGGGTAAAAACTTTGATCCCAAAAAGGCCTGGTGTCATAGCTGTAAACAGCATGGACACCAAACTGGAGACAAGGCCTGTCCCAAGAAAAGTTCCACTCCAAACTCCAATCCAGGTAACACTGGAATGGCTAGTCTCCAAGTGGGATCAACAGTGTGCCCAGAGCAAATCAGGGTCCACACTGAAGCTACTCTAGTCTCTGAGGGTGGGGTGGATTTAGCCACACTAGCTGCCTGGCCGCCTAACATGCAAAAATACAGGCAGCAGCTCTTTATTAATGGGACAAGTGTAGAGGGCCTGAGGGATACAGGTGCCAGTGTCACCATGGTGACAGAGAAACTGGTTTCCCCTGGCCAATACCTGACTGGAAAAACTTATACAGTCACCAATGCTGACAATCAAACTAAAGCACATCCCATGGCAATGGTAACTTTAGAATGGGGAGGGGTCAATGGCCTGAAGCAGGTGGTGGTCTCCTCAAATATCCCAGTGGACTGTCTGCTTGGAAATGACCTGGAGTCCTCAGCATGGGCTGAGGTAGAGCTAAAAACCCATGCAGCAATGCTGGGTATCCCTGAACTGGTGTGTGTGAAAACAAGAGCACAGTGCAAGGCACAGGGTGAAAAAGTAGAGCTGGAGTCTGGAAAAATGGCCCAGCCTACCAAGAGAACAGGAAAGTCAGTTGGGAAACCAACTGCAACACAGCAAAAGAAAGGGAACCTCTCTTCTCAGGAAGAAGTTCTGCCCTCTGAGGGAACTGAGCCTTTGGAGCTTGAACCTTATCAGGTTGAGCTCTTGGGCCCAGGGGGACCCTCAAGGGAGGAGCTGTGTAAGGGACAAGAAACCTGTCCCTCTCTTGAAGGCCTTAGGCAGCAAGCTGCTGAAGAGTCCAAAGGCAAGAAAAATGGAACACATAGGGTCTATTGGGAAGATGGGCTCCTGTACACTGAGGCCAGAGACCCCAAACCTGGTGCCACTAGGAGAGTGGTAGTGCCTCAGCTGTTCAGAGAGTTCATCCTAACATTGGCCCATGACATTCCCCTTGCTGGACATTTGGGACAAACCAAGACGTGGGAGAGGTTAGTCAACCACTTCTACTGGCCCAATATGTCCAACATGGTTAAGGAGTTTTGCCTCTCCTGCCCCACCTGTCAAGCCAGTGGTAAGACAGGTGGGCATCCAAAGGCCCCCCTCATTCCACTTCCAGTGGTGGGGGTGCCCTTTGAAAGAGTGGGTGTGGACATAGTTGGTCCACTAGAACCTCCCACAGCCTCAGGAAATATGTATATCCTGGTAGTAGTGGATCATGCTACCAGGTATCCTGAAGCTATTCCCCTTAGGTCGACTACTGCCCCTGCAGTAGCCAAGGCCCTCATTGGTATCTTTACCAGAGTGGGTTTCCCTAAGGAGGTGGTGTCTGACAGAGGTACCAACTTCATGTCAGCATACCTAAAGCACATGTGGAATGAGTGTGGAGTGACTTATAAATTCACTACACCTTACCATCCACAAACTAATGGCTTAGTTGAGAGATTCAACAAGACATTAAAGGGCATGATCATGGGGCTCCCAGAAAAACTCAAAAGGAGATGGGATGTCCTCCTGCCATGTCTGCTTTTCGCTTACAGGGAGGTACCACAGAAGGGAGTAGGGTTCTCACCCTTTGAACTTCTGTTTGGTCATCCTGTAAGGGGACCACTTGCCCTTGTTAAAGAAGGCTGGGAGAGACCTCTCCATGAGCCTAAACAGGACATAGTGGACTATGTACTTGGCCTTCGCTCTAGAATGGCAGAGTACATGGAAAAGGCAACCAAAAACCTTGAGGCCAGCCAACAACTCCAGAAGTTTTGGTATGACCAAAAGGCTGCACTGGTTGAGTTCCAACCAGGGCAGAAAGTCTGGGTTCTGGAGCCTGTGGCTCCCAGGGCACTCCAGGACAGATGGAGTGGCCCTTACCCAGTGCTAGAGAGGAAGAGTCAGGTCACCTACCTGGTGGACCTGGGCACAAGCAGGAGCCCCAAAAGGGTGATCCATGTAAACCGCCTTAAGCTCTTCCACGACAGGGCTGATGTCAATCTGTTGATGGTAACAGATGAGGATCAGGAGGCAGAGAGTGAACCTCTCCCTGATCTTCTGTCATCAGACCCAAAAGATGGTACAGTAGATGGAGTGATCTACTCAGACACCCTCTCTGGCCAACAGCAAGCTGATTGTAGGAGAGTCCTACAACAGTTTCCTGAACTCTTCTCCTTAACCCCTGGTCAGACACACCTGTGTACCCATGATGTGGACACAGGAGACAGCATGCCTGTCAAGAACAAAATCTTTAGACAGTCTGACCATGTTAAGGAAAGCATCAAGATGGAAGTCCACAAGATGCTGGAATTGGGAGTAATTGAGCGCTCTGACAGCCCCTGGGCTAGCCCAGTGGTCTTAGTCCCCAAACCTCACACCAAAGATGGAAAGAAAGAGATGAGGTTTTGCGTGGACTACAGAGGGCTCAACTCTGTCACCAAGACAGATGCCCATCCAATTCCAAGAGCTGATGAGCTCATTGATAAGTTAGGTGCTGCCAAATTTCTAAGTACCTTTGACTTGACAGCAGGGTACTGGCAAATAAAAATGGCACCTGGAGCAAAAGAAAAGACAGCATTCTCCACACCTGATGGGCATTATCAGTTTACTGTTATGCCCTTTGGTTTAAAGAATGCCCCTGCCACCTTCCAAAGGTTGGTGAATCAAGTCCTTGCTGGCTTGGAGTCCTTTAGCACAGCTTATCTTGATGATATTGCTGTCTTTAGCTCCACCTGGCAGGATCACCTGGTCCACCTGAGGAAGGTTTTGAAGGCTCTGCAATCTGCAGGCCTCTCTATCAAGGCATCCAAATGCCAGATAGGGCAGGGAACTGTGGTTTACTTGGGCCACCTTGTAGGTGGAGGCCAAGTTCAGCCACTCCAACCCAAGATCCAGACTATTCTGGACTGGGTAGCTCCAAAAACCCAGACTCAAGTCAGGGCATTCCTTGGCTTGACTGGGTACTACAGGAGGTTTGTGAAGGGATATGGATCCATTGTGACAGCCCTCACTGAGCTCACCTCCAAGAAAATGCCCAAGAAAGTGAACTGGACTGTGGACTGCCAACAGGCCTTTGACACCCTGAAACAAGCAATGTGCTCAGCACCAGTTCTCAAAGCTCCAGATTATTCTAAGCAGTTCATTGTGCAGACTGATGCCTCTGAACATGGGATAGGGGCAGTTTTGTCCCAAACAAATGATGATGGCCTTGACCAGCCTGTTGCTTTCATTAGCAGGAGGTTACTCCCCAGGGAGCAGCGTTGGAGTGCCATTGAGAGGGAGGCCTTTGCTGTGGTTTGGTCCCTGAAGAAGCTGAGACCATACCTCTTTGGGACTCACTTCCTAGTTCAAACTGACCACAGACCTCTCAAATGGCTGATGCAAATGAAAGGTGAAAATCCTAAACTGTTGAGGTGGTCCATCTCCCTACAGGGAATGGACTTTATAGTGGAACACAGACCTGGGACTGCCCATGCCAATGCAGATGGCCTTTCCAGGTTCTTCCACTTAGAAAATGAAGACTCTCTTGGGAAAGGTTAGTCTCATCCTCTTTCGTTTGGGGGGGGGTTGTGTAAGGAAATGCCTCCTTGGCATGGTTGCCCCCTGACTTTTTGCCTTTGCTGATGCTATGTTTACAATTGAAAGTGTGCTGAGGCCTGCTAACCAGGCCCCAGCACCAGTGTTCTTTCCCTAACCTGTACTTTTGTATCCACAATTGGCAGACCCTGGCATCCAGATAGGTCCCTTGTAACTGGTACTTCTAGTACCAAGGGCCCTGATGCCAAGGAAGGTCTCTAAGGGCTGCAGCATGTCTTATGCCACCCTGGAGACCTCTCACTCAGCACAGACACACTGCTTGCCAGCTTGTGTGTGCTAGTGAGGACAAAACGAGTAAGTCGACATGGCACTCCCCTCAGGGTGCCATGCCAGCCTCTCACTGCCTATGCAGTATAGGTAAGACACCCCTCTAGCAGGCCTTACAGCCCTAAGGCAGGGTGCACTATACCATAGGTGAGGGTACCAGTGCATGAGCATGGTACCCCTACAGTGTCTAAACAAAACCTTAGACATTGTAAGTGCAGGGTAGCCATCAGAGTATATGGTCTGGGAGTCTGTCAAACACGAACTCCACAGCACCATAATGGCTACACTGAAAACTGGGAAGTTTGGTATCAAACTTCTCAGCACAATAAATGCACACTGATGCCAGTGTACATTTTATTGTAAAATACACCACAGAGGGCACCTTAGAGGTGCCCCCTGAAACTTAACCGACTATCTGTGTAGGCTGACTAGTTTTAGCAGCCTGCCACAAACCGAGACATGTTGCTGGCCCCATGGGGAGAGTGCCTTTGTCACTCTGAGGCCAGTAACAAAGCCTGCACTGGGTGGAGATGCTAACACCTCTCCCAGGCAGGAATTGTCACACCTGGCGGTGAGCCTCAAAGGCTCACCTCCTTTGTGCCAACCCAGCAGGACACTCCAGCTAGTGGAGTTGCCCGCCCCCTCCGGCCAGGCCCCACTTTTGGCGGCAAGGCCGGAGAAAATAATGAGAATAACAAGGAGGAGTCACTGGCCAGTCAGGACAGCCCCTAAGGTGTCCTGAGCTGAGGTGACTCTAACTTTTAGAAATCCTCCATCTTGCAGATGGAGGATTCCCCCAATAGGGTTAGGATTGTGACCCCCTCCCCTTGGGAGGAGGCACAAAGAGGGTGTACCCACCCTCAGGGCTAGTAGCCATTGGCTACTAACCCCCCAGACCTAAACACGCCCTTAAATTTAGTATTTAAGGGCTACCCTGAACCCTAGAAAATTAGATTCCTGCAACTACAAGAAGAAGGACTGCCTAGCTGAAAAACCCCTGCAGAGGAAGACCAGAAGACGACAACTGCCTTGGCTCCAGAAACTCACCGGCCTGTCTCCTGCCTTCCAAAGATCCTGCTCCAGCGACGCCTTCCAAAGGGACCAGCGACCTCGACATCCTCTGAGGACTGCCCCTGCTTCGAAAAGACAAGAAACTCCCGAGGACAGCGGACCTGCTCCAAAGAAAAGCTGCAACTTTGTTTCCAGCAGCTTTAAAGAACCCTGCAAGCTCCCCGCAAAAGGCGTGAGACTTGCAACACTGCACCCGGCGACCCCGACTCGGTTGGTGGCGATCCAACACCTCAGGAGGGACCCCCGGACTACTCTAAGACTGTGAGTACAAAAACCTGTCCCCCCTGAGTCCCCACAGCGCCGCCTGCAGAGGGAATCCCGAGGCTTCCCCTGACCGCGACTCTTTGAAGCCAAAGTCCCGACACCTGGGAGAGACCCTGCACCCGCAGCCCCCAGGACCTGAAGGACCGGACTTTCACTGGAGGAGTGACCCCCAGGAGTCCCTCTCCCTTGCCCAGGTGGAGGTTTCCCCGAGGAACCCCCCCCTTGCCTGCCTGCAGCGCTGAAGAGATCCCTAGATCTCCCATTGACTTCCATTACAAACCCGACGCTTGTTTCTACACTGCACCCGGCCGCCCCCGCGCTGCTGAGGGTGAAATTTCTGTGTGGGCTTGTGTCCCCCCCGGTGCCCTACAAAACCCCCCTGGTCTGCCCTCCGAAGACGCGGGTACTTACCTGCAAGCAGACCGGAACCGGGGCACCCCCTTCTCTCCATTCTAGCCTATGTGTTTTGGGCACCACTTTGAACTCTGCACCTGACCGGCCCTGAGCTGCTGGTGTGGTGACTTTGGGGTTGCTCTGAACCCCCAACGGTGGGCTACCTTGGACCAAGAACTGAACCCTGTAAGTGTCTTACTTACCTGGTAAAACTAACAAAAACTTACCTCCCCCAGGAACTGTGAAAATTGCACTAAGTGTCCACTTTTAAAGTAGCTATTTGTCAATAACTTGAAAAGTATACATGCAATTGAAATGATTCAAAGTTCCTAATGTACTTACCTGCAATACCTTTCAAACAAGATATTACATGTTAAATTTGAACCTGTGGTTCTTAAAATAAACTAAGAAAAGATATTTTTCTATAACAAAACCTATTGGCTGGATTTGTCTCTGAGTGTGTGTACCTCATTTATTGTCTATGTGTATGTACAACAAATGCTTAACACTACTCCTTGGATAAGCCTACTGCTCGACCACACTACCACAAAATAGAGCATTAGTATTATCTATTTTTACCACTATTTTACCTCTAAGGGGAACCCTTGGACTCTGTGCATGCTATTCCTTACTTTGAAATAGCACATACAGAGCCAACTTCCTACATATTGTTACAGAAGGTAAGTAACCTGTACACCTGATAGAGGCTTCTAGTTGCAGATATCTTACCTTTGAATAGATACCCGAGCAATACCATCCCTGGTGGTGGGCTGCAAACTAAGATCACACCAAAAGATCCTGCCGGACCGAACAGCCGAGGTGGCCGTATCTGCGGACCTGACTATCCAGGCAGTAATTTTTAGTGAACATCTGCAGTGATGCCCACGTCGCTGCCTGGCAGATATCCAGGACGTGAACACAGCATACTAATGCTGTAGTAGTAGCAGTTGCTCTGGCAGAATGAGCAAGCAAACACTCACGGGGTTGCTTTTTCACCTCAGATTGTGATGCAGAGGACTACCCATTGCGAGATGGTACTCTTCTGCACCGTCCTTCCATTCTTCGCACCCACATAACCCACAAACCATTGATATCCGGTAATCTTTGGTACAATTGAGGTAGAACGCCAACGCTTTTTTTTTTTATCCAGATTGTGGAGTCTCTCCTCCTCATGATAGGGATGTGGGGTGCATAAAAAGTAGGCAAGGTGACTGACTGGCCTACATGAAAAGATGTCACCACTTTGGGAAGGAAGCAAGCCCTGGTACGAAGCACCACCTTGTCAGGATGGACAGACAGAAATGGTGGCTTCGAAGAGAGAGCCTGGAGCTCACTAACTCACTCTGGGAGCAGAAGTGATGGCATTCAAGAAGGCAGTTTTAAAAGTCAAGAGCTGCAGGGAACAGTTGTGGAGTGGCTCAAAAGGAGAGCATCTGAGATATAGGAGGATCAAGTTCAAATCCCGCTGGGGAAATATGAACGGGATAGGAGGAAACATGTGGGAGAGTCCTTTAAAAAACCTCCCAACAATGGGAGATTTGAACAGAGAAGGTTGGTCTGGCAGCCTTAAAAAGGCAGTGATGGCAGACAAATAACCCTTACGGGTGCCCAGAGTAGAACCATGCTGGGCAAGAGAAAGAATGAAGAGGAGAACCTCCGATAGAGGTGCAGAAAATGGATCAACAGACTTGTTGATACACTGTGCCGCAAATTTGTTCCAATGACAGGCGTATTCCGTTTTGGTGGAAGGACGCCTGGCTGCCAAGATAACATCACCGACTTCGGGCGGAAGGTCGAAAGCTGTCAACTGCTGTCGTCTAATCTCCATGCAAGGAGGCAAAGACTGTAGAGGTTCGGTTGAAGGACCGTCACCTGCTGCTGCGACAGAAGATTCTCCCGAAGGGGCAGTCTGATCAGACGATCGATGGCCATGATCAATAGCTCAGGATACCAGACTCTTTGTGCCCAGTGCAGAGGGACCAGGATTACTTGGGCCCGGTTGTGCCTGATCAGAAATCTGGGCAGAAGTGGTATTGGCGGGAAGGCGTAAAGGAGGCCTGAGCTCCACCCGTGACGAAAAGCGTTGTGAGTGAGTGCCACCTTAGAAACTCCAACGGGCAAAACAGCTGACATTGCGCATACTCTGCGGAGGTGAGATCTAACAAGGGCTCTCTCCACTGCTGAAAGAGGTCTTGCACCACCTCCGTTCATGATCGACGATGTATCAACGGCTAAGTTTGTACGGCTCTGGCTTTCAGAGAGCCCGCCAGATATTGACCCACCAGTAAAATGACCTGGCGTTCCAGCCATGTCCAGACAGAGGGTCCACGGCTCCACTCCACCCTGCTTGTTGCAGTACCACATGGCGGTGGTGTTCTCAGTGAACACCTGCACCACTTTCCCTTTGAGAGAGGGAAGGACTGCTTTCAATGCAAGTCAGATTGCCCGGAGCTCCAAAAGGTTGATGTGGAGCCTGTACTCCGCTGGAGACCAGAGGCCTCTGATCTCTTTCTCTCCCATGTGGCCGCCCCATCACAGGAGTGACACATCTGTCACTACTGTGAGATCTGGTTGGGGAAGAGAGAGAGATCTGCTGTTGACCCATTCTGGATTCGATAGTAACCACTGGAGATCTAGTCCTTGTCAGAGAGATTCCCCTGATGCTGCGAGCATTACAACTTCAGGTCCCACTGCAGAGCCTGCATTTACCATCTGGCAGGTTGGACCAGAAGGATGCAGTAGGGCATGAGGCCCAACAACCTCAGAGTCATTCTCACTGAAATCCAGGATAGAGGGGGAAACATCGGTCTCATAGCCGAAATATCCTGGACTCACTTTTCGGGAGGATAAGCCGGAAACTGCGCTGTGTGCAGAACAGCGCCTGAGAGCTTCTGAGATGGAGTCAAGTGAGACTTTGGCACTTTTATAGTGAACCCCAGCGAATGCAGGAGGTTTGTCGTAGTCTGA
Organism: Pleurodeles waltl; assembly: GCF_031143425.1. Lineage (NCBI taxonomy): Eukaryota > Metazoa > Chordata > Amphibia > Caudata > Salamandridae > Pleurodeles > Pleurodeles waltl. The sequence goes on from NC_090450.1 coordinate 537,257,591, forward strand.
AGGTGACAGACGACACCCTGAGGTGAGTCCGCTTTCAACAGCCAGTCGTCGAGGTAGGGGAAGACTGAAACCCCTAACCTGAGCAGATGAGCTGCAACCACCATCACTTTCAGGAACACCAGAGGGGCACTGTTAAGGCCGAAGGGGAGCACAGTGAACTGAAAGTTCTCGTGACGTAACACAAATCGCAAGTAACATCTGTGGGACAGCAGGACGGGAATGAGAAAACAGGCGCCCTGCAAGTCCAACGCTACCATCCAGACTCCAGGGTCCACGGCAGACAGGACCTCAGCTAGAGTTACCATTTTGAACTACTTCTTGAGTAAAAGATTGAGGGGCCAGAGATTTAGGATAGGGAGAAGGCCCTTGTCCTTTTTGGGATCAGAAAGCTGCAGGAATAACAACCACAACCTACTTCTGGTGCAGGGACCTTCTCTATGGCACCCTTGGCCAAGACAGCCTTGACTTCCTCACAGAGAAGTGCCAAATGCTCCTCTGACAGATGATCGAATGAAGGTGGCATGGTCAGAGGGGAGGTCTTGAAGGGGAGAAAGTAGCACCATGGGACAATTTCAACACCCACATGTCCGTGGTGATAGATTCCCAATGGGGCAGGTGATGGCGAATTATGCCATCAACTGGTACATGATGTTCCAAAAAACTAGAAAGGCTTGGAGGCAGTGGAGGGGTGAACTGGGTGGACCGCTGGCTCCCCGATTCATAAGCACATAGGATCCCGCAGCTGCGCAGAGGCTGTGAAGCATGTGCAGGTCGGTGAGCGGGTGGAAATGAACGCGACTGGGTGCTGCCCTTCCGTGGCTACTAAAAAGGAGCAAAAAGCGGACTGTGCGGGTGAGGAGCAGCTACGAGGTCAAAGGACCGAGCCATAGCACAGGAGTCCTTAAAGCGCACAAGTGCTGAGTGCTCTTTGTCCCCGAAGAGAAGGGTGCCATCAAAGGGTATGTTCATCAGAGATTGCTGGACATCCCCAGAAAAAACGTCCTCAACCAGGCATGGCGCCTGAAGGCTACTGTTGATGCAACCGATCTGCCTAGTGAGTCAGTAGTATCCAGTCCACAACGAATCATGAACGTTGCTGCATCTCTCCCGTCAGTAACAGCTTGGAAGAGAACCTCCGGGACTCGAGGCAGCACCTGCGCAACCACATCCCACAGAATATCAGCATATTGGCCCAAAAGGCATGCACTGTTCACGGATCGCCGCGGTAGACTGGTAGAAGAAAACATTTTCTTCAAAAGGCTATCCAGTCCCTTTGATTCCTTATCTAGGGGAGCTGAAGGCAATGTGCCAGATGATGAAGAAGACTGGAGCACAAGAATCTCAGGCATAGGATGTTGGGTCAGGAATTTCGGTTTGCTCAGAGCAGACCAATGGTGGCAGGCAACCATCCTATTCACAAGAGCCCCTGTGCTGGGTTTGGACCAGGTACCCAGTAGGATGCCCGCAAGGGCTTCAATAAAGGGAAGGAGGGGTTCAGAACTGGAAGCCCCAAGCTGAAGCACCTTAGTCAGGAGGTTAGTCCTGACCTCCACAGAAGGAAGCTCGAGGTCCAAAACCTCAGCAGCCATTCTTACCACCATGGAGTAAGAAGCTCCCTTCTCCATAGCCACAGTAGGGGGAGAAAGCATGCCAGCATCAGAAGAAGTATCTAGTCCGCTAGGTTTGCCCAAATCCTGAACCCAGTCCATGTCAGGGTCCAGCGACCTCTCTAAACTCTCCCCATATCCATGCCCATAGAAAGAAGGGTCTGGATCCTCCCTGGACCCAGGAGAGCCCACAGAAAACGAAATCTGCGTCAAGCTCTTCGTCGTCAGGGGTAAGTATAGGGTTTAGTCGTCAGGGGTAAGTATAGGATTAACATTGATTGTGGGCCCAAATGAAGTCTGGAGCATCGACATCTGTCCAAATGTTGGGGAAGGTCACGCTGGAAAGACTGGTGACTGTGCGGATCCAAGTGCCCCCCGAGCTGGGGCTGAAGCAGCCGACGTAAAACCCAAGGGGACTCCCGGAAATTTGGGGAGGCGCGGAGCAGACACAGGCTCCAAAGGTGGAAGCCCAGAGCGTCAATGCTCTCCCCGCGTCACATCGTCCGAGTGACGGGGCAAGGTCAGAGAACGTTTGGCCTTCTTCGACTTCTTTTTTTTGTGACCCAATCGTCCCAATGACACGGACGAAGAAGAGTGGTGATGACTAAGCGAACGGTCTTGTGACCTTCCTCTCGAACAAGACCGGCAGTGACGCGGAGTCGGGTGCCAGGCTGCCATGAGCTTCAGGGACAGTTCCCTAAAAGCCTTTAGGTTCATGGCCCGACACACTGAGGATGATTTCGTGTTGTGGCCGCGCTCCAAACACCAAAGTCCGACGAGATGCAGATCTGTCACCAATATCACTCGGTAACAGGTGTCGCAGGGTTTTAAACCAGTGTTATGGGACACCCCTCGATGCTTCCAAAACTCATCAAAAACTATCTGACAAAAGTCTCTCACACCCTCAAAAACTGATTAGGGGTAGCTCTTCTCCAGATTAGCACGACATGGAAAGAAAAGAACTGAAGTTAGCGTACTGGGGCTGCGCCTATATACGACTGTGACATCATCACAGTGACCACAACACCAACTGTAGGAAAGAACCCCACTTTTTGCCTGCTCTCAGTGTGCTTTGGCTGTTTTCACTGGGATCCTGCAAACCAGGATCCCAGCGATTGTGCTCTCTCCCTCTAAATTTGGTTGCTTAGGATTTTGCATGCCCCACAATTGGCATACTGCTGCCCACATTTAAGTCCCTAGTAAATGGTATTAAGGTATCCAGGGCATTGAGTCGCCAGGGGTCCCCCATGGGCTGCAGCATGTATTATGCCACCCATGGGAGCTCATGCAAAATGTGTCTGCAGGCCTGCCATCGCAGACTGCGTGAAAAGGTGCATACACCCTTTCACTACAGGTCACTGCACCAGGTCACTGTAAGTCACCCCTATGGTAGCCCCACCTAGCCCATAGGGCAGGGTGCAGATACCTGTGTGTGAGGGCACCCCTGCATGAGCAAAAGTGCCCCTACGAACTCCAGCTCTATTACACTGGACTTCGTAAGTGCAGGGAAACCATTTTACCAATGTACTGGACAGAGGTCTCCACTACCTGTGTCCAGCTACATAATGGTAACTCCGAACCTGGGCATGTTTGGCAGCAAACATGTTGGAATCATACCGCAATACTATTGCCAGTATAAGCTGAATGATTACAGCACTATAGGGAGCTCCTTAGAGGACCCCCAGCTTTGCTCCTATTAGTCTTCTGGGGTTTTCCGGGCAGCCCACGCTGCTGCCACCCCACAGACAGGTTTCTGCCCTCCTGCTGCTTGACCAGCTCAGGCAGAGGAAGGCAGAACAAAAGAATTCATGTGGGAGAGGGAGCTAACACCCCCTTGGAAACAAGTGTTGCATGGCTTGGGAGGGGTAGACTCCCCAAGCCACCGGTATGCTTTGAAAGGCACATCTGGTGCCCTCCTTGCATAAACCGGTTTGCATCAGTCCATGGAACCCTGGTCCCTGATCTGGCACCAAACTGCACAAAGGAAAGGGGATTGACCACTCCCCAGTCCATCACCACCCTAGAGGTGGTGCCCAGAGCTCCTCCGGGTGGCCACTCGAATCTGCCATCTTGAATCCATGCCCCTGGGAGCATCTGAGTGGCCAGGTGAGGTAGATGACGTCACAGCCCCCTCCTGATAGGTGGTCACCCTGCAGGGTAACCAAACCCCCTTCCTGGGCTATTTAGGATCTCACTCTTGGGAGGGTCCACAGATTCGACGTGCAAGACTCCAGCAGGACTCCTCTGAATTGTTTACTTCATGTTCTGGCCACTGGGACTGCAACTGGACAGCAGCGGGTCCTCCTCTATGGCAGAGGAGAATTGCCGATTCCCTCCACCCCCACCAGCAGTAGCTGCTGGAAGCGTTTTACAACGAAACGATAATCATTATGTTGTTGTTATCATTTTGATGTTAAAAGGGGGGGCAGCATTGGTGATGATGAGAATGAAGGGCGTGCACATAGCACTCCCCTCAGTGCGCATGTGCATCTCGGCCGGCCAAACATACTTGCGCACAGGGCTCTCTGTGTTGCCAGGCTTTAGGGAGCAGGAACAGGCTCCCAGTCTGTCTGGGCATTCCCAGCCAATCCTAATGCTGTCCTGTCTCAGGATTGGCCCCAAAGCCGGCTGGGAGCCTGTGCCTCCTGTCAGGAAGGAGGCGGCAGCGCAGCGAGAAAAGTACATTTTAATTCTTTTTTTTAAATAATTTTATGTTTATCCTCCTGCCAACCCCCATATGCCCCAGGCGCTGCCCCTTCACAGCGCAACGAGCTGCCAACTGCAATTGGACCCGCCAGGAACCAACAATCTGCAACTTCATCAATGACTCTGCTTTGCGACATTGTTTCACCAGCTCCTTCCAGCAACTGCAACATTTCCCCAGCTGTGCATCCTCTGAGGGAGATAAGTCTTCAGCCTGCACAAGAAGTAAGAAGGAATCTCCCTTGGAGTGAAGGAGTCACTCCCCTGCATCCGTAGGCACCAAATGCAACGTTGACTGGCTGCGTGGATCTTCTCTCCTCCGGAACTGCGTGGATCCTACACCACAGGTGGTGGTCTGGAGTGGTCCCCTTGGTCCTCTCTACCAGCTGTCCAACTTGGGAGACGGTGAACCTTTGCCTATCCTTGCAGGATAGTACCCTGTGCATAGTGACTCTTGCAACTACCAAGGCTTGTTTGATCCTCCTTCAAGGGATCATGTAACCCCGGCCCCCAGCACTTCTTCCTGCAGCACACAATCTCCTGCCTGCTGCTCCAGTGATGTGGTACACTTCTTCAGGTGTGCTAAGTGGGCGTCACTGTGACTCCTGTGCCTGCTCCCAGTGGGGCCTGCCTCCTCTTCTTGCGGCTCTCCCAGCTGCTGAGGGTAACCTCGGACTCCCCTCTTTGGGGTCGAGTCCCCTGGACTTTGCAGGTCCTCTTCAGCCTTGCAAACCTCCTTCTGTCTCTTGCATTTGCCAAGGCTTGTTGGTGGTTTTCCATCACCACTGACTGACTGCAACGTGACTGTTGATGTGGGACATCACTTCTGGGACTCCTATTCAGATCCTGTGCTGCACTGCTGACCTTCTTCGTCCACCGTCGACCTGGTCCTGCATCCACACAAGGGTGGGTAGAGGCTCCTGCCACATCCGAACACTCCATCTCAAACTGGACTTGGTTCCCTTTCTTTTCAGGTCCTCTTCTGTCAGGATCCACCTCTGGGTTCTTAAAGTCTTGCATAATCCTTTTCCAACGTCCTCCTGTTGGTTTTAGGGACCTCTCCTGGTCGCTGGGGGTCACTCTGGTACTCACCTCTTGGGGTTCCTGATTCCTCCAGGTCCCTTCTACTCATCCCATTTCCTTGGGTGGAGGATTGCCTTTCACATTCCTCTTTTGAATATATGGTTTGGCCCTCACTATTTGCTATCGCTTTTACCAATGCCTATTGCTTCCTATGCTATTTATTGACTGCTAATGTGTATATAATAGTGTGTTTATTTTACCTCTAGCTGGGGGATTGCCTATTCAGGATTCTAGTATTTGTTACTATAATAAAGTACCTTTATTTTTGTAACACTGTATCACTGTGTGGTTCTTTCATGTGTGTAAGTGCTGTGTGGCTATAGTGGTATTGTATAAGCTTTGCATGCCTTGGCTGCTCATCCACAGCTACCTCTAGAGAGCCTTGACTTCCTAGACATTGTCTACACCTCACTTATAGGAGATACGCCAGCGGAGTCGACTGATGCCACCTGACAGCGCACAGGGGTACTGCGGGAAGAAAAATCTCTGGATCCAGTCTGCTGCCTGGGGGAAATTTTAAGGTAAGGAATCTGCAACTAGAAATCTCTATCAGATGCCTCAATTCTTTTTGACCCTGTGTCCAGATGGGAGATTGAGGGTGGTGGCGAAGGTCTGTACTACCAATCTCTCAGGAGAAGGGCACAGCATCAAGAAGGCAGGGTTACATGGAGTGGGGTCTGTGTCGATGGAAAACAAGTCTTTTCACAGGTGGGTAGGTTTAGTTCAAGCGTACACAAGGGTGATGGTAAGGGCTTCGTTGCATGGCAGCAGAGGTTCAGTAATGGCCTGTCCAGGTTGTAACAAATCCATGAAGACATTGTTTTTTTCCCTCAACAGAAGGCAACTGCAAGTCTAAGGTGCTCTGCATGGGGTCAGCTCTGGAGTCGGCCCTGAACCTGAAGAGGGTTCAGGTGGCAGAGATGGCAGACCCACTGGCAATAAATTGCCTGGAGACCTCTGCAGATCCATGGGGCCTGAAGGTGTCTGAAGGAGCCAGTAGGATGCCCAAGACACAGAGCATAGCCTCCTTAAATACCTCAATCTGTTGTGGCATCAATAACAAACTCAGGAATTTGGGGTGCATCATGTTACTCTGCACACTCAGCTCCTCGGTAGGGAACTGGGAGTGGGACTGAAGGGCACCTTGATGTCCTTGCAACTTCTCAGACAGAGTGGTGAGACTGGATCAATGCTCGCTTGGACTTCGTGTGCTCCTTCTTACATTTGGACTTACTTGAAGACTTGGACCATTACTTTTTGCAGGAAGTGCCCCAAGATTGGGAAAGGGTCTGTGTCATTGACTTCGATCAGAGCAGGCTTTACAAGACTTCTTGTGGTGCTCAGCGATGTACATGTTCGCTTTGTGTTCCAGATCACCTTTGGGTGCATAAGGGCACATTCTTCTCACATCTTGGAGTTGTGGCCTGAACAGAGACATGCCTCATAGGGATCCGTCATAGACATTTGTTTGCAATATTCCCTACAAAGCTTAAACCCTGTGGTTTTAGAAGGGAATATGGTCCCTTGAACACAGAAAAAAGAATTGTAGAGAAAAAGTTCACCAATGGGAAGGTGGCCAAGATGGCAGACATTTTAGAAACACTCCTGGACCTCCCTCTGCCATCCACATCCATCCTACTGATTAACTTCTAGGCGTCATTTTGCCTTGTGGTGGCCCCTGGAATCTGGACGGCAGAGGGAAGGCAGCAATTAGGCCTGTCGGAGAGAACGAGCAGGAGTGAGAAAAGTCCAAGTACACCTAAGATGGAGGGGGCTTGATGAGGTGATCCGGGCCTGGTGTTCATGGGCCAGACACAGCTGCTGGGCAGCCCAGGAAGTAAGGGTTTCAACTCCACCCCACGCCTCTGCCAAAGGGAAAGGCCACCAAGGGATTACCCGCTGACCAGCTCTGGAAGTAGGAGAGCTGTGGCAGAGTCAATCATGTCTTTGGAGCCAGGTCAGCGAGTGTCTGGCTGAAGCCTGTCGATTAGAACTCTTGCAATGAGCCCAGTGATTTAAGACACCAAATAGTTGTAATTGTATTATATAGCACTTACTACCCCTGATGAGGCATCAAAGAGCTTCTCGGCAAGTAGCACGCTACTACGGAGCACAAGAGGAATTAGTGGTGGATTAGTATAGGAAAATATGAGTACAGTATGAGCTAATTTGAGCAGAGGACATGTGAGTTTGTTAGTTGGATATACTAGAGTAAAGGAGGGATAGAGGAGGGAACAATCCAGAAGTGTTAATTGGGAGTTTAAAGTAATAGGATGAGGCTTGGGATGAGTAAAGGAGAGATGAAGGAGGGAAGAGCCTGTGGTAAGGTGTTAGGGAGATCATGGTAGCAGAAGGGGTTTCAGGTGAGTCAAAGGTGAGATAAATGAGGGAGAATTTAGAAGGGTTGTTTGGAAGATCATAGTAGTAAGCTGAGGCTGGTGTGAGCTAGATGCGGTACAGGAGGGAAGAGCTTAGGCAGGGTTATTTTGGAGGTTAAAAAAAAAAGCTGCGCAGAAGGGAGCACGCAGTGCATGCTGCCTTCTGCGTAATTTGAGGGGAAGCGGCCTAGGCATAATTTCTGACTTCCATATTGGGCCTAGCACTACAGGTCCTCACATTGCTGTGTGGTGCTCCTGAGCAGGGGGTGGGGTATTGGCTCTATCCCTTGGCGAGGATGCCCCAAACTACTGGCCCTAAGCAGGGATGGCCCACGGACTGCTGCAGACTGACCTGCCTGAGCGCGGGCCGGTCATCCTGCTGTTAAGAACTTAGGATGGTGTGGGCTCTGATTGCCCCCATCCATGTAGGCCCTCGCAAGGCACCTGGGACTGCAGAACATCGGCTTAGGGCCCCAGTGATTCAAGATGCCTCTCCAAACCCATGAAGGTGAGCAAGCTTGTCTGGATATCTACCCCTCCCCCCATTAGTGGGCTGTCCAGCCGGCCCTGGTCAACAAGAGGTGAGCCGAAAGCGTGTCATTATCGCCGTACTAGACCAGTGATTGCCCCCTTCACTTGCCTGGGCTGCTGTGGGCAGTATAGACTGGAATCGTAAAAGTGACTGTTGCCACACTGCCTGGAGCGCCTAGGGTTGTCAGAGATGGTGAAAGACAAAGGGTCCTAGATGCATACTCCAGCTTCAGAGTAGGCCAAACCAACTAGTGAGACCTCCAGTCCGCAACAACGTGGAGGTGATGACCACTGTGGGAAGCTGGCTCTCTATACAGTCCACCATCCTGTGCAAGTTGTTGGGGGCCTTTGGAAGACTCTTTGTTTTTTCCCTTGTTTTGGTTACCCTCTTCCCCTTGTGGGGGCGTTTGGTCTCTTTCTTATGGTCCCCTCACCAGTGGAAGTTTTGGTCACCCTTGTTTTGACCCAGTGGTCTGCCTTCTTCTCCAACTCTTGAGGAGAGAGTGGACATAGGTCTACCAGGAACTGAGGTAACTTTTCCCCACACACAATTATTCAACAGATGCTCTTTCATTATCAAATTGTAAAGATCTTCATAATCATGCACATTGTTACCTTCTAACTAGCCACCTAGTGTCTTCACTGAGATGTCCACAAAATTAACCCAGGACTGACTCTAGTTTTTTTTTAATCTCCCTGAATTTGATCTTGTACTCCTCAGGAATAAGCCCAAAGTCCTCAATCAGGGTAGCCTTCATGAGGTCATAGGACCTTCCATCTGCATCATTCAGTGTCAGGAGTCTATCTCTGCACTTTCCTGAGAACAGTTCCCACAGAGGAGAGCCCCAATGCTGTTTAGCAAGTTTTCTGGCTACACAGGCCCTCTCACAGGCTGTGAACCATTTGGTGATATTATCACCTTCCACATAATTGGGGGAAATCCCTTTGGTGATTTTAGGGTCAAAGTGCTCTACTCTGTACCTAGTTATTATGTTGTTGCCACCATCCATGGGTGCTAAACCCATTTCTGTTCTCTCTCTAATGTTAGGATTCTTTCTTCCAAGGCAAGTCTCCTAGCTAATCTCTCCAACAGAAGCTCTTCAGAGAGTGTTTCTTTGGACCTTGAGGAACCTAAGCCACTCTCACTAAAGGGAGGTCTCCTGTACAGATTCCTCTTCTTCAATATGGTGGGGGATCCTTTTCTCCCTCCCCATTTGAAACTTGATCCTGAGTTACAGTATTAGTGGCCTCATCAGAAAGATGGTCCTACTCATGCTCTGCCAGTAGTTCCTGGTACTTTGCACTGGTAGGGTTTGAGCCTGTTTTTATTCAGTACCCTTTACAGAGGGCCCTTAACTGCTTGTGGGAAATCTGAAAGTAAGGGATGACTTTGAGCTCCACCACCCTGCCCTCGGAGGTTCTCATTATTTCACTAAAGTTTGGCACTTCTTGAGCAGGAGAAAAAACCCTAGCACAGGTTGTTGTGGTACTAACTAAAGTAAGTTTTGAAAGTTTTTACTGTTAAGCTGCATGGACCTAACCGAGGCCCTAACAGCACTTTTCAGAATTTGGTAAAATACCCTATTCAAAAATGCAACTGATCTAAAGACAAATTTTGGATTTACTCCTGTAGTCACTTACTGGCCAAGTGGTATCAGCAAATACAAAGTTGCAGACCCCACTGCTGTTTCACCAATGTAGGAAGCTGGCTCTCTGTACAGTGCACTAAAATGAAGTACACTGACAGTGAGTCCAGTGGATCGCCAACTGGTATTGCAGAGGCAAAAGTAGATAGGACTAATGCTCTATTTGTGGTAGTATAAGCGAGCAGTTAGACTTATCAGAGGGTAGTGCTAAGCATTTATTGTACTCACAGAGGCAATAAATGAGACACTAAATGAATAAATAAAAGAACAATTTAGAAAAATAACTCTTTATATATGTTTTAAACCCAAGAACATCGTAATCATGTAAGTAGACTTTTAAGCATAAATACTCTGCAGTTTCAAAAATACAGTGCACTTTTCAGAGGTCCCTCCGTGTTATCCTGTGGAGGAAAAACAATGTTCAGCAAACACAGGGTTAACAACTACTTTGAAAGCCAAACTCAGGGAGTTAAGGTAAGTACTGGCCACTGAACAGAACCACACCAGCAGGTCACACTGGGCGACACTGGGGCAGCCGGGTGCAGAGATGCAGCAAGTCCCCGGGTGCCCAATGGTTCCCTACGGCAGGTTGGTCATCACAAAGACAGGCTGCAGGCTCCGGCTAGGAATCCAGTCAGGGACGACAAGCAGGTAGGTCGAAGACTTGAGATGTCCAGGAAGTTAGGTGTGCAGCTGGTCCTTGCCTCCGGGGCCCAGGGGCAAAGGATGCAGGTGGGTCCTTTGGCATCAGGTTTCACCTTCTGGGACTACTCGTGGACAGGGGGGTCCCTGTGTTTTGAGGCTGCAGGCATCGTCGGGAGTCCAACAGGTGGTCAACCAAGGTGAACTTAAGCTCAGGGGAGCCAGGGGACATTGTTCGCACCTGTGGCCCTCCTCAACTGGCATCAGTGGTGACAGGTGCAGTGGTTAGGTGTCGGGTTTTCTGCCACCACCACACTGTGGGACAGGGGGCCTGCGTGCAGGGGCTGCAGGCGACTCAAGTGAGTCCAAGAGAGGTGACAGGGGGGTGGACTTGGGCTCAGGACAGCTGGGGAGCCCTGCTGGCACCACTGGTGGGATTCCCACCAGGTCAAGGTCGTCAGGTGCAGAGGTCACTTCAGGTGTCCGGTCTCCAGGTTGCAGAGTCCTAGTTGGATACTTTGTTGCTGAGCAGGTTTCCTGCTCAAAGGAGTCTACGTCTTTTGAGAAGTCAGGCCTGATTCCTGGGTTTCTTAAATCTGCAGCTGCAGGACAAGTGTTTTGTGCGAAGTCCGTTGAGGTCAACAGGAAGGCCGAAAGGGTTGGTACTGAGTCTGCTGCTTCTTCCTCTTCGTCGGTGGGGGCAACTCTTCTTTGTCCTTCTTCTTTGTAGGTAGTCAGAATCTGAGTTCTAGGGTGCCACAAATACTCAATTTAGGAGCGTTACAGGGAGTGCCAGGTGGTAGCCAATGGGCTGACCACCTTCAGGGTGACTACACCCTTTCTGTGACCACTTCCGCTGGGAAGTGGGCATAACCCAAACCCTAACCCTAGTGGCCTAATTCCTTTCAAATAAGATGGAGGAATTAAAAAAGTTGTGTCCACTTCTCCTCGTCCACCTTAGGCACACCTCCAACCTTAATTTTCCCAACTGTGCTGCTGCCAAAAGTGGGGTCAGGACAGAGGAGTTGGTCATCTCCGCATTTGTAGAGACATGGATTGCATTTTCAAAGGTGGCATGGCCTTTGAAGTTTCCCCACTCTAGGATGGCCATCCTGCTGTGGATGAGGTGTTATCACCTCTGCCCACAACAGGCCTTTCTTCTGGGAATCCGAGAGCGCTAGCTCTCACCTGAGGGGGCCAGAACTCTGTATAAGGTGGCTGCACTAGTTTGGACCAGTCAGTAAACACACCAGCTGGGTAGGATTTCAGGGGCACCTCTAAGGTGCCCTCTGTGTGCATTTTCTAATAAATCCATCACTGGGGTCCGGGAGGGTCTGAGATGTTTGATACCAAACATCCTAGGATTCAGAGGAGCCATCATGTAGCTGGGGAACTCTTAATGACCAGTGTCCAGCATTTAAAATGGCTTCCCTGTGCACTTACTATGCCTCAGGATCTACAGAGACATAGTAGGGGCATACTTGCTCATTCATATATGCCCTCACGTGCCAGGATACACCCTGCTATAGGGGTGACTTACACCTAACAAAGGCAGTTAGGGGACCTGACACACAGAGGGGTGTGTGACAGGTTGTTTTTTTACATTTACCCTGCGCCAGCACACACAGTCTGTAATGGCAGCACTGTGTGGGTTTGGTGATGGGTCACTGAGGGGGCACAATTGATGCTGCAGCCCTAGGTACCAGAGGTACGATTTACTATGGACTTACAGTGGTAGCTAAAGAGTTTGCAATTGTGCAAAACAACTGTGCAGTTTTGGGGGAGGAGGGTGACCATGTCAAAACTGGCACTTTCCTACAACCATTCTGCAGGCAAGCCAGACCTTGTGAAAGCAAGTGGAGAAGAAGCTGGTGAGGTCGGGATGGATGCTGCCCTTTTTCAAAAAAATCTTTGTAACATGGCTGGCAGGGAGACAGAAGCAGAAGGTAGGATCTCTCCCCTCAAGTACAGATGCTTAGTTTTTCTGGTTTTATTAAACGTTGCAATTTTTTCTTGCTGTGCAATTAGCCACAGATACAACATGTGAATGCCCCTGCCATCTGGTGGCTTGAGCAACGTCCTTCACCACAGCCCAAGCTACATACTCAACTGCATTTCCAATGGCTGACTTCCAAGTCATGACCTGAAATTCCAACAGCCTTCTAGACTTTGTTACGAGAGCTGCAATCCTTCAGTATGCCATGAAGGTCCGCCCAACTGAAATATTATAGCAGGAAATGCACTTCTTAGGGTCCAAGGGATCCTTTCTGTGCAGGTTTGGATATGACAAGGGCTTGCATACATTAGGGGATTTAGAGGATGGCAATCCTTCTGCACAAGACCTTTCAACTTGTGGTAACAAAAACTCTCCTGGACTCCCAGAGTCAGTATATAGAAATCTAAGGACTGAATGAAGAGAAACAAGTCAACATCCTCAGTGTATACATACCACATCAAGCACTCACCTTAACACTGGGGAGCTCACAGTTACAGGCCTCCCTCAAGGGGTCAGAATCGTAGGAAGGGATTTTAATGCAAAGACAAACCCCAAAGTGGACTCCACAGGGCCCCTCACACTCCACCAAACTCTGAGGTCAAAACAATTCAGATCCTGGATGGACACCATGTGCCTCTGTGTTGCCTAGAGGACCTAGCACTCAGAAGCAAAGGAGTATACACATGTCAGAATCCACTAAAACTCTCCCACACATTCACAATGGAAGTACTATGGGTTGATGAATGATAGTGATGATGCAATCCGAATGGAGAAGGAACCGTGAAGGATGGATCAAGTGGGGACGAGCTGGAGGGTGGGTTGCTGTCAGATGGGTTTGCTTTGTTCTACTGTCTTCAAAACAATAAAATCTTGAATTAGAAAAAAGCTTGCCAATGGATGAGAAAACTTAGGAGCTAACTCTGGATCTGCGTACAATGGCACGGAAATAAAGAAACTGAAGTCAGCATGCTCAGGTGGTGTTCATTAACAGCTTCAGCCATCACTTTCAGGGTGGAGTAGAGTACAAGCAGAGCTGCATGACACCACCTACTAGAGCACAGTGGCTATGCTGAAAAATATTATCGATCCAGTCTGACATCTGGGAATATTCTAAAGGTGAGTGAAGAAAAGTGCCTCTTTTGACATGGTCACTTCCCCGGATTTTGCCGGGTTTCTGGTGCAATTTCGACTGAAAGTGCACTGGGTCCCTGCTAAACAGGTCCCCAGTACCAGACCTCTCTCCTCAAAAACAGCACAATGGCTTTTCCCGATTGGAAAACCTTTAGCTACCACTGTAAGTCCCTAGTAAATGGTAGCCGTGGTATCTAGGGCATGGGGTACTAAAGGAAGGTCCATAGTGCTGCAGCACGAAATGTGCCACCATTAGGGACCCTCTCAATAAGTGCACACAGTGATGCTCTCACAGGCTGCGTGTCTTGGTGCAGAACTAATACAAAAACACAACATGGCACACAGCCTCCTGTGTGCCCTGTCCTCTTTACACTGCATGCAGCATATATAAGTCACCACTCTATCAGGCCTTCCAACCCAAAAAGCAGGGTGCATTATATTACTTGTGAGGGCGTACCAGCATCAGCAGATATGCCCCTGATATGTCTGTCGATTGTCAGACATAGTAAGTGAACAGCAAAGCCAATTTAAGTACATGTGCTAGACACTGGTCAGTATGTGTTCCCCAGCTACATGATGGATTCATTGGAGATAATAGAGATGTTTGGTATCAAATACTGTAGGAAGCTAGCTGTGTATATACTATATCAAAATGAGATATAGTGTGCACAGAGTCCAGGGGTTCCCCAGAGGCTAAAGTAGATAATACTAATGCTCTCTTTTGTGGTTGTGTGGTCGAGCAGTTAGGCTTATCAGAGGGTAGTGCAAAGCATTTGTTGTACAGACACAGTCAAGAAATGAGGCACACACCCAATGACTAACTCCCGGCCAATGTATTTATATAGGAAAAATATATTTGTTACTTTATTTCTAGAACCAAAAGATTCTGGTTGCAGGTAAGTACAGTTGTAAGTATGTATCAAGCATAAGTATCAAATGTACTTATTAGGTTTGGCAAATAAAACAGCTTAAAGGCAAGTAACAATTTTCCTAGGGGAGGAAAAGTATTAGTATGTTTTGAAAATAAGTAGTCGACTTACAGTGGCAGTCTCCAGGGGTTAGGATGTCCACTGGTCAAGATGACCTCAATCGTGCACCACCAGCAACACGGGCCGGTTGGGTGTAGAGGTCAAAGTTGGTGCTGGATTGAGAATGGGATCCTATGGAGACAAGGGGGGCACTAGGAAATAGATCTGCTGGCAGGTAAGTACCCACAACTTCAGAGGGGAGACCTGGGGGGTTTAGGTGAGCAGTGGGGGCAAGGGTGGGCTTTGGGAGAAGTGGGGGGCACCAAACACACATCTCCAGTAGCATAGGGCCGGCCGGGTGCAGGGTGCAACTAGTGTCAGGCTCACAATGCATTTCAATAGGGGACCCCAGGGGTCACAAAGATGCTGCAGGCTGGGTCCAGGCGGTCGGTTCCGGAAAACCAAAGGCTGGACAAGGAGGAGGTCCGCCTGCTGAACATTGCTGAATCATTGGTCGAATTCCCCAAGGTCAGGGGGCTGCGGGTTCAGCTGTACCTTGGGGCATCAGGTATCTTTGTTCAGTTCTCTTGCAGTCAGGGGGGGCCCTCTTGATTTAGGCTGCAGACGTCCTCGTGTTGGCCAGGAGGGGTCAACCCAGGGTGGACGTGAGGTCGGAATTGCCTGAGGACCTCCTCTGAACCAGTGGGCCACATGAACTCAGGCCGTGGGCATCGGGTGCAGAGTGGCCAGGATTCGTGGATACAGGTCAGTTCTTGAGTCCTTCTTGGAGTTTCTTGTGGACAGGGCCGCTGTCCTCTGGAGTTCTTGGCCCTCTGGTGGGCAGGCAGTCATCTTAGGGTTTGTAGAGGTCGCTGGTCCTGCCGGATGTGTTGCCTTTTTGTAGCCCTTGAAGCTGCCGATAGGGCTAAGGCCAAGTCAGTTGTCGTCTGGAGTCTTCACTGCTGAAGGGTCAGCTTAGAAGTCCTTCTTTCTTCTTGTCTTGGGGTTGTCAGGAATCTGGTGGGGTAGGTTCAGGAGTGCCCTTCAATCCTAGATTTAGGGGTGTTACAGGGGTCAGAGGCCAGTAGCCAATAGCTACCGTTCCTGAGGGGTCTACACCCTTCCTGTGCCCACACTCTTTGGTTAGGGGGGGAACAGTCCTAACCCTATTGGTCCCTGTCCTCCAAACCAAAATGGAGGATTCTGCAGGGAAAGGGTCACTGCAGCTCTGGACACCTTAGGGGTGGTCTTAGCTGGAGTGGTCAGTCCACCCTGTTTTTCCTAATTTTCCCACCGGACTTGCTGCCAAAAGCAGGCTTTGTTTCTGACCCCAGGCAGCACAGAGGCCCTCACCCCATGTGGTCAGAAACTCCTCTTTTAGTGGCAGGCTGCCACAGACTGGTCAGCCTTACACTAAAGAACAAGTTACTTACCTTCGTAACGAGGTATCTGGTAGAGACTCTGTCTAGCTGCAGATTCCTTACCTTAGAATTCCCTGGCGTCAGCTTCGAATCCGGAGTTTTTTCTTAGCAGTACCCTGCGCGCGCCGTCGGGTGGCGTCGTTCGGATCCGCGTGCGTCGACCAGCTCCGCGTGCGTCGTCAGCGTCGTTGGAGCCGTCTATGACGTCACGGTTGTCTATTTAGAAGCTGTCTCGGCACGCGTACGTCAGTTCATTTCCACAACTTCCCACGCCAGAAGCGCAGTGTCATTGAAGAACCAACAATTATGGATTTTACCTCTTTAACTGTTTGAAGTAAAAATTCTTTCATGCCTTTAAGAAAGGCAAAAATGCCAAAATGATACATATACATATGTATATATAAACATATATACAAATATATCTGTATAAAAAATATCCGCAGAGCGGGGAGGCTTGGGTGGGTGTAAGGAATCTACAGGTAGATAGAGTTTCTACCAGATACCTCGTTACCGAAGGTAAGTAACTTGTTCATCTGATAGAGACTTCTAGCTGCAGCTTCCTTACCTTAGAACAGATACCCAAGATATAACCCCTGGCAGTGGGTCTGAAGGAGATTTTTACACTAGGAAGCCCTGCAAAACAGACCGGGCAAAATGCCCCTCTCTTCTGACCTGGCTATCCAGGCAGCAGTGTTTTGCAAACGTGTGCAAAGAAGCCCACGTTGCAGCCTGACAGATGTCCACCACCGGTACGCCACATGCTAACGCAGTGGTAGCAGCTTTCCCACTAGTAGAATGAGCTCTCAAGCCCTCGGGAGGCTGCTTCTTTGCCAAAGCGTAGCAGATCTTTATACAGAGAACGACTGTAAGGAAATGCCTCCTTGGCATGGTTACCCCCTGACTTTTTGCCTTTGCTGAAGTTATGATTTGAAAGTGTGCTGGGACCTGCTAACCAGGCCCCAGCACCAGTGTTCTTTCCCTAAACTGTACCTTTGTCTCCACAATTGGCACAACCCTGGCACCCAGGTAAGTCCCTTGTAACTGGTACCCCTGGTACCAACGGCCCTGATGCCAGGGAAGGTCTCTAAGGGCTGCAGCATGTCTTATGCCACCCTGGGGACCCCTCACTCAGCACATGCACACTGTTTGCCAGCTTGTGAGTGCTGATGGTGAGAAAATGACTAAGTCGACATGGCACTCCCCTCAGGGTGCCATGCCAACCTCACACTGCCTATGGCATAGGTAAGTCACCCCTCTAGCAGGCCTTACAGCCCTAAGGCAGGGTGCACTATACCACAGGTGAGGGCATAGGTGCATGAGCACTATGCCCCTACAGTGTCTAAGCAAAACCTTAGACATTGTAAGTGCAGGGTAGCCATAAGAGTATATGGCCTGGGAGTCTGTCATATACAAACTCCACAGCACCATAATGGCTACACTGAAAACTGGGAAGTTTGGTATCAAACTTCTCAGCACAATAAATACACACTGATGCCACTGTACATTTTATTGTGAATTACACCCAGAGGGCATCTTAGAGATGCCCCCTGAAAACATACCTGACTTCCAGTGTGGGCTGGCTAGTTTTTGCCAGCCTGCCCCACACCAGGCATGTTGCTGGCCACATGGGGAGAGTGCCTTTTTCACTCTGTGGCCAGGAACAAAGCCTGTACTGGGTGGAGGTGCTTCTCACCTCCCCCTGCAGAAACTGTAACACCTGGCGGTGAGCCTCAAAGGCTCACCCCCTTTGTTACAGCGCCACAGGGCATCCCAGCTAGTGGAGATGCCCGCCCCTCCGGCCACTGCCCCCACTTTTGGCGGCAAGGCTGGAGGAGATAATGAGAAAAACAAGGAGGAGTTACTCCCCAGTCAGGACAGCCCCTAAGGTGTCCTGAGCTGAGGCGACTCTTACTTTTAGAAATCCTCCATCTTGCAGATGGAGGATTCCCCCAATAGGATTAGGGACGTGCCCCCCTCCCCACAGGGAGGAGGCACAAAGAGGGTGTAGCCACCCTCAGGGCCAGTAGACATTGGCTACTGCCCTCCCAGACCTAAACACATCCCTAAATTGAGTATTTAGGGGCCCCCAGAACCGAGGAAGAGAGACTTCTGCAACCTAAAGAAGAAGGATTGCTGACCTGAAGCCCAGCAGTGAAGACTGAGACAACAACTGATTTGGCCCCAGCCCCACCGGCCTGTCTCCCTACTTTGAAGAAAACTGCAACAGCGACGCATCCAACAGGGTCCAGCGAACTCTGAAGCCTCAGAGGACTACCCTGCATCTAAAGGACCAAGAAGCTCCTGAGAACAGCGGCCCTGTTCAAGAAACTGCAACTTTTGGAAACAAAAAAGCAACTTTTAAAGACCACACGTTTCCCGCCGGAAGCGTGAGACTTTCCACTCTGCACCCAACGCCCCCCCGGCTCGACCTGCGGAACACTATCACTACAGGGAGGACTCCCCGGCGACTGCGAGCCCGTGAGTAGCCAGAGTTGACCCTCCTGTGCCCCCACAGCGACGCCTGCAGAGGAAATCCAGAGGCTCCCCTGACCGCGACTGCCTGCTTTAAGGAGCCCGACGCCTGCACCCGCAGCCCCCAGGACCTGAAGGAACCGAACTCCAGTGCAGGAGCAACCCCAGGCGATCCTCTGCCTAGCCCAGGTGGTGGCTACCCCAAGGAGCCCCCCGTGCCTGCCTGCATCATTGAAGAGACCCCCAGGTCTCCCCATTGATTCCTATTGAAAACCCGACACCTGTTTGCACTCTGCACCCCGCCGCCCCTGTGCCGCTGAGGGTGTACTTTCTGTGCCTGCTTGTGTCCCCCCCGGTGCCCTACAAAACCCCCCTGGTCTGCCCTCCGAAGTTGTGGGTACTTACCTGCTGTCTGACTGGAACCAGGGCACCCCTATTTCCATTGAAGCCTATGTGTTTTGGGCACCACTTTGACCTCTGCACCTGACCGGCCCTGAGCTGCTGGTGTAACTTTGGGGTTGCCTTGAACGGTGGGCTACCTTGGACCCAACTTTGAACCCTGTAAGTGTTTTACTTACCTGTGAACTTAACATTTACTTACCTCCCCCAGGAACTGTTGATTTTTGCAGTGTGTCCACTTTTAAAATAGCTTATTGCAATTTTTGCCAAAACTGTACATACTATTGTGATAATTCAAAGTTCCTAGAATACCTGAGTGAAATACCTTTCATTTAAAGTATTGTTTGTAAATCTTGAACCTGTGGGTCTTAACATAAACTAAGAAAATATATTTTTCTATATAAAAACCTATTGGCCTGGAATTTGTCTTTGAGTGTGTGTTCCTCATTTATTGCCTGTGTGTGTACAACAAATGCTTAACACTACCCTCTGATAAGCCTACTGCTCGACCACACTACCACAAGATAGAGCATTAGAATTATCTCTTTTTGCCACTATCGTACCTCTAAGGGGAACCCTTGGACTCTGTGCCCACTATTTCTTTCTTTGAAATAGTACATACAGAGCCAACTTCCTACAACGACCCAGCGTGAAATGGATAGTTTCTGCACCGACCGACCCTTCTTTGCACCAAAGTACCCCACAAAGAGTTGATCATCCACCCAGAACTCTTTAGTGCGGTCAAGGTAGAACGATAACGCTCTTTTTGGGTCTAGCCGATGGAGACGCTCCTCTTCCTTAGAGGGATGCGGTGGTGCAAAGAAGGTGGGCAGGGTGATATTTTGACCCAGATGGAAAGGGGTCACCACCTTGGGGAGGAAAGAGGCACGAGTTCTTAACACTACCTTTTCAGGATATATCATGAGATAAGGTGGCTTTGAAGATAAAGCCTGCAGCTCACTCACTCTCCTGGCAGATGTAATTGCCACCAAATAGGCTGTTTTAGTAGTGAGCACAGTTATGCAAGGGCTCGAAGGGAGCACACATAAGGAAGGTCAGAACCAAATTAAGATCCCACTGGGGCATAACGAAAGGCACAGACGGGAACAAATGCACAAGCCCTTTCAAAAACCTCTGTACTATAGGTGATTTAAACAGAGATGGTTGATCGGGCAACTGAAGAAAAGCCAATAAGGCTGCAAGATAGCTCTTGAGAGTCCCCAAGGAGGAACCCTGCTGGGCAAGAGACAATATAAACAAAAGGATGTTAGACAGAGAAGAAGAAAGAGGATCAATAGACCTATCTGTACAATATGAAACAAAGCGTTTCCAACGGCAGGTGTAGATCGACTTAGTAGAGGGACGCCTGGCTGCCAGAATGACGTCACAGACCTCGGGAGGGAGGTCATAAACCATCAACTGTCACTGCTCAATCGCCACGCATGAAGGAGCAGAGTTGACAGGTTCGGGTGGAGAACCTTCCACTGCTGCTGCGACAGAAGATCCTCCAGAAGAGGCAGCCTGATTGGAGGACCAATGCTCATTTTGGGAAGCTCTGGATACCAAACTCTACGTGCCCAATCCGGAGCCACTAGGATTACTTGGGCCTGGTCGTTCTTGATTTTCTTGAGAACTCTGGGCAGAAGTGGTATAGGCGGAAAGGCGTACAGGAGGCCTGAACTCCACTCGCAACGAAAAGTGTTGCCTCGCGATAGCCCCCTTGGAAACTCCAACGCGCAAAACTGCTGACATTGCACGTTCTCTATGGAGGCAAACAGATCTAACCAAGGATCTCCCCACTGCTGAAGAGAGTGCCACCTCCGGATGGAGACACCATTTGTGATCCTCTAAGCATTTTCGGCTGAGCTCGTCTGCCCTGGCGTTCAGAGAACCTGCCAGGTGTTGAACCACCAGGGTCATGCCCTGCTGTTCCAGCCATGTCCATAGACGGAAAGCCTCTTGACAAAGGCTCCACGACCCCACGCCACCCTGTTTGTTGCAGTACCACATTGCGGTAGTGTTGGCCGTGAACACCTGCACCACCTTCCCTTTCACATCAGGAAGAAATGCTTTTAATGCTAGCCAGATCGCCCGAAGCTCCAAGCAAGTTGATGTGGAACCCGGATTCCGCCGGAGACCAGTGACCGCTGATCTCCACCTCCCCCAAATGGCCGCCCCATCACAGAAGTGACGCATCTGTCACTTCCGTTAGATCTGGTTGGGGAAGGGAGAGGAGTCTGCCTTTGACCCAATCGCAGTTCACTAACCACCACTGTAGATCTTTTGCAGTCCCCTCTGAGATCTGAACCACGTCGGTAAGATTTCCCTGATGCTGTGCCCATTGGAACTTCAAGTCCCACTGCAGAGCCCTCATGCCCCATCTGGCATGCTTGACCAATAGGATGCAGGAAGCCATGAGTCCCAACAGCCTCAGAGTCTGTCTCATCGTAATCCAGGATAGAGGCAGAAACATCGGTATCATCACCTGAATATCCTGGACCCACTGTTCAGGAGGATAAACCCGATACTGCACTGTGTCCAGAACAGCTCTGATGAAAGTGAGCTTCTGAGAGGGAGTCAGGGGTGACTTCGGCACATTTATAGTTGACCCCCAGCAAATGCAGGAGGTCCGCCGTCGTCTGGAGGTGGGTGACGAGAGCCTGGGGCGTAGAAGCCTTCAACAGCCAATCGTCCAGGTGGGGTAAGACTGAAATCCCTAACCTGCGCAGATGAGCTGCCACCACCGCCATCACATTTGTAACCACCTGAGGGGCACTGGTGAGACCGAAAGGAAGCACAATAAACTGAAAGTGCTCGTGGCCTACCTTGAACCGCAGGTAACGCCTGTGGGCTGGCAGGACAGGAATGTGGAAATACGCATCCTGCAAATCCAACGCTACCATCCAGTCTCCTTGGTCTAGGGTAGACAAAACCTTAGCAGGAGTGAGCATCTTGAATTTCTCCTTCTTGAGGAAGAGATTGACGTCCCTTAAATCCAAGATAGGGCGAAAGCCTTTGTTCTTTTTGGGAATCAGAAAGTAGTGGGAATAACAACCACTGCCTACTTATGATATCGGGACTCTTTCTATGGCTCCCTTGGCCAAGAGAGCTGTAACGTCCTCGCTGAGCAAAGCCAGATGGTCCTCCATCAGCCATTCCTTTGTCGGAGGGATAGAAGGAGGGAAGACTGGAAGGGAAGGGAGTAGCCCTTCCGTACGATCTGCAGGACCCACTTGTCCGTGGTGATGGAAAGCCAGTGAGCGAGATAAAAACAAATCCTCCCTCCAACTGGACGGACGTGATCCCGCAGAACCATACTAGGAGGGCTTGGGCGCAGTGGAGGGGGGCTGTGTGGCGGCCGACCTCTGGCCAGACCCTCTGGATCTGATGGTACCACGACCACGTCCTCTTCCGGGATGCTGTGAAGCCTGAGGATGGTGGCTAAACTGTGGCTGGCGTGGTACCACGCCCCTTCCGAGGCCTCGAAAGGGGCCAAAGACAGACTGCTGTCGCACTGGTGCTGAAAGGCCCAGGGATCTGGCCGTGGCTCGAGAATCCTTGAACCTCTCAAGCGCGGAGTCTGCCTTTTCGCCAAAAAGGCAAGAGCCATCAAAAGGCATGTCCATCAAGGTGGACTGGACATCCCCTGAGAAACCAGTAGAACGTAGCCAGACGTGGCGACGTAGGGCCACTGACTATGAAAGCGCTCTGCCCAGTGAGTCGGTCGTGTCCAAACCACACCGGATCGTAAACTTGGCTGCATCTCTCCCATCCTTGACAGCCTGGGTGAGAGTGTCCCGTCTGCCCTCCGGGAGCTGGGGCAGCACCTGTGCCACCGTATCGCATAAAGTATGGGAATAACGGCCCAATAGGCAAGAGGTGTTTACGGACCTCAATGCCAGGCTGGTGGAAGAAAACATCTTCTTCCCAAGCTGATCCATCCTCTTGGATTCCCTATCCGGGGGAGTGGAAGGGAAGGCACCACGGGAAGTAGAGGCTTGGACAACCAAGCTCTCAGGAGTGGGGTGGTGTGTCAGGAAACTAGGGTTGCTCGGAGCGGGCCTATGGCGGCGGCCGACCGTCCTATTCACAGGAGCCCCTGTGCTGGGTTTGGACCACGTACCCCGGAGGACGTCTGTAAGAGCCTGATTGAAGGGCAACATCGGCTCTGATGTTGTCACCCCCGGCTAAAGCACTTCTGTCAGGATATTCGTCCTGACTGGCACCGCAGACAAATCTAGGTCCAAGACCTCAGCTGCCCTACGCACCACCATAGCAAAAGAAGCACCCTCCTCCGTAGCCACATTAGGAGGAGAGAACACACCAGTATCTGGAGACGTGTCCAGTCCACTGGCCTCCCCTAGATCCTCATACCAGTCCTGTTGTAATCCACATTCTAAAGGGTCCTCAGACCCCTCCCATTCCTCTCCTGCGTCTGGTTGATCTAAATAATGCTCAGACAATGATCGCTCCGGATCATCCGGAATAAGGATGGGGCTGCCACCGATGGCGGAATCGTCGAAGTCGGACCCGGCGATGAAGGAGGTCAACTGTGACAGACCGGCGCCGGTCCGGATCCAGTATCGGATCCTGGGGTCCCCAACGGCGCCGAGGCCGAAGCCGCCGGTGTGGAATCCGAAGGGGGACCCTGCTGACCCTGCGGGGCCCCAAGACCCACCCGAGGGTGCAGCCTGCTCAAAAACGAGACGCATGGCCTCGTAAAACTCTTATTTGAGCGGGGCGATCTGTTCCCCGGAAAGGGGGGAAGACACGGAGTTTACCCTTGTGACGGCTCCGCAGAACCACCCTCGGAACGTCGACGTTCCCTAGACGCCTCGTCGGCCGACAGCGTGGCAAGGACTTCTTCCTCTTCTTGTGCCTCTTACCTTCGGATGACCTCGAATGCGAGGAAGAGGACTTGAGGCTCTGGGAGCAGTGCCGCGACCTCCTCCTGCGGCGGGACCGTGACCTCTGGGGAGTCGCGCTGACCGAAGACGAATGTCAGGCCGCAAGAAGCTTAAGGGATCTCTCCCTCAAGGCCTTCGGTGCCATGGCCCGACAGTTGGAGCACGAGGTGGAATCGTGGTCCTTCTCCAGGCACCAAATACAAACACGGTGCGGCTCTGTCACCGACATGGTGCAATGACACGCACCACATGGCTTGAATCCTGTCTTCCTCGAAGACATGACATCAAACAGTCAAAAAAGCATCGACAAACTGTCAAAGCAGGGTAGCTGTTTCCGGAACTGCTCTTAACCGGCGCGGAAGGAAAAGAACTGACGTACGCGTGCCGAGACGGCATCTATATAGACAACCGTGACCTCACAGACGGCTCCAACGATGCTGACGACACACGGAGCTGGTCGACGCACGCGGATCCGTACGACGCCACCCGACGGGGCGCGCGCAGGGTACTGCTCAGAAAAAACTCTGGATTCAAACCTGACGCCAGGGAATTCTAAGGTAAGGAAGCTGTAGCTAGAAGTCTCTATCAGATAGGATGGTTAGGGTACAGGGGACAACTTTAAGATGCCCTAGGTCTGCATTTTACAATAAACCAAACACTGGCATAAGTGTGGGTTTATTGCGCTGAGAAGTTTGATACCAAACTTACCAATCTTCAGTTGAGCCATCAGGAAGTTGTGGAGTCCGTAATGACAAACTCCCAGCCTATGTACTTAATATGGCCATACTGTACTTACATTGTCTAAGAACGGACTTAGACACTGTAGGCACGTATTGCTCATGCAGCTATGCCCTCACCTATGGTATAGTGCACCCAGCCTTAGGGTTGTAAAACCTGCTACAGGGGTGACTTACCTATGTCATAGCCAGTGGTTGGTGGGCATGGCACCCTGAGATGGATGCTATGTCAATTTTACCTTTTTCTCCCCACAAGCACAAACAATCTGCAGTGTGCATGTGCTTGGTGAGGGGTCCCTTAGGGTGGCACAATACATGCAGCAGCCCTTAGGGTCCCGCCCTCGTCACAGAACCCTTGGCACCACTGGTACCTTTTGCAAGGTACTTAGCTGTGGGCCAGGGGTGTGCCAATTGTGGGTAAATGGACCAGTTTTAGGGAAGAACACTGGTGCTGGGGACTGGTTAGCAGGATCCCAGCACACTCAGTCAAGTCAGCATCAATATCAGGCAAAAAGTGTATATGTGTGTGGGGGGGTAGCCATGCTAAAAGGGGCACTTTCCTACAAACATCTTGTATTAATACAACCTAACTGAATCAAGTGATGTATTTATTAATACATGCATTCAGAGGGCAGCTCTGAAGTGCCCCCTGAAAACTTAACAACTCCTAGCGTGGACAATAACTGTTAATACCAGTGCAGCCACCATAGACAGAGTTCTGGCTCCCTGAGGTAAGAACAAATGCTCTTGAAGGCTCAGAACAAAGGCCTGCTCTGGGCAGAGGTGCTAATACCTTGTCCAGGCAGGATGGACATTCCAGGGCGGAGAGCTTGAGTGGCCTTGCCGCCTTTGTGTTGTGACCCAGGGCTCTCTAAATGGTAGAGAAGACCGACACCCAGTCCCTGACCCCTCTTTTGACTGCAGGACTGGTGGGAAAATTAGTTAAATTAGGAGGACTGCGCACTTCATGACAGTCCCACCCATAAGGTGGACAAGCTGAAGGTGGCACTACTTTTTAAATTCCTCCATCTTGTTTGGTAGGAATTAGGCCACTAGGGTTATGGTTATGCCCACTTCCCAACGGAAGTGGTCATAAAAAGGATGTAGTCCCTGTAACACCACTAAACCCAGTATTTAGGTGGTACCCCTGAACCCTAGAACTCAGATTCCTGACCGCCTAAGAAGAGCCAGACACTACAGAGTCTCATCAGCAAAGAAGACTGCAGACACCAACTGACTTGGCACCATCCCTACCAGCCTGTCTGCAGCCCTTGACAATCCTGTGCCAACAGACAACCTGTTCTGCAGCCCAGCCACCTCTAAAGCTTTGGGAGGACTGCCTGCCTTCGAAAAAGATCAAGATCTCCTGAGTAGAGCGGACCTGTTCAAGAAGAAACTAAAAGAAAAAGAACTCTGCCCAAAGCAACCAAGAACCACATCCGGACCCACCGCTGCACCTGTCCTCCTGTGAAGGTTCTCCAGGGATTTTGAGTCAGAGTCCACCATGGGCTCTGCCTCAAAGACTGCAGCCTCAAACCAAAGACTCCCCATGACTACGACCTGCCTGAGGACACCCCTGCACCCAGAGCCCCCGGGTCTTGGGGAGCTGGACCATTAGTGTCACTACATCCCCTAGCATCAGAACTTACCTGGACAGCTGTGAGTTTTATTTGTCCAGCCTCCTGGCCCAAGCCTGCAGCCTTTTTCAAAAACTGACCTCCCCCATTGATTTGCACTGGGAGCCCGACACTGTGTTGGAACTCTGCACCCAACGCCTTTATGCCACTGAGGGTTTAAGTTCGGTGCTGCCTTGTGGCTGCCCAGGGCTTACCTAAACCCTAGGAGATCGACCCCCAACACCGCTTCACTCACCTGTGAGCAGCGCATCTTCATTTATCCCCCAGTCTCTATTGATTAACATTGGGCACTAGACTACGAATTTGACCTCTGCACCCGGCCACCCCTGTGGGTCCACTCTTGGAACTGATATGAACCTTTCCTGCTGTTGACCTAAAATCCAGAAGACTGGATTTGTAAGTTGTGTACTTACCTGCAAAACAGCATTCTTGTTTTCCTTCCCCAGGTTAACATTGCTGAACTGAAAAATTGCACCAAGTGTTAATTTTTGAAACTGCAATGTATTTATGCTTGTAAATCTACTTACCTGATTATGAAGTTCTTGGGTTTGAACCATATATAAAAATAAATTTTATTTTTCTAAGTTGGTCTCAGATTTATTCTTTGACTAGGTCTCCCATTTACTGCCTCTTTGAATTCAACAAAAGCTTAGCACTACCCTCTGGTAAGCCAAACTGCTCACCCACACTATCACAAATAGAACATTTGTCCTTTCTAAGTCTGCCTCTGTAATACCAATTGGAGATCCACTGGACACTCTCCACAATGTAGCTCGTTTTAGTGCAATATGTAGAGAGGCAGCTTCCTACACTGGTGAAACAGCGGTGGGGTCTGCGACTTTGCACTCACTGAAAACACTTGGTAAATAAGTGATTACACGAGTAAATTCAAAAATTGCCTTTAGACAGATTACATTTTTTAATTGAATATTTTAAAGTACTGTCAGGGTCCCGTGAGGTCCCTGTAGCTTAACAGTAAAAATCTTAAACTTACTTCAGTTAGGACTGCAAAAACTTGTGTTAGCATTTTTTCCTGTAGCTCAAAAAGTGCCCACTTTTGGTTAAATAATGAGTACCTCTGAGGACAGGGCTGTGACGCTTAATGTCACCCCTTACAGTCAGCTTTCCCACAAGCAGATTAAGGTCCCTCTGTAAAGGGGTATAAAATACAAAGCTCACACCCTACCAGTGCAAAGCTCCAGGAGCTACTTGCAGAGTATGACTAGACCCATCCTTCTGACGAGGCCACTGATCCTGTACATCAGGATCAATACAACTCAAGTGGGGAGGAAGAAAGGGACCCTCTGCTACTTGAGAGAGAGGAACCTCAGGCTTCCAGAAGACTTACCAACACCACTGGGGAACTCTCCTTTGGAAACTGTTCTCTGGAAAGTGTAGATAGACTCCTCACACTGAATGAGGCAGATGCAACATCCTACGATCTTATGAAGGCTACCCTGATTGAGAGATTTGGGTTGAGTCCTGAGGAGTACACAATCAAATTCAGGGAAACTCGAAAAACCCAGAGTCAATCCTGGGTTCTATTCGAAGACCTCTCCTAAAAAACTCTAGGTGGCTGGTTAAAAAGTAACAATGATCATGATTATGAAGGGCTTTATAACGAGAGAGCATCAGTTGAGTAATTGTGTTCAAGAAAAGTCGCACCACTATCTCGTAGACCACGCTCCACTTTCTCTTCAAGAGTTGGGGAAGAAGGCAGACCCACTGGGTCAAAACAAGGGTGACCAAGACTTCCACTGGTGGGACGCCGCAAGAAAGAAGCCACCCCGACCCCCTCCACAAGGGAAGTGGGTACCCAAAACAAGGACAGAAACAAGGAGTCTTCTAAAGGACCCAAACACCTGCACAAGAGGGTGGGCCTGAGACTCTTCCCACCCGATGGTGGGTACAAAGGGAAAAATTGGGATTCCACAAAGACTTGGTGCCACACATGGCCACCTAGATGGCGATCTTAACTGTCCTAACAAAGAGAATGCTCTCTAGTGCATCAGCAGTGGTAAGTCTCCAGATGCAATTCCAGGTAGGCGCTGACCATGTCAGTGAGCCTATTGAGGCAACTTTATTCTCAGAGGGTGGGGTGGATTTATATACTCTGTCTGTCTGGCCCAGTAGTCTGGAGAAGTATGGAAAAACAGCCACATATCAATGGGGTTAAAGTTAAAGCACTGAGAGACTCTGGCGCCAGTGTCACCATGGTGACTGAGCAAATGGTTTCCTCAGTTCGGTATCTTCATGGAGAGACATATACTGTCCCCAACGCTGACAATCAGGCTAATGGTCCGTCCCATGGCCATGGTGTCCTTAGAATGGGGAGATGTAACCGGCGGAAAGAAGGCGGTGGTATATCCTGCTAAACCTGTCCAATGTCTGCTAGGGAATGATCTGGAGATCTCAACATGGGCTGAGGGAGACAAAGACCCGTGCAGCTATGCTGGGTATCCCTGAGTGGGTGTGCATCAAAACCAGACCAAATGACAGGGTGAAAACGTAGAGTTGGAGCCTGGAATAATGGCCCAACCTACCAAGAAAAAGGGCAAAAAGACCAGCTTCCAAACAGATCACAAGGCAGGATCACTCATGAAATTTAGTTTTAATTATGCAATGTATTAATTTTTTGCTTTGAATTATGGGACCTTCTGTTTGTATATTTATGTCTGGTATGATATTACGGCATTAAAACAAAAGAAAAAAAAATCAGAGCAGGATCTCTCTCCTCAGGGAAAATACCTAACAGCTCCAGAGGGAACTGGACCTCGTAGGCTTGGGCCTTACATGGGAGAGCTCCTAGGACAATGGGGCCCTCTAGGGAAGATCTGAGCTAGGGACACCAAACCTGCCCCACTCTTGAAGGCCTGAGGCAGAAGGCAGCTGCACAGGAAAAAGGTGATGTTAGTGGTACCCACAGGGGCTCCTGTATAATGAGACCAGAGAACTTAAACCTGGTGCCACTAGGAAACTGGCAGTGCCTCAACAATGCAGAGAGTTTATCCTAACTTTGTCCATGACATCCCCTTAGCTGAGCATCTTGGCCAGACAAAAACATGGAGTCGGTTGGTCAACCACTTCTACTGGCCAGGCATGATTCAGAAAGTAAAGGAGTTTTGCAACTCCTGTGCCACCTGTCAGGCCAGTGGCAAGACAGGTGGACAACCAAAGGCCCCCTTAATTCTACTTCCAGTGGTTGGGGTTCCCTTTGAAACATTTGGGATCAACATTGTTGGTCCCCGTGACCCACCAGCAACATCAGGATACAGATTTATACTGGTGGTAGTGTATCATGCCAACAGGTACCCTGACGCAATCCCTCCAAGGACTACTACTGTCACTGCAGTAGCTAGGGCCCTCATTGGTATTTTTTTTACCAGAGTGGCCTTCCATAAGGAGGTGGTGTCAGACAGATGGACCAACTTCATGTCTGGATCCCTGAAGCACATGTGGGCTGAATGTGGTATGACCTATAAGTTCACGACCTCATATAACTCCCAGTGCAATGGTCTTGTTGAGAGATTTAACAAGATTCTCAAAGGCATGATTCGTGTCCTCCCTGAAAAACTCAGAAGGAGATGGGATGTCCTACTTCCATGTCTGCTTTTTGCCTTGCGGGAATTGCAACAGAAAGGAGTGAGTTTCTCCCTATTTGAACTTTTATTAGGACATCCTGTTAGGGGACCACTTTGCCTTGTAAAGGAAGGATGGGAAAGACCTACCAGAAACCCCAAGCAGGACACAGTGGACTATGTGGTTGGCCTTTGTTTAAGGATGGCTGAGTACATGAAAAAAGCAAACAAAAATATTGGGGCCACCCAAGACCTTCAGCAGCTCTGGTTTGATGAAAAAGCTGCACCGGTTGTATACCAACCTGGGCAGAAGGTATGGGGGTTGGAGCCCGTGGCCCCTAGGGCGTTCCAAGAGAAGTGGAGTGGACCCTACCCCATCACAGCAAAGAAAGAGGAAGTCATCTATCTGGTGGACGTTGGCAGCTGCAGAAATCCCAAGAAGGTAATCCATGTAAAATGTCCTCAAACTGTACCATGGCTGAGCTGAGATGACCAAGCTCATGGTCACAGATGAGGGAAAGAAAATTGAGAGTGAGCCTCTCCCTGATCCCCTCTTCAGCAATTCCCAGGATGGCTCAGTTGAGGGAGTAGTCTTTTCAGACATCCTCTCTGACCAGCAGCAGACTTACTGCAGGCAGGTCTTGCACAAGTGTGTTCAACTCTTCTCCTTGTCCCCTGGCAGAACTACCTGATATATCAACGATGTGGACACTGGAGATGGTTTACCTGTCAAAAAAAAAATGTACAAACAATCTGACCATGTCAAGGAGAGCATCAAAGCAAAGGTCAGCAAGATGCTGGTATTGGAAGTCATTGAGCATTCAGGGAGCCCCTGGGCTAGTCCAGTCATGGTAGTCCCCAAACCTCATTACCAGGGTGGAAAGAAAGAGATGAGGTTCTGTGTGGGCTATAGGGGCCTCAGTGGAGTGACCAAGAAAGATGCCCACCCACATCCAAGCGCGGATGAACTCATTGACAGATGAGAGCAGTACTTTTGATCTCACATCAGGGTACTGGAGGGTAGGCCTGACTCAGGAGCAAAAGAAAGGTCTGCATTCTCCACTCCTGATGGGCATTATCAGCTCACAGTTATGCCCTTTGGTCTGAAGAATGCCCCTGCCGCCTTTCAGATGTTGGTGAATAAAGTCTTTGCTGGGTTAGAAGACTTTAGTGCAGCATATCTGGATGATATTGCTGTCTTCAGCTCTCCTTGGCAGGTTTACCTAATCCACCTCAGAAAGGTTCTTGAGGTGCTGAAAAGTGCAGGCCTCACTATCAAGGCAAGCAAGTGCCAGATAGGTTAGGGTCAGGTTGTATACTTGGGACACCTGGTAGGTGGGGGCAAAGTTCAACCCAAGATTTAGACAATTCTGGACTGGGAAGCTCCAACAACCCAGACACAAGTCAGGGAATTCTTTGACTTGACTAGGTATTACAGAAGATTTGTGAAGGGCTATGTCACCCATCACAGGCCTCAGATCCAAAAAGATGCCCAAAAAGATTAATTAGAAAGTCAGCTGTCAAAAGGCTTTTAACACCCTGAAGGAAGCAATCTGCATAGTACCCATTCTAACAGCTCCAGATTACTCTAAACAGTTCATTGTGCAGACAGTTGCCTCTGAACATGAGATGGGAGCAGTCCTGTCCAAAATCAATAATGATGGCAATGACCAACCTGATCTTTTATTAGCAGGAAGTTAACTGTCTGAGAGCAGCATTGGAGTGCCACTGAGTGGGAAGCCTCCGCTGTGGTTTGGTCCCTGAAGTAGCTGGGACCATACTTGTTTGGTTCTCACTTCCTAGTTCAGACTGACCACAAGCCTCTCAGATGGCTGATGCAAATAAAAAGGAAAACCCCCAAACTGTTAAGGTGGCCCATCTCTCTTTACAGGGAAAGGACTGTACGGTGAAAACACAGATCTGGGACTGACCATGTCAATGCAGATGGCCTTTCCAGGTTCTTCCACTTAGAAGATGAAGACTCCCCTGGGAAGGGTTTGTTTCATCCTCTTTAGTTCGGGAGGGAATCATGTGGCAAAGTGCCTCTTCTGACATGGTCACCCCCTCACCAACTTTGTGCCTGATTTCTGGTGCAGTTTTGACTAAAAGTACACTGGGGCCCTGCTAAACAGGTCCACAGTGCCAAATCCCTTTCCCCCAAAACTGCATAGTCGGTTTTCCAATTGACAAACCTTTAGCTACTACTGTAAGACTAGTAAATGGTACCCCTGGTACCTAGGGCATGGGGTTCTAAAGGAAGGCCCCTGAGGGCTGCAGCACAAATTGTGCCACCCTCACACCCTCAGAGACCCTCTGACAAAGTACACACAGTGTTGCTTTTGCAGGCTGCGAGTCTTGGTGTAGAACTAAAAGAAAACACAACACGGCACACAGGCTCTGTGCCCAGTCTCCTATACACTGCATGCAATATATGTAAGCCATCCCTCTATCAGTCCTTCCAGCACTAAAGGCAGTTTGCATTATATTACATATGAGGGCATTTCGACATGAGCAGATATGCCCCTGCTATATCTTTGTCATTTCTCAGACATAGTAAGTGAACAGGGGAGCCATTTGAAGTACATGTGCTGGACACTGGTCATTACGAGTTCCCCAGCTACATGATGGCTTCAATGAAGATAGGGATGTTTGGTATCAAACATCTCATATTATTAAACCCTCTCTGAATCCTGTGATGGATTTAATATTACATGCACTCAAAGGGCACCTTAGGGGTGCCCCTTGAAAGCCTAACAACTCCTAGAGTGGACGCTGACCAGTCAACATTCTTGAGGGCTCAGAACAAAGGCATGCTCTGGGTGGAGGTGCTAAAACCTCATTCAGGCAGGATGGACATTCCAGGGCAGGGAGCTTCAAAGGCCTTGCCACCTTTGTAGGGTGACGCAGGCCTCTCTAAATGCTAGAGAAGGCTGACCCCTAGTTCCTGATCCCCTTTGAGGCAGTAGGACTGGCAGGAAAATTAGTTGAATTAGGAGGAGTGGCCACTTCATGCCAGTCCCACCGCAAACGTGGACGAACTGACGTGGACACTACTTTTTAAATTCCACGATCTTGTTTGGAAGGAATTAGGACACTAGGGTTAGGGTTATGCTTAATTCCCAACAGAAGTAGTCCTAAAAGGGGTGTAGTCACCCTAAAGGTGAGTAACTCATTGGCTAACGCCTGGCACTCCCTGTAACACCCCTAGATTTAGTATTTAGAGGTCACCCCTGAACCCCAGAACTCAGATTCCTGATAACCTAAGAAGAACCAGACATTACAGAGTCGCATTAGCAGAGAAACCTGCAGACATCAATGGACTTGGCCCCAGCCTTACCAGCCTGTCTTCAGCCCATGATGATCCTGCACCAAAAGAAGACCTGTCCTGCAGTCCAGTGACCTTCGAAACATTGGCCTTGGGGCCGCCCCCTGTGTTTACCTCAACCCCAGGAGATGGACCCCTGACACCGCCTTACACACCTGTGAGCAGCGCATCTTCATTCACTCCCAGTCTCCTATGGGTAACATTGGGCACCCGACTCCAAATTTGACTTCTGCACCCAGCCACACCTGTGCCGCTGTGGGTGCGCTCATGGTACTGATTTGAACCTTGCCTGGTGTTGACCTAAAACCTTGAATACTGGATTTCTAAATCCTGTACTTACCTGCAAAACTGCATTTTTGTTTTCCTCCCATAGGTTAACACTGCTGAACTGAAAAATCGCACTTTGTTGATTTCTCAAACTGCAAAGTATTTATGCGTGTAAGTCTACTTACCTGATAATATGTTTTTACGTTTGAAACACATATAAAGAGAAATGTTATTTTTCTAAACTGGTCTCAGATTTATTCTTTGAGTGTATCTCACTTCAATCAATCAATCAGGGATTTGTAAAGCTCACTACTCACCTGTGAGGGTCTGAAGGTGCTGAGGCGGGGAGGGAGGAGGAGGTGGAGGGGAGTGGGTGATGTGCTGCTACTACTCGAACAGCCAGGTCTTGAGAAGTTTCCTGAAGGTAAAGAGGTATTTGGTCTGGCACAGGTGGGTGGGAAGAGTGTTCTACGTTTTGGGGGCGAGGTGTGAGAATGAGCTACCGCTGGTTGTAGTTCTGTGGACGCATGGGACGGTTGCAAGGGCAAGGTCGGCGGAGCGGAGATGCCGGGTTCCGGGTGTAGAAGGAGAGTCGTCTGTTGAGGTATTCTGGTCCGGTGTTGTGAAGTGCTTTGTGAGCGTGGGTGAGGAGTTTGAAGGTGATTCTCTTGTTGACTGGGAACCAGTGCAGGTTTTTCAGGTGGTCTGTGATGTGGTAGTGGATGTCCAGGATGAGGCGTGCAGAGGCGTTCTGGATGCGTTGCAGCCTCTTCTGGAGTTTGGCTGTGGTTCCTGCGTAGAGGGCACTGCCGTAGTCCAGCTTGCTGCTTATGAGGGCTTGGGTGACTGTTCTTCTGGTTTTGGTGGCTATCCATTTGTAGATCTTTCGAAGCATGCAGAGGGTGTTGAAGCAGGAGGAGGAGATGCCGTTGACTTTCTGGGATCATGGATAGTGAGGGGACCAAGATAAATCCTAGGTTGCCTGCGCGGTCAGTGGGAGTCAGAGCGGTTCTGAGAGTGGCAGGCCACCAGAAGTCATCCCATGCGGAGGGTGTGGAGCTGAAGATGAGGATTTCCGTCTTGTCGGAATTGAGTTTGAGGGAGCTGCTCTTCATCCATTCGGAGATGGCCTTCATTCCTTTGTGGAGGCAGGTCTTGGCGGAGTACTTGGTGAGGGGGAGGATCAGCTGGGTGTCGGCGTATGAGATGATGTTGAGGTTGTGAGATCGGGCGATGTTAGCGAGCGGGCCATGTAGATGTTGAAGAGGGTCGGACTGAGGGACGAATCCTGGGGTCTGCCGCAGATGATTTTGGTGGCCTCCGAGCGGAATAGGGGGAGGCAGACTCCCTGGGTGCTGCCAGTGAGAAAGAAAGGAAGTGACCCCAGTCCAGGCCTGTGTTGCGGATTCCAGCATTGCTGAGGCGTGAGCGTAGGGTGTGGTGGCAGAGGATGTTGAACACTGCCGAGAGGTCCAGGAGGATGAGGGCCGCGGTTTCGCAACTGTCAAGTATGGTTCTGATGTCATCGGTGGCTGCAATGAGGAGGGCAGTTTCGGTGCTGTGGTTGCTGCGGAATCCGGATTGCGAAGGGTTCAGGGTGCGGTTCTCCTCTAGGAAGCAGGTTAGTTGTCTGTTGACAGCCTTCTCAATGACTTTTGCCTGGAAGGGGAGCAGGGAGATAGGTCAGAAGTTATTTAGGTCCTTTGGATCCGCCTTGGGTTTTTTGAGGAGGGTGTTGCTCTCGGCGTGTTTCCAGCTCTTCGGGAAGGTGGCAGACTCGAAGGAGCTGTTGATGCTCTTCCATAGTTGGGGTGCGATAACAGAGCTTGCTTTGTTGAGGATGTGGTGAGGGCAGGGGTCAGATGGAGAGCCGGAGCGGATGGTGTTCATGATTTAGATGGTGGTGTCGTCGTCGTTGACGGGGGTCCAGGAGAGCAGGAGGTTGGTCGGAGGTGAAACTGTGGTGTTGGTGGTGGCGGGGGGGGGAGTGGAGGGGGTCTGGGTGCTGAAGCTGTTGTGAATGTCTGCAATCTTGCTGTGTAAGTAGGAGGCTAGGGAGTCGTAGGGCCCATGGGATGGTGGGATGACGTTGGAGCTGGGGTTGGAGAGTTCCTACACGCCATTGAAGAGCTCCTTGTGGCTGTGTGCATTGTTGTTGATTCGGTCATTGAAGGCAGTTCTTTTGACAGCTCGGATGAGTTGGTGGTGTCTGCGGATGGCGTTTTTGAAGGCTGTGTGGTTGTACAGAGTGATCTTGGCGGCACTTTCTTTCGAGTCTTCGCCAGCTTTGCTTAGATTCATGGAGGTCGGTGGTAAACCAGGAGGCCTTTCTGTTGGTGCGTCTATTGGAGGGATTCTTGATTGGGACGAGAGTTTTGGCACAGGTTTTGACCCATTGCACTTATTTTCTCTGTGAGTACGTCAAATACTTAGTACTACCCTCTGATAAGCCTAACTGCTTGCCCAGACTACTACAAATGGAGCATTAGTCGTATCTAATTTTGCCTCTGCAATACCAAATGGGGATCCACTGGACTCTCTGCACAGTGTACTTTATTTTAGTGCACAATATAGAGCCAGCTTCCTACAGTGCAGAATCTGCTGCTAGAAGTATGTATCGGGAGGATTTTCCCATTGGAAAGGAACACTGCTCAGGAGGAGCATCATCAAGAAACAATAAGGTTTAGAGATGATCTGATACTATTAGTTTCTGAAAGTAGTGTGCTGCTTGGTCTGTTACATATTTGTGGGCTGTAAACTGTAGATTGTACTTGAAGGTGCAAATGTAATTTCCAGTTCTATCCCAGAGTTGTGGAATGATGTAGTTATATTGGAAGTAACAAATAATAATATAAGCTGGATGCAGATCCCCTGTGTTTTGGAAGGGGTGGAAGATGTGTTGAGACAACCAGAAAATAATTAAAATACTTAGAGTTTATAGGTACTCTTTTTAGGAAAGAAATGCCTTGAGACGTTTTTGTGTTTGAATATTTCAAAAATAATAAAGAACTCAGGAAATGCAGAATTTTCTTAAGAAGGCTGTACATGGACTCTTATTTTGGGAGGGGAACCTTATGCACCTCTAGAGCGTTACACAAACCGCCTATCAAGAACAAACTTTCTCCGAAGGGCATTCAAATGCATAACAAATACCTCTTCCCGAGATGTGTTGAGAGCACTAGTTTTTTAAATATGGTGAAATCACTGTTATCCATGCTCAAAACCATCTTCTTTAGTGTACCTAAGTTAGAAATTCAACTTGTCTAGCACATACGAATCTAAACCAAAAACATCTACATGTGCACACCTCTGGCCAGAGGATCTAAAAATCTTTGGGCCTTGAAGGATGCTTTCATTCTCTCTTTGGCTACTATAAAGATCTGCTCTGCTTTAGAAAGCTTAAGAGGTACAAAGACTATGTTGAAAGCAATGTGGAAATCTAGTATACAAGAGCTATGGACAAATTATTTGGTTTCACAAGAAGGGGCTCTAAGGCTGAAGACTGTGAAAGCCCCAACTCCAAAATTCACTGAATGCTAATATTTCTATCACCCCGAAATTTAACTGTGGCAACTCAGCTCCAGCAACCTTGATTTAGTGATGAGTCACTGCCCTCTACATCATCAAGCCCAACAAAATTAGCAGAACAAATTAAATAGGGTTGGAATTGGCCCTCTCTACAGGGTCACCCCCAAACCTTTTGTCTTCCTCCTCCTACTTTTTGCTGCATTTTTGCTTGTTAGCCTTAGGGCTCTGTGCACTTTACCACTGCTAACCTGCGCTAAAGTGCTTATTATCTCTAATTAAAACATTATTTGAATGGCATATATCTAATTGGCATACTTCATTTACATGCAAGTCCCTTGTAGAGTGGTATACCATATATCCAGGGCCGGAACATTAAGTTCTATCTGTGGGCCTGCAGCACTTATTGTGCCACCTACTAATGTAGCACTTTAAAACATGTCCCAGGCCTGCCATTGCAGACTGAAGGCAGTGTCCCACTGCTATGTCGACTTGACATTAAAAACCCTTTGCCAAGCCTTAAACTTCCCTTTTGTAGGAAAGTACCCTCTTTTTGGCAGGTTACCCCCAATTTCTGCCTGATGTCAGTGAGTTTTTGACTGTCTCACTGGGATCCTGCTAGCCAGGACCTCAGTGCTTATACTTTATGGCCTGCTTGTCAGTGTGCTTCACTGTTTTCTAAATTGTCACTGGAGTCCTGCTAATCAGAACTCCACTGCTCATGCTCTCTCGCTCTCTCTTTCTAAATTTGTCACTACAGTTTAGTAACTCCATATTTCATTCCATTTGGCACACTGGGACCCCCCTTATAAGTCCCTAGTATATGGTACATAGGTACCCAAGGCATTGGGGTTCCAGGGAATCCTTATGGGCTGCAGCATAGGGAGACCATACAAACACTTCTTCATGATTGCCATTGCAGCCTGTGTGAAATAGTGCAAGCGCTCTTTCACAGCCATTTTCACTACACCAGGTCACTTATAAGTCACCTATATGTCTAACCTTCAGACCCTGAAGGCTAGGTGCATAGTACCCGTGTGTGAGGGCACCCTTGCACTAGAAGTGGTGCCCCCACGTCATCCAGGCCCATTTTCCCAGACTTCATGAGTGCAGGGACGCCATTATAAGTGTGCACTACTACATATAAGTCAATACATATATGTAGCTTCACAATGGTAACTCCGAATATGGCCATGTAAGGTGTCTAACAACTGGGAATTGAACCCTAATACTAAATCCAGTATTGGTTGCACAACCCCATGCACTCTGGGGGCTCCACCATGGCCCCCAGCACTACAATACCAGCCTTCTGAGGCTTCCACTGCAGCCCCAGCTGCTGCCACCACAGAGACAGGCTTCTGCCCTCCTGGGGCTTGAGCAGCTCAATCTCAGGAAGGCAGAACAATTCATTTGCCTTTAGGAGAGGGGTTTTACACCCTCTCCCATTGGAAATAGGTGTTGCAGGCATGGGAGGGGTGTCCTCCCAGAGCCTCTGGAAATGCATTGAAGGGCACAGATGGTGCCCTCCTTGCATAATCCAGTCTACACCGGTTCACAGACTCCCAGTCCCTGCTCTGGCACGAAACTGGACAAAGGAAAGGGGCATGACCCTCCCCTGTCCAATGCTACCCCAGGCGTGGTGCCCAGAGCTCCTCCAGAGTGTTCCTGGGTTCTGCCATCTTGTTTTCAGGATGGTCAGGGAACTCTGGGAGTGGTCAGTGCCACCAGGTGACGTCAGAGACTCCTCCTGAAAGGTGCGTACCTGGTTAGGTGACCAATCCACCTCTCAGGGCTATTTAGGGTCTCTACTCTGGGTGTTTCTTGAGATATGGA
Source organism: Pleurodeles waltl (assembly GCF_031143425.1). NCBI lineage: Eukaryota > Metazoa > Chordata > Amphibia > Caudata > Salamandridae > Pleurodeles > Pleurodeles waltl. The sequence goes on from NC_090450.1 coordinate 537,296,377, forward strand.
TTGCAAGACTCCAGCAGAAATCCTCTGCATCCTGTACTTCATCCTCTACCGAAGGATCAATCACTGACTGCTCCAAGAACTCTACAAAACTGCAACAAAGAAGCAAAGACAACTTCTGCATCCTTGTAACTTCAGCTCCTGCCACCAACTGCAACAGTTTCCAGTTTGTGCATCCTGCATCCTCCGAGGACTGCCTGGCTTCATCCTGCACTAGAAAAACCGAAGGAATCGCCTGTGGCATGACGGAGTCAGTTCCCTGCTTCAGGAGACACCTCTCTGCAATGACGACCAGTGGCTTGGGGCCGCTCTCCAGACAACAGGGGTGGATCCAGTGACACAGGTGGTGGACTAAAGTGACTCCGGCAGTCCCAACGTCCAGCTGTCCAATTTTTGTGGAGGTAAGAGCTTGCCTACCCATGCAAGACAGTACCCCGTGTACCCCGTGACTTGCAGTTGCCAAGGCTTGTGTGTGACCTTCCCAGAAGTTCTTCATACACAGCACAGCTTAGGCCCCCAGCACTCCATCCTGCGACACACAGCTTCCAGAGTGGTTCTCTGGCGGCGTGGGAATCCTTTGTGTCGTGCTGCGTGGGCCTCCATTGGCACCTTCTTTGTCCCCGTGCTGTGGGACTCCTGTGTGCACTGCCTGGTGTTCTGAAGGCTCTGAGTTGCTCAGGGCCCCCTCTGACTCCCTCTCCTGGGTAAAGGCCACCAGGTCCCTCCTGGTCAGCTCCATTTTCCACTAACCGCAAGCTGTGCGTTTACCAAGGCTTGTCGGCGGAATTCCGCTGTGCGAATCAGACTGCATTCATCCTTCTGGCATGGGGAATCTTCTGCACAAACCAGGAATCCGCATCTGTCTTCTTTGGTGCAATTCTGACTTTGTCTTCTCATCGGTGGTTCCACTTTTGAACTTTCATCTGAGTTAGCAGGGGCTCCTGTTCTCCTTGGACTCTTCAGTGCTTCTTGGACTTGGTCCCCTTCTTCCACAGGTCTTCAGGTCCAGGAATCCATCATTGGTGTTTTGCAGTCTCTTCTGGTTCTTGCATTATCTTCTATCATGACTTCAAGTGTGTTTTTAGGAAACTTGCTGTTTTATACTCCTGCTTTCCTGGGCTCTGGGGTGGGGTACATTACTTACCTTTGGTGTTTTCTTACACTCTCAGCCCCTCTACACACTACACTTGCCAAGGTGGGAAACCAACTTTCACATTCTACTATTTTAGTATATGGTTTGTGTTCCCCCTAGGCCCATTGCAACCTATGGTGATTTTCACTATTTGCACTATTTTCCTACTGTATACTTACCTGTTTTTGGTTAGAAGTGTATATATTGTGTTATTTACTTACCCCCTAAGGGGTATACCTTACAAAGTACTTTTGTCATTGTGTGACTAAAATAAAGTACCTTTACTTTTGTAACACTGAGTATTGTCTTTCATGTGTGTAAGTACAGTGTGACTACAATGGTATTGCAAGAGCTTTACATGTCTCCTAGGTCAGCCTGGGCTGCTCTGCCTACAGCTACCTCTAGACACTGACTACATTTTACTGATAAGGGATAACTGGGTCTGGTATAGGATGTAAGTAACTTTGGTACCCACTAAAAACCAGGCCAGCCTTCTACACCTTTTATTACATATAAGTCACCCTTAAATTTGGCCGTAGGTAGGGTGCTGTGTAATTAAAAGGTAGAACATGTACTTTTAAGTTTTACATGTCCTAGTAGTGAAAAACGCCCAAATTAGTTTTTCAGTTCTGTGGGGCGTACCCATCCCATAGTATAACATTAGAGATTCCTTATTATATTTACTAAGCTGTAATTCCTAAACCAGAGGTGGTAGTTATGTCATGTTTAGTATCTATGAACTTGTAATGATAAACCCTCTTCAATTGCAGTGTCTGATTTATCACTACAAGATTGAAAATGCCACATTTAGAAAGTTGGCATTTTCCGGTCCTTAACCCTCTGTGCCTGCAGCCTGCCTTAGGTCACACGAATGGGTATAACTCACAGTTGAGACTTTGTGAATTCACCCCAGACAGTCACACAATAGTGGGATTAGCAAAGCCTGATTGGGCCATTAACATTAAGTGACTTGATGGGGGGGGGGAGGCAGAGTTAAGCACAGCACCACTTGCACTTGAATAGGCTGGGCTCTGTCTGCACACAATATGCTTAATAACCCTTATTGTCAGCTAGGAGACAGACGAGGCAGGAAACTCCTGGAACTTCAAAGAACCTTTCTGAAAACTTTTCCCAAAATCTAGGAGCAGGGCACCAGGGTATAAAAAGAATGCTCTCAGGCCCACTATTCAATTCACTACTGTACCTGGAAATGACTCTCAGAGGACTGCCTGCTGCTGCGACCGGCTGTGCACTCTACCTGCTTGAAGCCTGCCTTAAACCTTCAGAGGTCAACCCTGCTGTGGACACCTGCATCTTCACCTGCATCCAGAACTTCTAGAAGTGACTCCAAAGGCTAGTTTGCTGGCCTCCTGTTCAGAGCTACAGGGTCATCCCATCTTGAACCCACACAAGGACGCAGCCTGAATGAGTCCTGAACCCACAAGAGGTCTCCATACACTCATGGACACTTGGTTATGATGCTTAAGATGAGTAGATATCTGTGGTTGGCACTTTTATCTTTTATGGATCAAATCTGTTTATTGTTTTCAAGTTAACACAGAAAGTACAACTCTTCACAATATTCCAATCACAATGCAGCAGTACTAGTCCGGAAGTATTGGAGCGACCCATAGCGATCATCTCCTGCATAGCCATGTCCGAGGGGGCCTCCTCCTCACCTCCTCCCTGCACTCCAATTCCTAGGAGGGTCACCCGCCCTCATGTGCTGCACTGTAAAGCGAACTCCACACATAGTAATACACAACATAAAATGATTAGTAAAACACCAACATTGTTTCCCTGAATCGGCCCTAGACATCCATCAGTTTCTCCAATCCCCCCACCCCCGCACGTTCCCGGCTCTCCCAAGAATCTCTCCAACAGACATACTCCCAGAAGCTCAGGTCAGTCCCAGCACTCTCAAGTAGGCCGGGCATGTCAACTCAGTGAACTCAGTGGATAAGAGCTGCAAGAATGGTCGCCACAAGCCCTTCAGATTACCCCCCCGCTGTTGTGAGGCCAGAGTAAGCTTCTCCATAGCCAGAATAAACCACAGCTTATGAAGCCATGATATATATGTCGGTATCCTGTCTGTACCCTACAACGCTAATATCAGCTGCAACGCCGCATTGAGGGCCAGGGCCATCTGCCGCCCTTTTAATGATCTCAGGGGGAAGGTGAGGGGATTGGGTAAACCCAACAAGGTATACAATAGGAATCTGGGGATCTTAGTACTAAACACTGCATCAATAGCATCTATGACACTCTCCCAGTATTTATGGAGCGTGGGGCAATGCCAGAGTAGATGCACAAGCGTACCCCTGCCCCCACACCCCCTCCAACAGAGGTTAGACTTAGTGGGATCCCAAGCGTGTATCCTTGCCGGGGTGAAGTACCAATAGGAGGCCACCTTATATGCTGTCTCTGTGCCTACCGCATTGTAAGCTGTATGATGTGTCCTATAAAAGATACTATCCCAATCTTCGTCAGAAAGCTCCCTTTCCAACTCCCTCTCCCATCGCAACTGTCCCTTAGACTTAGGCGGGCGCCCCTCCCCCTGCAGTATCCCGTAAAGCTCCGAGATCACACGTTTATCATCCTTCTTCAATAGGAGCCATTTCTCAAACGGCGTTAGCGGCCTATCTATTAATGCTCTATTAGCTGGCAACAGGGCCCAATGGCGTATTTGATAGTACATCATCCTGTCTGCCTCTGTTCAGCCATATGTCTGCCTCATCTGGTCAAAGGGGATCACTTCTTGCTCAAAGAGACTCCCCACCCTTTTACAGCCCCCTTCATACCAGCAGTGCAACGCTTCCACTTGTAGCCCCGGTTCAAAGTCAGGATTCGCACCTATAGGGGTCATCGGGGAGGGGAACTACGTCAGCCCCAATCGACCAGCCACCGCATCCCATACACGCAACGTTACCTCCGTGATCGGGGACGAATAAAGACGGCTCGCCCTGTGCCGACGACGGAGCCAGGGCTCCTTCCATATATGGAAGCCCGCCACCGCTTGGTCCATGAAGCACCAATGTTTCTCAGTAGACGGGCGACTCCACTCTAAAAGAAAACGCAACTGCGCCGCCTGAAAATATCGCAAGAGGCAGGGAAGCGCCAACCCTCCCACCCTATTGGGGCGATACAGAACCCGTCGTGGAAGACGCGCCGCTATACCCTCCCAGATAAATCTCAGAACCGCTGTTTGAAGGGTTGCAACCGTCCGGGGCGGAGGCGTCAGGGGAAGCGCCTGGAACACATACAGGACACGCGGCAAGATAGTCATCTTCACCGCTGCATCTCTGCCCAACTAGGACAGCTTGAGTATCCCCGAGGTCTCTAGATCTCGCTGCAAATCACGAACCAATTTAGTGTAATTCAAACTCCCCGTTCTAGCAACGGAAGGCGCCAATTCAATCCCTAAGTAAGGAAGCTGCAAGGCTGACCATACAAAAGGGTACCGGGCCCTCAGGTCGCTTTCATGCTCTGCGCTAATAAACAGACTCAGAACCTGTGGCTTATGCATATTCATCCTGTAGGAAGTTGGCTCTGTATGTATTATTTCAAAGTAAGAAATAGCATGCACAGAGTCCAAGGGTTCCCCTTAGAGGTAAGATAGTGGCAAAAAGAGATAATTCTAATGCTCTTTTTTGTGGTAGTGTGGTCGAGCAGTAGGCTATCACAGGGTAGTGTTAAGCATTTGTTGTACACACACAGGCAATAAATGAGGAACACACACTCAAAGACAATTCCAGGCCAGTAGGTTTTTGTATAGAAAAATATATTTTCTTAGTTTATTTTAAGAACCACAGGTTCAAGATTTACAAGTAATACTTCAAATGAAAGGTATTTCACTTAGGAACTTTAGATTAGCAAAATAGCATGTATAGTTTTCACACAAATGGCAATAAGCTATTTTAAAACTAGACAGTGCAATGTTCAACAGTTCCTGGGGGAGGTAACTGTTTGTTAGTTTTGCAGGTAAGTAAACCACCTACAGAGTTCAAAGTTGGGTCCAAGGTAGCCCACTGTTGGAGGTTCAGAGCAACCCCAAAGTTACCACACTAGCAGCTCAGGGCCAGTCAGGTGCAGAGGGCAAAGTGGTGCCCAAAACGCATAGGCTTCAATGGAGAAGGGGGTGCCCCGGTTCCAGTCTGCCAGCAGGTAAGTACCCGCGTCTTCGGAGGGCAAACCAGGGGGGTTTTGTAGGGCACCGGGGTGGACACAAGTCTGCACAAAAAGTACACCCTCAGCGGCACGGGGGCGGCCGGGTGCAGAGTGCAAACAGGCGTCGAGGTTTACAATGGAGTTCAATAGGAGACCTAGGGGGTCTCTTCAGCGAAGCAGGCAGGCAAGGGGGGGCTCCTCGGGGTAGCCACCACCTGGGCAAGGGAGAGGGCCACCTGGGGGTCGCTTCTGTACTGGAGGTCGGATCCTTCAGGTCCTGGGGGCTGCGGGTGCAGTGTCTTTACCAGGCGTCGGGTTCAATGAAGCAGGCAGGCGCAGTCAGGGGGAGCCTCTGGATTCCCTCTGCAGGCGTCGCTGGGAGGGCTCAGGGGGGGTCAACTCTGGCTACTCACAGGGTCGCAGTGAGTCCTCCCTGTAGTGTTGTTTCTCCGCAGGTCAAGCCGGGGGCATCGGGTGCAGAGTGCAAAGTCTCACGCTTCCGGCGGGAAACGTGTGGGCTTTAAAAGTTGCTTCTTTGTTGCAAAGATGTTTCTTCTTTGGAGCAGAGCCGCTGTCCTCAGGAGTTCTTGTTCCTTTTAGATGCAGGGTAGTCCTCTGAGGCTCCAGAGGTCGTTGGACCCTGTGGAACGCGTCGCTGTTGCAGTTTTCTTGAAGTGGGGAGACAGGCCGGTAGAGCTGGGGCCAAAGCAGTTGGTGTCTCCGTCTTCTCTGCAGGGCTTTCAGGTCAGCAGTCCTTCTTCGTCTTAGGTTGCAGGAATCTATCTTGCTAGGTTCTGGGGGAGCCCCTAAATACTCAATTTAGGGGTGTTTTTAGGTCTGGGGGGTTAGTAGCCAATGGCTACTAGCCCTGAGGGCGGCTACACCCTCTTTGTGCCTCCTCCCTGAGGGGAGGGGGGCACATCCCTAATCCTATTGGGGGAATCCTCCATCTGCAAGATGGAGGATTTCTAAAAGTCAAAGTCACCTCAGCTCATGACACCTTGGGGGCTGTCCTGACTGGCCAATGACTCCTCCTTGTTTTCCTCATTATCTCCTCCGGCGTTGCCGCCAAAAGTGGGGCCGTGGCCAGAGGGGGCGGGCATCTCCACTAGCTGGAGTGCCCTGGCGTGCTGTAACAAAGGGGGTGAGCCTTTGAGGCTCACCGCCAGGTGTTACAGTTCCTGCAGGGGGAGGTGAGAAGCACCTCCACCCAGTACAGGCTTTGTTACTAGCCAAAGGGTGGCAAAGGCACTCTCCCCATGTGGCCAGCAACATGTCTGGTGCGTGGCAGGCTGTCAAAACTAGTCAGCCCACACTGGAAGTCGGGTATGTTTTCAGGGGGCATCTCTAAGATGCCCTCTGGGGTGTATTTCACAATAAAATGCACACTGGCATCAGTGTGCATTTATTGTGCTGAGTAGTTTGATACCAAACTTCACAGTTTTCAGTGTAGCCATTATGGTGCTGTGGAGTTTGTGTATGACAGACTCCCAGACCATATACTCTTATGGCTACCCTGCACTTACAATGTCTAAGGTTTTGCTTAGACACAGTAGGGGCATAGTGCTCATGCACCTATGCCCTCACTTATGGTATAGTGCACCCTGCCTTAGGGCTGTAAGGCCTGCTAGAGGGGTGACTTACCTATGCCATAGGCAGTGTGAGGTTGGCATGGCACCCTGAGGGGAGTGCCATGTCGACTTAGTCATTTTCTCCCCACCAGCACACACAAGCTGCCAAGCAGTGTGTCTGTGCTGAGTAAGGGGTCTCCAGGGTGGCATAAGACATGCTGCCGCCCTTAGAGACCTTCCCTGGCATCAGGGCCCTTTGTACCAGGGGTACCACTTACAAGGGACTTACCTGGATGCCAGGGTGTGCCAATTGTGGAAACAAAGGTACAGGTTAGGGAAAGAACACTGGTGCTGGGGCCTGGTTAGCAGGCCTCAGCACACTTTCAAATCATAACTTGGCATCAGCAAAGGCAAAAAGTCAGGGGGTAACCATGCCAAGGAGGCATTTCCTTACACATCCGGAATCCCGAGACCCGGCCAAATTCATCAAGTATCCCCATAAGCGCAGGCAGTGAGTTTGCGGGCTCTGCCAGGGTAAGGATCACGTCGTCCGCATACAGGAAAATGAGGTGATCATCGCCCCTGAATTTCACACCAGTGATCTGAGGGCTATCACGCAGACGCTGCACCAGGGGCTCCATGTAAAGAGCAAACAGGAGAGGAAAGAGCGGGCACCCCTGCCGAGTCCCTCGTCGGATTGGGAACGGCAATGATAGCGTACCGTTAACCCGGACCGCAGCGCGAGGCGACTGGTAAATACAACTGATCCACGCCATGAAACCAGGGCCCAGCCCGAAGCGTTCAAGCACCCTAAAAAGATATGGCCAATGGAACCTATTGAACGCCTTCTCCGCGTCAATAGAAAGGAAGAGCGCCTCCCGGTGGGAATGATCTGTTTTGTCTAGAAAATGAAGCAGTCACTTCGTGTTATCGCTGCACTGCCTGTGGGGTATAAAACCTGCTTGATCAGGATCCACAAGACCCGCCATATAGTAATTAAGACGATGGGCAAGTATTCCTGTAAATAATTTGGCATCTATATTCGAGAGCGAGATCAGCCTATAGGAAGCGCACTCCTCAGGATCCTTCCCCGGCTTATGTATAACTACAATAGTGGCATCCAGCATACTGGCTGTTAGTACTCCAGATGCCCGGAAGGAGTTAAAATCCGCACCAATATCGGTACCAGCTCCACACAAAAGGTCTTATAAAAAAGTGCCGTAAAACCATCTGGGCCAGGGGACTTCCCCACCTGCAAGTGTGAAATTGCTGATATGACCTCTTCCGCCCTTACAGGTTGATCTAATGAAGCTGCCTCCCTCTCGCCCAGGGGAGTAATTGCAATAAAAATGCATCAGGGGCCACATTGCCCCTAACATCCGCCTCATACAATCCCTGACAGAACTCCGCAAACGCCTCCGCAATTTGATCGCTCGTTTGCGGTTCTGCTCCCGAGGGGGAACGGACCAGCTTTATCGTCGATGCTGTGCGCTGAGCTCGTAACCGGTGTGCCAGAAGCTTCCCACATCGATTGCTCCCAATGTAATACTTGTGCTTAAGGGGCGCAACCGCGTACTCCGCCCTGTCCCAATCTAGCCGTTTCAGCTGCTTCTTTACCTTCTCCAGCTCCCGCCAGATTCTAGGGGCACCAGTATGTTTATGGGAGCGTTCCAATACCGCCACCCTCTGTTCCAGCTCCTCCCTCATCAGCCTCCTTGCTTTATTATCCCTAGCGGACGACATCACCTCCCCTCTCACCACCCCCTTAAGGCCTCCCACAGCGTCCCCAAGCAGGTGCTCCCATCATCATTAAAACTAAGGTAATCCGTGATTGCACATCGGATCGACTCCACCGTTGCGTCATTCTGAAGCAACGAGTCCCTAAATTGCCAACCCGACACCCCCACCCGTTCCATGCCCATAGCAACCTCTACAGTGATAGGAGCATGGTCCGACAGGGCCCGAGGCTCAATCGCAGTCTCCTTAACTCGGGAGAGGAACTCCTGCGAAGCCAGGAAAAGGTCGAGCCTAGCATATGTCTTGGTCGCCGCTGAATAAAAGGAATAGTCCCTAAGCGTAGGATGCGCCCTCCTCCACACGTCCTCCAAGCCACACTCAGCCAGCCACTGGCGGCCTGCCGCTGTCAAGGACCCCGTCTGCGCATGGCGGTGACCGGAGCAGTCCAGATCATTATCCACCACCAAGTTAAAATCGTCCCCCACCAAAATGGCGCCATCCGGCGAGTGCAGCATCGGGGTCAAAGCCTGCCTCAGGAAGACTTCCTGCTGAGTATTAGGAGCATATGGGTAAGCAATAGTAAAGGAGAAGGCCCCCAACCTCATCCTTATGGCCAAAAACCTTCCTTGCACCTCATGTAATTTTGCCACTACTTCCCCAGGCAATGAGCGCGCAAGTAATATCGCAATCCCAGCATGTTTCGAGGAAGCTGAAGACCAGAATTGCCTAGGGAACCACTTAGAGTGCATGCAGTAGATGTCCTTCTGCACTAGGTGTGTCTCCTGCTACAGGCAGATATGACTCCCAGACCTCTCTAAGGCCGACAGGATCGCCAACATCTTAGTCGGACTGTTAAGCCCTCGGACATTCAAGCTTATACATTTAATAATCATGCATCAAGATGAGAAAAGCAGTCAAGAAGGGAGAAACCTTGAGGGAAAACCACACCCCAGACCAAACCACTCCGAACTTCGGGGCCAAACCACAACTCCACACAATAACCAGCATCTCAGGGAAGCACACCCACAACCGAAAAGTCCTCGCACATACATCTCCACGAGGTAAAGTCTCCACAGTGCTGTAGAACCACTCAAGTTCGTCGAACCGGGTCCGTCGACCCCGCCACCCTAACCCCTCTTGAACGGCCACCAGGCCGAAAATGATGCGACCCACAGCAGTCAAGCTCTCCTCGGACACCACTCCCTTAAGCATTAGTTCCAGCGGCCACGCTGCTCAAGACCAACTCCCGCTCCGACCTCAGCTCCGAAACCATGGGGCGCTGTAACTTCCTCCTTTTTCTCCTTCCGCTGCCAGCGCGGGCGATCCCCGCCAGCCGAGCCCACCTTAACGCCCGAGTCCTGTCTGACATTCTCCAAGCGTAGGATCCGGTTTGCCTCCGATATGGACCTCACCTGCCGGAGCTGATCCACCGGAAGACAAGGCGGAACGAGTGGCCCCAAGAGTAAGACACATCATTCGCTCGCAGATGCTCCGTAATGGGCTTGAATTCTCGCCGCCTCTGCAGGGTCCGTGCAGAAAGGTCCTGGAATAATTGGAGCTCATGGCCTCTGAAATACACCTGCTGAAGATTACGGGCCCGCTGCAAGATGCTCTCTTTAAGCCCATAGTTGTGAACACAGGCTAGAATATCCGGTGGTCGGTCTCCAGCCCCACCAGCGCGGCCCACTCGATGAACTCTGTCCAAGGTAATCTCCTGGGTCTCTTCCAGACCAAGTAATGAGCAAAACAGTCTCCAATGTCCTCCTTCTCAGCCCCCACCGGGACCCCTCTGATGCGAATATTATGCCTCCTCGAGCAGTTCTCTAAGTCCTCCACTGCTATCTGTAGGAGGTCCTGCTGCTCCCGCAGGCGGACGACCTCCTATTGCAGGCCCGCCACCTCCTCGCCGCGAGAGATCTCGCCGTCTTCCATCTGAGCCACTCGCTCCCCCAGGGACGTGACCTCGTCTCGTAGCTCTCTCACCTCTTGAGAAATGTCCCTTCGGAGATCCTGTATATCACTCCGGAGCGAGTCGAACAAGGAGGTAAGGAAGCCCTTCGTGACCGGGGAGCCCTCGTCCAGCTCCGTCTCCGCCCGCATATCTGGGGACTTCGTCGCCGGCGGTTCCTCACCCGCGCCACCCGTCGGGCTCCGGTCAACATTTCTCTGACTGATCGCTCCCGCTTAGACTTAGACGCTGCCATGTTTCTTGTGTGTTGTCTCAGTCGTGCAAGCGGCCCTCCTGGGCCCCTCACCTTTATCTTTTATTAGCTATTTTTAACCTTATACTTTAAAAATTCCAGTGCTACTTATTGTATTTTGATGGTTTTTGTGTCAAATAATTTGTTAAAACTTTCTCTATTTTTCTAAATTAGGCTGGGAATTTTGTGTTGTGTTTTCACTGTATTGCTGTTTGTGTATCACATAAAGACTTCCTTTGTATACTGTATAAATACTTAAAACATTGCCTGACTGCTGTTTTGTGCCAAGCTACCCAGGGTTAAGCACAGGTTAAATTAGTGACTTTTTGTTCTTCACCCTGCAAGGGATTGTGTCTGTTGCTTGACCAGGGCTTATATCCCAGTCAACCAACCACCACATTTCTCTCTAATAGTGATTAGGACCAGTCAGTAACGGAGTTCAAGATCGAAAAAAGTTAGACTTTTATTACAAAAATCTCAAAATAGGCAATACAGAGTAAAGCAGTAAATACTATGAAGGCTCGGATATAAAGTACAACTTTAGAAATCAGAAATCACCTAAATTCTTAGTCTTGTCAGGTTCATAAAAAAACATCAACAGCATCTCCATCCCGGAAGGGAAGTCTCTGAACAATCAAACAGATTCCTATGCGTAAAATTGGAAGTGTCTCCACTACACCCCAAAACCAGTTTTTTTTAATGAGCATTTTACGCATAAACAATGAGCAAAACTGTAGATTCAGCATTGCATGAATAGCAATAGCACATATCAGACAAATCAAAAGTGAGATGGTCCTTAAAAGTCTATCCCAATTCTAAGGTGGTCAAGAATCTTCCATTAGGTTCTATAGCACCAACAGTCCGGAGATGTAAAATATAATCTGAAACATCCTCAAACAAAGACTAGAATACTAGTATCAGTTACAACTATATTCAACATTAAAACTATTACTATGCGCAAATTATTAATTACCCAAAATTGCACATTTGAAAAAAACTTTAACAGAAGCATGGTAGCAGGCAGTGTCATGGCAGTAGCTGCCTGGATTGCTGAGCTCAAAGGGTCTGCTACATTGCTACAAAAAATAGGAATTGTGATTTTTACTGAACTTCAATTAGGAAATCTTAATTCCTAATGTCAGAAAGCTTACAAACTTCACATAGTGATTCATAATGGTGTTGTGTTAGAAATGGGGTTTCTGGTTGGCTAGGGTATGCACCTCAGCCAGGCAGAACCCACAACTTTAGTCATGGTGATTAAGTTACACACCAAAGTAACCGTGATCATGCCCTAGTAGCTTAGCACCGAGCAGTCAGGCTTATCCTCAGAGGTCATGTGTAAAGTGTTTGTGCAACACACTCACACCAGTCACACAATTAATACACCATGTAGGAAAGTGCCCCCTTTGGCATGGCTACCCCCACCCCACACACAATTTTTGCCTGATATTGATGCGGACTTGAGTGTGCTGGGACCCTGCTAACCAGGCCCCAGCCCCAGTGTTCTTTCCCAAACCTGTACCATTGCTCACACAAATGGCACACTCCTGGCACACAGTTAAGTCCTTGTAAAAGGTACCCATGGTACCAAGGGCCCTGTGGCCAGGGAAGGTCCCCAAGGGCTGCACCATGCATTACGCCACCATGAGGGACCCCTCACCAACCACATGCATGTTGCCTTTGCAGCTTGTGTGTGCTGGTGGGGAGAAAAGGGCAAAGTCGACATTGGACCCCTCTGAGGGTGCCATGTCCACAAACCACTACCTATGGCATAGGTAAGTCATCCCTTTAGCATGCCTTACAGCCCTAAGGCAGGGTGCACAAAACCACAGGTGAGGGAATTGCTGAATGAGCAATATGCCCATACAGGGTCTAAATCCATTCAAGTGCAGGGTGGACATATAAAGTATATTATCTGGGACTCTGTGTTTGCACCCTGCACCCGGACGTCTCTGCGCCGCGGAGGGTGTGTGTTTGGTGCTGACTTGTCGCCCCCTGGTTCGACTCTAAACACCTCAATATGAAACTTGTGGTTCTAGAAATAAAGTAACAAAATATATTTTTGCTATATAAAAACAATTGGTCTAGAGTTAGTCATTGAGTGTGTGCTTCATTTATTGCCTGCGTGTGTACAACAAATGCTTTGCACTACCCTCTGATAAGCCTAACTTGCTTGATCACACTACCACAAAATAGAGCATCAATATTATCTCCTTTAGCCTCTGTTAAGGCTCTGGGGAATCCCTGGACTGAGTGCACACAATATCTCATTTTGATATAATATATACAGAGCCAACTTCCTACACACCACAAAAGAGACTCCACACAGAATTATATATAAAAATATCCTTCTTATAGTGTGTGTATATCCTGAAAAGCACAATGCCACAAATAATAATAACTGTGCATAAACTCAGGTGAATGCAACATACATTAGAGCATGAAATGTTTCAATAAAATACCTGTCGCTGAGTATTACCATAAGCATATAGAAAACGATAACTATACACATTCTGCCAACACTGGGACTATACAGGGGTTAGAGTGATATAAATCAAAATCCAGCCGTTGTTGTGTAGCCGTTTTAGCTTCATACACGTTATTTTAGCGAACTAGGCCTGCCGCTGTGCACTTTAACCTAGATATATTTTATTCATCTTTGTTTATTATTTTAACAATAGCCATATTTGCGGTCTTGTTTTATTTTCTCTATCTAGCCTAAGCCAGCAACGTGTTCTTAAACAAGACATCTCGAACTCTGTGCTTTTCTAAACGGTGCAGTAAGATAGGTTGCCGGAAAATGTGGTAACACTTTGTCTCTAGTGTTCATAGAAACATACACACTCTTACGTAGGGATCTTTTCTTGGAACGTCAGCTGTCTTATTATAAAAACACTACTTTGACCCATGTACGTTAGATGGAGATTCCAGCCAGATGACAACGAACGTATGCTGATTGCTTCGCTGTAGCTGCTTATGCAGACTACAGACCTCTTGCTTAGGTATGAGGGATGAAGTCTTCCCTGGGGAACCTGAAGGGCAGAATTAGAGCTTAACATGCTGTGCTCTAACATGGCCTAGGGGGGACTATTGTTAATGATTTTAGTGACAATATGGTAGCGTTATTTTTATGCTTTACTCTCCTTGTCACAATTTTAATCAGGTCATCATTCATCGTCCTAGTTATTGCAGTGCATGCTTTACTATCTAAGATGCAGTTACTTCAATAGAACCTTATTGAATTCTATTCCACCTCCGATTGTCCTTGTATATGTGAGACTAATGTAACTGAGAGAAATGAATGAGAACTAAGTGACCACGATTTCCTTGAGGAGTCAATTATGTCATGCGCTTGGTTGCCCAATCATCCATGCTCAAGGGTGGAGATGAGGCACTGCTAGCTAGCCAGAACAAAATGCCGACAGGTGTCACCTGGAGTGGGTTCAGACTCAGTCCCCCCCATAGTGCAAGTTATTCTGCCACCCAAATCCAGTAGTCTCATTAGGATAATGAGAGCCTACGTGACACCTTGGATAAAGTGAAGCAGTCAAGTACCCCCAGAGGGCCAATACTACCACAGGCCCAGTCACAGAACAGTAACACAGTCAGTGAATACCCTGGTGCCCGGTCAGCATTGTGTTACAGGAGTCCCATCAACGAATCACCACGTTGTTAACATAATACATGGGGCACCCAGGGGGAGGGCTTCCTTAAGGGATTAGGGGATAAATGTTAATAGAACATAGGCATCTGCGCAACTACTTCATGTAGTACAGTAGCTTTGGTATCTGCGTACTCCTGAGTGCAGAAGGGCGGGTTTTCCTGAGAGACCTCACCCCGCGATATTACAATGATCCTGATGGCCCCAATGTGCGGTTGACAGGAAGAGCAAAGGGGGCACCCATTCTCCGCAGAAGTTGGGGGGGGGGGGGGGAGTGTTCCCCCACGTGAAGGTAAGGAAAGTGTAGCAGCCACGGGTATACAGAGCGGCTGCTCTTCTCCAAAAGCCACCTGCAGGAGCGGGACGAGGCAGCTTCCCCGGTGTCGGTGTCCAGGTATTCCCTTTTAGTGAAGTGTTTAGGAAGGCAGGGATGTCTAGAGGTAGCTGTGGATGAGCAGCCAAGACTTATCTCGGAGACATGCAAAGCTTATGCAATACCACTATAGTCACACAGCACTTACATGAAAGAACCACACAGTGTTACAAAAATAAAGATATTTTATTATAGTAACACAAGTACTATACTACTGAATAGGCAATCCCCCAACACTATTATATACACATCGGCAATCAGTAAATAGCATAGAAAGCAATAAGCATTGGTAAAAGCAATAGTAAATAGTGAGGGCCAAACCATATACTAAAAAAGTAGAATGTGAAAGGCAGTTCCCCAACCAAGCAAGTGGAATCTTTAAAGGAGAGCTGGAGGAACTAGGAAACCCAAGAGATGAGAACCAGTGTGACCCCCAGCGACCAGGAGAGCAGAGGTAAGTACCTAGTTTTCCCCCAAACCAAAAGGGGGACTTTGGAAGAGGATTATGGACAACCCAAAGGTGGAACCTGACAGAAGAGAGCTTGCAAAGGAAGGGGGCCATGTCCAGTTTGAGTTGGAATGTCAGGTTGGGGCAGGAGCCACTACCCACCCTTCTGTGGATGCAGGAGCAGGTCGACGGTGGATGAAGAAGGTTAGCAGTGCAGCACAGGAGCCGAAGCAGAGTCCCAGGAGTGATGCAAATAAGGTCCCATGTTGGCAGTCGAGATGCAGTCAGTGGTGTTGGAAAACCACCAACAAGCCTTGGAAAATGCATGAGTCGGAGAATAAGGTTATGCAAGACTGAAGAGGACCAGCAACGTCCAGGGGACTCAACGCAAGGAGGGACTCTGGGGTGACCCACAGCAGTTGGGAGAGTCACAAGAAGAGGAGGCAAACCCCACAGGCATCCCACTGGCAGCAGGCACAGGAGCTGCAGTGAGGCCCACTCAGCACACCTGGAGGAGCGTCCCATATCGCTGGACGAGCAGCCAGGAGACTATGCGATGCGGGAAAAGTGCTGGAGGCCGGGGCCACATGGAGCCTGAAGATCCCTTGGAGGAGCAACAAACAAGCCTTGGTTGCTGCAAGAGTTGCGGTGCAGAGGGTTACTGTCCCACAAGGAGAGGCAAGGGCTTATCATATCCCAAGCTGGTAGAGAGGACCAAGGGGACCACTTCAGACCACCACCTGTGATGCAGGAACCACGCAGCTCTGGAGCAGAGAAGATCCATGCAGGCGGTCGTCATTACAGTTGGTGTTTGCGGATTTAGAGGAGTGACTTCTTCACTCCAAGGGAGATTCCTTCTTACTTCTTGTGCAGGCTGAAGACTCGTCGCCCTCATAAGATGAACAGCTGGGGAAATGTTGCAGTTGCTGAAAGGAGCCAGAGAAACAATGTTGCAGAGCGGTGTCGTCGCTGAAGTTGCAGATTGTTAGATCTTGGAGGGTCCAGTTGCAGTCCCAGATTAAGTAAACGATGCATAGGAGTCCTGCTGGAATCTTGCATGTCGAATCTGAGGACCCACCCAAGAGGTGGACCCTTAAAAGCCCAGGAAGAGGGTTCGTCACCCAACAGGGTAACCACCTATGAGGAGGGGGCTGCGACGTTACGTACCTGACCTGCCCACTCGGATGCTCCCAGGGGCTTCTGCCCACCTTGGATTCAAGCTTGTAGAATCAAGTGGCCACCTGCAGGAGCTATGGGCACCACCCCTGGGGTGGTGATGGACAGGGGAGTGGTCACTCTATTTTTCTTTGTCCAGATTTGCACCAGAGCAGAGACTAGGGGTCCCTGTACTGGTGCAAACCGGTTTATGCAAAGAGAGCACCAAATGTGCCCTTCAAAGCATACCGGTGGCTTAGGGTGGTTACCCCTCCCAAGCCAAGTAACACCTATTTTTAAGAGAAAAGGTGTTGCCTCCCTCTACCACAGGAAATCCTTTATTCTGCCTTCCTCTGCCTGAGCTGGTCAAGCACCAGGAGGGCAGAAACCTGTCTGAGGGGTGGCAGCAGAACAGACTGCCCAGAAAACCCCAGAAGACTGGTAGGAGCAATGCTGGGGGTTCTCTACGGAGCCCCCAGAATGCATGGAATCATATACCCCAATATTGTTGCCAGTATTGGTTGTGATTCCAACATGTTTGATAGCAAACATGCCCAGGTTTGTAGTTACCGTTATGTAGCTGGACACAGGTAGGGTCCAGTACACAGGCAAAAATGGATTTGCAGCACTTATGAAGTCCAGTGTAATGGGGCTGGATCTCCCTCACAAACAGGTACCTGCACCCTGCCTTTTGGGCTAGGAGGGACTACCATAGGGGTGACTTACAGTGACCTGGTGCAGTGATCTATAGTGAAAGGGTGCATGCAGCTGTTCACGCAGGCTGCAATGGCAGGCCTGCAGACACATTTTGCATGGGCTCCCATGGGTGGCACAATAGATGCTGCAGTCCATGGGGAACACCTGGTGTCCCAATGCCCTGGGTACCTAAGTACCATATACTAGGGACTTATATGGGGGCACCAGTATGCCAATAGTGGGGTCCGTAAAGTCCTATGGAACCAAATTTAGAGGGAGACAGCACAATCACTGGGGTCCCTGTTAGCAGGATCCCAGTGAAAACAGCTAAAACACACTGGCAGCAGGCAAAATGAGGAGGTAACCATGCCAAAAAGAGGATACTTTTCTACACGCTCTCTCTCAGCCTTTGGGTTCATTGCGCGACAGCTGGAACACGACTTTGGGTTGTGGTCATGCTGGATGCACCACAGGTAAACAAGGTGCAAGTCCGTCACTGACATTTGCCAGTGACAGGCACCGCAGAACTTGAAGCCGGGCTTCCTAGATGAAATCCTGCCACACTAGGCGGTAAACTTCAAAAAACCTTTGACAATATTTTGAAAAAAGCGCAATCAAAAAATTACTGAAGGAGTAGCTCTTCCCAGATCCGCGCAGACTTGTGTGGAAAGAAAAGAAGTTACGTTAGCGTACCTGGGTTGCGCTTATATAGGTGTCACTGATGTCAGTTCTGACGTGGATGACATCGATGACGCACACAGAGCCTAACAACGCCACCTACCAGTGCGCTGGGTACTGCTCATGAAAAATCTTCGGGCTCCAGTCTACCGCCTGGGCTATTTCTAAGGTAAGGAATCTGCAGCTAGAGTTTTCTATCAGATAATTGATTTGCCAGGGGTCAACAGTCTCGAGAATCGCACTGTAGCTCCATTGTACTTAAAGAGTTCAAATGTGAAGTGTACCTTCTCTGCAAATTTGCAATATCTGTTAACTAGTATATCCATTACAGAACATGGTTTCCACCCAGTTGCCATCAGAGTAAATGTGAATTCATCATTAAATGGGAAAAAGAGCTCGGACGTTGCTCAGCTTGGCTGCAGGATTTCTCTCAAAACCTTTGTTTTATTCTTAATGGAGGGCAGCTGTAAATCTAGTACCTTGGCTGTCCTCCGAAAAAGCACTACCAATGAGGCACTTTCTTCCATTAGTGGTCCATGTGACGAATTAAGCTCTATCACAAGGGAGGTTACAAGTCCATCGGGATTCTGTAAATGAAGGTATAAGGCATCATCATTGAAACAAGTGGGAAGCCAGCAATCCCATTTCACCATCCTCATTAATATCCTGGGCTACTCACTTCTCTGTTCTAGGATCAGGGTCAGAACCACAAATATAAAGGAGTCTCTGCTGAAACCCACTACACAGTAGAGGCACTGGATTGGAGTCACTGTGCATGTCAACAGGTGAAGCTTTTGTAATTTCACGGTGTGACATGGGTCAGGCTTTAGAGACAACTGGTTTGGAATCTTATACGGGCACTGGCACCGAACCACCCACCGGCACCAGTGCCATCAGCACGAGCAGGATAATAGGACCATAGAATTGTGTACCGGAGTCTGTACTGACCACGACGTAGGCTTAAAGGGGACAGACAGTGGCAGTGAGGGACTTGCTGGCAGTAACCTGTCTGGGGCCCAAAGGCACGCCAAAGGGAGCCAGACATACTGAAATTTTGCAACATGGGCTCTTTAAAGGCCTTAATCTGATGGCGAGTCAACAACCACCTGGAAAACTTAAGGTGTATTTGGACCAACTGAGGAGTCTGGTCCTTGGTCAGAGACGGCAAAGGAGCACGACTTACATTTTGACACCATAATGCCTTCTCTCTGGAGGATGGGGTTGAGTCAAGGTACACCTTTCTGTGTGTGTGCTTCTACTTGGACTTCGCGCAGGACCTGCACGAAGACTGCGTCGTCTTCTTGTATGAGGCAACATATAACTTTGCTTCTCAGTCTAAACTTTCTTCAGGTGCATTAGAGCATTTATTACACAGCTCAAGAGTCGTGTACGAAGCTCAGACAGCAACACACTGCATGTGGGTTCATGATTGACATCTACTTTCTGAGGCTGCTGCACAGCTTAAATCAAGTAGTTTTCAGTGGTAACATTGTTCCTTGACACTGTTTGGAGTTGTCAGAAAAATGACAAAGTTGGTAGCGGAGCTCCTAATCCGCATCAGAAGGCATGGAAAGAAAAGAAGAAATGGTTTCTTA
Organism: Pleurodeles waltl; assembly: GCF_031143425.1. NCBI lineage: Eukaryota > Metazoa > Chordata > Amphibia > Caudata > Salamandridae > Pleurodeles > Pleurodeles waltl. Next base: position 537,315,788 of record NC_090450.1, read on the forward strand.
CCTGTAACTCCAGTTCTCTCGTAGGGGTATTTCCATGATAGTCATAAGCACTGAATAGTTCCGCGCGCCTGCGGGGACCCCAGAGCACTGTTGTGTAGTATATTCTTAAGTGCAATCATCAGCTCCTTGACAAAAAGGTCTGTGAAAAACACTTAAGAATAACAATGTGCAGCCTATGTGAACAGCTACACAGGCCAAATTGTTAGAAGAAAAAAACAGTTGTAGTGTAAATTTCACGTTTAAACCTCTATTTATTCTATAAATACATAAATAAATACATTCTCATATTTTATTTACACCTCTCATGAGAATAAAACAATGTAGGGCAGTGTAGCCCATAGGCTGCCATTATACAGAATGAAAATAGAGCTGTGCCTTTAAGAAAGTAAAGTCTTCCTGTTTCCCATCATGCACAGCAAAAGGCAGTTGCCTCAGTTCTTTTTTGGAGGCTATTAACCTGACATGAAGAAAAAACAAAACATTTGTTGGAGTACCAACCTCCATAATATTCATGTTCTATGTCAACTCCACCGGGGAGGAGGGAGGGTTGCTTATGACTATCATGGAAATACCCCTACGAGAGAACTGGAGTTACAGGTAAGAAACCATTTCTTCTCTCGTAGGGGATTTCCATGTATAGTCATAAGCACTGAATAGAGTAGCAAGCCCATCCCCATAACCGCGGTGGAGTAGATATAAGAATACTGAGAAAAACATGAATCATGCAAACAAATTCTTGAGCAAAGCCTGCCCAACCTGAGCATCTGCCCTAGCGTCTGTATCAAGGCAGTAATGCTTAGTAAAGGTATGGACCGACCTCCAAGTGGCAGCCTTGCATATTTCTGCCAAAGGGACATTTCTCATCAAGGCTACAGTAGCTGCTTTCCCTCTGGTAGAGTGGGCTTTTGGCCTACCACCAAGGGATTTGTTTGCTAACTGATAACATAACATTATACATGAAACAATCCACCTGGATAAAGATTGTTTAGATGTACCCAAACCTGTTCTGATTGGGCCATAGTTAATAAAAAGCTGTTGTGATTTTCGTAAGCTTTTTGTCCTGTCCAAGTAAAATTTCAATACTCTCTTTACATCCAGAGAGTGCAGAGTTCTCTCAGCAGGAGTAGCTGGATTCTGAAAGAAAGTCGGTAATGAAATTGTTTGGTTCACATGGAAGTCGGAGACTACCTTAGGTAAAAATTTTGGATGAGTTCTCATTACCACTTTTGCAGAATGAAAAACCGTGTAGGGTTCCTGAGCGCAAAGGGCCTGGATTTCGCTGACCCTACGCGCTGAAGTGATTGCCACCAGAAAAGCAGCTTTCCATGTGAGATGTTGCAGCGATGCCTTATGTATTGGCTCGAATGGCGGCAGCATCAGACGTGATAAGACAACGTTCAGTTCCCATGGAGGAGAAGGCTTTCTAATGGGGGGAAAAAACCTTCTTTAAACCTTCTAGGAAATCCTTAATAATCGGAATCCGAAAAAAGGAAGTTTGTGAAGGACTCTTTCTGTATGCTGTGACAGCCGCCAAGTGAACTTTTATTGACGACAGTTGTAAGCCCGATTTTGCCAAACTTAACAAGTATGGCAGGATAGATTGTTCTCCACAGGAAACCGGGTCAATGTTGTTGTGTAAACACCAAATGCAGAATCTCTTCCACTTGCTTGCATAGGCTGATCGTGTGGAAGGGCGCTTTGCTTCCTTCAGAATTTCCATACAATCCTGAGGTAGGTTCAAGTGTCCATATTGCACTAGCTCAGGAGCCATGCTGCCAAACTCAACGATGAGGGGTTGGGATGAGATATCTGCCCTCTGAACTTCGTGAGAAGGTCCGGACGATATGGTAGCCTGATGTGTGGTTTGAGTGACCGGTGAAGAAGGTCTGGGAACCACCACTGGCGTGGCCACTCCAGGGGAAATTAGGATCATTTTGGTCTGAACATTGGACAGCTTCTGGAGGACCGCCGGAATCAGGGGAAGCGGTGGAAAGGCGTAAAGAAATGCTCCTGACCAGCTTATCCACAGGGCATTCCCCAGTGTCCCTGGATGGTAATATCTGGAGGCGAAGTTTTGGCATTTTTTGTTTTCTGGGGTTGCGAATAGGTCTGTAGAGGGGGTACCCCAGAGTGCGAAAATGGAATGAACGACGTCGTCGTGTAGTACCCATTCGTGGTTCTCGTCCATTACCCGACTGAGGGCATCCGCTTGAACATTCTGGATGCCGGGCAGGTGAGTTGCCACTAGTGACAGGTTCCTGGCTAGAAGCCAATGCCAGATTGTCTGAGCCTCTCTGGATAAAATTCTGGACCTGGTGCCTCCTTGTTTGTTCACGTAGTACATAGTGGCCACGTTGTCTGTCTGGAGAAGGAGAGTTTCCGTTCTCAGAGAGGGAAGGAAGGCTTTGAGCGCAAGGTGGACTGCGCGAAGTTCCAGCAGGTTGATGTGATAGAGACTCTCTCTCTGTGACCACTCGCCTTGGACTCGAAGATGTTCCATGTGCGCCCCCCATCCGATCAGTGACGCATCTGTTACGATGGTTTGAGATGGGGGCCGTTGTTGGAACGGAATCCCCACCAAGAGATTGCTGGGTAAACACCACCACTTGAGGGATTGTAGGGTGTGAGGAGAAAGAAGGACTTTGTTCTCCCAATCGTCCCTCAGTTGACACCACTGATCCTCCAGGTTTTCCTGCAATGGTCTCATATGGAGGCGAGCATTGGGAACCAGATGGATACAAGACGCCATCGAGCCCAGTAGAGAAGCTATTATTCTTGCAGTGGCTTGAGGTCTTTCCTGCAGTTGTTTGCACTTCTGGAGAATCGATAACCGTCGTTCCTCCGAAGGAAACACCTTTCCTAGCCTGGTATCTACAATGGCCCCTAAGTAATGCAACCTCTGAACAGGTGTTGCTGTAGATTTCAGGAGATTGACTTGAAGACCAAGTTTTTGCAGCAGTTGTAGAGTCCATTCGAAATGTTGCTGTGTCTCGAGACAACTGGAGGCCTTTATGAGCCAATCGTCTAGATAGGGGTAGACGAATATTCGCTGTTTCCTCAAGTGGGCGGCTACTACCGCCATGCATTTGGAAAAAGTTCTTGGCGCTGATTTTAGGCCGAAAGGTAGAACTGCAAATTGGTAATGGCGTTTTCCGACAGTGAACCTTAGGAATTTTCGATGTTTCTTGGTTACTGGGATGTGAAAGTAAGCGTCGCAAAGATCTATCGCACATAGCCAGTCGCCCTGACGTAGATGTGGATAAATTTGGTGTAAGGCTAACATCCTGAATTTTTCTTTGCGAATCCATTTGTTTGCTGTCCTCAGATCTAAGATGGGACGAAACTCTTGTTTGTCTTTTTTCGGTACAAGGAAATATCTCGAATAAATCCCCTTCCCTTGCTGGCTGATGGGAACGGGTTCTATGGCTCTTTTTTGCAATAGGATATTGACCTCTAACTGTAGAGCTTCGAGATGGCGGTTGGCTGTTTTGGGTGGAACAGATGGTGGAGGACTGGTGAATCTGAGAGCGTAACCATGTCTCACAATATTCAATACCCAGGCGTCTGTTGTGATGCGTAGCCACTCGTCCAGATGATTTGAGATACTTCCCCCTACCGGAGTGGATAACGGAGGAGGGGGAAGCAAAGATTCAGGGCTTAGACGTGGGAGCCTGTCGAGTTGCCTGAGTTTGAGGTGTTGAACGACCCCTTGTCGACCTTCGCTGAGTAGAGAAACCCCTTTGATACTGCTGTTGTTGCTGTTGCTGGGGGCGCGAAGACATCCAGTGTGGCGACTGATACCGGTGGGTGAAAAGTCGTCGTTGATATGGCCGGAAAACCTTTCTTTGTTCTTTCGGTCTTTCCATCCCTACCGCTTTCAAGGTATCTAGTTCAGCTTTCATTCTAGCCATCTCGTCATCGGCATGAGAACCGAACAAGGTGGAGCCCGAGAAAGGCAGGTTTTGTATTCTCTGCTGCGCTTCAGGTTTGAGTGATGTAAGTCTCAACCATGCATGCCTTCTGAGCGCTATCCCGTGTGCATAATTGTGTGCGGATAGCACCGAAGAGTCAGCTGCAGCACTTATAATTTGGTTAGACACCATGGATCCCTCACCCACGACCTCCAGGAAATCTTCCCTTTTATCCTTAGGAAGATGTTCCGCAAACTGTATTAAAGAGTCCCAGAGGGCACGATCGTACCGCCCTAATAACGCAGTAGCGCTGGCTGCCTTCATCGTGACGGCTGCAGTAGAGCATACTTTTCGTCCTGCAGCATCTATCTTTCTGCTCTCTTTATCTGGAGGTGAAGAAGAAGATGGTGAGGTTGAATGCAGTTTCTTTGCCGCTACTATGACCACCGAATCAGGAACTGGGTCCGACCTCAAGAATAGAGGATCTTGTTCTGGTGGACGATATTTTTTAATAAGTCTGGAAGGAGCAGACTTTGTTGCGGCCGGTGCAAGGAAAATATCCATTGCTGGTTCAAGGAGACCTGGAACCAGTGGAAGCAAAGGTCTGGAAGATGTCCTGTGATGCAAGGTCTCGAAGATCACTGACGTCGATGGGGCAGGTACCGCCAGCGGGATGTTCAGCTTGGTTGCCCCTCGTACTAAGACCTCCTGGAACGTATTCACATCATCTATGGGGGACACTCTCGGGGACGGTGAGTCCGATAGGGTTGGAGAGTAGTCCCGTGTAGACGAAGAAGAACGCCTGTGATGTGAATGCTGAGATCTCTGTGGGTCATGACGGTGTCGAGAGGAAGAAGAGCGTCTAGAGGAATGTCCCGAACGTCTTACAGACCGCGTTGGAGTCCTCAAAACAGACTCTACAGGCGGAGCCGGAAGAGGCGCCGTAGGTGTTACCGGCGTCTGTGGCAATGGTGATTGTCGAGGAGAGAGTTGTGGAGACGCTGGAAGGAGGATGATTGAAGCCGAGGATTCTGAGGTTGTATAAACCCTCCTAGGTCTTTTTGATTGTCTCGACGTCGACACACTCCTCGACGTCGAAGTACGGTGACGGCGAGTGTCCTTCGCCGTCGATTCTTCTCGCCGTTGAGAATCTCTCGACGACGACCCTCGACGTCGCCGTGATGACGGTGAACGTCTACGACGTCGAGCACCCCTCGACGTTGATCGATCTCGCCGTTTCGACGGCGAACCGGATTCAGATCTCCTCGACGTGGAACGTCCTCGCCGTGTCGACGGTGACCCAGATCTCGACGGCGAAAGTCCACGCCGTCTCGACGGCGAAATCGTCGTCGACGGCGAGCGATGTCTCTTTCTCGCCGGCGAACCACTCCTCGACGGCGAGCATGTTGGCGCCGTTCCTTGCCTCGACGTCGACGCCCTCGACGTCGTCGGAGACCTGTGCCGTTTTTGAGCCGGTCTGGTCGGAGTTATAGAGGAACCAGTGTGAGCCCTGGTAGAAGACTGACCTTCTCCTCGCTCTGTGGTAGAATGACCACTTTTCCTCCTGTCCTCTTTCGCCTGGAGTCGGATCTTCTCCCTGTCACGAAGGGTCCTTCTGGAGAAGGTTTTGCAGATGTCACACGACTCCGGTTTGTGGCTGGATGGAAGGCAAATTATGCAGACCCGATGTGGATCTGTTTTGGCCTTTTTTCTGCCACAAGAAGGACATTTGTCAAACAGTGAAGGCATTTCTGAAGTAGAAAAACCTCAAAATTCTGTCAGAATCTAACAGAAAAAAGCAGAAAATTATCACTCAATGTTAAAAACGTCGAGTGAAAATGAAATTCAAAAGATTTTAAATGAATTTCTGTCACAAAAGGATTTTGTGAGGTAGAGCTCAATGCTTCAGGGTCCTGTCAGAAAGGAGCCGGAAAAAAGAACTGAGGCAACTGCCTTTTGCTGTGCATGATGGGAAACAGGAAGACTTTACTTTCTTAAAGGCACAGCTCTATTTTCATTCTGTATAATGGCAGCCTATGGGCTACACTGCCCTACATTGTTTTATTCTCATGAGAGGTGTAAATAAAATATGAGAATGTATTTATTTATGTATTTATAGAATAAATAGAGGTTTAAACGTGAAATTTACACTACAACTGTTTTTTTCTTCTAACAATTTGGCCTGTGTAGCTGTTCACATAGGCTGCACATTGTTATTCTTAAGTGTTTTTCACAGACCTTTTTGTCAAGGAGCTGATGATTGCACTTAAGAATATACTACACAACAGTGCTCCGGGGTCCCCGCAGGCGCGCGGAACTATTCAGTGCTTATGACTATACATGGAAATCCCCTACGAGAGAACAGATGTTAGAACGCAGAGATGGTGCTCATATATGGCTCCATTCTGTCACTTTCTAGGTAGTATAGAATGGAACCTGCGTAGAACTGCACAACACCACCTACTGGCATGTGGGTGCATTGCTACAACATTTTCCAGATTCAGTCTGGCGTCTGAGTATATTCTAAGGTGAGGCATCTACAGTTAAAGGCATTCAACGGAAAAGCTGTTAATTTGGCTGTTTGTTTCAGCTATCTCGATTCTCTTAGACCACTAACTCGTTCAAAGTGTTTTAAAAATAGGTTGAAGCAGAGGTCCCGAAAAACTGATGTCTTGGGCTTTGGTGAGAAGGTAATTCAGTTATCTTTTGTTTCATGGCAGCAAAATAAAGAGTAAATACATTGTTATGTGCAAGTCTCTACACATCCTGGCTTCATGTTTTTTCATGATAGAAAACAATTGGCTTTGTTTCAACAGTTACCAGGTTTAACATTAAGCTAGGGGAGATCACAAAATGTTTAGATCATATCGAGATGTCCAACCCACCAATTTCAATGCCATTACTCTCCACAGGTTCACATACTGAAATAGTGGCGCTACACAACAGGATTAACATACTATTGCCATTACTCTATCCAAGGCCAGAGACTACCTCAATCTCATTCCACATACAATGTTTCAACATTGACCAGTCAGACACTGCACAACTGCTCTCTCACAGACTGAGCATCTCTGGGCCTATTTAGTCATAATTATTAGAAACACTTCCTGTGAGACGCCTGCTCTACACGTGACACAACACAGAATCTGTGCCTTTATGTTTACATCTTACAAGGGAGAATGGGCAGCACACCTTTATTAAAACTACGCAAAATAAAAGAAATGTCTATTGCTAACGCCTGTAACAGTACTAGTCATTAACTGTAAAAATGATAGAGTATGCCTTTAAAAGATGCACTACAACACAGATAACCACCCTCAAAAGGGACCTCTCAAGTCACATCAATAAACAGCATCTTTAGATTCAGACTTGACACAAACATTTACAGCACAATCCTTACATCCTTTCTCCAGTCACATTACACATGAAACCTACAGATATAACAAAATGTCTATGTTTAATTTGCTATACTCTGTGAAGCAACCAGGTTCTGATTTCTGACTTACCAGAGGAATGTCCACCCCCCAGAGTTCTCCCCCCAGCTTGCAGTTTATCTGCAATAGGATCTTCTGGGCAATACTTCTCAGTTTGTTAGGTTGTGAAATGGTCCTTGCATTAACCACCTGGAGAAAAAAAAAGCGTAAAGTTGTTATCAAGTAAAAAAGATTAATAGCTCCTGGAAACACAAAATTAAACTGAGGCAGCTGTAGGAAAGGAGCAAATTTCTGACGTAGTTACCCCCATTTTATGCCTGGTATCAGTATGTTTAGACTGTAGTACACTGGAATCCTGCTAACCAGGACCCCAGTGTCAGTGTTTTAATTCTCCCCTAACTTTAGTTGGTAAGTAACCTTTACACCCCACAATTGACATACTAGTTCACCCATACAAGTCCCTAGTATGTGGTATATAGGTACACAGGGCATTACAATCAATCAGATATTTGTATAGCATGGCTTATCACTGAGGGGGGGGGGGGGGGTGGGGGTGGGGGGGGTCTCAAGGCGTTGGTTGGGGGACGCAGATCAGTCAAAGAGCCAGGTCTTGAGGTCCTTTCTGAACTGAGCTAGCGAGGGGGACTGCATGAGATGAAGCAGCAGCATGTTCTTGGTCTGTGCAGTGAGGTAGGAGAAGGATTTTCCTCTAGCAGTGTTCTTCAGGATCCTAGGGCTGGTGGCGAGGGCCAATTGGGCAAAGTGAAGTTGTCTGGGGGGTGTGTAGAAAGAGAGGCGGAGGTTGAGGTTGGCAGGTCCGATGTTGTGTAGGGCCTTGTAAGCATGTGTCAGGAGTTTGAAAGTGGTGCATTTGTTGACAGGGAGTCAGTGTAGGTCTCTCAGGGAGGCAGAGATGTGGCTGTGGCGGGGGATGCCCAGGATGAGTCTGGCCGTGGTGTTCTGTATTCTCTGGAGTCTTGTTTGGAGTTTCTTGTTATGCAATATAGAGTGCATTGCCGTAGTCGAGTTTGCTTCTGACGAGTGCATGGGTGACAGTTCTTCTCGCTTCAATGGGAATACACTTAAAAATCTTCCAGAGCAGGCGGAGTGTGTGGAAGCACGAGGATGTGATGGCATTGACTTGGCGGGCCATAGACGGCGAGGAGTTGAGAATGATGGCGAGGTTGTGTGCATGGTCTGTGGGAAATGGGGCAGTTACGACAGCAGTGGGCCACCAGGAGTCATCGCAGGTGGTAGGGGTGGGGCCCAGGATGAGGATCTCCGTCTTATCCATGATGAGCTTGAGGTAGCTGTCTTTCATCCAGTCGGCAATTGCCTTCACTCCGTTGTGAAAGCTGCTTTTGGCTGTTGATGGTTCATCGGTGAGGGAAAGAATTAGCTGTGTGTCTTCGACATATGAGAAGATGTTGAGCCTGTGGTGTCTGACGATCTCGGCAAGCGGGGTTAATGTTGACCTTGAAGAGGGTGGGGCTCAGAGAAGAGCCCTGACTGACTCTGCAGCTGGTTTCTGTCTGTTTGGCGGTGAAAGGTGGGAGCCTGACTCTCTGGGTTCTGCCAGTGAGGAGGGAGTGGTTTCACTCCAAGGCTTTGGTGAGGATGCCGGTGTCGTGTAGTCTGGTGCATAAGGTGGTGTGGGAGATGGTATCAAAAGCGGCAGAGAGGTCAAGGAGGATGAGGGCAGCTGTTTCGCGTTGGTCCAAAAGGGTGCAAATGTCACCCATGGCTACTAGAAGTGCGGTTTTGGTGCTGTGGTTGCTCCTGAATCCGGATTAGGAGGGATCTAGGATGTGGTTTGTCTGGATGAACTTGGTGAGCTATGTGTTGATCGCTTTTTCAATTACCTTGTCTGGGAAAGGTAGCAGTGAGATTGGTCTGTAGTTTTTCAGCTCCATCAGGTCTGCGGAGGGCTTCTTCAGTAGGGGGTTTATCTCTGCATGTTTCCAGTCATCCAGGAAAGAGGCTGTCGCAATGGAGCGGTTGATGGTACAGCATGGTTCAGGGGCAATGGTGGTGCCAGCTCGGCTGAAGATGTGGTGGGGGCATGGGTCCGAGGGTGCCCCGGAGTGGATAGGACTCATGAGCTCCAGGGTGTCTCACGGGGTGAGGAGGGTTCAGTGCCGAGGGGGGTTGGAGTCCATGGTGTTGCTGATGGGCGAGTCTTGGCTTGTGAACCACCCTTCATAGATGTCCTGGGCTTTTCAGTGAAGGGTGACAAGGTTGTCTCTGAGGTCTTTTGGGGGGGGCAGGGGGTAATGCCTGTGATGTCCGTGCCTGGTTTTGCAAATTCTTTGGCTACAATGAAAAGTTCCTTGCTGCTGTGTTCATTGGTGTTGAAGCACTCCTGAATGACTGATTTTCTAGCTGGTCTAATGTCATGGTGGTGCGATGTGGCCGCGTTATTGAAGGCTTTGTGGTTTGCCGTGCTGTTGCTGCTTCTCCACTTTCTGCTGAGTCTGCAGGGGTGCTTTGATTCTTGGAGGTCGGGGGAGAACCATCTGGATTTCCTGTGGTGTTGCTTGCTGGCGGGTTTCGTTAGGGGGGCTAGAGTGTTGGTGCAGTCGGCTAACCATTCGTAGAGGTTGGTGGCCGAGGCGTTGTCAACCGTGGTGTCCAGTAGTGGGGAGTGGCAGAGTGCGGTGGTGAACAGGGCCTCAGTGACCTTTCTTCAGTTTCTGTATGGGGGGGTGGTGAGCTTGGTGACATTCGGTGGTCTTGGTGAAGGAGAAATGGGACGCAGTGGTGCTCGTTCCAGTGGAGTTCACAGAGGAGGATGTAGCCCGTTGAGGTGAGGGTCTGGGGACCGATGAGGTCAGTGAGGGCATCGCTGAAAGAGGGCAGGGTCTGTAGATGAGAGTACTGTGGAAGGTGGTGTCCAGATTGGTCTGAAGCTTAAAGTGTAGGTGTTCGGCGATGGGGTTTGGACACTGATGTTGGTTGCGAGGCAGAGTGTGTTTTTGTGGATGATGGCAATGCATCCTCCTGGTCGGCTGATGCGGTCTTTATGGATGATCTTGAAGCCATCTGGGATGGCAATGGTGATGTATAGGGCTGAGGTGGTGATTATCCAGGTCTCCATGAAGAAGGCAACATTGTGGGCGATGGATTTGAGTAGATCCCATACTTCTATTGCATGTTTGACGAGGGAGCAAGTGTTGAGCGGATGGACTAGAGAAGGGATGCTTTGGTGTGCAGTGGCAGGTGAAAGTGCAGTTGCAGCAGAAGTATAGGCCTTGGGTGTTCTTAGGCAAAGCATAGTGGCATGTGGTGGTGCCTCTGGTGTTGAGTGCATGCAGGGTGCTGGCATCGTATCGTAGGATGGTGCAGGAGCCAGGTTCTGTTTTGCTGTACACAGTCCGGGAGCAGACGGGCTTGCCTTTGGCATGCCAGCAGCCGCTATTAAGAAGGGGAGGGAGTTGGGAGGGGTTGGTCAGCTGGGAAACGTGGCGGGGCAAAGGAATGAGCAGAGGCAGGGGAGTGAGGAGAAGCAGCAAAAGGAGGCAAAGAGGAAAAAAGGAGTGACAAAGGAGAGAAAAGTAGAAAAAAGATACAAGAAGACAAAAAGTTAGGAAAGGCAGAAAAGTGGCAAAGAGAAAGACAGAATGGCCACCACTAGGCCAGTGGTGGAGGAGGGCCAAGAACACAGGCTCAGAGCACTCAGCGGGCAGCAGCAGCAATAGGTAGTGCTGTGCGGGGAAAGAGACACAGACGCTGACCAAAAGGTCAGTGAGAGTCACCCCTTCACCGCGCAGCAGCACCATTAAGAAGGGGAGGAAGGTGCAAGGGGTCGATTAGCTAAGAGGCAAAGAGGGAAAAGTGAATGAAAAGGAGTGAAAGGAGAGAAAAGTGGAAAAAAGATACAGGCAGGCAAAAAGTTAGGAAAGGCAGAAAAGTCGCAGAGAGAAAGACAAAAAGGCCAGCACTAGGCCACCAGGGATGAGGTGCAGGCGGGAGCCTGCGGGTGGAGGAGGGCCTTGTACACCAGGGGTTCCCCCCCCATGGGCTGCAGCATGTATTATGCCACCCATGGGAGCCCATGCAAACTAGAACTACAGGCCTGCCATTGCAGCCTGTGTGAAATGGTGCATGCACCTTTCACTCTTGATTTAAGGATTGCCTTATATCATGGTCATTACACTCTGACCCTTTAAGTCACCTCTAAAGCAGGCCCTTCAGCCAAAGTGCAGGGTGCATGGTTTTAAGTGTGAGGGCATCCCTACATAAGCAGAGATGCTCCTACAAACCCCGACTCAATTTTATTGGCTTTGTAAGTGCAGGGAAGCAATTTTAAGGTATGTAGTGGACACTGGCCCTCACAAAATGTCCAACTACCTAATGGCTTCACCAAACCCAGTCATGTTTGGTGTTACACATGATGGAATCATGGGACTACACCTATTCCAGGCCTAGTTGCAGGATATCATGTACTATAGTGGTTCCCCCATGTCTGCCTGTTCAGCCTTGCAGGATCTGCATGTGCAGCTGCTGACCCCAGGCACTGTTCTGCCCTCTTGTTGCTGAGGCTAACTCGGGCAGAGGAAGGCAGAACAAAGGATTTCCTGTAGACATGAGGTGTAATCACTCTTCCTATAAATAGATGTCACTGGGCTGGTATGGGGGTGCCTCTGAGCGTCACCAGACTGCTTTGAAGGGCAAATCTAGTGCCCTCTGTGCATAAACCGTTTTACTCCAGTGCAGGAGTCCCCCGCTCCCGCTCTGGCGCAAAACCACACAAAGGACAGGGGAGTGACCACCCCCTGTCCAGATCCTCCCATAGGGAGGTGCACCGAGCTCTGACAGGTGGCCACTTGATTCTGCCATCCTGGAAATAATATGAGCAGAAGCCCATGGGAATATCTAACTGGTTAGTCCCTCACCCGCTAATTACTTCCCCCACCTCCCTCAGACAGCAGGGTCACTGCAAGAAAGTGTCCAACCCCCATTCCTAGGTTATTTAAGGGCTCCCCTGAGGTTGGGAACCTTAGTTCATCTGCAAGACTTCAAGATACATCTGCAAGTCTCCTCTATAAGACACTTCTGCAATCTGGACACTGGAGCAGCTGCTGGTCTTCGCTGGGACTGAGAGCAAGACTGTAAATAGTAGGAGGGCTACTATAAGACTTCTGCAGCCTCCATGACCGTGCATACTCCAGAGCCAAAAGGATTCTGCCTGCACTTAGGGCAGTAAGAAGGAATCTCCCTTTGTGTGAAGGAGTCACTCCTCTGCATTCACAGGTACCTCACTGATGAGGACTGGTTTGTGGATCCTGCTTTGCCACAGACTCTTCAAGGCTCTACAACAAAGGTGGTGGTTCCGTGGCTCTCCAGAGGTCTGACCTTTCTTCTTTCCAACTGAGAAATCTGTGGTCACTCGTTGGAGCGGCTTGGCTGGAACCCCTGTGCACAGTGTCTGCCTGTCATTGCCAAGGCTTGTTGGCTCTTCAGTTTGAAGACCACCTAGATCCAAGAAGCCCCAGCTTCCAGGACCACACATCTCTAAGACCGACGTCCTCCCTGCAACATGGGCACACATTTTCTTTGTGCTCTTGTGGCCTCCATGTGACTTCATGTGCCTGCTGCCAGTTTGTCCTCTTTTCTCACCCATTTTGTTTTTAGTATATAGTTAGCAATTTCCCCCCCCCCAACCCCCCCACCTCCACCACTTTCGTGGTCAATGCTATCTTATGCTTTTACTTACTTGTTTCTAAGTATATTTTTGCATGTATTTATCTCCGGTTAGGAGATATACCAAAGTTAGTTTAGTGCCTGTGTTGTAATAAATAATACATTCTTTTTCTAACACTGGTGTTGTTCTTTCTTGTTTGAACACTACTGACTGACTCTAGAGGTATTAGCAATTGATTTACACCCTCTCCAATCAGCCTTAGCTGCTCTCCACAGCTACCCTGTGAGAGCTTTGGTTAGCTGGAACCACTAACACTATAACTAAGGGTTGCCTGGACTCAGTGCAGGGTGTATACCATATACTGAGCCAGCCTCCTACATTGGCAGTGCGGCATTTGGGATAAAGACTTGCATTGCTTTATCACTTAGTCATGAGTTTCCACAAGAAACCACAACTGACATAGGTATATACTGTACTTATTGCAAATTGAGCATTCTACTGGCAGCCCATGGCGCAGGAACATAGTTATAAAATCATGTAACAGGTATAAAATCATAAAAATTATTTAAAAAAACATCACCTGGATGAACAGTATGGATAGCTCTCTAGGGTTCTACCACCGCTTGGCAAGTATTATACCTAGATCCTGAAATATACTAGTTAGTTTATACTTGGAGTTGTGGGGACACCAATGCAGGAGACAATGAGCCGGGGTGGTTTGGACTGATTTCTACGTGAACGCTGCCAATAGTGTTGTGATCTTCACCCAATAAAGGGCCAATTTAGGATATGCACATAGCATATGCAGAAATGAGGCATCCTGCAACTTGCACCTAGCACAGGCTGCCTCTGTTGTGTCAAAGTATTTGTTAATTCTATCTGGGGTGAGGTATGCCCGATAGATATAAAAATGAATAAGCTTAAATCTTGCATGTCTGGAGATATTCTGGACCCTGTCCAAGATGGTCTCCCAGTCTCTCTCCAAAAATGCGGCAGCCAAATATAGCTCCCACTTAACTCGGAAGACTTCAAGAGGCGGCACAGTCTCAGCTAACATGGAACAATATAAGCAGGTAACTGCTTTGAATGTGCCAGACACCTGAAGCACATATGTACAGGAGAGATGTTCTTGAGGTTCCCCATTCCGCATCTTTCAGTGTGGACGGATAACTGCTTGGGCCGACTCATGTAATAGGAAATTACCTCCTGGTATACCGATTTCCTCTCTGAGATAATCAAAAGAAATCAGAGTGGAGTCTCGGAACAGGTCTCCTATCTTGGTGGCCCCTGCCTCAATCCAGGTTGTTAGTCCTCTCCAGCAACTGACCCCGTTGAGTAATGAAATGGCGGTCAGAGGCAGCTCAGGAGAAGGCGGGAACCCGGTAACTGTCTTCCTCATGCAACCTGCCCAGCATTTCTGCATGGTCTGGTGGGCCTGCAGGAGCAGTTTGGAGGTGCCAGGCATCCTCAATATGAGGCTAAATAAGGAATCTCGGGTAGGAGTAAAGTCACCTATGAGCTCATCTGGAGAGCACTGGCTAGCCACCCACTTTGCAAGCCATTGTGGCTGAGCCGCCAAGCATTAAGGCCCAAAGTCTGGGGCCGCCAGTCCACCCTGTAACACTGGGCGCAGGAGGGTGGAAAGTGCCACCCTCCTCCACCCTGTGCTTCAAATGAATGCTCAAGCAATAGCGATCAATTCTGTGAGGAAGGACTGGGGCAGCCAAAAAGAGAGGGCCCCGAAGAGATCTAGAAGGCGAGGTAAGGCCACCATTTTAAGTGTGGCAGTGCGGCTCACCAAAGATAGTGGGGGAGTGACTGTCAAAAAGCACAGTGCGACTTCAGAATATGGATTGCCTACCCATAATTTCCCTCTAGTGAGTCAGTAGCGGAATGAAACACCTTGACTCCTAAATATGGAAGACTACTGGGTTCAAACTTTAAATCCAGGGGAGGATCTCTTAAAGTAGCATCTCCACTAGTGGGAAAAAGTTGAGTCTTTGCCCAATTCACACTCAGCCCAGAGGCCTTGGCGAATCTTTCTAATAATGTTCTGGCTCCCTCTAGGCCCCTTCGCGTGTCATACAAAAAAATGAGGACATCATCTGCCTATAGAGCTATCCTCTGGGTCATGCCTTTAGTAGGAATGCCCACACAGTACGATTCAGAGCGGGACAACAATGACAACGACTCCATTGCAAATTAGAGTTTGGATAGCGGGCAAACCTGTCATATGCCCCTTCCCACCTTAAAGCTCTCTGAGATATGCTGGCTTCTGTGGACCTGAGCGGTCGAGCTGGAATATAAGAGTCGCGTCCAAGCTACAAAGCCCGACCCCAGCCTCAGGCGTTCTTTGACATTGTATAAGTAATCACATTCAAGACTATTCAATGTTTTCTTGATGTCAACTGCAAGAATGGGGGCTTTATGTTTGAAGTAAGAGTCATCTTCCAGAATAGTCATAGCCATCTGATATTAAAGGCAGTATTGCATTTGGGGATAAAGCCCACCTGGTCCAAGTGAATTAATTGGGCCATATGGGGGAGGAAACTAGAGGCCAAAATCTTGCGTAAGATCTTGTAATCTACATGAAGCATTGAAAGCGGCCTGTAGGAGCCAAGATCTGTATCCTTCTTCCCTGGTTTCAGTAAGGGGACTAACAGTGCTTTGTTACAGGTCATTGGCAAGACACCCATAACATTCACCCTTTTGAACAACTTCACTATTTGGGGGGCCAGCTCGGCCACATAACCCTGTAAAACTCAGCTGGGAAAACGTTTGAGCCAGGGATTTTCCCCTGGGCCATTTCCTGTTGGGTGATATCCCCTCCCAAGCTAACCGCATCTTCTTGGTTAAGCCTCAGCATTGTAATCGTCTGAAGCAATCGGTGTAGATCGGACTCACTAGCAATCAATCTGCTGGCATATAGAGTTTGACAGTAGGGGTAGAACCCTCTCATCGATTTCGTTTTGGGTCATGAGGGCTTTCCCCCTCAAGTTATCAGCTCCATCACCTGCAAGCCCCTGCGGGCTAGTTAACCACGCCAACAGGCGACCTGCTCGGTCCCGTTCAGCATGGGATCTCTAAATGTACGCTTAAAAATCAAAGGAGCATAGACGCTCAGTATACTCCTTGACTCTCTCTTGGGCATCTAGTAAAGTTGGCTGTACGTCTGGACAGCCTGGTCTGTATCTCCAGACTATGGAGCCGGGATTCAGGGGCTAAGATTTCTCGCAGGAGTGTAGCCCTAACCCTTATGGACCTTGCTATACAATGTCCCTAGATAACCACCTTAAAATGCCTCGCATTCTATCTGGTTAGCTGAGGATGACCCCTCATTGTCTGCAAAGTAATGTAATATGTTCTCCCTTATGGCATTTCGGAATTGAGGGGGGCTTCTAATGCTTCAGGTTTTAGCCTCCATGTGGGAATCCTAGCTAAGGGTCTGGTCCATTGTAATCATAGTAAGACTGGGTTGTGAGCGGATACTGTGCAGGATAGGTATTCTACTCCTCTTATAAGTGGGTGTATATTTGTGGAGCAGAGAAAGGAGTCAAGCCGTACATGAATTTCATGTAATGAGGAGAAAAAGGAGTAATCCCTTTCTATGTGGGGTGATGGAGCCAGGTATCCTGTTGGTCCCACTTCTCTAGTCAGTCACGGAATGCATGCACATCTCAGTGGATCGGGGAGCCTGGTAATGGGGGTGAGAGCGGTCTAGGTCAAGGTCTGCCACACAATTGAAGTCTCCTCCCACTATTAATATGCCTGTCAATATGGAGGATAATTGAGATGATAGGCGTTGATTAACATTGGGGCCACATACATTAACTAGTGAGAGTCTTGCCCATTTCGCTTACCCACCACCAACACATATCTTCCCTCAGGATCTATGACAGAGTGTTTGAGTGGGAAGGATATTCCAGCCCTAACCTATATCAGTGCCCCCTTAATGAATGCTGAAAATGTAGTGTAAAAGGTATGTCCCCTCCATTGGCCCATGGCTGCCAAATGTGTTTCCTGCAGAACTACAAAAGTTCTGAGTAGAGCGCAGGGGAATAAGCCAAATTGAAGTTGCACAGGCCTGGGAATCACTGACGGGCTGAAGGATTTAGATACCCTGTAGAGAAGACAAATTCAAGAACACCCCATGACATCCAGTTGTTCCTCACACAATCGAGCACACAAGCAAGTGACAAAGCTCCCCCGGGCTGATAGTCGTCAGCATTAATGATTCATACACAAGGGGAAGGATATATCTGACTAAGGATAGACATAACGAACAATTTAGAATTTTACATACACACCCAAAATCACTCAGACTCTTGGAGGGTTGATAGGGAGGGGGGTGAAACTAGTATAATAATGAGTGAACAGCCAAAACCTGTGTGGCAAATGGCCTGTTTAAATGCATCTATAATAGCTTCGGCTGTTTTGTGGTAAATGGTGGTAGCATGGTAAGACAAAGGGTAGTTGTTGTAATTTGGAAAATTTACAATAAAATCTATTTACAAAACAAATCAGTGTGGGTTTATTGTGCTGAAGATTTATATCAAACTTCCCAGTCTTCAACGAAGCTATCATGGAGCTGTGGAGTTACTAATGACAAACTCCCCGCCCATGTACTTAATATAGCCACACTGTACTTACAATGTCTAAGAATGGACAGACTCTGAAGGGGCATATTGCTCATGCAGCGTTGCCTTCACCAGTGGTATGGTGCACCCTGCTGTAGGCCTGCTAGAGGGGTGACTTACCTATGCCACAGGAAGTGGTTTGTGGGCATGGACATTGGAAAGGTGCCATGTCCACTTTACCTTTTTCTCCCCACCAGCACACACAATCTGCAATGGCAGTGTGCATATGCTTGGTGAGTCGCTTACGGTGGCACAATACATGCTGCAGCCCTAAGGGACCCTCAACGGTCACAGAGCACTGGCCCCGCTGGTACCTTTTACAATAGACTTAGCTGTTTACCAGGGGTGTGCCAATTGAGGAAACAATGGTACAGTTTAGGGAAAGAACACTGGTGCTGGGGGCTGGTTAGCAGGACCCCAGCACACACTCAGTCAAGTTAGCATCAACATCAGGCAAAAGTGGAGGGTAACCATGCCAAAAGGGGCACTTTCCTACACAACCCCCTTTCAAACTTAAGAGGATGAGACTAATTTTTCCCAAGAGAGTCTTCAATGTCTAAGTGTAAAAACCTGGAAAGTCCAACTGCTTTGGCGGTCCCAGGTCTATGTTCAACTGTAAAGTCCATATCCTGAAGGGAGACAGACGATCTCAAAACTTTAGGGTTCTCACCTTTTATTTACATCAGCCATCTGACAGGTCTGTGGTCAGTTTAATAAGTGAAGTGATTACCAAACAAGTATGGTCTCAACTGCTTCAGGGACCAAACCACAGCAAAGGTCTCCCTCTTAACAGCACTCCAACGCTGTTACCTGGAGAGCAACCTCCTGCTAATAAAAGCAACAGATTAGTCATGACCATCATCATTAGTCTGATACAGTACTGCTCCTATGCCATGTTCTTTGAGAACTGGTGCTGACCACATTGTCTCCTTGAGGGTGTCAAATGCCTTTTGACAACTAAAAGTCCAGTCTACTTTCTTGGACAGTTTCTTAGAGCTCAGTTCTGTGAGGGGGAACTTAGGGGATCCATACCCCTTCACAAACCTCCTATAATAACCAGTCAAGCCAGGAAACGCCCTGACTTGAGTCTCAGTGGTAAGGCGCTTCTCAGTCCAGAATTGTCTGGATCTTGGGGTGTAAAAGTTGCATTTGGTCTTCACCGACAAGGTGGCCCAAGTATACAACAGTGCCCTGCCCTATCTGGCATTTGGATGCCTCAATAGTGAGGCCTGCAGATTGCAGAGCCTGCAAAACCTTCCCCAGGTGGACCAGGTGATCCAGCCAGGAGGCGCTGAAGACAGCAATATCATCTACATATGCTGCACTGAAGGACTCCAGGCCAGCAAGGACTTGATTGACTAGCCTTTGGAGCGTGGCAGGGGCATTCTTTAAAGCAAAGGGCATAACAGTGAACTGATAATGTCCTTCAGGTGTGGAGAATGCAGTCTTTTCTTTTGCTCCAGGTGCCATTCGAAATTGCCAGTATCCTGCAGTCGAGTCAAAGATACTGAGAAACTTTGCTGCACCTAAATTGTCTATCAGCTCATTAGCACTTTGAATAAGGTGAGCATCTGTCTTGGTGACAGAAATGAGACCTCTGTAGTCCACACAGAACCTCAATTCTTTGTTTACACCCTATGAATGAGGCTTGGGGACTAAGAACATTGGGCTAGCCCAGGGACTATTAGAGAGTTCAATAACCCCTAACTCGAGCATCTTGACTTCAACTTTGATGTTCTCATTAACTTGGTCAGACTGTCAACAGATCTTGGATTTGACAAGCAGGCTGTCTTCAGTGTCCACATCATGGGTGCACCAGTGTGTCTGTCCAAGGTTCAAGGAGAAGAGCTCTGCAAACTGCTGCAAGACTTGCCTACGGTCATCCTGCAGTGAGGGTGTCTGAGTAGACAACTCCAACTGACCCATCACTAGGGTTGCAAGAGAGGTGGTCAGGGAGAGGCTCACTCTCGGTTTCCTGTTCCTCATCAGTAACCATCAGCATGGTTACATCAGCCATCTCACAGAAACGCTTGAGGGGGTTCTCATGGATCACTCTTTTGGGTGTCCTGCTAATGCCCAGGCCTACCAAGTAGGGGTGTGTAGGAAAGTAGCTTCTTTCTAGCATGGTTACCCCCATTTTTCACCTGTTTATCAGTGTGTTTGACTGTGTCTACTGAGATCCTGCTAATCGGGACCCCAGTAGTTATGCTCTCTCCCTTAAATTATGGTTATAGCATACTGGTAATCCAGTATTCCACCCACAATTGGCACACTGCTGCTCCCTTATAAGTCTCTAGTATATGGTACCTAGATACCCAGGGCATTGGGGCTCCAGGGGATCCCGATGGACTGCAGCATTTCTTTTGCCACTCATAGGGAGCCCATGCAAAGGCCTCTACAGGACTGCCATTGCAGCCTGTGTGAAAAGGTGCATGTACCCTTTCACTGCCATTTACACTGCACCAGGTCACTTATAAGTCACACTTATTGCAGGTCTTCCAGCTCTGAAGGCTGGGTGCAGAGTATTTGTGTGTGAGGACAGTCCTGCACTAGCAGAGGTACCCCCACGTTGTCCAGGACCATTTCCCCAGACTTTATGGGTGCGGGGACGCCATTTTACATGTGCAGTGGACATAGGTCACCACCTATGTCCAGCTTCACAATGGTAACTCCGAATATGGCCATGTTTGGTATCAACCATGTTGGAATCATACCCCAAGGCTTATGCAAGCATTGGTTGTATGATTCCATGCACTCTGGGAGCTCCTTAGAGGACCCCCCCCATACTGCCATTACAGCCTTGAGGTTTTCCAGGCAGCCCCAGCTGCTGCCACCTCAGACAGGTTTCTGCCCTCCTGTTGCTCAAGCAGCTCGAGCCCATGAAGGTAGAACAAAGGATTTCCTTTGGGAGAGGGGTGTTACATCCTCTCCATTTGGAAATAGGTGTTACCAATATGGGAGGGGTAGCCTCCAAGAGCCTCTGGAAATGCTTTGAAGGGCACAGATGGCGCCCTCTCTGCATAATCCAGTCTACACTGGTTCAGAGGCCCCCAGTCCCTGCTCTGGCGCAAAACTGGACAAAGGAAAGGGGAGTGACAACTCCCCTGTACATCACCACCCCAGGGGTGGTGCTCAGAGCTCCTCCAGAGGGTCCCTGGGTTTTTGCCATCTTGGATTCCAAGTTCGCAGGACACTCTGGGAGCATCTGAGTAACCAGTGCCAGCAGGTGATGTCAGAACCCTCCCCTAGCATCTGCTTGTGAGAAGGTATCCTCTTTCTAACATGGTTACCCCCATTTTTGGCCTGTTTGTCAGTGTGGTTTAACTGTGTCACTTGGATCCTCCTAGCCAGGACCCCAGTGCTCATGGTTTGTGGCCTACTAGTCAGCCTGTTTCACTGTTTTTGTCAGTATGCTTAACTGTGTCACTGGGGTCCTGTTGATCAGAACTCCAGTGCTTATGCTCTCTCTGGTCCCAAATTGGTTCTTACATGCTGGTAACTCAGTAGTTCACTCCAAATTGGCATACTGACCCCACCCCCCATTATAAGTCCCTAGTATGTGGTACCTAGTTACCCAAGGACACTGGGGCTCCAGGGGATCCTTATGGGCTGCAGTATTTCTTTTGCCACCCATAAGGAGCCTATACAAAGGCTTCTACAGCACTGTCATTACAGCCTGTGTGAAATAGTGCATGCACTTTTTCACAGCCATTTTCACTGCACCAGGTTACTTATAAGTCACCTATATGTCAGGCCTTCAGAGTCTGAAAGCTGGGTGCAAAGTACCTGTGTGTGAAGGCACCCCTGCACTAGCAGAGGTGCCCCCACGTTGTCCAGGCCCATTTTCCCGGACTTCTTGAGTGCGGGGACGCCATGTTAAGTGTGAACTGAACATAGTTCAATACCTATGCACAGCTTTACAATGGTAACTCCAAATACGGCCAGTTAAGTTGTCTAACAAATGGGAATTGTACCCAAATACTGATTCAAGTACTGGCTGCACAATTCCATGTACTCTGGGGGCTCCACAGTGGACCCCCAGTCTTACCATACCAGCCTTCTGAGGTCTTCACTGCAGTCCCAGCTGCTGCCACCTCACAGATAGGCTTCTGCCTTCCTGGACTTGAGCAGCTCAATCCCAGGAAGGCAGAACAATGAATTTCCTTTAGGAGAGGTGTGTTACACCCTCACCATTTGGAAATAGGTGTCACAGGCATGGGAGGGGAATCGTCCCGGTGCCTCAGGAAATGCTTTGAAGGGCACAGATGGTGCCCTCCTTGCATAATCCAGTCTACACCGGCTCAGGGGCCCCTAGTCCCTGCTCTGGCGCAAAACTGGACGAAGGAAAGGGGAGTGACCACTCCCCTGTCCACCACCACCCCAGCGGTGGTGCCCAGAGCTCCTCCAGAGTGTCCCTGGGTTTTGCCATTTTGGATTCCAAGTTGGGGGAGTACTGTGGGAGCCTCTGAGTGGCTAGTGCCAGCAGGTGGCGTCAGGCACCTTCCCCGATAAGTGCCTACCTGGTTAAGTGACCAAACCCCCTCTCAAGGCTATTTAGGATCTCTCCTCTGGGTGTTGCTTCAGAGTCTGATTACAAGACTCCAGCAGGAATCCTCTGCATCCTTTACTACTTCATCTACCGGCGGAACAACCGCCGACTGCTCCGGGAACTGTACAAAACTGCAACAAAGGCTTCTGCAACATTGTATCTCCAGCTCCTGCCAGCAACTACAACAGTTTCCCGGTCGTGCATCCTCTGAGGACTGCCTGTCTTCAGCCTGCACCTGAAGAATCGAAGGAATCTCCCGTGGAGTAACGGAGTCACTTCCCTGCTTCAGCAGGCACCCATCTGCAGCGACGACCGGTGGCTTGGGTCCCCTCTCCAGACAACAGGCGTGGATCCAGCAACACAGGTGGTGGACTAAAATGACTCCCACAGTCCCAACGTCCAGCTGTCCAACTTTGCTGGAAGTAAGAGCTTGCCTCCCCATGCAAGACAGTACCCATGTGCACCGCATGACTTGCAGTTGCCAAGGCTTGTGTAACCTTCCAAGAAGTTCTCCAAGCACAGCACAGCATAGGCCCCCAGCACTCCATCTTGCGATGCACAGCTTCCTTAGTGGTTCTCCAGCGGAGTGGGAATCCTTTGTGTCGCGCTGCTTGGGCGTCCATTTGCATCTCCTTTGTCCCCGTGCTGTGGGACACCTGTGCAAGCTGCCTGGTCTTCTGAGGGCTCTCTGAGGTGCTGAGAGCCCCCTTTGCCTCCCACTCCTGGGTAGAGGCCACCAGGTCCCTCCTGGTCCCGGGCAGTGCCATTTTCCGCCAACCACAAACTTTGCATGTGCCAAGGCTTGTTGGCGGAATCCCAACGACGCAAACCAGACTGCATTCATCCATCCGGCGTGGGACATATTCAGCACCAACCAGGAACCTGCATCTGTCTTCTTTGATGCAATACTGACTTTGTTTTCTCACCGGTGGTTCTTCTTTTGCACCTTCTTCTGGGTTAGGAGGGGCTCCTGTTCTCCCTGGACTCTTCAGTGCTTCTTGGATTTGGTCTCCTTCTTCCACAGGTCTTCAGGTCCAGGAATCCATCGTTGGTGTCTTGCAGTCTCTTCTGGTTCTTGCAAATCTTCTATCACATGATCTTGTGTGTTCTAGGAAAGTTACTGTGATTTACTCCTGCTTGCATGTTTTCCTGGCCTCTGGGGTGGGTTCTATTACTTACCTTTGGTGTTTTCTTACACTCAGCGCCCCGCTACACACTACACTTGCCTATGTGGGAAACTGACTTTCACATTCCACTATTTAGTATATGGTTTGTGTTCCCCCAGGCCCATTTCTAACTACTGTGATTGTCACTATTAGCACTGTTTTCTAACAGTTTTTAGAGCTATTTCTGCATTCTACTGTACATACTGTGTATATTACTTACCTCCTAAGGGAGTATAGTCTCTAAGGTATTTTTAGCATTTGTGTCACCAAAATAAAGTATCTTTATTTTTGTAATTCTGCATATTTTCTTTCTTATGTGTGAGTACTGGGTGACTACAGTGGTATTGCATGAGCTTTGCATGTCTCCTAGTTAGGCCTTGGCTGCTCATCCACACTACCCCTAGAGAGCCTGGTTTCTAGACACTGACTACATTTCACTAAGGGATAACTGGACCTGGTATAAGGTGTTAGGGCCAGATGTAGCAAACGGTTTGCGAGTCGCAAACCTGAGTTTGCTATGCAGAAATGCATTTTGCGAGTCGGAACCGACTCGCAAAATGCATTTCAGAGTTGCAAATAGGAAGGGGTGTTCCCTTCCTATTTGCGAGTCGCAGTGGTATGCAACTCCATTTGCGACCGCGTACGAGGTCGCAAATGGAATCGCAGTTACCATCCACTTGAAGTGGATGGTAACCCACTTGCAAACGGGAAGGGGTCCCCATGGGACCCCTTCCCCTTTGTGACTGGACCCCAAATTATTTTTTCAGGGCAGGTAGTGGTCCAAGGGACCACTACCTGCCCTGAAAAAATTCCGAAACAAAAGGTTTCGTTTTTGTTTTTTTAAGTGCAGCTCGTTTTCCTTTAAGGAAAACGGGCTACACTTGAAAAAAAAAAACTGCTTTATTTAAAAGCAGTCACGGACATGGAGGTCTGCTGACTACAGCAGGCCTCCATATCAGTGAGTGCCCATAGTCGCTAAGGGGCCGCAATTTGCGACCCACCTCATTAATATTAATGAGGTGGGTCTTTGCGACCCCATAGCGACTCGCAGACGGTGTCTGAGACACCGTTCTGCATTGGAGTCGCAAATTGCAAGTCGCAATTTGCAAAGTTGCTACATCTGGCCCTTAGTTCCTTAGGTACAGACTACAAACCAGACCTGCCTCCAACAGTGACCTCATTTTTCTTACTTAGGATAGGGTAAGGGTCACTCCACTTGTCCTGAAGTACCCTGGGAGCCACAGGCTCCAGAACCTATACCTTCAGCCCTGGTGTAAACTCCACCTCTGCAGCCTTTTGGTCATATCACTGCTTCTAGAGCTGTTGGCTGGCATCATGGTTTTTGGATGCTTTTTCCATGTACTCTGCCATCCGAGAGCGAAGGCCAAGCACATAGGCCACCACATCTTAGGCTCATGAAGAGGTCTCTCTCAACCCTCCTTCACAAGTGCAAGTGGTCTCATAACAGGGTGGCTAAACTGTAGTTCAAGGGGGAAAAAACCCTTCTCCCTTCTGAGGCACATCTCTGTAGGCGAAATGCAAGTATGTCAGGAGGACATCCCATCTTCTTTTGAGTTTTTCAGGGAGCCCCATGATCATGCCCTTCAATGTCTTGTTGAACCTTAAAAACATGTCCATTGGTTTGTGGATGGTATGGTGAACTTGTAAGTTACCCCACACTCATTCCACATATGCTTTAGGTAAGCGGACATGAAGTTGGAACCTCTGTCAGGAACCACTTCCTTAGGGAACCCTACCCTAGTAGAGATTCAAATGAGGGGTTTGGCTACTGCAGGAGCTGTGGTAGACCTGAGGGGAATTGCTAAGGATACCTGGTAGCATGATCCTCTACTACCAGTATAAACTGTTTTCCTGAGGCTGTGGGTGGTTCAAGTGGACCCACTATGTCCATGTCAACTCTTTTAAAGGGAATCCCAACCAATGGTAGTGGAATAAGAGGGGCCTTTGGGTGGCTACCTGCCTTACCACTGGCTTGGGAAGTGACACAGGAGCTGCAAAACTCCTTCACCTTTTGAGACATGTTGGGCCAGTAGAAATGGCTGAAAAGCATATTCCAAGTATTTAGTCTGTCCCAGATGCCCAGAGAGGGGGGGTGTCATCTTCTAAAGTGAGGATGAATTCCCTGAACTGCTGAGGCACTACCACTCTCCTGGTTGCACCAAGTTTGGGGTCTCTGTCCTCAGTGAACAGGAGTCCCTCCTCCCAGTAGTCCCTTCTTCTGTGCATCTCTGTGCTGCCTCAGGCCTTCCAAGAGTGAAACAGGTTCTCTGTCCCTCGCACAACTGGCCCCTAGATGGTTGCCATGGGCACAAGATATCTACCTGGTAAGGATAAAATTCCATGACTTCAGTTCCCTCAGAGGATGGTAAGACTTCTTCCTGAGAAAAGGAGCCTTGTGCTTTTTGCTGTACAGAAGCTGGGGCCCCAGTCTTCCAGATTTTCTCATGGAAGGTTGGGCCATTATTCCAAGCCTCAACACTTCTTTTTCCCCCTGTGCTTGGCTTTGTGCTCTAGTTTTTACACATACCATCTCAGTGATTCCCAGCATGGCCGCATGGGTTTCGAGTTCTACCTCAGCCCAAGCGGAGGACTTCAGGTCATTCCCTACCAGATATTCTAATTGGATTGCAGAAGAGACCACTACCTGTTTCAGGCCAGTAACCCCTCCTCATTCTAAGGTCACCATAGCCATGGGATGGACCTTATTCACATTGTCAGCATTTGGGAATGGATAAGTTTGTCCAGCCAGATACTGTCCTGGGGAAACCAGTTTTTCTGTCACCATAGTGACACTGGCACTTGTTTCCCTCAGGGATTCTACCATAGCCCCATTAATCAAAGGGTGCTGCCTGTATTTGTTCATGTTAGGGGGCCAGACAGCAAGAGTGGCAACATCTACCCTGCCCCTCAGAAATTAAAATAGCTTCATTGTGAACCCTGATTTGCTCTGGGCACACTACTGATCCCACCTGAAGACTGGCTATACCAGTGCTAGCTGGTGCAGTACTAGGAGGTTTCTTTGTGGGATATGCCAAGTCTTCAGTTGGGTGTCCATACTGTTTACAGTTGAAACACCAGGCCTATTTGTGATCAAAGGCTATACCCTTGTACCCAGGTGAAGATTGTGAAAAGACTCGGACCCACCCTCCTGCTCAGGTTTTTTGGTGTCTTTAGAAGACTCTTTACTTGCATCCTTAGGTGTCTCACCACTTTTCCCCTGGGGAGGCTTTGTGTCCCCTTTCTTTTGGTCACCACTAGTGGAAGTCTTGGTCACTCTAGTCTTGAGCCATGGTCTGCTTTCTTTCCCAATTCTCTGGGAGAAATTTGAGCTAGGTCTATCACATATTGATGCAACTTGTCACCAAAGCAGTTACTTAAAAGATGTTCTTTCACAAACAAACTATAAAGCCCATCATAGTCATGTACTCCACTTACAGTTATCCAACCATGTAGAGTTTTCACTGAGCAGTCACAAAATCAACCCAGGATTGGCTCGTGGTTTTGTGAGCCTCCCGAACCTAATTCTATACTCCTCAGTGATGAATCAAAAGCCCTCAATCAGGATAGCCTTCATGTGGTCACAGGATTCAGCATCTGCACCAGTGGGTGCAAGGAGCCTATACCTACACTTACCAGTGAATAGTTCTCATATGAGAGCTCCCCATTGAGACTTTATCAATCTTCTGGTTCTACAAGTACTCTCAAAGGCTGTGAACCACTTGGTGAAGTCATCACCTTCCTCATGCTTGGGGACAATCCCTTTTGGTATTTTAGGGGTGTCAGAGTGTCCTCTGTCTCTAGTTATTAAGTTGATGCAACCATTGATGGGTGCTAATTCCAGTCTGATCTCTCCCTTTCTATAGCCAAGACCTGCCTCTCCAAAGCTAATCTTTTGGCCATCCTTACTAAAATGAGGTCCTCTTAATTGAGGCTGCCCTCAATGCTCCCAGAGGAGTTGGACTCCCCTGTGGGAGATAAAGAGATACAGATCATGTGAGTACTATCCTTGGAGTCAGGCGCATCTGCACCCTCTCCTCCCTAGTTAGGTTAGGACGGGTGAGTTCATCCTCCTGATCTCTAACTGCTTCCCCATCTGAGAGCAGGTCTTCCTTCTCAGTAGGTTGTTCTTTTGCATACTCTGCCAAGAGCTCATTCAGCTGAATCTTGGGAGGGTTGGAACCGGTTTTCAGTTTTACTAAACCAGAGAGGGACCTTAACTCCTTCATCTTAAGACAGAGGTAAGGGTTGAGGTCGAGTTCCACCACCATGTCCTCTGAGCTAACATTTTGTTACTAAAGTTTGGGATTACTTTTGGGAACTAAAAATTGCTTCTAGCCTTATAACTAGGGGAACGTTTAACTCTAAAAAAGCAATGCTAAAGGGGACATAGCCATGGCCCTAGCAGGACCTTTAAAGAAATTTGAACTTAGTTGTGTGATCAGATATTGGCTGAGAGGCCCAGCAAATACTAAGTCGTAGACCCCCACCCCTGATCCACCAATGTAGGAAGCTGGCTCTGTATATACTATACCAAAATGAGGTATAAGGTGCATAGATTCCGGGGGCTCGCAAGAGGCGTAACAGAGGCTAATGTAGATAATAGTAATGCTCTCTTTTGTGGTAGTGTGGTCGAACAGTAGGGCTTATCAGAAGGTAGTGCAAAGCATTTGCTGTACAAACACAGACAATGACTAAGTCCAGGTCAATTGTTTTATATAGCAAAAATATATATTGTTAATTTATTACTAGTGCCAGAAGGTCTTTGTTGCAGGTAAAGCAGTTTACAAGTACATTACAAGTAACAATTTTCAATTTCAAAAGTTGACAGTGCAATATTTCGTAGGAGTCAATATAGTCCTGGGGAAGAAAGTATTAGCACAGTTAACAGGTAAATACATAACTTACGACTCTAGTCTTCAGGGGTTAGGATGTCCACAGGTCAAAGTTTATGCTGACCCAGTGCACCACCAGCAACACAGGGCCTATTGGATGCAGAGGTCTATGTTGGCGTCCGGTTTACAATGGAATCCTATGAGGACTGGGGGTGCTTGGTAGAAAGCAGACTGCAGGTAAGTACCCACAGTTCCGGGACACAGGCCTGGGGGTTCAGGTCAGCACCGGGGGGCCACAGGTTCACATCGACCACACACCCTCAGTGGCTCAGAGGCGGCCAGGTGAAGGGTGCAAACACAGAGCTGGACGCCCAATGCTTTTCAATAAGGGGACCCTGGGGGTCACAAAAGATGCTGCAGTCTGGGTCCAGGGAAACGGTTCCAGAAAACCAAAAGCTGGACAGGCAGGGGAGTTGCCCGCTGGATATTGCTGGACCATCAGTCAGATTCCCCAAGGCCAGGGGGCTGCGGGTGTAGGGGCCTCCTTGGACGTTAGGTATCTTAGTCAGATCTGGTCGCAATCAGATGGGTCAACTGAATTCAGGCGTCATCGTGTTGGCCAGGAGGGGTCGACCCAGGGTGGACTTGAGGTGGAAATTGCCTGGGGACCTTCTATGGAATGGTAAGCCACCTGGGCTCAGGCTGTGGGCGTTGGGTGCAGCATGGGCAAAGCTCGCAGAGCCGGGGCAGTTCAGGAGTCCCTTCAGATGGTTTCTTCTGTAAAGGGCTGTTGTCTTTAGGAGTTCTTGGTAGTCTGTTGGGCAGGCAGTCCTCTGTGGGTGTGTAGAGGTCACAGGTCCTGCAGGATGCGTCACCTTCTTGGAGCATGGGTCTTTGAAGCTGCAGACAGGCCGGTAAGGCTAGTGCCAAGTCAGTTGTTGTCTGGAGTCTTCACTGCTGGGGTCAGCTTGGCAGTCCTTCTTTCTTCATGAGATCACCAGGAATCTGGTGAGTAAGGCTCGGGGTGCCCCTAAATACTATATTTAGGGGCATTACAGGGGTCAGAGGGCAGTATCCAATGGCTACTGTCCCCGAGGGTGGCTACATCCTTCATGTGCCCACTCCCTTTGAGGAAGGGGGCACATTCAAATGCCTAATGGTCCCTCTCCTCCAAACAAAGATTGAGGATTCTGCAAGGAGGGGTCACCTCAGCTCTGGACACCTTAGAGGTGGTCCTAGCTGAAGTGGTCACTCCTCCTTGTTTTTCCTAATTTTCCCGCCAGACCTGCCGTCAAAAGTGGGGCTTGGCGTGGGCATTTCCACTAGCTGGATCAAATCAAATCAAATCAAATCATGAAGATTTATAAAGCGCGCTACTCACCCGTGCGGGTCTCAAGGCGCTAGGGGGAAGGGGTTACTCCTGCTCGAAGAGCCAGGTCTTGAGTAGTCTCCGGAATGCGAAGTGGTCCTGGGTGGTCCTGAGGATGGTGGGGAGGGTGTTCCAAGTCTTGGCCGCCAGGTAGGAGAAGGACCTCCCACCCGCCGTGGAGCGGCGGATGCGAGGGACGGCGGCGAGAGCGAGGCTGGTGGAGCGGAGAAGACGGGTGGGAGCGTAGAAGCTGAGGCGACGGTTGAGGTATTCTGGTCCCTTGTTGTGGAGGGCTTTGTGTGCGTGGGTGAGGAGACTGAAGGTGATCCTTTTGCTGACGGGAAGCCAGTGCAGGTGTCTCAGGTGTGCGGAGATGTGGCTGTTGCAGGGTTTGTTGAGGATGAGGCGGGCGGAGGCGTTTTGAATTCGTTGAAGACGTTTCTGGAGTTTAGCGGTGGTTCCTGCGTATAGGGTGTTGCCGTAGTCCAGACGGCTCGTGACGAGGGCGTGGGTCACGGTCTTTCTGGTGTCAGCGGGGATCCAGCGGAAGATCTTTCGGAGCATGCGGAGGGTGAGGAAGCAGGAGGATGATACGGCATTGACTTGTTTGGTCATGGTGAGAAGTGGGTCCAAGATGAAGCCGGGGTTGCATGCGTGGTCTGAGGGGGTCAGTGCGGTGCCAATGGCCGTGGGCCACCATGAGTCGTCGCAGGCGGTCGGGGTGTTACAGAGGAGTTTCAGACGGCTGAGTTTCATCCAATCTGCGACGTCTTTCATTCCATCTTGCAGGTTGGTCTTGGCGCTGGTGGGGTCCTTGGTGAGGGAAAGTATCAGTTGAGTGTCGTCGGCGTAGGAGGTGATGATGATGCTGTGTTTGCGTACGATGTCGGCGAGGGGGCTCATGTAGACATTGAAGAGTGTCGGGCTGAGCGAGGTGCCTTGTGGGACGCCGCAAATGATCTCGGTGGGGTCTGAGCGAAAAGGTGGGAGGTAGACTCCTTGGGAGCGATTGGAGAGGAAAGAGGCGATCCAGTCCAGGGCCTGGCCTTGGATCCCGGTGGAGCGGAGGCGGGTTATTAGGGTGCGGTGACAGACGGTGTCGAAGGCAGCCGAGAGGTCGAGGAGGATGAGGGCGACTGTTTCTCCGTTGTCCATCAGGGTTCTGATGTCGTCTGTGACTGAGATGAGGGCGGTTTCTGTGCTGTGGTTGGCTCGGAATCCGGACTGAGAGGGGTCAAGAAGGTTGTTGTCTTCAAGGAAGTTGGTAAGCTGCTTGTTGACGGTCTTCTCTATGACTTTGGCAGGGAAGGGGAGGAGCTAGATGGGGCGGAAGTTCTTCAGGTTGCTTGGGTAAGCTGTAGGTTTCTTCAGTAGGGTGTTGACTTCAGCGTGTTTCCAGCTCTCGGGGAAGGTAGCAGACGAAAACGAGGTGTTGATGATGGTCTGGAGGTGCGGGCGATGATGTCGTCGGCTTTATTGAAGATGAAGTGTGGGCAGGGGTCCGAGGGGGCACCGGAGTGGATGGAGTTCATGGTGGCTTTGGTCTCTTCTGTGTTGATGTGGGTGCAGGCGTTGAGGGTGATGGCTGGGGTTGTGGGTTCTGTGGTGGTCGGCTGGGTCTGGAGTCCGAAGCTGTCGTGTAGGTTGGTAATCTTACGATGGAAGAAGGTGGCGAGGGAGTTGCAAAGGTCTTGTGAGGGCGTGATGGCGTTGGCGAGCTCTTTTACGATGTTGAAGAGTTCTCTGCTGTTGTGGCTGTTTTTGTCCAGTCTGTCTGTGAAGAAATTCCTTTTGGCGGCGCGGATCAGGTGATGGTGTTCGCGGGTAGCGTTCTTGAGGGCAGTCATGTTGTCTGCGGTGTGGTCCTTACGCCAGGCTTTCTCCAGGGTGCGACAAGTTTTCTTTGATTCCTTAAGGGTGTCAGAGAACCAGAGAGGTTTTTTGGTGTTGGACTGTCTTGGAAGGCGTCTGAGGGGAGCGAGGTTGTCTGTGCAGTTGGTGATCCAGTTCGTGAGGCTGAGGGCTGCGTCGTTGGGGTCGGCGGAGAAGGTGGGTTGGTTGTCGATGAGAGTGGAGAGAAGCTGTTCTTCGGGGATTTTGTTACACTGTCGACGTGGGATGGGTTGTGTGCGGAGGAGGCGAGTTTCGCATCAGAAGGTGAAGTGGACACATCTGTGGTCAGTCCAGTGTAGAGCGGAGGCGTGGCTGAAGGATACGTGTTTGCTGGCGGAAAAGATGGGGTCGAGCGTGTGTCCGGCGATGGGGGGGGGGGGACAAGGGTGTTCACCAGTTGCTTGAGGCCGAGGTTGGCGAGGTTGTCGAGCACGGCGGTGGTGTTGGGGTCGTCGTTCTGTTCCAGATGGAAGTTGAGGTCGCCCAGTAGTCTGGCGAGGCGAGAGCGTGCAGGGAGATGAAGTCGGTGATGGAGTCGCTGAAGAGGGCGCGTGGTCCGGGGGGGACGGTAGATGAGGGATCCTCTGAGGGTGGTCCTGGGGTCTGTGCGGATCTGGAAATGCAGGTGTTCGGCGGCGAGGGGGGTGTCTTCGGTGGAGGTGGTGACGTTGATGGAGTCTTTGAAGACAATGGCGATTCCTCCTCCTACTTGGTTGGTGCGGTCTTTTCTGGAAATCTTGTAGCCTTTGGGGATGGCTATGGCGATGTCGGGGGCCGAGGAGGCGTTCATCCAGGTCTCAGTGATGAAAGCGACGTCTTGTGCGGTGGAGTCCA
This sequence comes from Pleurodeles waltl, assembly GCF_031143425.1. Classification (NCBI taxonomy): domain Eukaryota; kingdom Metazoa; phylum Chordata; class Amphibia; order Caudata; family Salamandridae; genus Pleurodeles; species Pleurodeles waltl. The sequence goes on from NC_090450.1 coordinate 537,348,078, forward strand.
GGAGGTCCCAGAGTTCAACGGCGTGCTTGTGGACGGATCGTGCGTTGATCAGGATGCATTTGAGGTGGTTGATGGCGCGTGGGCTGGCGGTCGTGGTGGTTTCGTGGTGGAAGGTAAGTTTGCAGGTGTGACATACGAAGGGTCCGTGGGTACGTTTCGGGTTGGCTTGGAAGCAGGTGCTGGAGCGCCCCGGGTTGAGGGCGTGGAGGGTGATGGGGTCATAGCGGTGCAGTGGGGTTTGGGAGTGCTGAGGGCCAGGGGTCGTGGCGCTGGGCGTGGATGGACTTGCCTTTGGCGCGCCAGCAGCCGCCATAAGAGGGAGAGGGGGGGGAGGGGTCAGCTGGGGGCGGGGGACGGGAGTGGGGCGACGAATGGGAGCTGGGGGGGCGGGGGCGTGCAGGAGGTGGCGGCGGGAAAGCGGAGGGAGGGGGGACAGGTAGAGGGGAGAAAAGAAGGGGGGGGTTAAGGGTGGCGGGGAGTTAGGAAGAAAGTTAGGAGGAAAGTTAGGAAGATAGGGGAGGGGGGTTACAGAGGTGGAGGTGAGTGAGGGAGAGAGATAGAAGGGTAGAAAGATAGGAAGATAGGGGGGGTTACAGAGGAGGTGGCGAGTGAGGGAGAAAGATAGGAAGATAGGAAGATAGGGGCGTTACAGAGGGGGTGGCGAGTGAGGGAGGTCAGAAAGACGAGTCAGGAGCAGGAGGGCAGACGCGGGAAGATCCAAGAAGAAGGTAAAAGAAGAAGAGGAGCAGAAGAGAGAAGAGCAGAAGAGAGAAGATCCAAGAAGAAGGTAAAGAAGAAGAGGAACAGAAGAGCAGAAGAGAGAAGATCACAGAAGAAGGTAAATAAGAAGAGGGGCGGATGATCAGAAGAGAGAAGATCACAGAAAAAGGTAAAGAAGAAGAGGAGCGACAAACAGCAGAGAGAAGAGCCAAGAAGACGGTAAAGAAGAAGAGGAGCAGAAGAGCAGAAGAGAGAAAATCACAGAAGAAGGAAAAGAAGAAGAGGAGCGACGAGCAGCAGTGAGAAGAGCCAAGAAGACGGTGAAACAGAAGCGGAGCAGAGGAGAGAAGAGCCTAGAAGAAGGACACAGAAGAAGAAGGCACACGCAGGTCACGGTGCAGAGGAGAGAGAAAGAAGCACACAGAAGAAGAACACAGATGAAGACAGAAGAAACAACACGCAGGACGGGGAGCAGGGAAGAAAGAAGAGTACAGATGAAGAATACAGATGAAGAAAAGAAGCAGGAGAGGAGGTGAGTAGCGCGGGGCAGGGTGAGTGGCTGGGCGGTGGGGGGGGTACTTACTGTGATTTCGCTGGGCTTGCTAGGAGGTCTCAGGAGCCTGGGCTGGTGGAGCTGCAGCGGCCGCCATAAGAGGAAGAGGGGGGGGAGGGGTCAGCTGGGGGCGGGAATGGGGCGACGAATGGGAGCTGGGGGGGCGGGGCGTGCAGGACGTGGCGGCGGGAAAGCGGAGGGAGGGGGGACAGGTAGAGGGGAGAAAAGATGGGGGAGGGGGGTTAAGGGTGGCGGGGAGTTAGGAAGAAAGTTAGGAGGAAAGTTAGGAAGATAGGAGAGGGGGGTTACACAGGTGGAGGTGAGTGAGGGAGAGAGATAGAAGGGTAGAAAGATAGGAAGATAGGGGGGTTACAGAGGAGGTGGCGAGTGAGGGAGCATGATAGAAAGTTAGGAAGATAGGGGCGTTACAGAGGGGGTGGCGAGTGAGGGAGGTCAGAGAGACGAGCACAGAGGAAGATCAGAGATGAAGAAAAGAAGCAGGAGAGGAGGTGAGTAGCGTGGGGCAGGGCGAGGGGCTGGGTGGTGGGGGTACTTACTGTGATTTCGCTGGGCTTGCTAGGAGGTCTCAGGAGCCTGGGCTGGTGGAGCTGCAGCGGGAGGGGGAGCGACCTACCCTTGGGTCAAGGGTCGCTAACTCTGTCGCGCAGCGGCCGCCAAAAGAGTGAGGGGGGGGGGAGGGGTCAGCTGGGGGCGGGGGACGGGAGTGGGGTGACGAATGGGAGCTGGGGGGGCGGGGCGTGCAGGAGGTGGCGGCGGGAAAGTGGAGGGAGGGGGGACAGGTAGAGGGGAGAAAAGATGGGGGAGGGGGGTTAAGGGTGGCGGGGAGTTAGGAGGAAAGTTAGGAGGAAAGTTAGGAAGATAGGGGAGGGGGGGTTACAGAGGTGGAGGTGAGTGAGGGAGAGAGATAGAAGGGTAGAAAGATAGGAACATGGGGGGGGTTACAGAGGAGGTGGCGAGTGAGGGAGAAAGATAGGAAGATAGGGGCGTTACAGAGGGGGTGGCGAGTGAGGGAGGTCAGAGAGACGAGTCAGGAGCAGGAGGGCAGATGCGGGAAGATCCAAGAAGAAGGTAAAAGAAGAAGAGGAGCAGAAGAGAGAAGAGCAGAAGAGAGAAGATCCAAGAAGAAGGTAAAGAAGAAGAGGAGCAGAAGAGAGAAGATCACAGAAGAAGGTAAAGAAGAAGAGGGGCGGAAGATCAGAAGAGAGAAGATCACAGAAGAAGGTAAAGAAGAAGAGGAGCGACGAGCAGCAGAGAGAAGAGCCAAGAAGACGGTAAAGAAGAAGAGGAGCAGAAGAGCAGAAGAGAGAAGATCACAGAAGAAGGAAAAGAAGAAGAGGAGCGACGAGCAGCAGTGAGAAGAGCCAAGAAGACGGTGAAAAAGAAGCGGAGCAGAGGAGAGGAGAGCCTAGAAGAAGGACACAGAAGAAGAAGGCACACGCAGGTCGCGGTGCAGAGGAGAGAGAAAGAAGCACACAGAAGAAGAACACAGATGAAGACAGAAGAAACAACACGCAGGACGGGGAGCAGGGAAGAAAGAAGAGTACAGATGAAGAATACAGATGAAGAGCACAGAGGAAGATCAGAGATGAAGAAAAGAAGCAGGAGAGGAGGTGACTAGCGCGGGGCAGGGCGAGGGGCTGGGCGGTGGGGGTACTTACTGTGATTTCGCTGGGCTTGCTAGGAGGTCTCAGGAGCCTGGGCTGGTGGAGCTGCAGCGGCAGGGGGGGGAGCGACCTACCCTGGAGTGCCCTAGGACACTAACAGGAGGCCTGGACCTTTGAGGCGCACCACCAAGTGTTACAGTTCCTGCAGGGGGAGGTGTGAAGCACCTCCACCCAGGGCAGGTTTTGTTTGTGACCTCAGAGAGCACAAAGGCTCTCACCCCACTGGGTCAGAAACTTGTCTCTTCCTGCAGGCTGCACCAACTTGTCAGTCCTGAACTAAAGGGTTGGGTAAGAGACAGGGGGCATCTATAAAATGCCCTATGTGTGCACTGAACAATAAATCCAACTCTGGCATCAGTGTGAGTTTATTGTTCTGAGAAGTTTGATACCAAACATCCTAGCCTTCGCTGAAGCCATCATAGAGCTGTGGAATTTGTAATGACAAACCACCAGCCCACGTACTTAATATGGCCACACTGCACTTACGTCTAAGAATGGACTTAAGTAACACAAAAGAGTGATGGATGGAGTGCTGAACAATGCAAACAGTCACACCCAGTCACAGATCTAGGTTTAATCCATTTTTCTTTTGCTCACCATGCCAGCCCAGCTTGGACCCGGACATATGCAAATCAGTCTTGACCCGGTTCCTCGTGGGAAAAGTCCAACCCAAACTGCCAAGCCAGGTCCTCCCTGGACCGGAAATAAGCATCCTGGGACCAATTTCAGGGTATGACCCTTCATCCGTCAAGCTACCTTGAATCCAGTGGCACAGTTAGCACGGAACCCATGTCTGGGCATACCGTTCCCACTTAGGGCAACATTAGCAACACAAAAGGAGGATGGAGGGAGTGCTGAACAATGCAAAACTCACCCCCAGTCACAGATCTGGGTTTAATTAATTGTTCTATTGCTCACATGCCACCCCAGTTTGGACCCAGCCATAGGCAAATCAGTCTTGACCCTGTTTCTCATGGGAACAGTCCAGCCCAAACTGCCAGGTAAGGTCCTCCATAGACCGGAAACAAGCATCCTGGAACCGGTTTCAGGGTATCACCCTTCATCAGCCAGGCTACCTTGAATCCAGTGGCACAGTGAGCACGGGACCCACATATGGGCATACATTTCCCTTTTAGGGCAACTTTAGCAACACAAAATGATGATGGACGGAGTGATCAACAATGCAAACACTCATCAAACTTCCCAGCCTTCAGTGAAGCCATCATGGAGCTGTGGAGTTTGTAATGACAAACTCACAGGCCATGTACTTAATATGGCAACACTGCACTAACAATGTCTAAGAATGGACTTACACTGTAGCGACCTAATGCTCATGCAGCTATGCCCTCACCTGTGGTATAGTGCACCCTGTCGTAGGGCTGTAAGGCCTGCTAGAGGGGTGACTTACCTATGCCACAGGCAGTGTGAGGTTGGCATGGCACTCTGAGGGGAGTGCCATGTCGACTTAGTCATTTTCTCCCCACCAGCACACACAAGCTTTGAGGCAGTGTGCATGTGCTAGAGGGGTGACTTACCAATGCCACACACAGTGGTTTGTGGGCATGGCATCCTGGAAAGGCTGTCATGTCGACTTTACCTTTTTCTCCCCATCAGCACACACAATCTGCAATAGCAGTGTGTATGTTCGTGGTGAGGGGTTCCTTCAGGGTGGCACAATACATGCTGCAGCCCTTAGGGACCCTCCATGGTCAGAGAGCCCTTGGTACCAAAAGTACCTTTAACAAGAGACTTAGCTGTGTGCCAGGGGTGTGCTAATTGTGGAAACAATGGTACAGTTTGGGGAAAGAACATTGATACTGGGGCCTGGTTAACCAGAAACCAGGCAAAAAGTAAGAGGGTGAGCATGTCAAAAGTGGTACTTTCATACAAGGCTCTCTCTTCTTTGACGACTTCTTGTGCCTACTCGAACATCCTGAAAATTGTGAGTGGGACAAGAGTGTGTGTGCTCAACGAGCAGTCTCAGGACCTTCCTCTTGACTGAGACCGGGAGCGACACAGAGCTGAGTGCTGGGCTGCGGTAAGCTTTAGGGACCGGGGCTTCAATCCATGTCTGTCTTCACTGTCAGGAGATCACAAACAAAAGCCTGTTCAGGATGGGTTGTGGAACACCCCTCCCAAGAGGATGATCTGCATTTCAAGGCAGGGAGCTTCAAAGAAGCCCACCACCTATGGCATGCAGATCTGGACTTCCTCAGAGGAAGATATCAACCCCCCTACCCCAGGGCCCATCTGGCACAATCTGGTAAAATTAGCTATGCAGGAGGTGTGTCACGTTTCTAGATTGGGCACTCCCCTTGGGTGCGCAGCCTGAAATGGACACGACCTAGGAAATTCCACCATCTTGTGTGTGGTGGAATTAAGGACCTCTGGACAGGGCGATGGCCACTCCCCACAGGAACTGGTCATCTGGCGGGTGTAGTGACCCCAAGGGTAAGTAGACTGACTTGGTGCCAGCCCTGCTGGCCTGCCTGCTGCATATGACAAGTCCTGCTGCTGCAGCCTCCAAGAAACTGTGAGAGCTGCCAGTGCTTCACAAGCCATCAGGAAGTACTCCCTTGGAGGAGGAACAGCTGCTCCCCTGCATCCACAGACACCCAAGAAAGAACTGTGAGAACTGGGACTGCCATAAACCCGACATCACCACTTTAACCGAAACGCCTAGCCCGTGCTGACATAGGCCATGGTGTCAGCGTTGTCCGCAGACCCTCCAGAGATGAAGTCCACCTTGAGTGCACCGTGTGTGGACTTTGAGACAGTGTCTGCGGGCCCCCTTGCAACCCTGAATGACTAGGAGACAGAAATCAGACACCTCGGGACACTTCTGCACCCGCCCACCCCAGACCAAGAAAAAGATAATCAAGGGTGTCCCCACATCTCCCACCCTTATGAAACCTGAAACCACTTGTTGGCTTGGACGGACTGGACCCTCAGTCCATGCCTGCAGACTGTTTCTGCAGGCCCCCCTACAACCGAAAGGAACTCCAGCACCGGACGCAATGCCAAAAGACACCACTACACCCGAGCCCCACAGCCCAAGGAGAAGAGGACTGACGGTGTCAAGGACTTCAAGGGTAGAGCCCTCTGTGGGTTCCCCAGGACTGGCCTTCCTATTCCCAGTTGCAGCAACTTTCCAACTCAACTATTTCCCATTAAAGTGAATGGGACACTCAACGCTGTAACACATCTCTGCATCCAGACATACTAGATCCTCCAGAGGTGACCTGTTGATGTGGCCTTGGATCCTGCTCGATACTAACCTTAAGTCCTGGAGAACTGTTCCCCACGTTGCTGTGAAATGCCCGAATGCAGAACATGTTTTTCCAAGGTAGGATAACATTACTGTGGACAAAAATTGCACTTTTAGAAATTGTACAAATTCTTATCTCGAAAAGTACTCGCCTGATTCCAGTGAGCTTGGTATCTGAGTTTATATAAAAGTATGTGTTATTTTTTTATAAATTGGTGTCTGATTTCTTCATTGAGTGTGTCTCACTTAGTGTATGAGTGTGTGTGTGTGTGTGTGTATATTACATGCTTAGCACTAGCCTCTGATATGTCTAACTGCTCAACCACACAACCCAAACAAAGAGCATTTAGGATGCCACTTCTGCCTCTGATATCTCTGGGGATTGCCTGGACTCTTTGCACAGTGTACCTCACTTTCGTCCAATATAAAAAGAGCCTGTCTCCAACACTCACCTTAGTGAAAAAGATGCCGAAACACTGCTTGAGTAACAGCTGCATCATTGCGCTGAGCTGATTCTAGACAATAGTGCTTAGTAAACGAATGAACGCTCCTGCAAGTCACAGCACAACATATTTTTTCTGACGGTACTCCAGCAAACAAACCTGATGATGTGGACACTGCTATTGCTGAGTGTGCCTTCACTTTATGTAATAAAGGCTTTCCAGCCTCTGGCTAGTAAAACAGAATTGCGGCCGAAATCTTACGAAGGATGGTAGTTTTAACTACTGGGCACCTTTGTGAATTTAATCATAGGAGACCAACAGCTGAGCTGTTCTTCTGAAATGTTTTCAATGATGTAGGTAGCAACTTGTGTAGGAGGCTGGCCTGGTTTGTAGTGGGTACCAAAGGTACTTACGCCTTATAACCGGTCCAGTTATCCCTTATTAGTGAAATGTAGTCAGTGTCTAGAAGCCAGGCTGTCTAGAGGTAGCTGTAGGCAGAGCAGCCAAGGCTGAACTAGGAGACATGCAAAGCTCTTGCAATACCACTGTAGTCACACAGTACTCACACACATGAAAGACAATCCTCAGTGTTACAAAAGTAAAGGTACTTTATTATAGTGACACAATACCAAAAATACCTTAGAGACTAAACTCCCTTAGGAGGTAAGTATTATACACAATATATACACTAGTAACCAAAAACGAATAAGTAAATAGTTAGAAAACAGTGCAAACAGTGAAAATCACAATAGTTTGAAATGGGCCTGGGGGAACACAAACCATATACTAAAATAGTGAAATGTGAAAGTCGGTTTCCCACCTAGGCAAGTGTAGTGTGTAGAGGGATGCTGGGAGTGTAAGAAAACACTAAAGGCAAGTAATAGACCCCACCCCAGAGTCCAGGAAAACAGTAGTAAATCACAGTAAGTTTCCTGAAAAACACAAGAAGTCGTGATAGAAGATTATGCAAGAACCAGAAGAGACTGCAAGGCACCAATGATGGATTCCTGGACCTGAAGTCCTGTGGAAGAAGTGGCCCAAGTCCAAGAAGCACTGGAGAGTCCAGGGAGAACAGGAGTTGCTGCTAACCCGGATGAAGTTGAAAAAGAAGACCCACCAATGAGAAGACAGTCAGGATTGCACCAAAGAAGACAGATGAGGGTTCCTGGTTGGTGCAGATGTCCCACGCCGGATGGATGAATGCAGTCTGGTTTGCGTTGCTGGATTCCGCCAACAAGCCTTGGCACGTGCAAAGCTTGCGGTTAGCGGAAAATGGCGCGGCCCGGGACTAGGAGGGACCCGGTGGCCTCTTGTAGGAAAGTACAATCTTTCTTGCCATGTTTCCCCCATTTTCTACCTGTATGTCAGTATGTTTTGCCTGTCTCACTGGGAACCTGCTGGTCAGGACCACAGTGCTCATAGGTTGTGGCCTAATGTGTGTGTTGTCAGTAGTGATGAACTGTGTCACTGAAGTTCTGCTAACCAGAACTTCAGTGCTTATGCTCTCTCTGCTTCCAAATTAGTCACTATTGATTAATTACTTCATTCACCAATTACAATTGGCACACTGGACCCTCCTTATAAGTCCCTAGTATATGGTACCTAGGTACCAGGGGCATTGGGGTTCCAGGAGATCCTTATGGGCTGCAGCATGGTATCACCCCATAAGGAGCTCAGACAAACCCTTTCACAGGACTGCCACTGCAGCATGCGTGAAATAGTGCACACACTATTTCACAGCCATTTTCACTGCACTTAAGTAACTTATAAGTCACATATATGTCTAACCTTCATTTACTGAAGGCTAGGTGCCAAGTTTCTAAGTGTGAGGGCACCCTTGCACTAGCAAAGGTTCCCCCACGCTGTCCAGGGCCAATTACCCAGACTTCGCGAGTGCGGTGACACCATTACACACGTGCATTACATATAGGTAAATCCCTATATGTAGCTTCACATTGGTAACTCCGAATATGGCCATGTAAGGTGTCTAAGATCACAGAATTGTCCCCCATTCCAAATATGGCATGGGGGGGGAGGGGGGGCAAATGCATCCTGGGGGTTTCACCATGGACCCCCAATACTACCAAACCAGCTCTCTGAGGCTTGCATTGCAGCTACAGCTGCTGCCACCTCACAGATAGGGTTCTGCCCTCCTGGGGTCTGAGCAGCTCAGTCCCAGGAAGGCAAAACAAAGCATTTTCTTTGAGAGGTGGGTGTTACACCCTCACCCGTTGGATATAGGTGTTACAGGCTTGGGAGGGGGAGCCTCTAGAAATGCTTTGAAGGGCACAGATGGTGGCCTCCTTGCATAGTCTACCCGGTTACACCAGTCTACACCGGTTAAGGCCCCCCCCCCCCCCCCAGTCCCTGCTCTGGTGCAAAACGGGACAAAGGAAAGGGGAGTGACCACTCCCCTGTCCATCACCACCCCAGGGGTGGTGCCCAGAGCTCCTTCAGTCTGTCCCTGGCATTAGCCATCTTGTTTTCCAAGGTGTGGAGAAACACTAGAAGCCTCCGAGTGACCAGTGCCAGCGGGAGACGTCAGAGACCCCCTCCTAATAGGTGCATACCTGGTTAGGTAGCCAATTCGCCTCTCAGGGCTATTTAGGGTCTCTCCTGTGGGTTCCTCTTCAGATTCTGATGGCAAGTTTCCAGCAGGAATCCTCTGCAACTACTCCTTCATCCTCTGACCTCGGATCAACCGTAGACTGCTCCAGAAACCGCTTTAACTGCAACAAAGTATCCAGAAGGGCTACTTTGACTCTACAACTTCAACTCCAGCCAGCAACTGCAACAGTTTCCACCATGTGCATGCTCTGGGGACTTTATGTCTTCACCCTGCACCAGAAGGACCGAAGAAATCTCCTGTGGCGTGACAGTCACTTCCCTGCTCCAGCAGGCACCTTCTAAGACGACGATTGGTTCCCTTGGACTCCTCTCCTGACGACGAGCACGCTCCTTGGAAAACAGGTGGTGGACCCCTTCGACACAGACTGTCCTAAGGTCCAGCTGTCCAACTTTGGAGGAGGTAAGAACTTGCCTTCCCTGTTTGCGACAGAACCTCTGTGCACTATTTGCAAGAATCCTTCATGCACAGCCTGGCCCACGTCTCCAGCACTCTATCCTGCGACGCTCAACTTGCTGAGTTGTTCTCCGACGGCGTAGGACCTTCTTTTCTAGAGCTGCAGCAACTGCAATTTGCACCTTCTTTGTCCCCGTCTCCGCTGCCTGGTCATCTGTGGATTCCCTCCAGTGTTTGGAGCCCCCTCTGCCTCCTCAGTCCGAGTTGAGGCCCCCAGGTCCCTCCTGGGTCCAAGCAGCACACTTTTGACGCAATCCGCAACATTGCTTGAACCAAGGCTTGTTGGACGAATCCAGCGCTGCAACTAGCCTGCATCCAACATCTCCACGTGGGACATCCTTTGCATCATGCAGAAACCCGCAGCCATCTTCTTTGGTGCTTTTCTGCAGACTTCTTCCAACCGGAGAATCCTCTTTTGCACCATCTTCTAGGTTGGCAGGTGCTCATGTCCTTCCTGGAATCTTCAGCAACTTCTGGACTTGATCTCCTCTCTATACAGGTCTTCAGGTCCAGGAATCCACCATTTGTTGCTTGCAGTCTTGCTTTGTTCTTGCAATAACTGTAATCACAACTTGTAGTGTGTCCTAAGGAAACTTGCAGTAATTTACTCCTAATTTCCTGGGCTCTGGGGTGGGGTATTTTACTCACCTTTGTGGTTTTCTTACACTCCCAGCGATCCTCTACACACTACACTTGTCTAGGGGGGAAATTTGTGATTTGCATTCCACTGTCTTAGTATATGGTTTGTGTTGCCCCTCAAACTATTTCTTCCTATTATATTCTATGGTATTTTCTATGGTTTGCTCTATCCTATGACTATTTACTTACATTATTTTGGTGTCTAGAGTATATATTGTGTATAATACTTACCTCCAGAAGGAGTATTGCCTCTGAGATATATTTGGCCTGGTGTCACCAAAATAAAGTACCTTTATTTTTGGTAACACGGAGTATTGTCTTTTATTGTGTATAAGTACTAGAGCTTTGCATGTCTCCTAGTTCAGCCTAAGCTGCTCTGCTACAGCTACCTCTATCAGCCACAACTGCTAGAACACTACTACATTTCACTAATAAGGGATCTATGGATGAGGACATCAATCCTAGGAGCAACTTGTACAGACACATTGAAGAACAAGTTACTTACCTTCGGTAACGCATTATATGCTAGAGACAATATCAAGCTGCAGATTCATTGCCTTTGAATTTCCCCACACGTCAGAATGGATATAGAAACATTTGCATAAGCAGTACTCCTGTGCGCTGTCGGGTGGCTTCGTTCAGATCCTCACAGCGTCGTTGGAGCAGGAAGTGACGTCGCAGTTGTAGGAGGCTGGCTCAGTATATGGTGTACACCTATGGGTGAGGCACCCTGTACTGAATCCAAGCAACCCTTAGTGATAGTCGAAGTGGTTCCTAATAACCAAAACTCACGTAGGGTAGCTGTGGAGAGCAGCTAAGGCTTATCAGAGAGGGTACAAGGCAATTGCAAGTACCACACAAGTCAGTCAGTAACGTTCACACAAGAAAGAACCATACCAATTTTAGAAAAATAATGTATTATTTATTAAAACACAAGCACTAAACTAACTTTGGTATATCTTCTTCAGGAGAGATATATGCACAGAAACAGGTAAGTAACAGCATAAAATAACTTGGACCCCTATGGGGAAGCCAAACCATATACTAAAAAAAGAAAAGAGATGTGAAGATCACAACTAACCAAGACTACCACCCAAGTACCTTAAAGACTGAGGAAGTACTACAATACCAAAGTTAAGCAGCTAAGGTTCCCCAGGCGCCCGTGTGCAGAGATGTTTCCCCAGGTCAGGTGTCCATAGGATAACAAGGGGAAGTCGCGGTTTGAGTTTTCGTGTTCCAGGACTCTTCCCAGAGGACCCATAGGAAACCCAGTGGGACAAGAAAGGTTCAATATTGCCCCCACCCGTGGATACCCAGAAAAGTGGAGTACCTACACCAGGGAGCACAGGTGCATAGGGGTGAAGTTGTGTCGGACCCTTCAGTTGAAGTCAAAGGGGACCTCGGTTGTCCAGCTGCTGTCATGACCCATGGACCAGGTCGGCTGAACGTTGGCAGGTATTCCGCAAGAAGAGGACCTTAGGAAAGAGGAGACAGAGTCCAGACCACCCGGAGATAGCCAGGGGATACAGGAGGGCAAAGCCCACCTTTCTTGAAGATGCTTTCCTGATGGACAGTTGTCGATGAGGGGAAGCTGTGGTGTCTAGGCGATGTATAAGGATCCCAGAAGTCATTCACAAGCTGTCCCACACCGGTCATCGAATTGCAGAGGGGTCAGTGATCAGCAGGACCACCAACAAGCCTTGGCAAATGCAAGAGAAGCGTTGCACATAGAGTTGCAGAAATGGGGACCAGCAAGGCCAGAGGGACTCAAACTTTACAGGTGAGGGCCAGCCCTCAGAAAGGAGAAGAGCCAGAAGGAATCGATGGAGACCCCTGGAGGACCCTGTGGCAGCAGGCACAGGGAGTTGCAGGGATGTCTCAGCAGCACAGAGAAGATGGACTGCCCACGTCGCAGGAGTTGTAGGGAGGACGTCGTCCTTGGAGCTGTGAGATCTTGGAGGCTGGGTCTTCTTGGAGCTAGGAGTTCTTCGAACTGAAGAGCCAACAATTCTTGGCAATGACAAACAGACACAGTGCACAGGGGTTCTGGCCAAGCAGCTCCAACAAAGGACCACAAAATTCCCACTTGCAAGGAAGACAAGTCAGACCTAAATATCCTGGACTCGTTGCTTGGGAGAATAAGCCCAAACCTACACTGTGTCCAGGACAGCTCCAATGAACGGGAGCATCTGAGAAGGACTCAGGTGTAGCTTTGGAACATTTATAGTGAACTACAGCGAATGATGGGGGTCAGCCATAGTCTGAAGGGGGGAAACGATAGTCTGGGGTGAGGCCGCCTTCAATAGCCAGTTGTCGAGCTAGGGTAGGCTGAAACCCCTAATCTGCGCATTTGAGCTACAACTACTGCCATCACCTTAGTGAATACCCAAGGGGCGCTGGTAAGGCCAAAAGGAAGCATGGTGAACTGAAAGTGCCCGTGGGATACCTTGAACCCATAGGTAACATCTGTGGGCAGGCAGGATGGGGATGTCAAAATATGCATCCTGCACATCTAAAGACACCATCCAGTCTCCTTGGTCTAGGGAAGACAAGAGCTGAGCCAAAGTAAGCATCTTGAATTTCCAGTTTTTGAGGAGGAGATTTATGGCTTGCAGATCTAGAATATGGCAAATACCATTGTTCTTTTTGGGTATGTGAAAGTAGTGGGAATAAACCATGTCCGACTTCTGATATTGGAACATTTTCAACAGACCATTCGGCCAGGAAAGCTGTAACTTCTTCTCGGACAAGGTCAAATGATCTTCCACCAGCCGTTCTCGAGATGGCGGTACAGGGGAAGGAAAAGATTGGGAAGGGAAAGAGTAGCTCCTTCGAATGATCTGCAAAGCCCATTTGCCCTATGTAATGAACCGCCAGTGGAGAAGATGGTGTTGTATTCTCCCTCCAACTGGGCAGCCATGGTCCTGCAGAATCAAACTAGGAGGGCTAGGAGAATGAAGCTGCTGGAAACTGGGTGGCAGACAACTTCTGGCTTCTAGAGCCTCTAGATCTGAAAACACTACACACACGTCCTTGCTTAGCCTCGAATGGTTGCTGCGCAGGACAGTGGCTGACTTAGTGCTGGCTCGGTACCTGGCCCCTACCGTAACCACAGCAATGCATGCAGAGAGGATCCAGAGGCTCCCCCTGACCACGACTGCCTGGTCACAAAGGAACCAGACGCCTGACCAAGCACTGCACCCGCAGCCCCCAGGACTGAGAGGAACCACCTACCAGTGCAGAAGTGACGAGCAGGTGGCCTTCATCCTAGCCCAGTCAGTGGCTGGCCCGAGAAGCCCCCGTGACCTGCCTGCATCGCCTAATGAACCCTGGGTCCCTCCATTGCTTTTAATAGCAAACCCGACACCTACTTTGTCCACTGCACCCGGACGCTCCTGTGCCGCTGAGGGTGTGTTTTGTGGGCTTGTGTCCCCCCCGTGCTCTACAAAACCCCCCTGGTCTGCTCCCCGAGGACGCAGGTACTTACCTGTAAGCAGACTAGGACTGGAGCACCCCAGTTCTTCATAGGCGCCTATGTGTTTTGGGCCCTCCTTTGACGTCTGCACCTGACCGGCCCTGTGTTGCTGGTGCTGTGGCTTTGGGGTTGCCTTGAACCCCCAACGATGGGCTGCCTATGCCCAGGAGACTGACTGTGTAAGTGCTTTACTTACCTGAGAAACCTAACCAAACTTACCTCCCCCAGGAACTGGCACTGTGTCCACTTTTAAAATAGCTTATTGCCATTTTAACCAAAACCGTGTGTACTACTGTTTTAAATCAAAGTTCTATACTTAGCTGTGTGAAGTACCTTGCATTCTATGTACTTACCTCAAATCTTGAATCTTGTGGTTCTAAAATAAATTAAGAAAATATATTTTTCTATAAAAACAATTGGCCTGGAGTAAGTCTTTGAGTGTGTGTTCCTCATTTATTGCCTGTGTGTGTACAACAAATGCTTAACACTACCCTCTGATAAGCCTACTCCTCGACCACACTATCACAAAATAGAGCATTAGTATTATCTTATTTTGCCACTATCAACCTCTAAAGGGGAACCCTTGGACTTCGTGCACACTATCACTCACTTTGAGATAGTATATACAGAGCCAACTTCCTACAGAGAATCTAAGGGAGGCTTATTCAGTATAGCATCCTGCTGGGCATGATGCTTTCTCTGTGACACTAACCGAGGGAAAACAACATATTCGTATATGGTGGAAGGAGCAGATTGGTTCAACCAGGTTGACTACACTTGAGAGGACAAGGGGAACTAGAGGGGGCAGGCAGAGGCTGAGAAGGTGAGACCGGTAAGTTAAGGTTAGCATTTACTGTTGCCCGAAGGCCAATAGGGGCGTCAATAGATGCGTTTTCTGAACCATTGGTGAAAGAGGCAATTACCTGAGCCCCAGTAACAGGCTCACAAAATTCTTATCGTTGAGCCAATTTGACCAGACTAGATTCGATTGAGCCTAACCAGTCTATCAATGGTTTAGGCTGCACTTTTCAAATAGACTCAAATCTATAGCAAAGTTCCACAAGATAATGCGACTCAGTCCCATCAGCCACGACACCCACTTGGAACTGGTACCTTTGGAACTCCCTGCCCCTCTACTCTTAGTAGTAACACCTTTTTTCATTTTAATAGGGGGTTCATTACATTCTACATAGACGTTGTCTATTTTCTTCAAGTGGGCAACCGAACAAGCACCACCCTTATTGGCAGAGTTAGAAGATCCAGAAGTTCCATCATATAGAGTTTAAACCGGCAAACCATCTCTTTCAATAGACAGTCTCCTTCCTGTTAGGGCAATTTGTTTCGAAATTACCCCTACTATTCACTCTAAGAATGAGTCAATGGTGGTAACCGCAGCTGCGGATGCAGAGCTGCCCAAAGTTTTCTTCTTACCCATGTCAGAAGGAGGAGCTATCCGGAGGGTGTCACAGAAAAAAAAGGTGAAAGGGGAGGACCCAGCCCAGCCTCTTCCGAGGCGATGAAGGGCGAAGATGGGCCCGGTCTTGGCCTGGGCACGTCCAATGCAGCAGGTGTTCCAGTGCACTTGTAGTGCAGTGCTCGGGCGTACAGGTGGCCCTTCAAGTGCAGCAGAAACAGCACTAGAGGCTTGGAGATGAAGTCCCACCCCAGCCAAAAATGGAAAGTGTCCTGTGCTGCTGGTGTTGCAGCGAGCTTTTAGTGCTGTGCTCGGGCATGCAGACGGCCCAGCAGGTTCAGCAGAAACAGCAGTGCAGGCTGGGGCACCAAGTCCCACCCCAGCCAAAAGTGGTCAATTGTTTTTATTACTGGGATACTTAGATGGGGAATATTAAAGAATGTCTTCTTATAATCTCCTTATTTAAACAATATTATTTAGGACTGCAGTGCCTTCTTTCTTCTGATTTACCTTCAGACAACTAAAGTAGTTCCATCAATAAATGACTACATAAAAAAAACTGGCATAATTTCATTTTGTTTTCTTGCTTAGAAGTACTACATGGCCAGTGGAAGTGGAATAAAAACAGTATGAGCCTACAGATGCAGACTGTCTTGGAGGACTCGCATGATTGAAGATTTAACACCAATCAACAGTTTATGAAAAACAGCACCCAATAGACGCAAATCTTAGAAGTTGCTGATTTGCAGAATATGCATGAGTCTTGTGAGTGGGATGCAGACTGAGAATCTAAAGCTACAGTTATCGACAGTGAGGAAAAATATAATTAATGAACATTAGCACTTGTGCAATTACGACCCCTGAGGCTGCAAGAAAGAAACGGAGTTGTGAATAAGAGATATTTTTTATTCCTTTATGTTATTTGCTTTTTCAAGTACTGGGTAGGTATCAATAGGGCACAGCTACTTGAGACAACATGGGAGGCAGACCCTTGCAAACAAAAGGTTCATCATTCCACCCACCCTCAATACTTGAAGGGCTATACCAAAACAGTACTGAGGAATTGAATAGGTTGCCAGGGTTAAGTGTGGGGTTAGGGAAACTGTCAGTCATCAGTACAGCCAGGACTACTATTTTACAGAAAATAGCATTTTCCATTTCTAAGAAGTAATAAAAGATACAGCTACTTACTTGAGAAGGTACAGGAGATTGCACACAGCAGAGCTTTTTAATGGCACCATACAAGTCATCTCGGGTTCCTGTAATAATGCACACCACCATCTGCACATTACTCTGTAAAACACAAAGGGCTCTTGTTAGAAATGAAACAAACGAAGAAGAGAGACAGAGGAATTTACAACACTAATGGAAAAAATATGGTCATTGAAATGAGATGAAGAAAGGATTGCTATGTTTCAGACATTTCCTGAAACTGTTGGAGATAGCATAATATGCAGACTGTACATTGTGCTGTGCTGCCTAGTCCCTATGCCCCACACTACAAAAAAACTGATAGATACAAAAATAGTAGAGACCAGTAATGCAACACCCAAACCAGATGGAACCTGGCTGATAGGTTGAGAGACGGTGAAATGTCGAGTTGAGGACTGAAGTCAACCCTTGATCTCTGCATTTCCTTTTGCCAACTCATCAAGGTAACAAAGACATCCAGAATCTTCTCTTTGGATTCTTCAGTCTACACTTTTCCCACAGGTGTGCTGCTCTTTCATTATTCATACTTTAATCATTCCGCCACCTGTATGTGCATCCGTATAAACCATGTACAGTGCAAATTAAGTGAAATTCAAAGGTAAAGAAGAGTGGACAGAACTCAACAACTGTCCTTCTCTGTTCACCAAAGCAGAGATAAACAAGAGGAAGAGGAGTAGGAAGATTCAAACCAGCACTCTATGACTCCAGAGGCAATCAGGTCAGCACTGCTAGTTGTTCCTGACTGCCAGTGCAGGGACCAGATACTACCACAACATTTACAGACATGGCAGGAACCTGCTCATTAAGTTTTGACTACCCGAGTGTATAAGACTTATAAAATGTAAGATTAAACAGCACGATAAACTTAACTTGAAATTTAAATAAGTTACTTTTCTACCCAAAACAATATCAGTCACAAACTGCCGCCTTTGAGGTTGCAACATTACAATATACAACTTGGTTGTACAATAGTTACAATATAAAACCTTTACTTTTAATGCTTTTAATTCACTGACCCATCACCAACCCTAAACACCATCCTTCTCTGCCACTAAAAAAGCTCTCACCACACCTAAGCTACACCCATAACTGACCCCTAAAATTTATTTCTGAAACTCTTAGACCCCTTCACCACTCCTAAACTCCAGCCATCCCTGGATCTTAAAAGCCCTTTCTACACCTAAACCCCACCCCTCTCTGAACCCTTAAAAAAAATAACCATCACTAAACTCACTCATCCCTGAACCATTGAAACCCTGCATTACCCCTAAATTTCAACCATTAATAATAAAAAAAATAATAATAAAAAAAAAAATATATATATATATATATATGTATATATATATATATATGCGCCAGAAGCATCGTACAATTAATAGTTGTACCAGTTTAGTTTACATTTCCAACACAATAGTTGTCGATCTGTTTAAGCTTCTTCCAAATTCAACCTGTAGGAAGTTGGCTCTGTATATAGTATTTCAAAATAAGAAATAGTGTGCACAGTTAGAGGTAAGATAGTGGCAGAAAGAGATAATTCTAATGCTCTATTTTGTGGTAATGTGGTTGAGCAGTATGCTTATCAGAGGGTAGTGTTAAGCATTTGTTGTACACACACACAGGCAATAAATGAGGAACACACACTCAAAGACTTACTCCAGGCCAATAGGTTTAAATATAGAAAAGTATCTTTTCTTAGTTTATTTTAAGAACTACAAGTTCAAGATTTACAAGTTATACTTCAAATGAAAGGTATTTCACTTAGGTACTCTAGGAACTTTGAATAATCACAATGTCATGTACAGTCTTTGTAAAAATGGCAATAAGCTATTTTAAAAGTGGACACAGTGCAAAAATAAACAGTTCCTGGGGGAGGTAAGTAGAGGTTAAGTTTACAGGTAAGTCAAAGTTGGGTCCAAGGTAGCCCACCGTTGGGGGTTCAAGGCAACCCCAAAGTTACCACACCAGCAGCTCAGGGCCTGTCAGGTGCAGAGGTCAAAGTGGTGCCCAAAACGCATAGGCTTCAATGGAGAACAGGGGTGCCCCGGTTCGAGACTGCCAGCAGGTAAGTACCTGCGTCCTCGGTGGGCAGACCAGGGGGGTTTTGTATGGCACTGTGAGGGACACAAGCAGGCACAGAAAGTACACCCTCAGCGGCACAGGGGCGCCGGGTGCAGAGTGCAAACAGGTGTCGGGTTTTGTATAGGAAGTAATGGGAGACCCAGGGGTCTCTTCAACGATGCAGGCAGGCACGCACAGAGGGGGCTCCTCGGGGTAGCCACCAGCTGGGCTAGGCAGAGGGTCACTTCTGCACTGGAGTTCGGTTCCTTCAGGTCCTGGGGGCTGCGGGTGCAGTGTTGGTTCAAGGCGTCGGGTCCCTTGTTACAGGCAGTCGCGGTCAGGGGGAGCCTCTGGATTTCGTCTGCAGGTGTCGCTGTGGGGGCTCAGGGGGGTCACCTCTGGCTACTTGCGGGCTCGCAGTCGCCGGGGAGTCCTCCCTGTAGTGTTGGTTTTCCGCAGGTCGAGCGGGGGGCGCCGGGTGCAGAGTGGAAAGTGTCACGCTTACGGCGGGAAACGTGAAGTCTTAAAAGTTGTTTCTTTGTTGCAAGAAAGTTGCAGATTGTTGAACAGGGCCGCTGTTCACAGGAGTTTCTTGGTCCTTGGTTGCAGGGCAGTCCTCTGAGGCTTCAGAGGTTGCTGGTCCCTGTTGGATGCGTCGCTGTTGCAGTTTTCTTCGAAGTTGGGAGACAGGCCGGTAGGGCTGGGGCCAAAGCAGTTGTCATCTCCGTCTTCACTGCAGGGCTTCAGGTCAGCAGTCCTTCTTCTTGTTAAGGTTGCAGGAATCTAGTTTCCTAGGTTCTGGGGTGCCCCTAAATACTGAATTTAGGGGGGGGGGGGGTTTAGGTCTGGGAGGGCAGTAGCCAATGGCTACTGTCCTTGAGAGTGGCTACACCCTCTTTGTGCCTCCTCCCTGTGGGGAGGGGGGGGCACATCCCTATTGGATGTAGGATTTCTAAAAGTAAGGGTCACCTCAGCTCAGGACACCTTAGGGGCTGTCCTGACTGGGGGGTGACTCCTCCTTGTTTTTCTCATTATCTCCTCCAGCCTTGCCGTCAAACGTGTTGGCAGTGGCCGGAGGGGCGGGCATCTCCACAAGCTGGGATGCCCTGTGGCGCTGTAACAAAAGGGGTGAGCCTTTGGGGCTCACCGCCAGGTGTTACAGTTCCTGCAGGGAGAGGTGAGAAGCACCTCCACCCAGTACAGGCTTTGTTCCTGGCCACAGAGTGACAAAGGCACTCTCCCCATGTGGCCAGCAACATGTCTGGTGTGTGGCAGGCTGGCAAAACTAGTCAGCCCACACTGGAAGTCGGGTATGTTTTCAGGGGGCATCTCTAAGATGCCCTCTGGGGTGTGTTTCACAATAAAATGTACACTGGCATCAGTGTGCATTTATTGTGCTGAGAAGTTTTATACCAAACTTCCCAGTTTTCAGTGGAGGCATTAGGGTGCTGTGGAGTTCGTGTCTGACAAACTCCCAAACCATATACTCTTATGGCTACCCTGCACTTACAATGTCTAAGGTTTTGCTTAGGCACTGTAGGGGCATAGTGCTCATGCACCAATGCCCTCACTTGTGGTATAGTTCACCCTGCCTTAGGGCTGTAAGGCCTGCTAGAGGGGTGACTTACCTATGCCACAGGCAGTGTGAGGTTGGCATGGCACTCTGAGGGGAGTGCCATGTCGACTTAGTCATTTTCTCCCCACCAGCACACACAAGCTGTGAAGTAGTGTGCATGTGCTGAGTGAGGGGTCCCTAGGGTGGCATAAGACATGCTGCAGCCCTTTGAGACCTTCCCTGGCATCAGGGCCCTTGGTACCAGGGGTACCAGTTACAAGGGACTTACCTGAGTGCCAGGGTTGTGCCAATTGTGGAGACAAAGGTACAGTTTAGGGAAAGAACACTGCTGCTGGTGCCTGGTTAGCAGGGTCCCAGCACACTTTCAAATCATAACTTAGCATCAGCAAAGGCAAAATGTCAGGGGGTAACCATGCCAAGAAGGCATTTCGTTACACAGCCCATTCCTGAACCCTAAAAACCCCTTCATCACCCGTAAACCCTACCCATCACTGAGCCTTAAAAACTCTCAACAGCCCTAATCTTCACCCATCAGCAAACCTCAAAAACTCACCATCCTTAGCTTTTCAATGATAGGGTTAAAGCTGTCCAATACCATATTCTTTAATCCTCGATTATGTAAAATCCCAACGATAACTAAGGTGAGACGTTTTGCACGTAAACTGTAAATTGCTCAGAGAAGCTATAGTGGTGTTAACGTTCATTGGTAAACCTTTGGATTGAGACCAATTAATCTTATATCCTGAAAAAGTTGAAAAAGTATTAAAAAGAGAAATGAAAGAGGTAGCCGAAGATTCAGAATTAGAAAGAGTCAATATAATATTATCAGCATAATAAAATGTTTTCACTTCGCCAGTAGGACATACTATACCCCTAAAGCTAGCACTTTGTCTAATGGCAATAGCAAGTGATGCCAAATCAAGGAGAAATAAGGGACAAAGGAGGCATCTTTGTCTTGTGCCACGATGAACTTTGAAATAAGAAGAGGTAAATCCATTACACGTAATTGCTGCTTTTGGAAAATGATACACTCGTCTATAGAGTAATAAAATCTTTTCCAAAACCCATGCTTTCCATTGTTCTAAACAAATATCCTGATTCCCCGCTATCAAAAGCTTTTTCTGCATGCAAGGATAACAAAACACTTTCTTCTTTTTTTATTGCGCTAGTGCAACAATAAATGTAAAATCGTACGGAGATGATTTGAAGAAGAACAGTATGGGACAAGACCAACTTGAGACGGCTGAATAAGCGATGTAATAACTGAAGTAAGTAAATTGTCTAAGACTTTAGCCAGGATTTCAATGTCAGAGTTTATTAACGAAAAGGGTATGTAACTGGAACATTCAAGTGGGTCTTTACCCAGTTTAGGAATAACAGTAATATGGGCACGTCGAAACTCAGTGGGAAGATGCTCTACTTTTAAAGGTTGGATAAGAAAGATTGCAACAGGGGGAGTGTGTGTGAGTCTTGGTAATTTTATAAAATTCAATAAAGAAACTATCTTCCCCCAGGGCTTTACCGGTAGCAGGACAATCAATAGCTTTCATAATTTCATCTGTTGTAATTTCCACTTCCAAGCTATGTCTTTGCTCTTGAGATAATTCTGGGACAGCAATATTTGCAAAGAAAGCATCTTCCTCTTTAGTATCTAAACAATTTAGTGAGGAATACAGCGTCTCATAATAATTTCAAAATTATGACAATATTTCAGAAGGGAGTGTAAGTAAATTACCAGTGGAGTTTCTAATTGCAGGAATAGTTCTGGAGGACTCTTGCTGACTTAACTGATATGCTAAAAGGCGTCCGGCATTCTCCTCTCTTTCTTAATGAGATTGGTGAATAAGAAAGAGGCATTTTTCAGCATGGGCGGTATAGAGATTATTAAGTTTGAATTTGACAGATTAACTTCTTTAATACTGCTGGAGACTGTGCGATTAACGCTCAGAAACGATCAAGGCTTCTTTTTCCAGGGCTAACCTTTTTGAGAAGAGCTGAATCTTTCATAACCATACCTCTTATTACAGCTTTGCCAGCACCCCATAACGTATTAGCTACAGTTACCGAATTCTTGTTTTCTTCAAGAAATTGCTCAACATGATGGCTTAGCTTGTCTCTCTTGAGGTGTTTATATGAAGGGATAATAAATCTCCAAATGGGTTTCGAGGTATGTGATAGTCCTACATTTACATGAATATCTATTAAATCATGATCAGAAAGGCTACAGAGAGTAATTCCAGTTTCTGATACTATTTTTTAAAGTGAAGGAGACGTCAAAAAGTAATCAATTCTTGAGCAAATTAAATGTGAGCAAGATGTAAAGGTGTATTCCCTTTCGTCTGGATATAATAATCTCTACTGCTCTTGTAACGCAAAGTCTTTGATGAGATCTTTTAAAATATGCCTATTACTGGGATGATGAGTGTCTGGTTTACCTGGTCTGTCAATGAATGGATCAATGGTCACATCCAGTCTCCCCTCCATTACCAATCGAGTAGGACCTAAAGAAGACAACAATCTACTAATTTGAGGGATACATTTAATTTTGGAGTCAGTGGGTGCATAAATAGAACCAACAATCAAAAAAGAATTTCATATACGAAGTTTGGCGAAGATATATCTACCTTTGGTATCCACCCATGTCTGAATAATTGTTTATGATCAACTCTCATTGAAAAGAATGGCGACACTACATTTACGGGTAGGGTTAGGATCACTACACGGTTTGTTGGAAGTAACATTTGCATTTGAAACATGACCAATCCAATCTCTTTTCAATTTATCACTTTCTAGTACATTAAGATGAGTTTCCTGCAACAGTGCAATATCAGGCTTATGCTGTCCAAGAAAATTAAGAATTTTCTTTATCTTGATAAAATGCATTAACATTCAATAAAACAATCTTCAGAGGTTTCATCACGGAGGACAGCATAAGGAAGAGAGTAAGAAAAAAAACCCCAGTAAGAAATTAAAAGAGAGCCAAAGGAGAAAGGAAAGAAGAAAAAGTACCAGAAAGAAAACGCCCAGCACACCAGGAAACAAAAAAAGAAAGTAAACAATAACAGTAAGTGTTGAAAGCTAAAGAAAAGAGGGACATAAGAAGGGAGTAGATAAGATTTGAAAATAAAAAAGAATAAAAGTGTTATATAGAAAAGGCTGAATATGAGGACATTAGAAACTCAAGTTGGGGTAAAAATGAAAGAACATTAAAAAGATTATGAACATTAGTCCCCTCCCTCCCTCTATCCACCCTCCTCTCTAATATAATTGGGTAGAAGGTTAAAATGTATTAGAAAGAATTTTAAAAAACTGCTGAATAGAGAAAAGGAGTAGAAAGAGTGAACAATTGAAAAAAGAAGAGATCAAAGAGAAAAGTAAATAAGAAATGATTATAAATGACAAACAATATAATGTAAGTTGTCCAACACAAAGCGATAAAACAACAATATAAGCTAAACAAATTAAATAGATTGAGGGAGTGGACAATAGGCACCACAGAGTGAGGGACAGAGACGAGGGCAGTGATGTAAATTACAAAGAAAAAATCTAAAATAGAATACCCGACATCTCACAAGAATAAAAGCACATGAGGTATTAAAAAAAAAGTTATATAGGAATGATTATAAATATGAGACAGTTTGAGTCCGAGTGTAAGGAAAAAAACAGATTCAAGAAAGAAAAAGGGGGGGGGGGGGGGGGACAGAGATAAACCAAACAAATTGCCCACCCCCCACCCCACCAAGATATTTAGCAAATAGCACATTTTTACAAGAGGAAAATAAGGTGTTAATGAGATTTCAAAAACAGTTAGCAATCATAATCAAGATTTCAAGGGGGATCTAAATTTGTCCTTAGATTGATATTTCTTCCATGCTTTGAATTTACCACCATGAGTCCAGGTTCGTTAAACTTTCTCCCATTCTCCATAATCATCAGCATCTGAAAGAGAAGTATTTGAAGGACCCCGTGTAGGTGGCAGAGAAGAAGATTTATGTTCCTTCTTTGAGTCCTTTTCGTCTAAGTCGTTCAAAAATGATTCCAAGTCATGAGGATCAAAGTACTCTTTGGTTTTCCCTTGAAAAGACACAATCATGGTCCATGGTTCCAGAAGACCATATTTAATGTGTCTCTTCTTCAGCCTCGGACAGAGTGCAAAAGATTGTTTCCTTTTAAGATTGGTGGGTGCCAAAAGGTCAGACGCAATAATAACTTGTGACTTGTCATACGTATATGGACCATGCTTCCTTGCATCCATAATGATTTGAGGAGCGTGCTTGAAGGCTAAGATATGACTTGGTTGTGACAAACACGATCGGCACACTGTAATTCAAGCAGTGGAGGGAAGGTGTTGTTCAACAGGGTAGGAACTAAAGTGGTCAGGAAACTTAACATATCATCTTTTCGAATTGTTCAGGAATCCTATAAGTCTTATGCTATTCCTCCTACTATGATCATCCAAATCAATCATTTTTTGTTGCAGATACCATATATCATGACTTGTTTCAGGAACCTTATGAAGACGAATTTCAATTTCAGTAATATGACTGTCCATTGTCTACATACAACACTGAAATGTAATTTATTAACTTCACTTCTTAAACCTTGAACTTCCAAGGTATTGGCTGAAACTGCGCTATTTAGGGATGCAAATTAAGATTTAATATCCAACAGTTCTTTCAATAGGGTATCCATAGCTGAGGAGGGTAGTTCTGGAGACTCTGCCATTGTACACTTTGAATTATCAAAGACGAGTTTAGACTTCAAGGCAGCACTGTATGATAATTGTCGAACACATGTAGGAACTGACATGGGAATTTTCTTTTCTTGTCTCCTTCAAATATAAAATCTAAATAATTATGCAATTTATAACATGAGGGACAATCTGAAAAAATATAATCCCATCTATAGTTGAAGATGAAATTAAGAGCAAAGTGAATTTAAATATCGCAGTAGCCTCAAAAAGTTTAGTGCCCCAGTCTTTCTTTGCCAGGAATCTTAACATTCACTCATTCCATTATCTTCCACTCTCCCCCTGAATTGCATTCCAATCCTCAAATAATGAAACATTAACACACAGATGAGCAGATCAGGCAGTGTCCTATGTGTAAGGAGTGCAGCAGTGAAAGTTACATCCCCAATGGAGTCATCAAACTCGAGCAGCTCAAAAGAAAAAAAACACACATCCAGAAGGCAATTTTACCAGTGCATGTTTAAGTTGCGGGAAATGTAACAACATTAATGCTGCTGTTGTAGCTGTCTGTATTACAGTGTTGGAGCGATGCAAAAAAAAAAAAACATGCTGCCATCGAGAACAAAGAGATGCTTTCATTGCATATACTGGTCACCATTTTCCAAATCTCTGAGTGATGAGCGTTCTGTGTAAAATACACTCAAAAGCCAGTATGAAAATAAGTTACTTACCTGTAACTATAGTTCGCCAGTATTGGAATCTTTCATAGATTCACATGCTTGACTCATTCTCCGTCGTCGAGATGGGAGTCCCCGGTACCTTAAAAAAGACAATGTCCCAAAGACCTAACATTTATAACAAACCAATTCTCTTCATTTTAGCAACCCATCCAAGTCCTTATGTAAAAATGTACCAAACTTGAACCTCAGCCAATCGGAGAGAGAAGCTCCAGGACCTTAGATTTCCTAAGCAATAGTGCACCAATTGACGATTAAACAAATGATATGCAAAGGTGAGCTTCCCCCAGGAGGCGGGTGGGTTGCATGTGAATCTATGAAAGATTCCAATACTGGAGAACTATAGTTACAGGTAAGTAACTTATTTTCTTCCTCCAGTATTGGAACTTTCATAGATTCACATGCTTGAATCAGACTAAAAAGCAGTATTAAGAGCACATTGCATTAAACGTAAATCCAAAAACCCTCAATCAGAGATTGTAGAGCTGTTCTTAAAAGCATGAAAACATTATGTTCCGTATATATAATATCCTAAATTTTCACAGACACTCATATATTATGGTATAAGGAAAGCATGCAAATATAACAAAGCAAATTCAAAATCATGCAATTGCGAAGAAGAAAAAAAGGGATGGAGGGAGGCAATGCGAGATCACCGTTAATGGAACAGATGTCGCAGGACCGCCTGACCAACCGCTGCATCTCCCTTAGGAATGGCATCCACGCAATAGTGTCTCGTAAACGTGTGAGTTGTCTTCCAGGTAGCTGCTCTGCAAATGTCCTGCAGGGGTACACCTACAAACAGTGCCATGGATGCTGAGACAGTTCTCGTAGAATGCGCCCTGAGGACTGTAAAGGTTTTCCAGCTGCTTGGTGGCAAACGTTTATAGCCGCTACTATCCATCTGGCTATATTTCTATTAGAAAGGGCTTGTCCGTTCCTAGGGGCACTGTATGCAACAAACAATTGAGTAGACTTCCTAAAACTCTTGGTTCTCTCCAAGTAAAACTTGAGGTTCCTTTTGATGTCCAAAGAATGGAGAGCTCTCTCCGCCGGAGACGGTGGGCTCGGAAAGGAAGATTTTAGTTAATATGGTACAAACTTGGGGTTCATACGAAGTATGACTATCTTGTTTAAATTGGAGGAAAGGCTCCGGAATAGTCTCCATGATAAATGCTTCAGATCAGCTTTGTGTATCAGTTCAAATGGGGGTTTCATAAGCTGAGAGAGAACCGTGTTGAGTCAAAACGGTGGAGGAAGCCTTACTGGCGGAAAAGCTTGAAAGAGCCCTTTGAGAAACTGCTTAATTAATCTAGATGACCACAGAGATGGGGCCGTTGGGGAACCTCTGTAGCGAGATATCGCCACCACGTGCACACTAATGGATGCATGTGCCAAGCCTGTAGATGCCAGATGGAGGAGATAGGTAGTATTTGCTGGATCAATGCACTCTTTCTGACACCACAAACAAAATCTCTTCCATTTCAATGAGTACGATTTGTTGGTGCTCTCTGCTGTGGCCTTTGCCAAAATATCCAGACCCTCAGGGCGAATGTCTAAATGAGCGAACTCATTGTGTTCAGGAGCCAGGCCTATAACTTGAGTGATCTGGGTGTGAATCTGGCCCTCGTTCCTCGTCAAGAGCTGTGGTGACACTTTCAGCGGAATGTGATCTGCCCCTGAGAACAGAAGCTCCGAGAACCAATGTTGGCGGGGCCAAAACGGAGCTATTAGGGTGAGTCTGCAATGTTCCTGTTTGATCTTTGCAACCACCTTTGATATCAGAGGAATGGGTGGAAAAGGGTAGGCAAATATTCCGCACCATGCCATCAAAAATGGATTCCTGCAAAAGCCCTGATGGTCAACCCAACTTGCATATTAGCGGCATTTGGTCTTTGGCAGGGTTGCAAACAGATCCAGCTTGGGTTTCCCCCACCTTCTGAAGACCTGGTCGAGCAAGTCCTGATTTAATTCCCATTCGTGATAGGAGGACGTCAGTCTGCTGAGAGTGTCTGCTGTCTCGTTCTGCCTTCCTGGTAGATGTTTTGCTCGTAGACTGATGCCATTGCAAATGGCCCAATCCCAAATCGTCTGCGATTCCCGAGACAGGAGGAGAGATTTTGTTCCCCCTTGTTTGTTTAAATAATGCATTGCTGCACAATTGTCAGTCCTTATGAGAACTGTTGTGTGCTCTATCTTTGGAAGGAAAGCCTGTAGGGCCAAGAAAATCGCTCTCAACTCTAGAAAGTTGATATGATACTTTTGGAAGGACTTGCTCCACTTCCCACTGATTTGAAGATCCTGAAGATGTGCTCCCCAAGCCTCTAGGGAAGCATCCATGGTGATGACCAATGGAGGCTGAGGTGGTAGGAAAGGAAGACCTATTGCGAGGTTTTGCTGACTTTTCCACCAGTGGAGAGCCTGGACCATCCGAGGAGTTACAATGATCAGATCGTCGAACGAGTTGTCTCTCTGTATCCACTGGAGATCTAATTCCTCCTGCAGGAGACGCATTCTTAGGTGACAAAAGGGGACTAACTGTATGCCACAAGCGATTTGTAAGTGCATACAGAAAGAGACTTTTTTCTTTGCACTCAGCTTGCCAAGAAAACAAGTTTCGCTCATCTCTCTATGAACGGGAAAGCTCTGTCTCTGATGGTGTCGATCTTTGCTCCTAGGATGGTTGTTACCCTTGTAGGTAAAATGTTTGACTTGTTGTGATTCAGAGTGAGTCCCAGCTCACCGAATAATCCTATGCAAGCTGTTGTTGAGTTGTGAGCTTCTTGAAACAACCGCGCCTTGATAAGCCAATCGTCTAAGTAGGGAAAAATTTGCATTTTCTTCTTTTTTAGGAAAGCCGCCACCGGAGCTAGACACTTTGAGTCGAACAAGGTAGTGGCTATGCAGATGGTTCGTACTTCCCTATGTGTGCATATCAACGTATTGTTCATATAGTGAGCTTATTCTAGCCAAAGGAGCCCATCAGTACAGCACCCAACCACTACAGGTGCAATTTAGTTGGTGAAGACACCTGCTTGCAACATGAACAAAATATGCACCGGGGCACACCAATTTATGTCAATGAATGCCCCATGTTTCTCGAATTTGGGAAGAGACACGACTTTATGACTTATCAAGGTCGTAGCTTTGCACGTGTTTCTGAGCATATTTACGCTTTTTTTTATTTTTATACATGACATACATTGGACTTATGTTACATCCAGGGCATAGGATACTCGCCACATTCTGCATAAGTTTGGTTCATGCCTTTTCGTCAATGCCCTGAAAAAGTATTGTAGACGAGGCACGTGTTGGCTGTTTGACTGTCTTTTCCATTGGACTTACCGTTGATTTGGTTTGAATCTCTTGCCAACAGACAAATAAAATCCTCATGATGCACCACATACTCATGTTATGCGCTGATTCGCAAGCGCAGTAAAGTTTGGACTTCTTGGACTTTTCGGTGTGCCCTGGTGCATATTTTCTTCATGGAGCTAGTCACTTTGTAAAGATCCTGGGGGTGGGCTTCAAGCCGAATGGAAGGACTTTGAATTGTAAATGGCTGCCTGCTACCACGAAACAGAGATACTTCCTGTGGGCAAGTGAAATTGGAATATGAAAGTATGCGTCCTGCAGATCCAGAGACGTCATAATCCCCGTGGTTCATGCGGAGAGGAATATCTTGCAATGTGACCATGCAAAAGGTTTGACACTTGAGGTACTTACTTAGGCCCCTGAGGTCTAGAATGGGACGCCAAGATTCCCAGTTATTGCATACCAGGAAGAAGTGGGAGTAAAAACCTTTGCCTTTCTCCGAAGAAGGAACTCTCTCTATTGCTCCCTTTTTGAGCATGGCCACAACCTCCAGCCATAGTTGTTTTAGATGCTTCTGCACGAAGGTATGAGGAGGACAAGAAGGTGGGCGTTGAACAAACTCTAAAGTATGGCCAAATCGAACAATGTTTAAGACCCACTGGTCTGATGTAATTTGCTCCCACTTCTTGTAGAGTGTGATATCCTTCCTCCTATCTTTCTGCTCTGTGGCAAGGCTGTAGCCGGAGCCTGAAAGTTGTCATTGCCGTCTGGCTGCCTCCTTACCCTGACGCGATCTTCCCCTAGGAGGGAGTCTGGAATATGACGCCTGAGGTGGTTGCCTTTGGGTATATTGAGGCCAAAACTGCTGTGTGGTATAGGAGGGGTAGCAAAAAATCTGGTAACCCCCTACATAAGTCGAGACTCCCTGACCTCTGGACGCACGAAAAGGAACTTTCTTAAATTGAAGTGTCACTAAGGACCTTGCAGTGTCTGTATCTGTTTTTATAGCCTGCAAGGCTTCATCCACATGCTTGCCGAATAATGCTTCTCCATCAAAAGGGAGGTCCAACACCTTGTTCTGAACCTCTGGATGGAAGGATGTTGCTCTTAACCAAACCTGACGCCGCAGCACTGCTCCGTCAGCTAGTTGTCGAAAAGCTGTTGTTGCAATGTCCATAGCGCAGTCAATCATCTCAGCCGAGGTGTGTTCACCCTCCAAGAGGATCTTTTTTACTTCCGCCTTAGATTCTTCTGAGACGTGATCCAGATATGGGGCAATATCAGCCCACAGCTGTCTGTCGTACCTCCCCAGGACTGCCAACGAATTTGCTGCCCTCACTATGAGGCCAGACATGGAAGAGAAACGCTTCCCAATGTTGTATAGTCTTCTACCCTCTTTGTCCGGAGGAGGTGAAAGTGGCGTTTATTGATTTTTAGAATGCCTCTGCGCTGCCTGGGTTATAACAGAGTCCGGTTTCGGGTGACTAACAAGACACGCTGGAGTGTCCTCCGAGACCTTATACTTTCTGTCCAACCTGGGCAAGACTGCAGTTACCGTAGCTGGATTTCTCATTACTTTGAGACCTTCCTCCCAGATGTATCCAACAATAGGTATGGAGCGAACAATCTTTTGATACAGCTCCTTGAAGTCGTATAAAAACAATCCATCTGTTTGGATGGCATGGGTATCCCAAATCTCTTTGCCACCCTCTCAAGCAAATTGTGGAAAGCCCCAATATCTCCAGGGGGAGAATCCACAGGGGTAGGCGACGGAGAAGAGGGTGTCGGCAATATAGAATTGTCCCAATTCAAGTTCTCCTGCAATTCCCCTTTTTCTCTCTCTTCATTCGAAGAGTCCGTAACTTGTATGAAGGACCTTTGCGGGGTACTTCTGGCCGATCTAGGGGATGCGCTCGGTTGTGGCAATGGAGTGGCAGGTATGGATGGAGGAGGCGCCATCTGAATGTCCGGTTGTAATCTGACAACAGACTGCAGATCAGATATAAGGGAACTCGGAACACATACCATCTCCTCTGGAACATAAGTCTGCTGCCACTGAGGAGAATAATACTGGTGACAATATTCTTCATCATCCTCTTGGCACTTTACATGAATCTGCGAAGGCCAATGGGCTGCCCCGAACGGCCCATCATCATCTGAATCTTCTTCTAGAAGATGAGTCGGGATCAATGGAATGATCTTACTTGGGGATGTAGCTCCTGGAGTGATATTTCCCCATTCAGACATAGACTGCATTGTCGTCTTCTTCGTCGACGATGGTACCGTCGATGGAGTCGTCTCCGGTAATCCAAGTGCTCCCGTCGACGGTGTCGTCTACGGCAGAGTAGACAAAGGTATCTTCACCGTCGACGAAGTCGTAGTCGGAACCATCGTTGACGACGTTCTGATCTTCAGCGTCGACGGTCACGATTTTCTTCCCGTCGCCGTGGACGAGGAAGAAGTCACCATTGCCAGACAGGTTACCGTCATCGTCGTCACTGCTGATGAGTCGACGACAATGACCTCTTCGACCGTGGAATCGTCGTCAACGGTCTATCTTCAGAGGCTGAAGTAGGCTTTCTAAACGTCGTCAACACCTTTGGAGGGGGTGTAGAATGCTCTAAGGAGGATTTTGGGACCTCCTTCGATGTTGAAGGCCAATGGCTGGATTTAGAGGAGGATCTTTTTTTCCTGAGGTGAAGATGAGAGACTGCAGCCTTCACCAGACCCCTGTGAGGTCTTTTTAAAAGTCTTTGAGGGTTGTCTCAAACCCTTTTCAGATTGAGGTGATCTATGCCTCTTTTGAGACGTCCTAGAAGACCATGAAGACTCCTCACTGTCAGGGTCTGAGACAGGGTTTTTTTTTTTGTCTTCAGGTTTTTGAGCCATATCAACAGCCTCCCCTCTCTATCTTTCAAAGTATTTGATGAAAAGGTATGACATACCTTACAATCAGCAGCAGAGTGTTCAGGGTAGAGGCAATATATACACTATGTATGAGGGTCCTCTGAATGGAGCCTTTTCTTCCCACAAGTGCTGCAGGCTCTAAAGAGACTTTTTCCTCTCCCTGTCCGACATCCTGCTGGTATAACAGGCTCCAGAAGGTATGAGTTGTATATCAGAGACACCAATAAACAAAAGGAATTCAGATATATTGAGAAAATCTTCTCTCACAAGAAAAACTGAGCAGAGCTCAGAGGAGACTCCCTAGCACGACGTGCGGTAGAAAATCTGAGGTGCTGGAGCTTCTCTCAGGAGGGTTCTAAAGCGTGGTACTCTCTGATTGGCTGAGGTTCAAGTTTGGTCCTTTTTTACATAAAGACTTGGATGGGTTGCTAAAATGAAGAGAATTTTGTTATAAATGTTATGTCTTTGGGACATTGCCTTTTTTAAGGTACCGGGTACTCCCATCTCGACGACGGGGAATGATTCAAGCATGTGAATCTATGAAAGTTCCAATACTGGAGTAAGGAGAAGAAAATCATGTGCACGCAGTGTCCTCACCCATTCCGAAGCAGCAGACAATTAACAAAATTGTTGAGGAAGACCGGGAAGAATTAAAAGTCCCGCTTCCTTGACTCTACCGTCCGGGAGCTCTGTCAGAGAGCCGCCATCTTCTGCGGCGCCCCCGTGATCCACCCTTTGACAATTTGTGGGCAGATTTCCTGCAGTGCAGTGCTGTAGTTAATAGCTGTGGGCTGCATATAACCTGCTGGGAGTAGCTGTGAACAGCACAAACTGAAGAAGGTTCTCTCAGGAAGCCCCTCAAGAAGCAGACTTGCAGATCACAGAGACTGCTCAGAATCCATTTGGGCATCAAGCTGGTGCCTCTCTCAAGACCATTTTGCATTGGGGTCATCTGGGTGGAGTGGCAGCTATGACAAAGGACTCTGATCAGGGGAGGAATTAAGAGTCTGCTGACAACTGGAACATAACTAAATGTTTTGTTATATTGTGGATGCCATAGGTTGCTATACATTGCTACCTTTAGTTTTCACTTCTTTATGAAAGAACTGTATGTACGTATGACCCCATAACATGTATGATCTCAACAGCCATTCCCAGGCTAATGAACAAACTGCCTAAATAACAGACATTAATAAACACCTATAGAGATCAAAAGACACAGCAGGCCCATTGAGCTCCAGCCTTTGTTTGTTGGGGTGCCTGTTACCACTTTTTGACAGCCTCTTGCTGGGGCCAGGACTTGGCATGCTTAATCCACATCCAGGTCAACTGGGCAATCTGCTCCTTCTGTTTTCCCGTCTTTTATTAAACTCCATACTTACCCGCACTCGGTCCTTGGTTACTCGACAGCTCAGGCACTTGTCTAGTGTTCTTTTGCAACAGGGAACCTGGGGTCTGTCAGCAGGGAGTACACCTTCCAAGGTGCTTTGCGTCAGAATGTACTGACAAAGCGCTTTCAACTGCTCCTGATCCTCACTCCTCAGTGCTACAAAGCACTTGTGCATGCTCGGAAGTGGCTGGGCTGGGACACCCCTCTTTAATTCTGTCTTCACAAAGGTGCTGTATGTCCGTATTATTTTCCAGTACTTTGAACTATTACAGCCACCTGCTCCCAATAACTAGGCCAGCATGGGGAAGCGGAGAGTGGGACAAAGGCTCCGTTTGGCTCCACCCTAGATTATTTCCCCTGAGACCCGTGAGCCTAATTAGCAAGGAAACTGACATGGCGGAACATCGATTATCTGTTTCACCCCCCTTGTCTTTGCCTCCTCCTTGTGGCCCCAGGCCACTGTCAACTTCAGTAAGCAAAAAGAACAGATGATGGACGGAATGCTGAACAATACAAACATTCACTCCCAGTCAGGGCCAAGACTGATTTGCATATAGCTGGGTCCAAACTGGGGTGGAGGGTTAAAAAACAATGGATTAAACCCAGATCTTTGTGACTGAGGGTGAATGTTTGCATTGTTCAGCATTCTGTCCATTACTTGTTCTCTTTGCTACTGTAAACCTCAGTGGCCTGGAGCTTGATGGGTACTCCAACACCCAGCTCTAACTCGATAGCTGGGTTATGCTCAATCACTTGTGTTCCTGCAGCTTCATCCAAGGAATTGGGAGGGTCGCCAGTGCATCTACTGAAACCTTTTTCACACAAGGCGAGCCATGCACCAGCTAAAGGAGTAGGAGGCAAAAGAAAAAGGGCAGTCACCAACACCAAAGCAAAGCAAAGAGACTGTGTCCCCAGCCCATGTGGAGATGAATGTATTAGAAGATAGGACACAAGTTAAGACACAGGAAGGGCTACAAGAACTGTGCATTAAGTTTATTTTAATTGTGTCTGACAAATTAGAACCCATATACCAGCACCTGCGTGTGATTAAGTCTAAAATTAGGGAATTGTTGGATGCAGTAAACCCCAAGCATGCAATGCCTGTACCCTGCCCTGTGCTCCCGCCAACAAAGTCAACAAGGCCACTTCCCACTTCTTGTCCTCCAAGGAGGTTGAGGTGTGCCAGCAGCTGCATCGTACAGCTGGAGCACATGCCACCAGAGACAGCAGCCCCCAAAGCAAGTTAGGACGAAGGGAAGGTTGCCCATAAGGGCTAACAATTGCGTCAGAGAGGGGAAGTGAATGTGCAGGAGTGGCGATATGCCCAAAAAGGGTGTTTGTGACAGGGTCTATGACTACTGCACTGAACTTGCCTTCAGATGCTTGTCCTTATGTTGTTACTGTCTAACGTGCCCCGTTTAGCAAATGGGCAGAGGAATCTTTTTCACAGCTCACAAATAAGGCTTTGCACTGGCTAAGTACCCATATCGGCCGCCCTCCATCAGATCGTACGCAAAGGGGAGCCTAGATGGGGCCCCTGTCCAAGTCTTAAGGGGGTGACTGTGTTGTTGTAAACTTTAGGGACCCATCCATTGTTCTAGCATTTCTCTGCTGCCATTGGGCTTGTTTGATCACCACCACAAGGATAAGGCCGGGCCAGCCCCTGACAGCCAGGCGGCCTTAATAGTAATGGGATGCTGGGTTTAACAAGCCATATTCCCAAATTCAGGCAGAAATAGTCAGGTGCTTGCAACCCACAAGCAGGGACCTCCAATTGGCACCCCAGGTCTTTTGGCCAATCCAGGCTCAGACAACCCAACTTTGCCTTCTAACACAGTGGAATACCCCTTGACTGGGGCTCCGGAGAATTCCCTGCAGCACCCTCCCTTCTCTCCCAAACAGTCGATATTTCTAAACTGGAATATTCCAGAGATTAGAGACAATTTAGGAGAACCTAACTGGGGTTCGTTCGTCGCTGGCTATGACATCTGCTTATTTTAGGAGACCTGGGCATGAGACCAAGTGAATTGGTGTGGCTATTTAAGATACAGCATCCCTGCCATTACATCTAGTGCTTGACATCCCTCTGGTAGTTTATCAGCCCTGGTTCGTTCTACTGTAACCTTTAGTGTTATCCCTCTCTATGTAGACTCCCCCAACGTCCATTATTTATTCTCCGCTCTAACTCACAAACCATCCTGCTATTCAATGTCTATAACAGGAGTAGCAGCTGCAAGCAGGAATTCAAAACACTGCACTTACTGGCTAGGGTGTTGGCTGATTATTCAAGTACCCACTATGCGATTGTAGCAGGTGATCTTAATCTCACATTTGAGCCAATTAATTTGGCTTGTGAATTGTCTACAGATGAGAATCTAACTTCAGGTATCCCCAACCTTGTTTGCCCGACCAGGAGGCACCTATCTAGAGCAGTCTCCAGGTTGTAGACATTCCCGTAACACACGCTATTCGGGCATGCAATGGGCGATCCCCTTCAGACAAACTGACAATCGGGCAAGGTGCATGCCATAGTATAATTGATTATATTTTCTGGTTTTAAGACAATGGAGTAAGCAAGATGATATAGTTGTGGTAAAACACAAGGTGAGTGACCATAGCCCTTTCTCGATAAATTTAAAAGAATCAATGACTCACAAGCCCCGCAACTGCAGAGCATGGCCATACCCAGATTGTAGCCACTAACAATAGGAAACATTTGAAATGGGAAACAGGAGGCTCTTCCCCCAAGGGAGTTAGGGCCTTATATTCAATCTTGGCCACCCACATGGACAGTATTCTGCCAACTGGGGGGAAAAAACAACCTGTTCCTAGCTGAGCATAATATGGGCTTTCGTAAGCTGAGGAACCTTTTTACCAAAGAGTCTTTGGGGCACTCAAAACCATAGACGGCAGGGGGATGGTTTAACAGCTCATGCATAAAGGCAAAGGCAGATCTCCTAAAAGCTATTGGGGGGTGGGGGGGGGGGCACAGGTTATCAGGGAACACAGGACCACCTACAGGGCTAGCCTAGGAAATGCAAAAGCAGATTGAGGAGACTGAATTTGGTCCGACCTATTGGAAGCTGCAATAGCAAATGATGAAAATAAATTTTGGTCCCTGGTAAGCATGAGTGATGGGAGGCCACGTAATCCCACAGAAACATCTACTTAACCCTGTGACTAGGACGCCCACTTTGGGAACTTGTACTCCTACTGCTAACTTATTTGAGGTTAGCCCTGTATGGGAGTCTCCTAGAGTAAAGATCCATACCTCCCCCTCCAGTAGTCTTCAGCCTTGATGAAACTGAGTGAGCTGTGGCCACATTCAAGCCCAGGAAAGATCCAGGGCTTGATGAAATACTCACAGATGTCTTTAAATCAGATCTCAAGGTATGGGTTCCATAGATCAATGTGATCTCAAACGTTATCTCAATGGAGGGCGTAATTCCTCCATTGTGGAAGGGGGTGGAGATCATGCCAACCTTTAAAAAAGATGACCCCAGTGAGCCCTCCAACTACAACCCTATCAGTTTGATAGACAACCTGCAAAAAGTGTTTTGCAAGCAGATATTAGAACGGTTGTTGGATTGGTGCAAGGAAAATCATCTTCTTTCTGGTCTGCAGGCAGGATTTAGACATAAGACTAGTGCCATCAACCAAGCCTTTTGGTTTCTTTAGGTAAAATGGAAAACAGTGAACCTGCTAAAGGTGACCTATATGTAGCATTCATCGATCTCCATGCACATTTGACCTGGAGCCCACAGGGAAGCTATGGAAAGTGTTCCACAAGATCGGGCCACCCTAGAGTTTCTGCATCTCATCCAGCTGCTCCACAAGGGGAATTCTGCTAGAGTCAGGTGTGGCGTAAATGGAGAACTAAGCAAGGCCTTTCCTGTAAGCCTAGGTGTGTGCCTGGGTTGTGTCCTTGTCCCTACCATCTTCCTACTGTACATAAACAACTGTACCACCTACTTAATGAATTGTGTCAATGATTCACCGAGCTTGGCAGAGGAGATAATACTGGCACTACTCTGCGGACGACACGTCATTGTTATCTAAGACCAGGACAGGCTTTCAAAACTTAACTGATAGCTTCAACCAGTTTTGAAAAGACTTTGGCCTTGAAATAAATAAGACCAAGATCAAATATATGATTTCCTCCAAAGAGCCAGGGCTAGAGGGGTTATTAAGGTGGGACCTGAAACAATGGAAAGAGTGTGGATGTTCGATTATCTGGGCATCAGCTTACATGATACTGGATCCTTGGACCCACACATCACAAAGAGCACTCTAATTCTGAAGCATCATGCTGGAGTCATACATAAATTTGCCAAAAAGGCAGGATGGTCACCTGTACGTCAAGCAAGCAAACTTTATAAAGGCCCAGGCCATGGGTGATGCGCTCTATGGAGCAGAATTAAAGGGGTATTGCAACATTTGTGCCTTGAGTACAGCAAAAAACTATTTTATTAGAGGTCTTTTGGGTTTAGGGAAGCGCACACCACTAGTGCAGCTTCACTTGGATCTGGGGATCCCGGAGATATCAGCATTGGCAGTGTTCAGACCACTTTTGATCTGAATTCATATTTGGAGAACTCACAAATTGTGCCACCTTAGGGAGGGCTTGCAGGAAGTCATTATTGCTAAGGGGGCGGGGAAAGTTAGATGGTTGGGTTCCCTCAAAAATGCCTGGAGTGAACAGGGACTAGGGAATTTCTGGAGTGAGACCCAGTTTTTTTCTCGAGCAGACAACCCTAAAGTTAAAACATTGGTCAAGGAGAAAGCTACCAGTAACAGAACACAAACAGTCATTTCCTGACAGTTTGGTTGTTCTGAACCACAGGTTAACCAGGCAACAATGACCCATACAGATAGCGGGAGAGGAATAATGTAGGTTGCTGGCTCTCTATTTAGTGTATTCAAATGAAGAACATTGTGCAGAGATTCCAGTGGATCCCCAATTGGTATAGCAGAGGCAAATTTAGACAGGACTAATGTTCTATTTTTTGGTAGTGTGGGTGAGCAGTTAGGTTTAGCAGAGGCTAGAGTGCTAACCATTTGTTGTACTCACAGAGGCAATAAATGAGACACACACTCAAAGAATAAATCCAAGACCAATTTAGAAAAATAAAATGTATTTTTATAAATGTTTCAAACCCAAGAACTTCATAATCAGGTAAGTAGATTTACAAGTATAAATACTTTGCAGTTTCAAATATCAACAGTGCAATTTTTCAGTTCAGCACTGTTAACCTATGGGAGGAAACCAAAAATACAGTTTTGCAGGTAAGTACGCAGGGGTCACAAGGCAGCACCAAACTTACACCTCAGCGGCATAGGGGTAGCCGGGTGCAGAGTGCCAACTTAGCATTGGGCGCCCAATGTTAACCAATGTAGACTAAGGGTAACCGAAGATGCACTGCTCACAGGTGAGCACAGCTGTGTCAGGGGTCAATCTCCTGGGGTTGAGGTAAGCACAGGGGGTCACAAGGCAGCACCAAATTTACACCTCAGCAGCACAGAGTTGGCCGAGTGCAGAGTGGCAAGCCAACGTCAGGCCCCCAATGCAAATCAATAGGGGAGATCAGTTTTGGAAAACAACTGCAGGCTCGGGCCAGGAGGCTGAACAAAGAAAACCCACAGCTGCCCTGTTAAGCTCTGATGCTAGGGGACATAGGGACACTGATGGTCCAGCTCCCCAAGGCCCAGGAACTCCGTGTGCAGGGGTGTATTTTGGTGTCAGGAATAGCTTACTGGGCAGGTCGCCGTCAGGGGGTGTCTTTGGCTTGAGACTGCAGGCTTTGAGGCAGAGTCTGGCAGGGGTCAGTGGACTTGGACTAAGAATCGCTGGGGAATCTTCACAGGACCAGTGGGCCACTTGGGCTGTGGGCAGAAGGCGCAGAGGTGAGTCCACAGGTGGTTATGCGGTTTCTCAGGGCAGAGCTTTTTTTCTTTTAAAGTTGGTTTCTTCTTGAACAGGTCCTTTGTTCTCAGGAGATCTTGATCTTTGTCAAAGGCAGAAGTCCTTCCAAAAATTTGGAAGTCATCTGGTTGCAGAAGGAGGTAGTCTTTTGGCACAGGTTAGTCGAGGGCCGCAGACAGGCCAGTAGGGCTGGGGCCAAGTCAGTTGGAGTCTGCTGTCTTCTCTGCTGATGCGGGTCTGTAGTGTCTGGCTTTTCTCAGGTCATCAGGAATCTGAGTTCGGCAAGACTATAGAAATGACCAAAGCCTTGTGATCATAAAGACAAGAAAACATGGATACGAAAGACCACCAGCTGAGCTAGAGGATATACATCTATCCATTCCTAGCTGTAGACCTTAATTGCAGGTTCCACGCTGTTGAAACCCACAGCAGCATAACTGGCTATCAAGCAGAACCTCTCACCATGGGAAAGTATATCCCACTCAGACCTACATCAAAAGGCAAACATTATAAGAGTATCCTGTGCAGAGAAAACTGAACAAGAGTAATCATTTAGCATATGAAATACTTGCTAGTCAGGAGCCCAGTGCTTATAGTTTGTGGCCTACATGTCAGTGTGTTTTACTGTTTTGTCAGTATACTTGACTGTGTCACTGGAGTCCTGCTAATCAGAACTCCAGTGCTTATGCTCTCTCTGTGTACCAAAGGTGTCACTATAGTCTAGTGACTATATATTCCACTCTAGATTGGCATAATGCCCCCCCACCCCCTTAAAAGTCCCTAGTATATGGGACCTAGGTAACCAGGGCATTGGGGTTCCAGGAGATCCTTATGGGCTGCAGCATTTCTTTTGCCACCCAAAGAGCTCACACAAACATTTCTTCAGGACTGCCACTGCAGCCTGAGTGAAATAGTGTAAGCACTATTTCACAGCCATTTTCACTGCACCAGGGAACTTATGAGTCACCTATATGTCTAGCCTTCAGGCCTGAAGGTTAGGTGCATAGTACCTGTATGTGAGGGCACCCCTACACTAGCAGAGGTGTCCCCACATCGTCCAGGCCCGATTCCCCGGACTTGAGTGCAGCAACACAATTATAAGCGTGCACTATATATATGTCAATACATATATGTAGCTTCCTAATAGTAACCCCTGATAAGGCCATGTGAGGTGTCCAGGAACTGGAAATTTTACCCCCAATCCAATTCTGGAATTGGGGGGCAATCCTTGCACCCACCATGGACCCCCGGTACTGCCAAACCAGCTCTCTGAGATTTCCACTGCAGCCCCAGCTGTTGCCACCTCACAGACAGGCTTCTGCCCTCCTGGGGCTTCAGCAGCTCAATCCCAGAAAGGCAGAACGATGCATTGCCATTAGTAGAGGAGTGTTACACCCTCTCCCATTCGAAATAGGTGTTACAGGCATGGAAGGGGTATCCTGCCAGAGCCTCTGGAAATGCTTTGGAGGGCACAATATAGTCTCCACCAGTTCAGGGACCCCCAGTCCCTGCTCTGGTGCGAAACTGGACAAAGGAGAGTGACCACTCCCCTGTCCATCACCACCCCAGGGGTGGTGTCCAGAGCTCCTCCAGAGTGTCCCTGGAGTTAGCCATCTTGGATTCCAAGGTGTGGGGACCCTCGCCAGCAGGTGAGGTCAGATACCCCTTCTGATAGGTGCATACCTGGGTAGGTAGCCAATCCCCCTCTCAGGACTATTTAGGGTCTCTCCTCTGGGTGTTTTCTCAGATTCGGCTCGCAAGATTCCCCCAGGACTCTTCTTCATCCTCTGCTTCAGCTTCTGACTGCTCCAGGAGTATCCAGGTTGACTCCTGTGACCTGCAACTTCAGCTCCAGCCAGCATTTGCAACAGTTTCCAAGGAGTGCACGCTCTACGGACTGTCTGTCTTCGCCCTGCACCAGAAGAATCGAAGGAATCTCCCGTGGAGTGACAGAGTAACTTCCCTACTTCAGAAGGCACTCTTCTTGGCGACAACCGGTATTCTGGGACTTCTCTATTGATGACGAGCGTTCTTCCTGGAACACCGGTGGTGGACCTAAGTGACCCAGACTGTCCTAAGGTCCAGCTGTCTAAATTTGGTGGCGGTAAGAGCTTCCCTCCCCGTGCTGCGACAGTACCCCTCTGCACAGCGTCTTTTGCAGCCCTTTGGCCTTCTGTGCACTTCTTTCAAAAGTTCTTGGTGCACAGCATAGCACAGGTCCCCAGGATTCCATCCTGTGACGCAAAGCTCTCCGAGTTGTTCTCCGGCGGCATGGGACCTTCCAGTGCAGCGCTGCGAAGACCACACTTTGCATCTTCTTTGTCCCTGTGTTCTGGGACTCCCATGGGTGCGGCCTGGTCTTCTGAGGGCTCTCTGAAGTGCTGAGAGCCACCTCTGTCTCCTCAGTCCAAGTTGAGACCCCCAGGTCCTACCTGGGTCCAGGCAGCTTATCTTTGATGCAAACCGCGTACTTGCTTGAACCAAGGCTTGTTGGCCAAATCCAGCGACGCAAACAGCGTGCATCCATCCTTTGCAACAAGCAGGAACCCGCAGCCATCTTCTTTGGTGCACTTCTGTACTTTTCTTCTAACCGGAGAATCCACTTTTGCTGTCCTTCCTGGACTCTTCTTCGACTTATGGACTTGGTCTCCTCTCCCACAGGTCTTCAGGTCAAGGAATCCATTGTTTGTTGCTTGCAGTCTGTAGTAAGTTGGCTCTGTATATACTATCTGAAAGTGAGAAATAGCGTGCACAGAGTTCAAGGGTTCCCCTTAGAGGTTGATAGTGGCAAAATTAGATAATACTAATGCTGTATTTTGTGGTAGTGTGGTCGAGCAGTAGGCTTATCAGAGGGTAGTGTTAAGCATTTGTTGTACACACACAGGCAATAAATGAGGAACACACACTCAAAGACTTAACTCCAGGCCAATAGTTTTTATATAGAAAAATATATTTTCTTAATTTACTTTAGAACCACAAGATTCAGGATTTGAGATAAGTACATAAAATGCAAGGTACTTCACACACATAAGTAGGGAACTTTGTACAGTACACAAAACACACCCTCAGCAGCGGCTGGGTGCAGTGTGCAAAGTAGGCGTTTGGTTTTATCTAGAAAGCAATGGAGGGATCCGGGGGTCACTGTGGCGATGCAGGCAGGGCACAAGGGGGCTTCTCGGGCCAGCCACCGACCGGGCTAGGAAGAGGGCCTCCTGCTGGTCACTCCTGCAAATGGAAGGTGGTTCCTCTCGGTCCGGGGGCTGCGGGTGCAATGCTTGGTCCAGGTGTCGGGTTCCTTGTTACCAGGCAGTCGCGGCCAGGGGGAGCCTCTGGATCCTCTCTGCAGGTGTTGCTGTGGGGGTGCAGGGGGGGTCGACTCAGGTTACTCACGTTGTCCCAGTCGCATGGGAGTCCTCTCTGCGGTGCTTGTTCTCCGGAGCTCGGGCCAGGGACGTTGGATGCAGAGTGAGAAGTCTCACGCTTCCGGCGGGAAGGGAGACTTCTTTCAAACTTGTTAAAAAGTTGTTGCTGTTTTTTAACAGTGCCGCTGTTCTCAGAAGTTTCTTGGTCCTTCGGGTTCACTGGTCCCTGTCGGATGCGTCACTGTGCAGGTTCTTTGAGTCTGGAGACAGGCCAGTAGGGCTGGGGCCCAGTCAGTTGGTGTCTCTGTCGTCTCTTCAGGGCTTTCAGGTCAGCAGTCCTTCTTCTTTCTTTAGGTTGCAGGAATCTGATTTCCTGGGTTACTAAATTTAGGGGTGTGTTTAGGTCTGGGTGGCAGTAGCCAATGACTACTGTCCTAGAGGGTGGCTAGACCCTCTTTGTGCCTCCTCCCAGAGGGGAGGTGGGCACATCCCTATTCCTATTGGGGGAATCCTCCAATCTCAAGATAGAGGATTTCCAAAGGCAGGGGTCACCTTAGCTCAGGGCACCTTAGGCGTTGTCCTGGCTGGTGGGTGGCTCCTCCTTGTTTTCCTCATTATCTCTTCCAGCCTTGCTGCCAAAAGTGGGGGCAGTAGCCGGAGAAGCGGGCATTTCCACTAGCTCGGATGCCCTGGGGTGCTGTAACAAAAGGCATGAGCCTTTGAGGCTCACCGCCAGGTGTTACTGTTCCTGCAGGGGGAGGTGAGAGGCACTTCCACCCAGTACAGGCTTTGTTCCTGGCCACAGAGTGACAAAGGCACTCACCCCCTGTGGCCAGAAACTTGTCTGGTTGTGGCAGGCTGCCAGAAACTGGTGGGCCTAGCACTAGGAGTTCGGTTGGTATTCAGGGGGCATCTCTAAGATGACCTCTGGGTGTATTTTACAATAAATCCCACACTGGCATCAGTGTGTATTTATTGTGCTGAGAAGTTTGATACCAGACTTCCCAGATTTCAGTGTAGCCATTATGGAACTGTGGAATTCGTGTTTGACAAACTCCCAAACCATATACTCTTTATGGCTACCCTGCACTTACAATGTCTAAGGTTTTGCTTAGACACTGTAGGGGCATAGTGCTCTTGCACACATGCCCTCACCTGTGGTATAGTG
The DNA here is from genome assembly GCF_031143425.1 of Pleurodeles waltl. Taxonomy (NCBI): domain Eukaryota; kingdom Metazoa; phylum Chordata; class Amphibia; order Caudata; family Salamandridae; genus Pleurodeles; species Pleurodeles waltl. The sequence continues at coordinate 537,391,695 of NC_090450.1, forward strand.
CACCCTGCCTTAGGGCTGTAAGGCCTGCTAGAGGGGTGACTTACCTTTGCCACTGTCACGGCCCAATTCCTCGGGGTCTGTGCGTTGCTGATTAGAGGCCCACCTCCAGGCAGCACCAACTCAGTTGCCGTGATAGCATTGACGATTGGAGAGGCCAGGAGGGGGGGGGGAAGGAAAGCAGGATAGGAACAGCCAGGAGGGAGATCTAAAAAGGAAAAATGTTATACTCAAGATAAAGCATCAACAACAGTAATTATAAATCAGACGTCACAATATAGTGATTATGATTTCAATCAAACATGTTAAACAGACTAAAAGCTCTCTAACCTCGCTTGGGAATCTAAAAGAATTGGCACTCCAGACCAAAACAAGAATGTACCAAAGAGCATATGCCAGGGGCTCAGGATCAACAATAAAACCCAGAACAGAAACCAGTAAGCCAAAGGTTAATCAAACAAGAACACCGTTCTGCATCGGAGTCCACTCGCTCCCCTTGTTGTTTTTTCAAAACAAAGCATATACTAAAAAGAAAACAATGCAAAGATCGTTTCTCACATTTCCTCAAACATGCATCATATAATATCATGAACGATCTACAAACATTAATCAGCAGGATATAAATGTTTTAGGCAATTGACAGCTACTCAGATACAGTGCATTCAGCAAAAAACTCTGAACAGGATTGCCGGTTGAAGGAAGCCGGTAACCATGGAAATTAGCAGCTATTCGACTCCGAAGCCCAGAGGAGAGAACGGAAGCAAATTATAATTGCTTAGCAACAAAGTAAACACCAGCGGAGAAAGCCCAGTTGGAACGGGCTCACCGGGAACAAGTTTGAACACTCGTTAGAAGGATCCTTCAGTCCTGAAGAGGAAGCAGGGACGATGTCAGCTCAAGGACAGATCCAGAAAAGTGTGCACTGGAGCTTGGGTGTGGCTGGTTTATATAGGAGAGCCACACCCTAAAAATGGCTGCCATTGAGGGTTGCTGGGATATGAAGTCCCAGGAGCAGAGTGTGAAAGATGAGGGCAATTAAGCCACCATCGGGTGCTGCCTCCAGACAGATGAACCTTGCCACAAAGGGGATGGGAGGAAAACGATCTGACACAAGAGAGAATGGAGCAGGAACGTAGTCTATCTGGGGAAGCCTCAGGAGAGATGTGATTGAGACCGCGCCTGCGCCGGAGCCTGACAGTACACCCCCTCCCCGAGCGCGGTTGAAGACCGGGCTTAGCGGGGTGAAGACGATGAAACCGCCGTATCAAGCGTGGGGCATGTACTTGAGTGGCGAGCCCCCAGGAATTCTCTTCGGGTCCATACCCTTTCCATGCCACCAGATACCACAACGAGGAGCCTCGGAACCGAGAATCTAAAATGGCCCGCACCTCGTACTCCCACAGCCCTTGCACCAGCAATGAGGGCGGCCGAGGTACGCTAGATGAGGTGGCGGGTTTCAACAAGGACGTAAGGAAGACCGGATGAATTTTCAAAAAGGGCGGTAGTTTCAATCTGTACGTCACCGGGTTGACTTGACGGAGAACCTCGTAAGGTCCGATGAATTTAGGGTTAAACATGTTATGATCTTTAAACATAAAATTCTTTGTAGATAACCAGCCCTTGTCCTTTTCTTTATATATCGGACCAGTTTGATGTCTTTTATCATACAGTTTGTGGATGGTAGCTGGTGGATAGGGCAGGGTCTATCTGCAATCCTCGACACCATGCTTGCCAGAAACGAGCAGAAAATTGTGTTCCTCTATCAGATAGAATGGTCTTGGGGAGTCCATGAAGGCAGACGACATTTTGGAGGATAAGGGTGGCTAAATTACTAGATGTTGGTAGTCCTTTACAAGCGATAAAGTGTCCGTACTTTGTGAAGCTATCTATGACCACTAAAATTGTATTCTGATGGCATACTTCTGGGAGTCCAGTGATGAAGTCCATGCTAATGTGTTCCCAAGGATAGCTCGGTGTTGGTAAGGGGAGTAACAATCCTTTTGGTTTACTATGTGTGTTTTGCAGCGAGCACAGATTTCGCATGATTGTATGAAGGATTTAATGTCTTTGGAGAAAGAGGGCCACCAGAAGTATCTTTTCATAAGATCTATTGTTTTTTGGGGGCCTGGATGACCTGCCACTGGGTGAGTGTGTAGCCAATGAAAGGCTGTTTGTCTTAAGTCTATAGTTGGTAAAATAAAAACTCGAGATGCATATAGCGGTAAGCCTTGTTGGATGGTATACATGGTGCCTTGTTGTAACCATTTTTGCCACTCTAATGTGGAAGTGAGAGCGAATAAGGTCAAGGAAGTCTTCAGCGGCTATCAAACATAAAACCTTTGTAGGATCTATGATCGGCTGTGGTCTTGTTTTCTCGTGCGAGAGAGAAGAGTCTTGTCTTGTTAAGGCATCTGCTTTTCTATTCTCCGTGCCTGGTCTGAAGGTTACAACAAAATCATATTAGGAGAAAAATAGCATCCATCGTAGTTGTCAGGGAGTTAACACCCTAGTTGAGCTTATGAACTGTAAGTTCCGATGATCAGTGTATACTGTAATTTTGTGCTGTGTTCCTGAAGTAGTGTCTCCATTCTTTAAAAGCGTCTCGAATTGCTAATAGTTCTTTTTCAGCAATGGTGTAGTTTTGTTCGGCAGCATTCAACTTTCGCAACATATAGGCGACTGGATGTAATTGCCCAGTGTAGGGATAACGCTGTGATAATATGGCTCCTATTGCTACATCAGAGGCATCGGCTTCTACAATAAAAGGTTCTGTGACTCTAGGGTGGGCTAGAACTGGAGCAGTAGTGAAAGCTTTTTTGAGAATGATAAAAGCTTCATCGGCTTCGATAGACCACTGGAAAGGAATGTTTTTACGTAACAATCTAGTGATAGGAACTACCTTTTGAGAAAAATGGTCTATGAAACGCCGGTAAAAGTTTGCAAAGCCCAGGAAACATTGCACGTCCCTTACTGATTTGGGTGTGGGCCAATCAACTACTGCTTGGATTTTTCGTTCTGTCATCAGCATCCCATCAGGAGTTAGAGTGACACCTAGAAATTCCACCGTTCTAACATGGAACTCACATTTACTCAGTTTACAGAATAAACAATGACTTCGTAAAGTGCGTAATACTTGTATCACATGTTTTCTATGAAGATCATCTGAATCGGAGTAAATCAGGATGTCGTCGATATAGACAATCACAAAAATATTGAGATATTCCCTTAGTACATTGTTAAGAAAATATTGGAAAGCAGCGGGAGCGTTACACAGTCCGAACGGCATTACCTGATACTCGAAGAGTCCATAGCGGGTTTTAAACGCTGTTTTCCACTCATCTCCTTCACGTATGCGGACTAAATGGTAGGCTCCACGTAGGTCAAGCTTAGTATAAATCACTGCGCTCTTAACTTGATCTAACAAAACGGGGATTAGTGGCAACGGATATTTGTTTTTGACAGTGATTCTGTTCATGGCTCTGTAGTCTATGCAAGGTCTTAACTCTCTGTTTGCCTTAGGTACGAAGAATAATGGAGAGGCTGCTGGAGAACGTGAGGGGCGAATTAACTTGTTCTCTAAAAACTGATCAAGATATTCTCCCAGATATGAGTTTTCTTTTTCCGACAGAGCATATATCCTGCAATTAGGTATGGCAGCACTGGGTAAAAGGTCTTTTTGGCAATCGTACGGCCTATGGGGGGTAAGGTACTTGCAGCTTGCTCACAGAAGACATCGGCATACTCAGAATATATGTAAGGCAAGATAATATCTTTTTCTGCTGCAGTGGCTATGCATTGAGGTGATTTTTCTTGTTTGACATGCAAACGATTTTTATGACAAAACGATGAGGAGAACTTTAAAGTCTGTTTTTGTCAATCTATGTGAGGATTGTGCAGTATTAACCAAGGCATGCCAAGTATGAAGCCGTATTGGGGGGCTTGAATAATATCAAAAAGGAGTTTCTCAGAATGGCTATGACCATCGATATCCTGACATATTGTGTGAATGAGAGAAGTACACATAGTCACTGGCCCTCCAGATAGCTCACACCCATCCACGGCTTGCACAATTTCCGGTAACCTTTTTCGTACACAAGGGAGTTGTAAGGTTTTGGCTGTTTGTGAATCTACAAAATTTCCTGTTGCACCAGAATCTATTAAGGCTTGAACCTTTTGCCATTTCCCCAAAACCATGATTCGTATGGAGAGCGGAAGATGTCTAATATGGCGACTAGAGTCAGAGTGTTCTGAAGAGATCATTAAGGTACCCAAGAGGTCCCCTTCCATCTTTCTTGGGCTTCCTAGTTTTCCTCAGGATTATCTAACATGGCTACCTTTTTCTGTGGAGGGGTTGTGGAATCTGTCTTATTTCTTGGTTTAGCTAAACAATCCCTCACAAAATGGCCTTTCTTTCCACAATAGAGACATTGCCCCTTGCGATGACGAAAATCCTTTTCTTCCTTGGTTAGGGGCTGCCGGAGAGTACCTATCTCCATAGGTTCTCCCACATTCCCCGATGATGCTGAGGGTAAAGGATTTCTCTATCTATCTGGATGCCAAGAACTATGCTGAGGGCGTTTTTTTGTCTCCTTTTCTTTCGGTAAGTCTATGATCTAATCTCAGAGTGAGGTTAATTAGGTCCGTACAGGTTTTGGGTCTATTTGTGCCAGAATATCTTTCAATTCTTCCTTAAGTCCTTGATAAAAAAGGGCTGATCTTTTCTCCTCTGGCCAAGAAGTTTCTAGTACCAAACGGTTAAAATGAGACAGGTAAGATATGAGGTCTTTATTGCCTTGTCGTAGCTCAGGAAGTTCTTTGTCAGCTGACATGGTAACAGCGCGTCGATCAAACACCTTTTCGAATTCTTCAACGAAAAGATGCCAATTATATAATAATCGACTGTCTTGACGTACTAGGGGGACTGCCCAAGTAGCAGCATTGCCAGTTAAGTATGAAATGAGAAAGGCTATTCTGGATTGTGGATCTGGAAAAGCAGTCGGGCGGCATGTGAAATGTAACTCCACCTGAGTAAGGAAAATTTGCACTTTCGAAGGGTCTCCCGAAAAGCATTCGGGGGCTGCAAGAGGAATTTGTGTAGGAACGTTCACAGATATATTACTGGGAAGAGGAGGTAAGCGTGGTTGGGGTATAGCTCCTTGTTGCATGGATGTTGCGCCGTCTACTTTGGCTTGTAACTGTGTCACTTTTGTGACTAGCGCCGCTGTTGTATTTTTTGTCTTGGAGTTCTTTCTGTAACTGCGCAATGACTTGCATTACAGTATCTAAGGTGGCCATCTTAAACAACACCCACACAGACCGAGAGGAATGTAAAAAACTCGTGGGTACACTATTCTGTCACGGCCCAATTCCTCGGGGTCTGTGCGTTGCTGATTAGAGGCCCACCTCCAGGCAGCACCAACTCAGTTGCCGTGATAGCACTGACGATTGGAGAGGCCAGGAGGGGGGAAGGGAAAGAAGGATAGGAACAGCCAGGAGGGAGATCTGAAAAGGAAAAATTTTATACACAAGATAAAGTATCAACAACAGTAATTATAAATCAGACGTCACAATATAGTGATTATGATTTCAATCAAACATGTTAAACAGACTAAAAGCTCTCTAACCTCGCTTGGGAACCTAAAAGAATTGGCACTCCAGACCAAAACAAGAATGTACCAAAGAATATATGCCAGGAGCTCAGGATCAACAATAAAACCCAGAACAGAAACCAGTAAGCCAAAGGTTAATCAAACAAGAACACCGTTCTGCATCGGAGTCCACTCGCTCCCCTTGTTGTTTTTTCAAAGCAAAGCATATACTAAAAAGAAAACCATGCAAAGATTGTTTCTCACATTTCCTCAAACATGCATCATATAATATCATGAACAATCTACAAACATTAATCAGCAGGATATAAATGTTTTAGGCAATTGACAACTACTCAGATACAGTGCATTCAGCAAAGAACTCTAAACAGGATTGCCGGTTGAAGGAAGCTGGTAACCATGGAAACTAGCAGCTATTCGACTCCAAAGCCCAGAGGAGAGATCAGAAACAAATGATAATTGCTTAGCAACAAAGTAAACACCAGCGGGGAAAGCCCCGTTGGAACGGGCTCACCGGGAACGAGTTTGAACACTCGGTAGAAGGATCCTTCAGTCCTGAAGAGGAAGCAGGGACAAAGTAAGCTCAAGGACAGATCCAGAATAGTGTGCACTGGAGCTTGGGTGTGGCTGGTTTATATAGGAGAGCCACACCCTAAAAATGGCTGCCATTGAGGGTTGCTGGGATATGAAGTCCCAGGAGCAGAGTGTGAAAGATGAGGGCAATCAAGCCACCATCGGGTGCTGCCTCCAGGCAGATGAACCTTGCCACAAAGGGGATGGGAGGAAAACGATCTGACACAAGAGAGAATGGAGCAGGAACGTAGTCTATCTGGGGAAGCCTCAGGAGAGACGTGATTGAGACCGCGCCTGCGCCGGAGCATGACAGCCACTGCCACAGGGAGTGAGAGGTGGGCATGGCATTCTGAGGGGAGTGCCATGTCGACTTAGTCATTTTCTCCCCACCAGCACACACACGCTGTGAGGCAGTGTATATGTGCTGAGGGATGGGTCCCCAGGGTGGCATAAGACATGCTGCAGCCCTTAGAGACCTTCCCTGGCAACAGGACCCTTGGTACCAAGGGTACCTTTTACAAGGGACTTATCTGTGTGCCAGGGCTGTGCCAAGTGTGGGAACAAAGGTACAGTTTAGGGAAAGAACGCTGATTCTGGGGCCTGGTTAGCAGGGTCCCAGCACACTTTCAATCATAACTTGCATCAACAAAAGGCAAAAAGTCAGGGGGGTAACCATGCCAAGGAAGGCATTTCCGTACAGTCTTCCTTGGTTCTTGCATAATTCTTCATCACGACTTGTAGTGTGTTCTGAGGAAACTTGTTGTACTTTACTCCTGCTTTCCTGGGTTCTGGGGTGGGGTACTTGACTTACCTTTGGTGGTTTCCTACACTCCCAGCGCCCCTCTACACACTACACTTGCCTAGGGGGGGATTCAACATTTGCATTCCACTTTTTTAGTATATGGTTTGTGTTGCCCCCAGGCCCATTGCAATCTATTGTATTTTCTACTATTTGCAATATTCTATGACTGTTTACTTACCTGATTTTGGTTACTAGTGTATATATTGTGTGTAATACTTACATCCAGAAGGAGTATTGCCTCTAAGATATTATTGGCCTTGTGCACTAAAATAAAGTACCGCTATTTTTGGTAACACCGAGTATTGTCTTTTATTGTGTATAAGTATGGTGTAACTATAGTGGTATTGCAGGAGCTTTGCATGTCTCCTAGTTCAGCCTTGGCTGCTCTGCTACAGCTACCGCTAGACAGCCTAAGCTGCTAGATCACTGCCTACATTTCACTAAAAAGGGATAACTGGACCTGGTATAAGGTGTAAGTACCTTAGGTACCCACCAGAAACCAGGCCAGCTTCCTACACAGGTTTATTAATGTAGATTGGATTGGCAGTGAAAACCCTGAGGTACGTAACCAGGCCCAGTGACGGAGTGCAACAGAGGAAGCCGAAGATCGACTCACAGTCTCAGTGGAAATCCATGACGCAGTGAATAATTAATTTAGATGTATTCCGGCTGCCCTGAATTATAGGAGTAAGACTACTCCTGACATCATCTAGAAAAGATTTACACTGTTTGCTAAAGAGTCCTGTAATGAATGAGAACAATGTCCATGAACACAAGACATTCACAGAAAGTAGAGCAGAACTTGTGAAGGAAAATATATGCTTGCCTCGCAACCCTTCCTTCGGGGTTTTTATGCTTTTGTATCTGATTCTAAGTCCTCTAGAGCCCCGGACTCACTCTCAGGGTGAGCATGGTGGAGGGACTATGTCAGAGAACTTTAAAGCATCCTGTGCCACAAAACCTCAATGAGTAGGATGTCTGAGCAAACAAGGTGGATCACCCAGGGTAGGACGGTGCCTGTGGGATATATCCCGGTCAACAGGGGCCCCTGTATCAGGCTTAGCCCACGCACCCAACAAGACATCATGTAGTGCCTCCCTATAATGAAGCACCGCTCAACCTCAGACTGGCTTTGATGGAGTATATCAATTAAAGGATCGGAAGTCAACTCCATTAAGGGAAGGGTTAGACCTAAAACCTCTGCAATTCTCTGTAGCATGTCCGCAAAAGAAGAACTCACTTCCGTAGCAAGTTCAGGACGGGAGAAGAGGCCTGAGACGAATCCAATCCACTAGCAGTAGCCAGATCAGACAATTAGCTGTCCTCTCTAGGAGGCCCCGACTCCAGTACCACCTCTATACCATCTCCTGCAGCAGAATCAAGAGGAATGGAGACTTATGAAGAAAGGACCGGCGTTGAGAAGGCAATGCCTCAATGTCAGACAGCGAGGGGTAGCCAATTTTGATCAGCACCGCCAGCGATATTGCCGGAGTCGGCTAATCTGCTATATTGGCGCCGAAGTTGGGTACCCTGAAGGGCTGTGCACTGGCGTTGCAGGAGTCGCATTAAAGGACACTGAAGGCACAACTGAAGCAGAGGGCGAACCTACCGGCGTGGCCACAATCAAGGCACTACGCACCTCCTTGGGACCAACAGGTGCTTCAGAAGAAAGTGGCTGACCAAAGATGGTGTGCAGGTAAGAATAATATGCACGCATCTGGTCTAAAGTCGTCCCATCTCCCGGAAAGGGAGAAAGGTGCGGGGCAGACCCTGACCTTGTCTCCTCGGCCCAGAAATGACGAGAGGTCTAGTGCGGTGAGGTCGGTAAATGCTGTGGTCTCGACTGTCTATGCGACTTACCTTTAGACGTTGATGGAGATCGGCGTCCACATGAACGACTCCTCAAGTGGCTCAGGAATGGACCTCAGACCAAGAAGCATATTTCATGGGACGGGAAAAACCAAACTCAGCCATCTGCTTTAAGCTTGCAAAGAGCCTTCAGCCAAAGTCGCTGAAAAGAGTGCAGTCCTAGGAGTCATGGTACTCACCTAAGCACCACATGCACACCATATGGGGATTCGTAGCCACAGGGTTTAAAACCTGAAGACATTAGAAGCACACTGTTCCGAATAAGATGAAAACATTTTTTTTTTTTTTAAAGGCCAAAAAAACAGCCAGAACAACTGCCTCCGGATCCGTGTTGCAAGCACCAAAATAAGGAACTGACGTCAGTGCATCAGCAGGAGGATTATATGGATTCTGTTGACGCACACCTGGTGGACAACAACATTACAGAGTCACACGATGCCCTCTGCCGACACCCAGACGTACAAGGGGAACAAAAGTTTCTGGATCCAGGCTGGCATCTGGAAAAGATTCTAAGTTAAGGAATCTGCAGTTAGACTTACATATATTGTATGCAGTGTAAAGGGAACAGGCCACACAGGCTGTATGCCATGTCGTGTTTTTATTTTAGTTATGCACCAAGACATGCAGTCTGCGAAAGCAGCACTGGGTGCACTTAGTGAGAGGATCACTGAGGGCGGCACAAATCGCGCTGCAGCCTTAGAGGGCCTTCTTTAGTACCCTATGCCCTAGTACCAGGGGGACCATTTACTAGGGCGTTACAGTGGTAGCTAAAGGTTTGCCAATTGGTAAAAAATGACTTCAGTTTTGGGGGAAAGAGATCTGGCACTGGGGACATGTTTAGCATGGACCCAGTGCACTTTCAGTTAAAACTGCACCAGAAACCAGGCAACAAGTGTGGTGTGTGTGTGTGTGTGTGTGTGTGTGTGTGTGTGTTGGGGGAGGTGACCATGTCAAAAGAGGCACTTTCCTACAAATAAGCATAGGTGAAGGGAGTAAATAATAACTAACTAAAGGTCTAGTGTAAGAAATCGTTTTTGATTGCGGAGGGTGCAAACCCTTCTCAAGCAACAACCACAATCCTTGTCAGGGGGAAATTCAAAAATCAATAAATTAACCAGTGCTGAACCCTCTGGTACCTCAGACAGGGCCAGATGCAGCCGGTCAGCTGGGCAGCTGCAAGGAGGCCTCTTGAGTGTGTTGTGTCCTTGTTGCTCAGCACAGGAGATCAGTTAACTGACCCTTAAAGTCACTGAGGTTAGCCTTGGATGAAGAGAGCAGGTCCAGTCATCCTTCTTAGAGAGCAGGACAGGCCTCAAGCAGCAGGGAAGTCCTCTGAAGAACAAGGCAGGCCTCAAGCACCAGGGCAGTCCTCTATGGAACAAGGCAGTCATTCTTCTGTAATGTCCACAGGTTCAGGAGTGTACTGAAGTATGGGTCTGATGGTCCTACTTTTATACTTGGTGCACGCTTTGAAAAGGGAGGAAACGTGTGGACATTTCCCTTCAGGTGGTTCTGTAATTTCCTTCCTCCCTGTCCATGTTCAAAGGGGTGTGGGGTGACAAAAGACTAGAGTGAAGTTTTTTATGTGTCTGCTGGGGCAGCTCTTTTGAAATATAAGTGGGGGTAAAAGAAACAGCTCCACCCCACACATCCTCGCAGAAAGGCCCATCCTGCCAACTCCCAGTCCCCGTTTGTCTCACTGTCTGGGAAGAATACACAAAGGCCAACTGCCATGCTAATCACAATCGTATGTCCCACGACACTGGCAACAGACCCCAATAGTTAGGACTAAAACAATGTCAAATTTAAAACTGTGAATTTAAATTCAACTTTACCACTAAAGATGATTTTAGGTTACAATGATTTTAAGGCCAAACAAACTTTCTACCTGTTCCCAATCAAAAGTTATCACTTATTAAATGTAATAAGGTAACCCAATGTTATCCTATAGGAGAGGTAGCCCTCCCAATACTGAAAAGTCAATTTAGGAGGTTTTTCACAACCAGGACATGAAAAGTACATATCCATTTTTTTTTTTTTAAATACAATACACCCTGACCTATGGGCTTTTTAGGACTTACCCTAGGGCTGACATATACATTCAAAAGGGAGGTCAAGGCCCGGCATAAAGGTTTATTTTGCCAGGTGGAAATGGCAACTTAAAACTCCAATGGGAGTTCTGAGACATGTTTCAAAGGGCTACTTAAGTGTGTGCAAAAAAGGTGGCACAGGCCCACTAATAGCATTTAATTTACAAGGCCTGGGTACATGTTGTACCACTTTGGTAGGGATTTGAACGTAAATTAAATATGCCAATTGGGTGAAATGCAAATTTTAACATGTTTGGAGGACTGAACTCAAGCACTGTATGTAGGAAAATGACTCCTCGTTGCAGTTACCCCCCCCCCACACTTTTTGCCTGATATTGATGCTGACTTGACAGAGTGTGCCGGGACCCTGCTAACCAGGCCCCAGCACCAGTGTTCTTTCACTAAAAATGTACCATTGTTTCCACAATTGGCACACCCCTGGCACACAGATACGTCCCTTGGAAAAGGTACCAGTGGTACCAAGCGCCCTGTGACCAGGGAAAGTCCCTAAGGGCTGCAGCATGTGTTGTGCCACCCTAAGGGACCCCTCACCTAACACATGCACACTGCCATTGCAGATTGTGTGTGCTGGTGGGGAGAAAAAGGCAAAGTCGACATGGCATCCCCCTCAGGGTGCCATGCACACAAAACACTGCCTGTGGCATAGGTAAGTCACCCCTCTAGCAGGCCTTAAAGCCCTAAGGCAGGGTGCACTATACCACAGGTGAGGGCATAGCTGCATGAGTAATATGCCCCTAAAGTGTCTAAATCCATTCTTAGACATTGTAAGTACAGTGTGGCCATATTAAGTATATGGTGTGGGAGTTTGTCAAAACGAACTCCACAGTTCCATAATGGCTACAATGAATACTGGGAAGTTTGGTATCAAACTTCTGAGAATAATAAACCCACACTGATGCCAGTGTTGGATTTATTTATTTTTAAAAATGCACATAGAGGGCATCTTAGAGATGTACTCTCTATTTTAACCAATCCTTCAATGCAGGACTGACTGGTCTGTGCCAGCCTTTTCTGACACCCTAGGGTGAGAGCCTTTGTGCTCTCTGTGACCAGAAACAAAGCTTACACTGGGTGGTGGTGTTTCACTCCTCCCCCCTGCAGGAACTGTAACACCTGGCGGTGAGCCTCAAAGGTTCAGGCATGGTGTTACAATGCCCCCAGGGCACTCCAGCCAACAGAGATACCCGCCGCCCAGACGAGCCCCCACTTTTGGCAGCAAGTCCAGAGGGATAATGAGAAAAACAAGGAGGAGTCACCCATCCAGCCAGATCCACCCCTAAGGTGACCAGAACTGAAATGACCCCCTCCTAGAGAAATCCTTCATCTTGCTTCAGAGGATTAGTAACGATAAGGATGTGCCCCCCAGAGGGAGTGGGCACAAGGAGGGTATGGCCACCATCAGGTTCAGTAGCCACTGGCTACTGCCCCCTGCCCTAACACACCCCTAAATTTCATATTTAGGGGGGACCCTGAACCCAGATCATCGATTCCTGATGACCTCACAAGAAGGACTGCTGAGCTGAAAACCCCACAGAGAAGAAAAGGAGACAACAACTGACTTGGCCCCAGCCCTATCAGCCTGTCTCCTGCTTCAGAGACCCTGTAACCGAAAAGTGAAGCGTTCTGCAGGACCAGTGACCCTTGAAAAGCCTCCTGGGGACTGACTGCATCACTGAGGACCAAGAACTCCCGTGGGCAGCGGCTCTGCCCAACAAAATGAAAAGACATCCATCTTTAAAGGGACTCCCACCTCACTCCAGAAGCGCGAGTGCCCAACACTCTGCACCCAATGCCCCCGGCCCGTGTCCAGAGAAACCAACTACCCAGAGAGGACCCCCAGGCGACTCAGACAACGTGTCCACCCTGGGCGGACATCCCTGCACCCCACGATGATGCCTGCAGAGAGAATACCGAGGACCCCCCTGACCGCAACGGCCCTGAACACAGATATCAGACGCCTGGAAGAAGCACTGCACCCGCAGCCCCCAGGCCCGTGAGAAACCGACCACCGGTGCAGCAACGATCAGCAGGCGACCTTCACCCTTGCCCAGTCGGTGGCCTGCCCAAGAGGCGCCACCCCAAGTGCCCTGCCTGCAGCACCGAAGTGACCCCCGGGTCCCTCCATAGAGTTCTATTGAGAACCCAACGCCATGTTTGCACACTGCACCCGGCTCATGCCGCTAAGGGTGTGGTTTGTGTGCCTAAAAGGGGTCCCTCCAGTACTCCTCCAAACGCCCTGGTCTGCCCTACGAGAACGTGGGTACTTACCGGCCAGCAGACTGGAACCGGAATACCCCCTATCTCCATAGGTACCCACATTATTTTGGCTCCTGTTTAACCTCTGCACCTGACCGGTCCTGTGATGCAGGGTGTTTGCGGTTTCCTTGAACCCCCAACGGTGGACTACCTATACCCCGGAGATTGAACCTGTAAGTGTGGTATTTACCTCTGAAACTGTACTGTATTTACCTCACCCAGGAACTGTAGAAAATTGCACAGTTTCCACTTTTAAAATAGCTTTTTGCCATTTTAATGAAAACTGTATAAATTATTGAATCTATTCAAAGTCTCAACTATTACTATGCAAAGTACCATTCATTTAATGTTCTTAATTGCTAAATGAATCTTGTGGTTCTAAAAATAAATGAACAAAGTAATATTTTTCTATATAAATATCTATTGGCCTGGAGTTAAGTCACTGAGTGTGTGTTTTCACTTATTGCAAATGCCTAACACTACCCTCTGATAAGCCTAACTGCTTGACCACACTAACACAAATAGAGCATTAGTATTATCTAGTATTGCCTCTGTCAAGCCTCTTGGGTAACGCCCGGACTCTGTGCACACTATACAGAGCCAGCTTCCTACACTGTAGCTCTGGTTAGCAGTGGTAAAGTGCAGAGTCCTAAGGCCAACAAAAACAAATTTCAACAAACAGGAGGAGAGAAAGCAAAATGTTTGGTGGAAGACCATCCTAAGGGCTGTCAGGCCTAACACCTGGTATGTCTAATATATTAAGTATATATGTTGTATAGGGCTTGGGATAAGGTTATGGCTATATATACATATTTTATCCCAGCCACCTCCAGAGAGTATAGTGCACAAATCCAAAGGATGGCAAAACTACTTACCCTTAATAATAGTTTCCCAACAAGGATATTGTCTCAGACAGCATGTACAGAGAGTATCTCTACACCAGGGAGTTCCCCAGCATATAATTCTAACATATTTTTCTAATTAGAAAATGTATTTAAGCTAAGAAAACATACATGCAAAAGCATAATTTTCAAACTTTTTCTGAATTTCAAACACCACATTTATAAACATATCATTAAGAACCAAAAGTTAAATGTATCCTCTGTCACAAGCCATACAAAAATTGAAAACTCCCACTACTCCTTTAAGAATTCAAGCAGCTGCAGTGTCCACCATCATGGCCAAAGTGACAATCGGGAAAAATGAAGTGAAAATTCTCTTTCTTCGTAGGAAGGCTGATACTACTTCCATATATTTGGAGAAGCTCTAAGAGGCTGATTTAGGGCGGAGCGGCAGGGCTGTGTGCTGATAGGGGCTGCTTCCTATCACAAATCTAAGGAACGCTCCTTGATGTTTCACTAAGATAAGGAAGTTCCTAATGGTGGTACAGGCAAAAATCTTGGAGTTACCCACGCTAGCCTAAAAATTCCAATATGTCTGGTGCATCAAACACTACTGATATTTCTACAACTTTTATAAAATTAAGCACCAGAATTGCTCACATTTTTTAAAAAGTGTTGCAACCTCATTATTTGGGACAAAGAAATCTAGTTTCTTTTCAAGGATCACATCTTTCCTGTTGACTGGAGTTGTTTTATTTCTACCTTTACTCCATCAAATGTAATCAAGTGAACCCCAGCTGGAAACATTATCGAGGACCAATATCCCTACAAGTTCAACAATTAGATTCTGGGAGCCCCAAGTGAGTGTACTCACAATGAAGGTCATCTCTCTACCCACATGTTCTATATTGACAGCTTGATCACGGCACCCGCTAATCTAAATGTTTTGTTCCAAACTGACATTTTAATTAGAGCACCACATTATCATTAAGCTATGCATGGATTAGACAGGCCAACAAACATGCACTCAAAAAGGGAGGCACGCCCCCATTAACGTGGTATCTTTATGAACAGGATTGGCCACTAAAAATATGCACTGGAAAGTCATGGTATACTTTACCTCCAAGGCCAGAACACAACAAGGCCATTCAACAATCAGATTCAAAAGAACCAGCATGCTAGATCAGCAATAGCAAGGTGGGCATCAAGGACATAATGTTTTAAGGCACGGTGCCCATGTCAGAGTTCAGCATGAATATGCTAGATCTTCCATCACAAATATGTAAGTAACATATTGGCTCTGAACCATAAGCAGATTAGATAGGTCTACCACCACATGTACTCAGACAGGAAACCTTATTACCTCAGAGCCCAATATGGATTTGATGTTCTTCACATAAGTTTCAATTCGGTCATCTTTCAGCTCCACCCATGATGGTTGGTTTACTCGCATTCCAATAGGACTGCAGATCTTCTCTATCATGCTCACCAGTTCCTTGGCTTGGTTGGCAGCACGCTTCGGATAAAACAAAGCCCAGAAACTCATAGGAATCTAAAAGTATTTAGAAAGATCAAGATAATCACTTTTCAAGATATTCTTAGGACATGGATGCTCTGGCCATAGTCAATATCTTAGTAAAAAGGGAGCGAAAGGTGCTTTTGAAAATACCATAGCTTATTACCCAGGAATTACACTTCAGTCTATTGTTTGGATGTGTATTAACAATAAAGACATTAAGTTTAGGAAATGCTGATTTTATTTTGGAATTGCAACATTGATAATCTACAAAACATTAGGTGCTCGGACACTCTACATAGTCTCAGAAGTACCATGTAATTAGCATTGCAATGTATTACTTTCATCAATCAATAGCCCTTTGCCCAGGGACTCCCAAAAAATCCTCTGAACATATAATTAAATTCAGTCCATATCAAGAAATATTTCTCAAGACAAAAGCAGTCACGTTACATTGAGAACACAGCATGATGTTTTAATGAATCAGTATCACCATAACTCATTACATGTTGATCCAAGACCTACAAACGTAACAGTCAAAGGTCCTCTGGCCTAAGCTCTAATAACATTAGCATAGTTCAAGCTCACTTACTAAATATAGGAAAATGGCTCCCTGTTGCAGTTACCCCCCACTTTTTGCCTGATATTGATGCTGACTTGATTGAGAAGTGTTCTGGGACCCTGCTAGCCAGGCCCCAACACCAGTGTTCTTTCACTAAAAATGTACCATTGTTTCCACAATTGGCACACCCTTGGCACACAGATAAGTCCCTTGTAAAAGTTACCACTAGTACCAAGGGCCCTGTGACCAGGGAAGGTCTCTAAGGGCTGCAGCATGTGTTGTGCCACCCTAAAGGACCCCTCATCTAACACATGCACACCGCCATTGCAGATTGCGTGTGTTGGTGGGGAGAAAAAGGCAAAGTCGACATGGCATCCCCCTCAGGATGCCATCCACACAAAATACTGCCTGGGCGTAGGTAAGTCACCCCTCTAGCAGGCCTTACAGCCCTAAGGCAGGGTGCACTATACCACAGATGAGGGGATAGTTGCATGAGCAATATGCCCCTAGAGTGCCCAAGTCTATTCTTTGACATTGTAAGTACAGTGTGGCCATATTAAGTATATGGCCTGGGAGTTTGTCAAAAACGAACTCCTCAGCTCCATAATGGCTACACTGAATACTGGGAAGTTTGGTATCAAACGTCTCAGAATAATAAACCTACACTGATGCCAGTGTTGGATTTATAAAAAAATACACACAGAGGGCATCTTAGAGATGCTCCTTGTAATTTACCCAATCCTTCAGAGCAGGACTGACTGGTCTGTGCCAGCCTGCTACTGAGAAACGAGTTTCTGACCCCCTGGGGTGAGAGCCTTTGTGTTCTCTGAGGCCAGAAACAAAGCCTGCACTGGGTGGAGATGCTCAACACCTCCCCCCTGCAGGAACTGTAACACCTAGCAGTGAGGCTCAAGCTTCGTGTTACAATTAAGGTTAAGGCCATGTCGACTTAGTCATTTTCTCCCCACCAGCACACACCAGCTGTGAGGCAGTGTGCATGTGCTGAGTGAGGGGTCTCCATGGTGGCTTAATACATGCTGCAGCCCTTAGAAACCTTCCATGGCCACAGGGCCCTTGGTACCAGGGGTACCAGTTTCAAGGGACATATTTGTGTACCAGGGCTGTGACAATTGTGGGAACAAAGGTTCAGTTTAGGGAAAGAATACTGGTGCTGGGGCCTGGTTAGCAGGGTCCCAGCACACTTTCAATCATAACAGGCATCAACAAAAGGCAAAAAGGTAGGGGGTAACCATGTCAAGGGAGGCATTTCCCTACAAGAGGTCTCTGGCCTTGACCCAATCCTGATTTGTTAACCACCACTGCAGGTCTCTCACAGTTCCTCACAGTTCCTTCTGAGATCTGGACCTTGTCGGAGAGATTCCCCTGATGCTGTTCCCACTGGAACTTCAGGTCCCACTGCAGAGCCTGCATTGGCCGTCAGGCATTTTGAACCAGCAGGATGCAGGAGGCCATGAGGCAGCCTCAGAGTCATTCTCACTGAAATCCCGGACACAGGCTGAAACATCAGTATCATATCCCGAATATTCTGGACTTGCTTTTCAGGAGGATATGCCCAAAACTGCACTGTATCCAGAACGGCTCAGATGAAAGGGAGCGTCTGAGAAGGAGTCAGGTGTGACTTTGGCACGTCTATAGTGAACCCCATGCAAATGCAAAAGGTTTGCCGTAGTCTGGAGGTGGGAGACGACTGTCTGGGGCAAGTTCGCCTTCAACAGCCAATTGTCGAGATAGGACAAGACTGGGACCCCTAACCTGCGCAGATGAGCAGCCACTACTACCATCACTTTCGTGAACACCCGTGGGGCACTGGTAAGACTAAAGGGGAGCACGGTAAACTGAAAGTGCTTATGACCTACCACAAATCGTAGGTAACGTCTGTGGGCCGGCAAGACGGGAATGTGGATGTATGCGTCTTGCAAGTCCAACGCTACCATCCAGTCTCTGGGATCCAGGGCAGAAAGGCCCTGAGCCAATGTCAACATTTTGAACTCCTCCTTTTTGAGGAAGAGGTTGAGGGACCAAAGATCTAATATAGGATGAAGACTTTTGTCCTTTTTCGGCACCAGAAAGTACCTGGAATAGCAACCACGACCTACTTCTGGCAACCAAACCTTCTCTATAGCTCCTTTGGCCAAAAGGGCTTGCACTTCCTCGCGGAGAAGCGCCATAGGATCCTCAGATATTCGATCGTATGAAGGTGGCATGGTTGCAGGTGTCTCGAAGGAGAGAGAGTAGTCCCTTCAGACAATCTGAAGGACCCACTAGTCTAAGGTAATGGACTGCCATTGGGGCAGGTGATGGTGAACCCTGCTGGCAACTGGTTCCTGGTGTACCCGCGGACTAGGAAAGTTTGGAGGCTGAGGAGGGGGCGGGGGTGGACTGGGCAACCCGCTGGCTCCCTGATCCCTGGGGGCGTGGGATCCCGTGGCCATGCAGGGACTGTACATCATGCGCGGGTCGATGGCCAGGGGGAAAGGACTCTGGGTTGGGTAGCCATGAAAGGGGCAAAAGGCAGACTTGCTGGGGTCTAGAAGAGGGTGCGAGGCCAAGGGACCGGGCCGTCGCTCTGGAATCCTTAAAGCACTCGAGCTCCAACTCCGCCTTGTCTCCGAAGAGACGTGTGCCATCAAAGGGCATGTCCATCAAAGATTGCTGGACAAACCCTGAAAAAACAGATGTTCTCAGCCAGGCGTGGCATCTCAATGCCACCGTCGATGCAACCTATCTGCCCTGAGAGTCGGTTGTATCCAGCCCACAACGAATCATGAACTTTGCTGCATCCCTCCCATCTGTTACGGCTTGGGAAAAGATAGTCCGGGCCTCCTCCGGAACTCTAAGACGCACTTGCGCAACCGTATCCCAGAGAGTATGGGAATAGTGGCCCAAAAGGCATGCAGTGTTCATGGACCACAGCGCTAGACTGTTGGAAGAAAACAACTTCTTCCCCAAATTGTCCAGTTTTTGATTCCCTATCCGGGGGTGCGGCAGGGAATGTGCCAGATGAAGAGTAAGGCTGGATGACAAGGCTCTTAGGCATGGAGTGTTGGGCAAGGAATTTCAGGTCAGAAGGTGCAGGCCGATAGAGGTGGGCAATCGCTCTATTCCAGGAGCCACTGTGCTGGGTCTGGACCAAGTACCCTAAAGGATGTCTGTCAGTGCCTCATTAAAGGGAAGAAGGGGCTCAGAAGAGGATGACCCCGGCTGAAGCACATTGGTTAGGATATTAGGCCTAACCTCCACAAAAGGTAGCTCGAGGTTCAGGACCTCAACTGCCCTTCTCACCACCATGGAATAAGAGGCACCCTCCTCTGTAGCCACGGTAGAAGGAGAGAGCATACCAGTGTCAGGGGAGGTGTCTAGACCACTGGCATCACACAGATCCTGCACCCAGTCCATTTGGGGGTCAAGCTGGTATTCTAAAGGGTCCAGCGTCCCCTCCATACTCTCCCCGTATCCATACCCACAAGCATAAGGGTCTGGGTGAACCCTGGACCCAGGAGAGCCCACAAAGAACGGAATCTGCATCTAGCGTCGTTGTTCCGGCTCCGGGTATGAGGACGGGATCGACGTCGATTGTGGGCCCAACCAACATTGTGAGTGTTGACGTCTGACCCGATGCCGGGGAAGGTCGCTGTGGCACGACCGGCGTCGGGACAGATCCGCAATTGGATCCAGAGGGGCCCTCCGGAGCCATGGCCGAAGCCGACGACCTCGAACCTGAGGGGGCCCCCACCAACTCACCTGTGCCCGAGGGCACTGAAGGTGGGTGGGTCTGCCCAAAAATGAGGCGCATTGCTTCATAAAATTCCTTGAGCTGGGCAGGGGTGGCTCTGGCTCTCGGGAAGTCAGGGAAGCACGGAGCTGACCCAGAAGAAGGCTCCGAGGACGGAGGCCTAGAGCGTTGACGCTCTTCCTGCGACGCTTCGTCTGAGCGACGGGGTGAAGACGAAGAACGTTTGCTCTTTCTCAACTTCTTTTTGTGACCCGAATGTCCCAATGACTTTGTGAAGTCTAGTGTCGGGCCGCCATGAGATTTAGGGAGCACTCCCTCAAAGCTTTCGCGGTCATGGCCCGATACTAAGAGCACAACTTCGGGTCATGATCGCGCGCCAGGCACCAAAGACACAGTCAGTGACCTTGTTCGGTGACAGGAGTCGCAGGGCTTGAATACGGTCTTGCGGGACATCCTTCAACACATCCACAAACTCGTCAAAAAAATTTGACGAAAGTGTTGACGTGGTCAACAAATGACTGAGGTAGCTCTCTCTGGAGCAGCGCGTAGGCTGGCACGGAAAGAAAAGAACTGACGTCAGTGCACCTGGGTGGCGCCTATATACAATGTCATCACAGTGAAAACGACGCCAACGATGCCCACTGAGTCAACCGACGCCACCTGACGGCACGCAGAGGTACTGCTCGAAGAAAATCTCGGGATCCAGTCTGACGCCTGGGGAAATTCAAAGGTAAGGAATCTGCAACTAGAAGTCTCTATCAGATATAGGTTTGAAGGATGTACACAAAAGGAGTGACAAGACCAGATGAAGTTCCTACAGGGGCATCACAAATGTTTTGGGAGGAAACACTGTGTTAAATTGTTTATGAAACACATCATAACCTGTGACTTAAACAAGGAGGGTTGGTCTGCTCAACACATCAAGGTCGGAGAACTAACCTTTGCTGTGGCCACTGCACAGCCTTGCTGGAATAAGGAGACAGCAAAACAAGAACACTGTAAAGTTTGGCTTGGAAGTGGTTGGTGTCTCGAGCACCACAACAGGCAACAAATGTATCCCAGTGTAGATGGACTTTGTGGAAAGCTATATGAGAGCAAGAATAATACACACCACATTGGTCGGCAAATCATAATCATTTAACAGCCTCTATTCAATCTTCATGCATGGTGTAGTATCCAGACCTGTACCCATTACTTACTATTCTACACCGGGTCCGTTATGTACTGACTGATCCAGAAAGGTTCTGAAGTCCTCTGGGACCATGGACAAGATCTTGGTGGCCAAGGTCCACCGTGATCATGTGTATATCTTGCCAGTAAACACAGTGGATTTATGGATCAGGCTGGCAGCTGAAAATGTTCTCTTGCAGAAAGCCTCAATCCTTTTTAGATTCCCTATCTGGAGGAGTTGTTGAGAAATAATTGGGACTGATACTAGCTTAGGCATAAACGAAGAGGCTTTACTCTGTAACATGCTAAGTTACGAAGTCTGGGTAATCGGGCACAGGCATATGTCACTAAACTATGGACAGATGGGCAAGAAAAAGGATTGCATGATGTAGACATCATGGAGTCAGAGAGACCATTATTAAGTGGCACCAAGGGCTCTGTTGACATCTGCCCTGGTTGGAGAATTTCTTTTAGAGCATTTGTTTTGTCTCAATGGAGGGCAACTGCAGATCTACCTCCTCAGCGTCTCTCCATACCAGCCACAAATTAATTGCTTTCTTCTGTTGATGGCTGATGTGGGGAGTCAAGCTCTGTGTCAGGGAAAGTGTCTAGCTCACTGACATTTTGTAAATGCAGGTATAGTTCAACACTATGGCAAGAGGGGGACACAGCTACAATACAGTATGTCACTCTGCCTTTACTTTAGGATCCAGAGGGTTGCAATCCTTTTCCAGAAGTCCTTCCCACTGGCTGTGACTTCTAAACATACAGAAGCACTTGGCAAATACATCATGGTGACAGGAATGTGATCGAGTATCCATGAATACTTATAACCTTCCACTTTGCTGGAGTATCTACTCCATTCTCTACTGACAAAATTACTTGCAGGTGGAGATGACTGTTGTTGGAAGGATTTCAATGTGGTGATGGATGCGCAACACAAGAGTTTACACAGCTTCCCACAGATCCACTTGCCTCCGTAATTGGGAAAACACTCCAGGCTTTGCTGATACTTGGTGTAGACAGCATTTTACTGCACAAAACTACATATTAACATATTAAAACACCCTCATGTCTCCTACTCGCAAAATGATTACTTGTTTGTTCTGGCTATGATCATACACAAGGTGGAAGACACCCATATAATACCTAGGGGCTTATATAATAACTTATCCATTGAGTTAACATTACATCGCCAGCTGGAAGGAGTGAAAGGAATATGGTGCTGAAAAGCTTGGTGGCTTACAAATGACTGCATCACTAATCACCTCCAAGATTAAAATCACTGAGTAGTTTGATGTAAATGACAGATTAGTTCCCTCCCCAAACAAGGAATGGGAAGCTTTCAAAACAGTCACAAGGGGTAAAGATATGGCCTTTATGGCCAGAGGCAAAATTAGGGAGGTAGAAGATTTAGAATGGCCACATTATAGCTCTCGAGCAGCAGCTATCTGTCCTGGTGCTGCAATCAGTTATGTTACGTTAGTTATGTTTTCACAGTGCGCTAATCACCTGTGATGACATCCAGTCATTCTGTAGCAGCTATGGGAGGCCAGCCTTGGAGGCTTACTCAAGAAGCCAGGTCTTCAGCAGCTTTTTCCCAAAGTAAAGAAGAGGGTAGGAGGCTCTGATGTGTTCTGGGAGTTATGTTCATGGTTTAGGGACAAGGTATGAGAATGCGCAGCCCCCTGCTCTGCTTTTTTGTACGCCTGGTCTACGTGCTACTGAGAGGCCAGTAGAGTGGAGGTGTCTGGGAGGTAGGTGGAAGTAATGGTGCTGTTCAGGTGGGCAAGACCAGTGTCGTGGAAAGCTTTGCAGGTGTGGGTGAGGAGTTAAAGTTTTGTGCACTTGTGTATCGGAGCCAGTGGAGTTCCCTAAGGTGTGGTTTGATGTGGGAGTTTGAGGACTAGTCTGGCTGCCGCGTTTTGGATGCTCTGCAGTACTCTTGTGAACTGGCTGGTAATCCCTGCATCCAGGGTATTTCCATAGTCTAGTCTGCTGCTGAGGAGGGTTTGGGTGATTATTTTCCTGGTGCTGTCTTGCAGCCATTCGAAGATTTTCATCAGCATTCTTAGTGTGCTCAAACAGGAAGAGACAACTGCGTTGACTTGGGTGGTCATGTCCAGCCTATTGTCTTGCAAATAGGGGGTGGGGGTTGCTCCAAGGTCGGTGGAGCTGCATGGTGAGGCATTCTTCCCAAAGACTACCATCTCAGTCTTGTCTGAGTTCAATTTTAGGCAATTGTATCACCCAGGTTGTTACTTCTGTCATGCATGTGATGAACTTGTTCTTGGTGTTAGGTGTTTTGTCCGAGATGGACAGTACCGGTGTTAAGTGAGGATGTTTATGGTGTGAGGTTGCACAGTGGGGCATTCACATGAATTAATCAGGGTCACACTAAAGAATAAGTTACTTACCTTCAGGGTCCTCTTATGTGGTAGAGACTATATCTAGCTGCAGATTCATCACCTTAGAATTATCCCAGGCATCCAACTGGATCCAGATTTTTTTTTGTGAGTAGTACCCATGTGCGCTGGTAGATGGTGCCAATCAGCTGTGTGTGTGTTGGCAGCATCAGAAGTGACATTCTTGGCATCTATATAGGTGCCACCCAGGTGCACTGACATCCGTTTCCTTTCACGACTTTCCATGCCAGAAGCGCAGAGCCATGAAGAACACTAACCACTAGTGTGGAAAACTAGGACCCTGAAAAGGATACAGCCCTGTTCTTGGAGATCCGTTCGCAGGGCAGGGAGGAGGGGTTAGACTGTAATGAATCTGCACATAGGTATAGTTTCTACCAGATAAGGTGTTACTAAAGGTAAGTAACTTGTTCATCTGATACAGCCTTTTAGCTGCAGATTCCTTATCTTAGAATAGATACCCAAACAATACCATCCCCAGAGGTGGGTCTGTGGACCAATTTCAGACAAGGAAGTTCTGCAGGACCGAACAGGCGAAATGCCCGTCAGGACGGACCTGAATGTCCACACAGTAATGCTTGGTAATTGTGTGCAGGGAGTCCAACGATGCGTCCTAGCAGCTATCCAGGACTAGAACTCTGTGTGCTAACAGTGGTCGCAGCTTTAGCTCTGGTGGAAGGAGCGCACAAGCCCTCTGGGGGTTGCTTCTTGCCCAGTGCGTACCAGATTTTGAAGCAGAGCCCAACCAATCTGAAGATGGTCCTTTTCTGCACAGCACAACCCTTTTGAGCTCAGACATATCCCACGAAGAGTTGACTGTCCACCCCGAATTCCCGTATGTAGCACGGAAGAACACTTGTTTGGGGACCAGCCGATGGAGGCGCTTCTCATCCTTGGAAGGGTGAGGTGCAGCAAAGAAAGCAGGCAAGGTGAAGGATTGTCCTACATGGAAGCGCAAGCCCGTCTTTGGAAGAAAGGAAGCACATGGGCGAAGCACCACTTTGTCAGGATGACTAGATAGTTAGGGTGGCTTAGATGATAAGGACTGTAGCTCACTAACTCGTCGGGCAGATGTTATAGCCACAAGGAAAGCTGTTACGATGGTCACCACACTGGATAATTAAGAATCAGCTCAAAGGTAGTGCACATCAAGAATTTAGAAACCAGATTCAAGTCCCACTGAAGCATGATAAAGGGGCAAGGGGGAAATAGATGAAACAAACCTTTCAAGAACCTATGTACAATAGGAGATTTGAAAAGGAAGGGTAGATCAGGTAATCTGAGAAACGCAGATAGCAGAAAGATAACCTTTAAGTGTGCACAGAGCAGAGTCCTGCTGGGAAAGATATAGAATTAAAAGAAGAACCTGAGATAGCGGGGCAGAAAGGGGGGATCAACATTTCTATAAGAACACCAGCCACAAGTTATTTCCACCGCCAGGCGTAAACCATCTCGGTGGAGGAATGCCTGGCTGCAAAGATGACATTGCAGACTTTGGAAAGAAGGTCAAAGGTTGTCAACTGTCGTTCAATTTCCATGCAAGGAAGCGGAGACTGAACAGGTTCGGGTGGAGAACCCTCCCCTGCTGCTGCGACAGAAGATCCTCCCGAAGGGGCAGCCTGATCAGAGGATCGACTGCCATGCTCGATAGCAAGTGGGATACCAGACTCTCCGTGCCCAATCCGGTGTCACAAGAATAACTTGGGCTCGGTCTTTCTTGATCTTTTTGAGAACTCTGGACAGGAGTGGTATGGGCAGAAAGGTGTACAGGAGGCCTGAGCTCCACTCTAGATGAAAAGCGTCGCAGAGCCCCCTTGGAAATTCTAGCATTCAAAACTACTGACATTGTGCGTTCGACAGAAGCGAACACATCTAACCAAGGTTCTCCCCAACACTGAAAGAGACCTTGCACCACCTCCAGATGGAGGCCCCATTTGTGATCAGCTAAGCAATCGCAACTGAGTTTGTCCACCCTGGTGTTTAGAGAACCCGCCAGGTGTTGAACCTCCAGGGCAATGTTCTGATATTCTGGCTTTGTCCTGAGATGCAGGGCCTCTTGACATAAGGTCTTCGGCCCCACCCTAACCTGTTTGTTGCAGTACCATATGGCAGTGGTGTTGTCCATGAACACCTGCAAGGGCCTCAACTTGATGGAAGGTAGGAAGGCCTTCAATGCTAGTCCTCAAAACAGGTGACAACCGACAACATATATTTGACATGAATACTTCAACCAAATATTTAAGATCATCATTTAATCAAAAACAACTGCAAAATATCAATTTAAAAATAACCAGACACAAACAGACATATATTTATACATATATATATATATATATATATATATATACACATATACCCCTATAAATATACAATAGCATCAATATATTAATATCTACAATATACGGATGCACACCCGAGGAAATCTTTGTATGACCATACAGGCAATGGGGAGGCGGGTGGGACCGTGAGGAATCCACAGGTAGCTAGTGTATCCACCAGAAAAGGCGTTACCGGAGGTAAGTAACTTGTTCTTCTGATGGATACAACTACCTGTGATTCCTCCCCTAATGAATAGAGTCCCAAAGCAGTACCGCACTCGGTGGTGGGTGTCTGAATGGTCAAACTAAGAAATCCTGCAGCACAGACCGTGCAAAATGGCCATCCCTCCTAACCTCCGAATCCAAGCAATAATGCTTCGCAAAAGTGTGGAGGGACGCCCAAGTTGGGGCCTTACAGATGTCAACCACAGGAACTGCTCTAGCCAAGGCCGAAGAGGCCAACTTAGCCCTGATGGAATGGGCTCTAATTCCAACAGGAGGAACCTTCTTTGCCAAAGAATAACAGATTTTAATGGAAAGAATGACCCACCTGGTCTTGCCTTTCCTCTTCCCCACGTAACCGCCAAGGAGCTGATCCTTCAGTCGAAACTCTTTCGTCCTGTCGATGTAAAAGCTCAACACTCTTTTAGGATCCAGTCGGTGCAGCCTCTCTTCCTCCTTTGATGGATGAGGAGGAGGAGGATAGAAGGACGAGTGTGTTATAGACTGCCCTACATGAAAGGGTGTAACAACCTTCTGTAAGAAAGCCGCCTTGGTCCTCAACACCACCTCGCCCACATAAAAGGAAGTGAACAGGGGCTTGACACAAAGCGCCTGAAGCTCACTCACCCGCCTAGCAGATGTAATGGCAACCAGAAAAACAGTCTTCAATGCTAACAACCTTAAGGGGCATGAATGCATTGGTTCAAACGGTGAACCCATCAGAAATGTTACCACTAAATTTAAATCCCACTGAGGCATAATAAAGGGAGTGGGAGGAAATCTATTAGGTAGGCCCTTTAAGAACCTTAAAACTATAGGGTACTTAAATAAAGAGGGTTGGCTAGGAAGACACAGAAAGGCTGACAGTGCCGACAGATAGCCTTTAACAGTCGCAACTGCACAACCCCCCCTGCGCCAAGGACAACTCAAATAATAAAATGCCAGACAAGTGGGCATGTAAGGGATCAATTTGCCTCTCTGCACACTAAGTCACAAATTTAGCCCACCTGCTAGCATAGATAGATTTGGTGGAGTGTCACCTGACCGATAAAATAACGTCCACCACTTCTGGTGGGAGAGAAAAGGAACTCAGATTTCCCCGTTCAATCTCCAGGCATGAAGGTGCAGGCTCTGGAGGTGGGGGTGTAGAACCTGCCCCTGCCCCTGCAAGAGGAGGTCTGCCCTGTGAGGGAGAAGGAGCGGAGGGCACAGTGAGAGTTGGAGAAGATCTGTATACCACACCCTTCTTGGCCAATCCGGAGCTATCAAGATAACTTAGGCCCGGTCTCGGTGAATCTTCCTCAGACCCCAAGGGATCAAGTGTATGGGGGGAAACGCATAAAGCAACTGGCCGAACCAGGACATCTGAAACGCATTCCCCAATGCTCCTTACACCAGATACTGGACGCTGCAGAACAACGGGCAATGCGTGTTCTCCCGAGTGGCAAACAGGTCCACCTGAGGAAACCCCCCACATCCAGAAGATGTAAATGATTAGGTCTGGATGGAGACGCCACTCGTGATCGGCCGAGAAGTGCCGACTGAGACTGTCCGCACGTACATTCAGAGATCCGGCCAGATGGTTTGCTACCAAACAAATCCGATGGTCCTGAGCCCAGAACCAGAGCCGCAGAGCCTCTCTGCAGAGAAGGTACGACCCTACTCCTCCCTGCTTGTTTATGTACCACATTGCAGTAGTGTTGTTTGTCAGGACCTGGACCGACTGACCGCGAAGGGAGGGCAGTAAGGCCTTGAGAGCCAGACATATTGCATGCAATTCCAACAGATTGATGTGAAACATCTGTTCCACTGGGGGTCAATGACCTTTGATCTCCAGGTCATCCAGATGAGCTCCCCACCCTAGAGTGGAAGCATCCGTTATCACCGTGGCCACTGGAGGAAGCAGCGAAAACGGCCGTCCATGGGAAAGGTTGTCGCCCGCAGCCCACCATCGTAGATCCGCTGCAGTGTCTCTGGAGATCTTTATCAACTCCTCGAGATCCCCTTTGTGTTGAAACCACTGCTTTCCCAGGCACCATTGAAGAGCCCTCATGTGCCAACGTGCATGAGTGACCAACAGAATGCATGAAGCGAACAGACCGAGCAGACGAAGGACCTTGAGGACTGGAACTATCGCTCCACTTTGAAACATTGGACTCAACACCTGAATGTCCTGAATCCGCTGAGGCGGAGGAAAGGCCCGATTCAACGTTGTGTCCAGTACTGCCCCTATGAACAGGAGGCGTTGAGAGGGCTCCAGGTGAGATTTGGGCACGTTCACCGAAAACCTCAGATCGAAAAACAACTGGGTTGTCATCTGCAGATGATGCAGCACGAGCTCAGGAGAATTGGCTTTGATCAACCAATCATCCAGGCAAGGGAACACCGCTATTCCCTTCCTCCTGAGACTTGCTGCAACCACCGCCATCACCTTTGTGAAGACTCGAGGTGCGGAAGTAAGACCAAAAGGAAGGACCGCAAACTGGTAGTGTTGCGACCCCACCACAAACCGAAGATACCTCCTGTGAGACTTGAGAATGGGGATATGAAAGTAAGCATCCTGCAAGTCGACAGACACCATCCAATCTCCTTCATTCAATACCAAAAGCACCTGCGCTAGGGTCAGTATCTTGAATTTCTCCTGTTTGAGGAACCAATTCAAAACCCTCAGGTTCAGGATAGGTATCAATCGACCATCCTTCTTGGGGATCAGTAAATATCTTGAATAACAACCCTGACCCCTCTCCTGCTCTGGAACCAACTCAACAGCACCTTTTGATAAAAGGACTAGAACCTCCTGCTGCAACAACAGGAGATGTTAGCCTTCCCCCTACAGGAGAAGAATGGGATGGAATGGATAGAGGACTAAGGCTGCTTCCCCTGTTGCACCCCTCCGGATGAAGAGGAAGAGGCAGGGTGCTGCTGGGTGGCCCCTCTCGTCCTAACCCTACCCCGCCCTCTATAGGTCCTATAGGGGAGGGTAGTAGGTTGCTGGCCGGAGTCTACCCTGAAAGGAAGAACCATGCCCAAACCCCCTGAAACTCCTAAAGGATCAAAACGGGGTGGTGGAAGAAGCCTGCAAGCCCAGCAACTTAGAGGTAGCCCTCCTTTCTTTAAATCGTTCCAAGGCAGAGCCAGCCTTCATGCCAAACAGCTTGTCCCCATCAAAGGGCAAGTCTAACAGGGTCGATTGTACATCAGCTGAAAAACCAGATGACCTCAACCAGGCATGCCTCCTGGTCGCTATCGATGTACCCGTTGCCCAGGCTACCGAGTTGGAGGTATCCAGTCCTGTCTGGATGATCTGAGTTGCCGCTGCCTGCGCATCTGCCAGAAGACCTATCACTTCCTGAGGCAAATCAGACTGCGCAGCCTTGGCCGCGTCCATCAAGGCATAGATGTACCTGCCCAAGACACAGGTTGCGTTGGCCGACTTCAAGGCCATATTGCAAGACGAAAAGGTTTTCTTTGCCGACTGTTCAATCTTTTTGGACTCTCAGTCTGACAAGGCCCCAGGGAAGGATCTAGGCGCTGTACGTGAAGAGCACGAGGCCTGCACCACCAGACTCTCCGGAGTCAGATGCTTGGATAGGAAACCTGGATCCCCAGGAGCCACCCTGTATCTTCTGGCCACAGCTCGATTCACCGCAGATGAAGACACCGGCTTCTTTCAAATTTCCATGATGGGATCTGTAATTGCCTCATCAAAGGGAAGGAGCGGATCCACCACAACTGCTGCAGGATGTAAAAACTCTGTGAGGATATTAGTCTTTACCTCAGCAGCAGGCAGAAGGACATCTAAAAAGTCTGCTGCCTTCCTAACCAAAGAGTGAAACGAGGCAGCTTCCTCAGTGTACTCCCCAGGAGATGCCAAATCCCACTCTGGAGAAGTGTCCAGCCCACTAGCGGAGTCCAAGCCCTGGAAATCTCCCAGGGGCTCCTCGATCTCTCCTTCCAGGAGTTGCCTTCTGTATTCCTGTTCCTCCAACAGTCTCAGGGCCTTTCTCCTGGAACGCAACCTGGCCTCTATCCTTGGCGTCTACAAGGAATTTGCCGACGTCGATGACCTTGGTTGACGCTGATCTTCTGATTCTCCCAACACCGGCTCCGTCAGCGCCGTAGACAGGCGTGACCTCTTTACCGGCGTCGACTGAAGCTGTGGGGAAACAGACGGCGCCACCGGAGTTGCAGGTGCCACCGGCGTCGCAGATCTTCACGCCGATGACATCGGCACTGGATCTGCACCGGATCTGCACCGCCAATCGGACAAAAAGTAATGAAAGGCATCGGTCTGCACGGACCCGGAGCACCCAAATCAAATGCCAAGGGGCCTGAGGGACCAGCAGGTGCACCGCCAGGAACCATGGAGGAGAAGATATTAAACATTGCGTTCAAGAACTCCGCCGGATCCGCCCCTGGAGCCGGGAACTCAGGATACCGCGGCGTCGGCGCTGGATACCCTTGCAGCACCGGCGTTAGCTCTGTATACTCCTGCAGCGCCGGTGAAGGGCTGCCTCCGAAAAACGAGACGCAAGGGCTCTGGCGAGGCTCCATTTCATACACTGACGGCGCGGGTGAATCCGCAGGGCTCTGTGGCTGACACTTCACTGTTGAGCTGACCTCCCAGGACTTTCGACGCCGAGCTGAAGGAGACTTGGATCGAGACCGGCCCTGCTCCGACCGATGTTGTGACTTGTGTCGGCGCCGGGAGTCATGACGGCGTCGCTTCCTATGGCTCCTCGAAGATTTCGATGACGATCTCCGATGCCGTCTCTTTTCCTTTTTCTTGGACTTCGCCAAGAACAGCTTTGCTTCACGCTCTTTCAGCACCTTAGGGTTCATTGCTGACATGAACCGCACTCCTCCACCACAAGCAATCATTGTGCGGATCCTTAACAGACATACGGCCCCCGCATTCCCTACACGGTTTAAAACCCGATTTCCATGGAGGAGATGTTTTAACAAAGTATCAATGAAAGCAACAGTTGCTTCCTAGAGCCTCAAGAAAAACCGTTACTCGAAGGCACGGAAAAAAGGGAACTGACGTCAGCACGATGGCGAGGACCTCTTATTAACTCAGTGACGTCAGACGTTGTTGCGTGGAAGTCAGGCAATTGAGATGTCCTCGTCGACGTGCAGAGCTGAGAAGAAAATTTCCGTTGAATGCTGGCGCATTGGGAGAATTCATTAGCTGAGGAATCCACAGGTAGTTGTATCCATCAGAACCACCTGTTCAATGTGCAGGATCAGAGTCGGACGTTAATGGTTCTGGAAGCCCCAGGCATATCCCACATATGGCCAAAATTGGTGGGGAAATTGCCAAGCAGGCACAGAGACACATGGAGTGTGATGTGGCGCAAGACTCTTTCAAACACTGTAGGCTGCATCTGATGTCTCATCAAAGAGGTGAGTCTCATCAAATGGCATATCCCTAAAGGATGCCTGCACATCCTGGAGAACCCCTTAGAACTCGTATAAACATGGTGCTGAAGCATCATGCTCATGCCAATTGCCTGACCCTTGAAATCGGCCGTGCCCAGACCAGCCCAGATAAACGTAGCCACATCTGGTCCTTACTGAAAAGTTTGAGCTAAAGATGCTCAAAAGTCCTCTGGGACTGCTGGTAATATCTGAATGACCATGTTCCATTAAGTATGGGTTTTGAAAGCAAGAAGGCAGTTTGCATTCACTGAGTACCAATCAAGACTTGGAGTAGGAAACATGTACATGCAAAACATTTTGATCTGTTTTATTCACTGTCAGGTGGGGCTATAGGGAAGGTGTTAGACTTAACCATCATGGACATCTAAACCACCAAGCTCTCAGGCTAAGGTTGCTGCCCGTGAAATTCAGGATCTAAAAAAGCTGTTTACGTGGCGAAGAGCGACCAGTCTGTTGACTGGGGGCCAGAACATGGTATTGCCCACAAGTGTGTCCTTAAGGATCTCAATAAAGGGCAAGAGAGGTTTGGTAGTTCCTGTTAAGGCTGAAGGTACTCGCTGAGGACATTAGTCTCAACTTTCACAGTGGGGTGGTGTAGGTGAAGGACCTCTGGAATTCGTCTAATCACAACTACAAAAGAATCACTCTCTTCTGTGGCAGGGCAAAGGAGAGAGCCTGGTGCCTAAGGATGTGTCCAATCCACTAGTATTGTGTAATTCTTCATACCAAATGTCTTCTTCATGTTGTGGTATGAATTCGTCCCATGATAGTGCTAGATGTTGTAGGAAAGTACACTCTATTTGACATGGTTACCCAAACCTTTTGCCTGCTATCAGTATGCTTAGACAGTTTTCACTGGGATCCTGCTAACCAGGACCCCAGTAATTGTGCTCTCTCTCTCTAAATTTGGTTGCCCGGGACTTTGACCCCACAACAGGCATACTGGTGCCCTCTTATAAGTCCCTAGTATATGGTACTTAGGTACCCAGGGTATTGGGGCACCAGGGGTTCCCCAGGGGCTGCAGCATGCATTGTGCCACCTATGGGAGCTCATGCAAAATGTCTCTGCAGGCCTGCCATTGCAGCTTGCGTGAAAAGGTGCATGCACCATTTCACCTCAGGCAACTGTAAGTCACCCCTATGGTAGGCCCTCCTAACCCAGAAGGCAGGGTGTGAGGGCACCCCTGCATGTGCAGAGGTGCCCCTTCGAACTGCAGTTCCATTACACTGAACTTCTTAAGTGCGGGGAAGCCATTTTACCCGTGTAATGGACACAGATCACTACCTGTGTCCAACTACATTATGGTAACTGTTGCAAGTATTGGTTGTATGATTCCATACACTCTTGGGGCTCCTTAGAGGACCAGTCTTCTGGGGTTTTCCGGGCCGCCTGCACTGCTGCCACCCCTCAGACAGATTTCAAAAGGCAAAAAAGGTAAGGGGGTAACCATGCCAAGGAGGAATTTACTGACACAACCAAACCACAAACTAAGGAGTGCGAGACTAACCTTTCCCAAGAAAGTCTTAATTTTCTAAGTGGAAGAACCTGGAAAGGCCATCAGCATTGGCATGTGCAGTCCCAGGTATGTGTTCCAAAACAAAGTCCATTCCCTGTAGGGATATGGACCACCTCAAGAGTTTAGGGTTTTCTCCTTCCATTTACATTAGCCATCTGAGAGGTCTGTGGTCAGTTTGTACTATGAAGTGAGTACCAAAAAGGTATGGTCTCGACTTCTTCAGGGACCAGACCACAGCAAAGGCCTCCCTCTCAATGGCACTCAACGTTGCTCCCTGGGGAGTAGCCTCCTGCTAATAAAAGCAACAGGCTGGTCAAGGCCATCATCATTTGTTTGGGACAGGACTGCTCCGATCCCATGTTCGGAGGCATCTGTCTGCACAATTAAATGCTTAGAGTAATCTGGAGCTTTTAAAACTGGTGCTGTGCACATTGCTTGCTTCAGGGTGTCGAAGGCCTTTTGACAGTCCACGGTCCAGTTAACTTTCTTGGAGGTAAGTTCTGTGAGGGGTGTCATTACTGATCCATATCCCTTCACAAACCTCCTATAGTACCCAGTCAAGCCAAGGAATGCACTGACTTGAGTCTGGATTTTTGGAGCTACCCAGTCCAGAATAGTCTGGATCTTGGGTTGGAGTGGCTGAACTTAGCCTCCACCTACAAGGTGTCCCAAGTAAACCACAGTACCCTGCCCTATATGACATTTAGATGCCTTGATAGAGAGGCCTGCTGCTTGCAGGGCCTGCAAAACCCTCTTCAGGGGGACCAGGTGATCCTGCCAGCTGGAGCTAAAGACAGCAATATCATCAAGATAACCTGCACTAAAGGATTCCAAGCCAGCAAGGACTTGATTTACCAACCTCTGGAAGGTGGCAGGGGCATTCTTTAAGCCACAGGGCATCACAGTAAATTGGTAATGCCCATCAGGTGTAGAGAATGCTGTTTTCTCTTTTGCTCCTGGTGCCATTCTTATTTGCCAGTACCCTGCTGTGAAGTCAAAGGTACTCAAGTATTTGGCAGCACCCAATTTATCAATCAGCTCATCTGCCCTTGGAATGGGGTGAGCATATATCTTGGTGAGAGAATTAAGCCATCTGTAGTCCATACAGGACCTCATCTCTCTCTTACCATCTTTTGTGTTAAGTTTGGGGACCAAGACCACTGGGCTAGTTCAGGGACTGTCAGAGTGCTCAATCACTCCCAACTCCAGCATCTTGTGGACTTCCACTTTGATGCTTTCCTTAACTTGATCAGACTGACTGAATATTTTGTTTTTGACAGGCATGCTGTCTCCTTTGTCCACATCATGGGTACACAGGTGTGTCTGACCAGGGGTTAGGGAAAAGAGCTTAGCAAACTGCTGGAGGACTTGCCTGCAGTCAGCTTGCTGTTGCCTAGAGAGGGTGTCTGAATAGATCACTCCATATACTGTGCCATTTTTAGGGCCAGTGGAGAGGAGATCAGGGAGAGGTTCACTCTCTGCTTCCTGGTCCTCATCTGTAACCATTAACATGTTTACATCTGCCCTGTCATGGAAGATTTTTATCTGGTTAACATAGATTACTCTCTTGGGGGTCCTGCTAGTGCCTAGGCCCAGCAGGAAGGTGACCTGACTCTTTTTCTCTAGCACTGGGTAAGGGCCACTTCATTTGTCCTGAAGTGCCCTGGGAGCCACAGGCTCCAGAACCCAGACTTTCTGCCCTGGTTGAAACTCAACCATAGCAGCCTTTTGGTCATATCACATCTTCTGGAGTTGTTGGCTGGCCTCAAGGTTTTTACTTGCCTTTTCCATGTACTCTTCCATCCTTGAACGTAGGCCTGGTACATAGTCCACTATATCTTGCTTAGGCTCATGGAGAGGTCTCTCCAAGCCCTCTTTAACAAGAGCTAGTGGTCCCCTAACAGGATGGCCAAACAGAAGTTCAAAGGGGGAAAACCCTACTCCCTCCTGAGGCACCTCTCTGTATGTGAAAAGCAGGCATGGCAAGAGGGCATCCCATCTCCTTTTGAGTTTTTCAGGGCGCTCCATGATCTTGTCCTTCAATGTCTTGTTAAATCTCTCAACAAGACCATTGGTTTGTGGATGGTATGGTGTGGTGAATTTGTAGGTCACCCCACACTCATTCCAAATGTGGTCTAGGTAAGCTGACATGAAGTTGGTACCTCTGTCAGAAACAACCTCCTTAGGAAATCCAACTCTGTTAAAAATACCAATGAGTGCTTTGACTACTGCAGGGGCATTAGTGGACCTAAGAGGAATTGCCTCAGGGTACCTAGTAGCATGATCCACTACTACTAGGATATAAAGATTCCCTGATGCTGTGGGAGGTTCAAGTGGACCCACTATATCCACTCCCACTCTTTCAAAGGGGACCTCCACCACTGGAAGTGGAATGAGGGGGGCCTTTGGGCAGCCACCTGTCTTACCACTGGCTTGACAGCTGGCACAGGAGGTGCAAAACTCCTTTACCTTCTGGGAAATATTTGGCCAATAGAAATGGTTAACTAACCTCTCCCATGTCTTGGTTTGTCCCAAATGCCCAGCAAGGGGAATGTCATGGGCTAAGGTCAGAATGAACTCCCTAAACTCCTGAGGCACTACCACTCTCCTAGTGGCACCAGGGTTGGGATCTCTTGCCTCAGTGTAAAGGAGTCCATCTTCCCAATAGACCCTGTGGGTTCCACTGACAATTCCGTTTTCTTTTTCAGCTGCTCGCTGTCATAGGCCTTCAAGAGAGGGACAAGTTCCTTGCCCCTTGCCCAGCTGTTCCCTTAAGGGTCCCCCTGGGCCCAAAAGCTCAACCTGGTAAGGTTCCAGCTCCATGGACTCAGTTCCCTCAGGGGATAGAACTTCTTCCTGAGAAGAAAGGTTCTGTTTCTTTTTCTGTGCTGAAGCTGGTTCCCCAGTCTTCTTTCCTTTTCTCTTGGATGGTTGGGCCATTATTCCAGCCACCAACACTTATTTTTAACCCTGAGCCCTGCACTGTGCCCTTGTCTTGACACACAACAGTTCAGGGATACCCAGCGTGGCTGCATAGGTTTTTTTGTTCTACCTCAGCCCATGCTGAGGACTCCAGCTAATTTCCAAGCAGACATTCTACTGGTATAGCAGAAGAGACTACCACCTGTTTCAGGCCAGTGACCCCTCCCCATTCTAAAGTTGCCATGGGATGTACTTTAGTCTGATTGTCAGCACTGGTGACTGGATAAGTTTGTCCAGTCAGGTATTGTCTTGGGGAAACCAGTTTGTCTGTCACCATACTGACACTGGCACCTGTATCTCTCAGGGCCTCTACTCTAGTCCCATTAATTAAGAGCTGCTGCCTGTATTTTTGCATGTTAGGCGGCCAGGCAGTTAGTGTGGCTATGTCCACCCCACCCTCTGAGACTAATGTAGCTTCAGTGTGAACCCTGATTTGCTCTGGGCACACTGTTGATACCACACGGAGACTGGCTATTCCAGTGTTAGCTGGAGTAGAGTTAGAAGTGGAACCTTTCTTGGGACAGGCCTTGTCTCCAGTTTGGTGTCCCTGCTGATTACAGCTACGACACCAGGCCTTTTTGGGATCAAAGTTTTTACCCTTGTCCCCAAAATTGGATTGTGAAGAGGCTTTGGACCCTCCCTCCTGAGCAGGTTTTTGGGGCCCTATAAAAGACTCTTTACTTTTTCCCTTGGATGTCTCAACACTCTTCCCCTGGGGAGTCTTTGTGACCCCTTTCTTTTGGTCACCCCTTGTGGAAGTCTTGGTCACCCTTGCCTTGACCCAATGGTCTGCTGCCTTCTTTTCCAATTCTTGGGGAGAAATTGGTCCTAGGTCTACCAGATGCTGATGCAGTTTATCACTGAAACAATTACTTAACAGGTGTTCCTTCACAAATAAATTGTACAGCCCATCATAATCATTTACACCGCTGCCATGAATCCAACCATCCAGTGTTTTAACTGAGTAGTCAACAAAATCAACCCAGGTCTGGCTCGAGGATTTTTGAGCACCCCTGAACCTAATCCTGTACTCCTCAGTTGAGAATCCAAAGCCCTCAATCAGGGTAGCCTTCATGAGGTCATAGGATTCTGCATCTTTTTCCAGAGAGTGTGAGGAGTCTATCCCTACACTTTCCAGTGAACATTTCCGAAAGGAGAGCACCCCAGTGAAATTTGTTTACTTTTCTGGTTGCACAAGCCCTCTCAAAAGCTGTGAACCATTTGGTGATGTCATCACCATCTTCATATTTAGTTACAATCCCTTTAGGGATTTTCAACATGTCCGGAGAATCTCTGACCCTATTTATGTTGCTGCCACCATTGATGGGACCTAGGCCCATCTCTTGTCTTTCCCTTTCTATAGCTAGGATCTGTCTTTCCAAAGCCAATCTTTTGACCATCCTGGCTAACAGGAGGTCATCTTCATTGAGGCCGCCCTCAATGCTTGCAGAGCTGTTGGACTCTCCTGTGAGAGAAGCAACATCTCTGACTATCACTTGTGGAGACAGGGTTTGAGGAACCCTGGGCTCCCTATCTAGGACTGGAGGTGGGAAATCCTCCATATCACTAGCTTCCCCCACTGTAAAGATCTCATCAGAGGGGTTGTTTTTAGCAAACTCTGCCAAAAGCTCCTGGAGCTGTACTTTGGTAGGGTTTGAACCAGTTTTTATCTTTTTGATTTTGCAGAGAGACCTTAACTCTGACATCCTAAGATGCAGGTAAGGGGTGAGGTTGAGTTCCATCACTCTCTTCTGCAGCAGACATTATGTTTCTAAAAGTTGGAATACTTTTTAAGAATCTAAAACTATCTCTAGAACTTAATTCAAACTTTTACAAAACTTTTAAACTCTATAAGAAATG
Organism: Pleurodeles waltl; assembly: GCF_031143425.1. Lineage (NCBI taxonomy): Eukaryota > Metazoa > Chordata > Amphibia > Caudata > Salamandridae > Pleurodeles > Pleurodeles waltl. The sequence goes on from NC_090450.1 coordinate 537,429,517, forward strand.
CTAACAGGGACTAACACAAGGCCCTAGCAGGACTTTTTTTGGAATTTAGTCGTGTGATCAGGTATTGGCTGAGTAGTCCAGCAAATGCAAAGTCTTGTACCCCACCGCTGATCCACCAATGTAGGAAGTTGGCTCTGTATGCACTATTTCAAAGTAAGAAATAGCATGCACAGAGTCCAAGGGTTCCCCTTAGAGGTAAGATAGTGGCAAAAAGAGATAATTCTAATGCTCTATTTTGTGGTAGTGTGGTCGAGCAGTAGGCTTATCACAGGGTAGTGTTAAGCATTTGTTGTACACACACAGGCAATAAATGAGGAACACACACTCAAAGACAATTCCAGGCCAATAGGTTTTTGTATAGAAAAATATCTTTTCTTAGTTTATTTTAAGAACCACAGGTTCAAGATTTACAAGTAATACTTCAAATGAAAGGTATTTCACTTAGGTACTTTAGGAACTTTGAATTAGCAAAATAGCATGTACAGTTTTCACAAAAATGGCAATAAGCTATTTTAAAACTAGACAGTGCAATTTTCAACAGTTCCTGGGGGAGGTAAGTATTTGTTAGTTTTGCAGGTAAGTAAACCACCTACAGGGTTCAAAGTTGGGTCCAAGGTAGCCCACCGTTGGGGGTTCAGAGCAACCCCAAAGTTACCACACCAGCAGCTCAGGGCTGGTCAGGTGCAGAGGTCAAAGTGGTACCCAAAACGCATAGGCTTCAATGGAGAAGGAGGTGCCCCGGTTCCAGTCTGCCAGCAAGTAAGTAGCCGCGACTTCGGAGGGCAGACCAGGGGGTTTTTGTAGGGCACCCGGGGGGGAGGGGGGGGGGGAGGACACAAGTCAGCACAAAAAGTACACCCTCAGCGGCACCCGAGTGCAGAGTGCAAACAGGTGTCGGGTTTGCAATAGGTTTCAATGGGAGACCCAGGGAGACCAAGCAGGCAAGGAGGGGTTCCTCGGGGTAGCCACCACCTGGGCAAGAGAGAGGGCCACCTGGGGGTCGCTTCTGCACTTGAGGTCGGATCCTTCAGGTCCTGGGGGCTGCGGGTGCAGTGTCTTTACCAGGCGTTGGGTTCTTTGAAGCAGGCAGTCGCGGTCAGGGGGAGCCTCTGGATTCCCTCTGCAGGCGTCGCTGGGGGGGCTCAGGGGGGTCAATTTTGGCTACTCACAGGGTCGCAGTCGCCGGGGTGTCCTCCCTGTAGTGTTGTTTCTCCGCAGGTCGAGCCAGGGGGGTCGGGTGCAGAGTGCAAAGTCTCACGCTTCCGGCGGGAAACGTGGAGTCCTTTTAAAGTTGTTTCTTTGTTGCAAAGTTGTTTCTTCTTTGGAGCAGAGCCGCTGTCCTCAGGAGTTCTTGGTCCTTTTAGATGCAGGGTAGTTCTCTGAGGCTTCAAAGGTCACTGGACCCTGGGGAACGCGTCGCTGTTGCAGTTTTTCTTGAAGTGGGGAGACAGGCTGGTAGGGCTGATAGGGCTGGGGCCAAAGCAGTTGGTGACTCCGTCTTCTCTGCAGGGCTTCAGGTCAGCAGTCCTTTTTCGTCTTCAGGTTGCAGGAATCTATCTTGTTAGGTTCTGGGAGCCCCTAAATACTCAATTTAGGGGTGTGTTTAGGTCTGAGGGGTTAGTAGCCAATGGCTACTAGCCCTGAGGGTGGCTACACTCTCTTTGTGCCTCCTCCCTGAGGGGAGGAGGGCACATCCCTAATCCTATTGGGGGAATCCTCCATCTGCAAGAGTCACCTCAGGACACCTTAGGGGCTCTCCTGACTGGCCAGTGACTCCTCCTTTTTTTTCTCATTATCTCCTCCGGCCTTGCCGCCAAAAGTGGGGCCGTGATCGGAGGGGGCAGGCATCTCCACTAGCTGGAGTGCCCTGGGGCGCTGTAACAAAGGGGATGAGCCTTTGAGGCTCACCGCCAGGTGTAACAGTTCCTGCAGGGGAGGTGAGAAGCACCTCCACCCAGTGCAGGCTTTGTTACTAGCCACAGAGTGACAAAGGCACTCTCCCCATGTGGCCAGCAACATGTTGTGTGTGTTGCAGGCTGGCAAAACTAGTCAGCCCACACTGGAAGTCGGGTATGTTTTCAGGGGGAATCTCTAAGATGCCCTCTGGGGTATGTTTCACAATAAAATGTACACTGGCATCAGTGTACATTTATTGTGCTGAGAAGTTTGATACCAAACTTCCCAGTTTTCAGTGTAGCCATTGTGGTGCTGTGGAGTTTGTGTATGACAGACTCCAAGACCATATACTCTTATGGCTACCCTGCACTTACAATGTCTAAGGTTTTGCTTAGACACTGTAGGGGCATAGTGCTCATGCACCTATGCCCTCACCTATGGTATAGTGCACCCTGCCTTAGGGCTGTAAGGCCTGCTAGAGGGGTGACTTATCTATGCCATAGGCAGTGTGAGGTTGGCATGGCACCCTGAGGGGAGTGCCATGTCGACTTAGTCATTTTCTCCCCACCAGCACACACAAGCTGGCAAGCAGTGTGTCCGTGCTGAGTGAGGGGTCCCCAGGGTGGCATAAGACATGCTGCAGCCCTTAGAGACCTTCCCTGGCATCAGGGCCCTTGGTACCAGGGGTACCAGTTACAAGGGACTTACCTGGGTGCAAGGGTTGTGCCAATTGTGGAGACAAAGGTACAGTTTAGGGAAAGAACACTGGTGCTGGGGCCTGGTTAGCAGGCCTCAGCACACTTTCAAATCATAACTTGGCATCAGCAAAGGCAAAACATCAGGGGGTAACCATGCCAAGGAGGCATTTCCTTACACAGTGCCACTCTGAAAGCGCCACTATCAGCGTCAAAGTTAAGAGAGATACATAAGTGTTCACATCATGTCCCTTCCCCACTTAAGTGTGACAGGAACATAATGTACTTTTGGAGGGAATTGTTTACATAACTTCCACCCCAAGAATGCCCCCTTATCTATTGTTTGGGAACATACCTGCATCAAGGGTCCTACAAGAGCTGTATAAATACATCTTTCATAGACAAGGTTATCAGAGGGATTCCTAACAGATGTCATCAACGGCATCTATGCTGCACGTCACTTTGATGCAGATTCAGGCTTCATGTCACCACGAAGTCTGACCTAGACCTCATTCCAAAGTAACAAGGGCTCGGGTGCATCTCATGGACTTAGTACTGACACATTAGGTTTAACACACCTAGCTCTCGTTAGGGTAGAGATTTGGTTCTCCATGCTATGGTTTTAGGGATATTGTACATTTCATGTCTATTGCAAGATGGTGGGGGTCTTTGTATTCTTGACTCATCTTTACAATTTTGCTTCTTGCATCATTCATTATCCTAATTATTGCAGCTCAGGCTTTTTACAGGAGATTTCAGTCTTTTTAATACTCATTGGATTTTTGGTGAGGTACTGCTTGTGAGCCGGGAGGGTTGGGCTGACAGTTGGGACGTGTTGTAGGATTGGCCTAGCCGCCTACAAACAACAGTTCTGTCATCCCTAAACTAGCAGTCTCGCCTAGGAGCGTGAGTCCAACTACGAAACTCAAGTGTCCCTGGACTCGCTGAGGTGGGGTAAAGTTTCAAAAGCTGCACAAGATCCTGAATGGCTCAGATGAAGGGGAGCCTCAGAGTCGGGTGTGCCTTCGGCACGTTGATCGAAAACCCTCAAAAACATCTGGAGGTTTTCTGTTGTATTGAAGTGGACTATAACTTACGTACTTGAGCCCACCTTCAAAAGCCAGTCTCGAGGTAGGGAAAGATCGGTATTGTCAACCTCGAAGATGTGCATCAACCATCACTTTGACAGACAACCGAGGAGCACTGGTGAGATCAAAGGGGAGCACAGAGAACTGAAAATGCTTGTGGCCCACTTGAAACCATAGGTAAAATCTGTGGGACTGCAGCACGGGGAAATTAAAATAGACGTCTTGTAAATCCAACACGACCATCTAGTTGACTGGATCCAGGGCAGATGGAACTTGGGCCAGAGTGACCCAACCTTTTGAGGAAGAAGTTCCGAAGGCAAAGGATCAAAATACGAGGAACTTCTCCATCCTTCTTTGGCATTAGAAAATAACAGGAGTACTATCCTTTCCTTACTTCTAATACAGACACCTTCTTGACAAATCCCTTGTCCTTAAAAGCCTGGATTTCACTTTGGGGAGTGGACAAGTGGTTCTCCAGAAGTTACTGTGATGGAGGTGGCATACGAGGAGAGGTGGGCAGGAAAATTACTGCACATCTATCCTAGACAATTTGAAACACCCATCTGTCAGATGTGATGCTTTGCCACTCGTGAAAGTATGAACTTATCCTGCATCCACAAGGGTAACAATGTGCCACCAAGGACAAGCTAAAAGGATATGCGAGTGGGGGAAGGGCCAGAAGACTGGGCAGTGTATTGCCCCCAAGGGCCTGGACGTTGGAGGTCGGATTCCTCACCTCCACCTTGAATGGATTACATGGTCTGTTGTTGCAGATGCGACTCTGCTGTATGCCCTTCCAAAGTCTTGAAAACAGAGGTATTGCTGGGGATACTGGCATGGTCGCTGAAAGGCCAAGGGAGCACACTGTGGCTCTGCATTCTTTGAAGTGTTCCATTTATGAATCGCCTATGACTCCGTAGAGAGAAGTGCCATTAAATGACATATCTATCTGTAATGCATGGAGGTCATTGGAGAAGCCTGTGGATCTCATTCAGGGATTGTGGCAAAGCACCTTGCTGGTACCATCTGCCCTTCCCAAGCAACCAGTGGTATCGAGCCCTGACCTGATGATATACTTTGCAGCATCTTGCCCATCTTGTATGACCTGCGACAAACTGGCACAAACCTCACCAGGGAAAGGTGGGCCTTAAGATTTCAGCTTCCACCCCATGTCCCATAACATGTTCGTGTCACGTCCTAGAAGGCAACTAGAGTTGACCAATCTAATAGCTACATTGGCAGATCAGAACATTCTCTTTCCAACGTCCTCCACATGTTTGGATTCCCTATCTGAAGATGCAGTAGGGTAAGAGGGCTCAACCTGCTCATAGAAGTTTGTTTGTTTGACACAAGCTTTATTCGATCAAATAGATCATCAAAGCAAACATACAATAAATAATAAGATCAAAAAAGTATAAAATGCAGTTCAATAAAACCCATACAAGCAATACACAATAAAAGGACTTATCCACTCATATTTAAAACTCATTGCTGATAGCAGAGTTACGTATACGCCATGCTGCTAGCAAATACTTGCTAACAGCATGTATTAAAACCGTAGAATGACGACTTTTTAAGATCCTAAAAGCATGATGTGAAAGCGGAGGGAAGCGCTTAGGCAGAGATATTTAGGAGATGAAAGTGGTAGAAGGGATTTGGGATGAGTCAGAGTGAGAATGGAGGATAGTTTGATAGAGACATGACATAAGAGTGACGAGTAGATAAGTGTGATAAGATGAGAGCAGGAATTCATAGATATCTAGTATAACAACCCACCCAGGAGCCATGCAATGATCCACGAACATGCCAAGCACAGAAACAACATATACACATACATACATATATATATATATATATATATATATACACACACACACACGAATACACACACATATGCACATACAATACATAATTAGAATCATGGGTAAAAAATACTTAATCAGACAGGTTTAAAGAGTGTGTGTGTATATTTTGTTAGGACATAGTAGCAATACATATATTCTAAAGAAACTATAAATAAATAGAAATATACATATAATCTGAAAAAAATATTTATCCACATAGGAATATGCAGTTCATAGTTATTTGAAAAAGGTGGGTATGAAGGAAAGAGCCAACTCTTGAGTAGTTTTCTGAAGACAAGAAAGTTATCTGTGGCTCTTATAGTTGGGGGTAATGAATTCCATAGTTTGGCTGCTTGGACGGAGAAGGATGTACCACCTATAGTTTTTTTCTTGTATGGTGGTGTTCTAAGGCGCGGTGCCAATCTGGAGCGGAGGGTTCTTTGTTGGATGTATTTGGTAATTTTCTTTCTGATAAAAAGCAGTCCTGTTCCATGTATAGCTTTGTGGGTGATACAAAGCAGCTTGAAAGTGTATCTTCTGGCAACGGGTAACGAGTGTAGTGCTCTCAAGGCAGGGGAGATGTGGGCTTGCGGCTTTATATGTAATACTAGCCTGGCTGCGGAATTCCAGATACGTTGTAGTTTTTTCATAACAGATAGAGATGATCCATGGTAGAGGCTATTGGCATAATCCAGTTTGGATTGTACAAGCAAGATAGTAGCTTGCACCTTGTGTGGAAATCCGAGGTGGGGGAAGATGCATTGTAAAGTCTTTAAGGTGATGAAGCTTGTGCGTGCTAATTTGTCTACTTGGTCATTCATAGTTAACTTGGAATCCATGGTGATTCCTAGGTTTTTAACTTCCTTGGATAATTGAGGAGGTGGTCCGAGATCGTCAGGCCAGACGCACAGAGGGTCATAATGTTTACAGTCACCACATATGAGTATTTCTGTTTTGGAGGTATTTAGTTTGAGATGGCTCCAGGTCATCCACTGATCAACGGCTCTGAGGCAACTGAAGATTTGTGAGTTTTCAATGTTTTTGGGGCATTCTAATTTAAGTAGTATTTGTGTGTCATCTGCATAGTTGTAGCATGTGAGATGGAAATCATTGATCAGTTCTGGTAAAGATATCATGTAGATGTTGAAAAGCAAAGGTGAGATGATTGACCCTTGGGGGACCCCTGCTTTTGTGAGGTAGGGTTTGGACGAGAAGGGGGGCGAGTGGATGATATTCGATCTTTTTTGAAGATAGGAAGTAATCCAGTCGAGAGCTATCCCTTGTATGCCGGCTTCGTGGAGTCTTTGAGTTAGGGTGTCATGGTCAACCGTATCAAAGGCAGCTGAGAGGTCCAAGAGAAGTAGTGCAGCAACTCCATTTTTGTCGACTGTGTTTTTAAGATCGTCCCAGATAGCCATGAGTGCTGATTTAGGGCTTCTTACTAGGCGGAATCCAGTTTGGAAGTCTGAAAGTATAGAATTGTCTTCAATGAATTGTGACATCTGGGCGAATGCTGCTCTTTCTATCAATTTGCCCAGGAAAGGTCCATTTGTGATTGGTCTGTAGTTGTTGGGGTCTAGGTTTGTTTTCTTTAATAAAGGTCGTATGTATGTCTTTTTCAGGTCTGTAGGAAAAGTTCCTGAAGTTAAAGAGTTGTTGATGATTCTTCTTACAGGTGTGGCAACAGAAGTAGATAGCAGGATGTTCTTGAAGATTTGTGGTGGGCAAGGGTCAGAAGGGCAACCAGAAGGTCTGCTTGCTTTGACCAAATCCATAAATTCATCCTGGGATATTTGTTTGAAGGTCTGTAGAGGCTGGGATGGTTTATACTTAAAGGGTATTTTAGGAAAGGGGTTGGTGCTGAGGGTTTTCTTCTGTTTTAAATAGGAGTCCAATGTGTCTGCCTTGGTTGTGTAGTGAGTTGCCAATTAGTTTGTGAAATCTTGAGTAGTGGGATGACTTCCCTCCATGCATTTAGGTTTTCGAAATTCATTGAGAATTTTATAAAATTCCTTGGTTGTAGATTGAGCATATATCAGTTACTGGTTTTGTACCCCATCTGCACATCAAAGACTTCAGTAGCAACGACCCGAAGCGGAATCTGGCATATAGACTTTTGCCTAAAATATTGGGTATAGTTTCTAGATATGATTCAAATTGAGGGTACCACTTAAGATCTAAAAAGAGATTTGTTAGACAGCCGTGGGATTTGCAAATAATGTAATCATTTCATACATAAGACCAGTATACACGCTTCAACACTTTGGAGTGGGCTTTCTCAAGTTTGTGGGGTTTTTCCCAGAAATCTCCAAGGTCCAGGTTGCTAAACCATCTGGATACATGTTTTACCCAGGGAATAGAAGTTGAGTTGGGGCACTTTAGCAGATCTAAAAGTGAGGATTTGTAAACATCCAGTTCTGGTACGGTCCATAGCCTGACCCAATATAGAAGTGGTCTTAAAATAATCAGGTCAGCTATCAGTCTCAGACCCAGATCTAAAAACAATGGAATCAGCGGAGTACTTGGAGGGCAGGCACATAGAGCCCTCGCAAAACTATTCTCTCCAATAGTCAACCTATTGCAGTCAGAAAAGCCCCAGACCTCCGCTCCATAGACAGCAGCTCCCTGTGCTCTGGCAATATAGATCTTAATTGCCGGGGAGACAGTTTTTGCTGTTGTACCCCGAAAAATACGCAGGATAGACGCTGCGTCGTGTTGTAAGCGACCAGCACTTTTGTTGACCTGATCTGCCCAGTGCATGTTCTCGGTGATCCTCACACCCAAGTAATCAATGGAGCTAACCTTATCCAAGGGGTCGCCTTCTAGGCTGATAGTACATTTCTTCCACACTCCAAAGCGGAGTGCCATTAACTTGGTTTTCTTGTGATTCAACTCTAGGCCGTAATCATGGCAAAAGGAGTTAAATCTATTAATAAGATTTTGTAGGCCCATTGGGGATTTAGAAATGAGAAGGGAATCATCTGCAAAAAGAAGAATCTGGATTTTCTGAGCGCACAGGGTGGGAGCATCATTCTGGCATGCCATTAAAACCTGTCTCACCTCATTAATAAAAATAGAAAATAAAAACGGTGCCTGCACACAACCCTGGCGGACACCTCTGTTTATGGTGATTTTGTCTGTTAGTTCGCCTAGGTTGCCCCATCTCACTTGCGCATAAGTGTCTTAATGCATTCTCTTCAAAAGTTGGATTATATTAGCTGGAGTCCCTATTCTGTGTAGCACCTCCCATAACTTCTCCCTTGGAACCAGGTTGAAGGCTGATCTCAAATCGACAAAGGCAATGTATAAAGGTTGTTTTGCAAGAGCTGTATATTTCCAGTATAGCACGGCCAGCCTAAAGACCTGATCCACTGTGCTGATCCTAGATCGAAACCCTGCTTGGAAGGGAGAAAGGATCTGATGATCCGTGGCCCAATTAGTTAATCTGCCTAAAAGTTGCTTGGCGAAAATCTTCTGAAGATTGTCTATGAGACTGGGAATAATTTCAGCACCCTTCCACGTCGTAGGGATCTGCCCCCCTTCAGTGATTTTATTGGAAAGTGCATTGATATACCAGGTCCAAATAGCCGACTCTGATATATAGAGATCCCCCGGAATTTCGTCTGGACCTGGAACTTTTCCAGATTTTAGCAAGCGGATAGCCTCAGCAGTTTCTTCAATGGAAAAACGGATGTGGCCCTCAAAAATCTGTGAGCCCCCTTCTATGGGAACGGGGCTGGGGGTCACAACTGGGATGGAGGGAAGATCTTGCCCCATTTCCCTACTAGTGGGGGTCATGGGGATATCAGTGTTATCATAAAGGCATGAAAAGTGTTCAACCCATTTTTCTGGCTGTATATGATTTTTTAGGTTAGTTCTACCCTCTTTCCCTCGCTTGCTCAACAGTTCCCAGAACAACTTATCATCATTGTATTGTGTGGCCTCCAGCAGCTCCTGCCAGATTTGTTCTTCCCAGGATTTTTAAGCTCGAGAGATGGATTCCTTATAAGTGCGTCTAGCTAGTTGTATCTCCCCGGAGTTCCCTTTCATAATTGCATTTTTTAATCCTGTCTTGGCCCTATAGCAGGATTCGTCAAACCATGAATTACTGTCCGAGGTGCCTCCTTGCTGTCTTACTCCGACCTTCCTGTAAAAGATACTTTGCAGTCTGGTGACCATGTTTTCATGTATGGATAAAAGTGGGATATCATTAAAATCACAGTTATAGTAAGGGGCCAGATTGTCAATAAAACCTAAATAAATCTCATGTAACAAATAAGGGTTCGACTGCACCCTTGGCCACCTGACCTTCGTGGACAGATTGTTCAAGATGGGAGTGTGGACTATAGTAACTTGGTTGTTTGAAGTTCTACCAAAGACATCCCCTGATATGGAAAGTAACAAAGGATAATGGTCACTTTCACTTCTTACATCCACCTTCATATCTCTCAACAGGGGCCACACAGTCTTACGTCCACTAAAAAATAGTCTATGACACTAGTGGATATGCCTCGTTTGAAGGTGGGAGCAGTATCCAAATCGGAGGGCATATGTCCATTGCAGGCCCTAAGGCCGTGCCTCAAGCATAGAGAAGCCAGCTGGGAGGCTACACGAGAGTTAGGGCAAAAATGATCACTTGACAGCTGTGCAATTCCCCATGTTAGATCTTCTTCCTCTATGAGGCCATTTAATAATACAGAAGGTTCAAATGTGCAATTTACGTCCCCAGCTATTATCAAATGAGATGTTGGTTGTAGGGTATCTAAAAAGTCAAGTAACCGATTTAAAATCTGAGATTCTACCCCTCGAGGTACAGATCGAGCATAAACATTGATAAGAATTACATTGAAATTCTGTTGGAACGTGATTTGTAACCCCATCAAATCTGGGCAATCAAACTTTAAAATCTTGTATTCACATTGCACATTTTTGTTTAGTAACATCAAGAGACCCCCTTTTGCTCGCCCTGTTGCCTTTGTAGATGGTTGGGCAGCCAAATTAAAGGAAAGAAACCCATCTATGATGATCTTCTCCTCAGCCCATGTTTCTTGAAAGAGGCATATGTCTTGGGAGTTTATATATGAACACCAGTCAGTATCATCTGGTTTCCTCCCAAGGCCGGCTAAGTTCCATGTCATTATTGATAAGCCTTTCCTATAAGAGGCAGCACTAGGTGTCTTGAAGTTGGTCTTCTCCGGAATTGACTCATTAGTGATAATCCCTTCGAAATCTGTCAAGAATGGTTCCACTGGATTATCCCCTAGGGTTACTTCCTGAACTGTGGCCAGTCATACAGGGTGGATCTCAATAGAATCGCCACACCCTAGTTGATCACTTGCAACATTACAGCATGAATGGCTTTTAACTGAAGCCTGGCCTCCATCCTCTAATACTGACTCTAGAGTGATACATTCCTTTCTTCGTTCCATAAAAGAGCGAGTACGATCATTAAATGCAATAAGGCTCTCGACCAAAGTTCTGTCGTGGAACTCGATTGAGATTACATCATGATTCAGCCCTAGGGGGCTCCACCGTTTGACTTTAAGAATATCTGGGCGTATGACCGATAGCCAGTTCCGTTGATGTCGTAGCCAGTGAATGACCTTATTGACCCTAGACTCATGATCCTCAATAGGCCCCGGTAACAGCTTTAGGACTTGTTTCAGAAAGAGAGTAGTTGACCCGAACTTGGGGCCTTGGACGTTTGGCAGTGTCACTGAGCCACAAGGGGCTCTCTGAGATGGAGTATCACAAGAGGGACCAAGGGAGAATAACGGAGCAAGTGGCCTGCTAATACTAGAGGGAACGCAAACCCCCTTACGTGGAAAATTATCAGTCTCTTTATACGTCTTAGTTGGCAAGTAGTTTGAGAAGTCTGGGGGGGTGGCCATTGGGGGCAGGATAGTTCATCGTGTTAGTCCCCCCAATGGATACATTTTTGGTACCTGATTGCTTTTGTGTGAAATTATCTGCAGGGCATATTGTATTCACATCTGGGCCAGCCCTGAATGCCTTTTTCCTTTGGTGGTCGTTAACTTGGCCCCCTTGTACTGACCAGGTGGGTGAAATTGAGTCAGATGCTATATAACCACCCTTTGCCCTTTCATCTCTTGTGTAGCATTTGCATCCACACACTGGCTTTTCCTGCAGAACTTTTGCCAATTGCAACACCAGGGACCTAACTTCCTCGACTCTCTGAAGTATGAGGGAAGCGTTGGGCTCAGTAGAGGGATGCACCAAAGGAGGAGGAGAGATGGGAACAAGGGTACAGGGAGGATTCTCTTTGTTACTGTCAGCAGTAGGGGGTTCGAGAGCCCTAGGTATTTCGTCCTCCTCAACTAGGATCTCAAACCGGTTCCTACAGACTATATTTCGAATCACTTTTATCACGGGGCTCAATGGAATGACTGGAGTAGGTGTACTTCCCTCCTCTTCTACTTGATGAGACCCATATCTGAATAAAGGATCACTAGCCGTGGTCGTTAAACCATTGAAAGGGAAGGGAGTATTGCTATGAGTTAGTGGTGAAACCACTCTGCTATTAATCAAAACTGGGTTTGGAACATGATCCTTCATCCTTTTTTTTTTTTAAAGAAGTCTTGGATCCTTCCAGGATGAGCTGAAGCGTTTTTTGGAGGCTGGGCTCCATTGTTGCCCACTGTACAGTTCAAAATCGCCTCCACCTCTTCAAATAACTGGTCAATCTCCTCAAAAGGTTTGTGGGTACTTTCTTTGGTTTTAGTGACTAGCTTAAGAGAACGCTTTTTCAGCATTTTACGATCAGACAGTGGATCCAGAGGATCAACAGCTTTCCTCTTCCCCATGTAGCCGGCAAAGTAGCTGCTACACAATGCCAAGCAAAAATTAAGTAGTTTAAACTTACGTAGTTATTAAGTCCACGAAGTAAGGGGAGTGGGCCCAGCCCAGCCTCAATCAGCCAAAGACGGGCGTAGACGGGCCCGTCTTGGCCCGGTCTTCGCCTGGGCACGTCCCGCTGGGGGGCGCGCCTTTTTGAAGCCGAGGCGAGGGCAGGCCATGCGTCCGTGTTCCCCTGGCAACCCGCTTTGAAGAATACCAGCGTCCCGCGGGGGCGCGCCTTTTTGAAGCCGAGGCGAGGGCGGGCCAAGCTGGGAGAAGCGTCCGTGTTCCCCTGGAAACTCGCTTTGAAGAATACCCGCGTCCCGCGCCTTTTTGAAGCCGAGGCGAGGGCGGGCCAAGCAGGGAGAAGCGTCCGTGTTCCCCTGGCAACCCGCTTTGAAGAATACCCACGTCCCGCAGGGGCGCACCTTTTTGAAGCCGAGACGAGGGCGGGCCAAGCAGGGAGAAGCGTCCGTGTTCCCCTGGCAACCCGCTTTGAAGAATACCCATAGAAGTTTGTATCACAAGGCTCTCAGAAGAAGTGTGGGTGCTGGGGGAGGAAAGTTAGGTCACTGGGAGCAGTTCTGTGCCCTCTGGAAATTTGCCTATACTTAGGCAGGCAAGTTCCAAGTTTGGCCCAAGTGCCCATTAAGGTATCTGTTGGGACCTCATTGAAAGTGAAGAGTGGCTCTGTAGAAGTCTGCCTAGGCTGCAGAACGTCTTTGATAAAATTAGTTTTACCTCTTCTGATGGCAGTTGGAGGTCGAGGACTTTCGCAGCTCTCCTACTGACCATATGAAAAGATACAGACTGCTCTGTGGAAGGTCCCGGTGTAGAGTTCAGGCAAGTGTCAGGGGACTTATCTTGTCCACCAGCACCTTGTTGATCCAAAAACAGTTCTTCTACACAAAAGTTAGGAATTATCTTCCTCGTCACCACCTTCATGGGGTTCCAGATACAAAAAGCATGCTGGTAGTGGCAATGTCCTATTGAGTCCGAACAAGGCTGCATGAACTGTGACTGTGGTCGAAGTGGGAGCAAAAACGATGTGACAAGAGGCCTCCTCAGATCTTTGGGGCCCAGAGGGAGCCAGTGGGGTGTTTAAAAAAAAAAACACAACTTGGCCTCCTTGAAGGCTTGGACTTGTAGCAGTGTCACTACCGGGGAAATTGGGTTGGATCGGTATGAGCTGAGGGATCCACTTAGCGACAGGGGATCAAGACTAAGATCGGGAGCCACAAGGGACATTTGAAAAAAAAAGAGGTATGTGGAGGAGATTTCCTATATGCAGGGATAGTAGTCAGGTGTCCTTTGAGTGCTAAAACATTAGGCCAGACCTTGCTCAATTAGGAATATAGGGAATTACCACCAATTTTCTGCATCTGGAGAGTTTTGGTTACTCTGACTGCACTAGATGCACATTCCTTTTCCATTTTAAGGCATGCAATGTTGTGGGGAAGGACGCCTGTCCTCTTGTACATTGCCCATACAATCCTGCAAAAGTTTAGATGTCCAAATTCTAAGAGGTCATGAGCTAGGATGCTAAGTTCATCAATGGAAGGCTGGAATGCAGGACCTGGCACCTAACCTTGTACATGAGGTCCAGTCTGCCTGGCAGCCTCCCGTGTGGTCACTCCAGTAACTCAGTGAACCACCACTGCCACAGCCATTCTGGTACTGTCAGGATGAACTTAGCCTTGGAGTGATATAGCTTAAGCAGGACACTGGGTATCAGTGGAAATGAAGGGAATGTGTCAAGGCATTTATATGATCAGTCTATAAAAAAGACACTTCCTTCTGAGCCTGGCTGGTAGTATCTGGATTGTAATATAGGCATTACTTGTTTCTTGCATCTGTGAACAGGCATATTTGGGGATAGCTAAAGTCTTTTGAAGACATTCTGCAGAACATCATCATTGAGGACCCACTGATGATTTTCTTGGAATAACTGACTGAGTTTGTTTCAGTATTTTGAAATCCTTGAGGTAAACAACAACAACAACGCACAATTGTTCAGCTATTAATATTTCAGATTGCTTTTGCCTCCAAGGACAGAGTCCGGAATGAGTCCCTCCCTGCAACTTTGGGAAATACATTGTTGTGGTCTTGTTCATATGAACAAGAAGGAAGTTACTTGTAAAAGAAGGAACGTCCGAGCCATTTAGAAGAAGCTCAGGATCACATACCAGGCAATTTCGCCATTCTGTCAGAAGGCTTTGTTCTTGAGAAAAAGGACAATCTCCATCTTGGTCCTCTTCTTCACAACTCTCGTCTATCAGGGATGGACAGCTCTCAGCTCCAGCAGGTTAATACGCCCTCTCCGATTATTTACCTTGAGCCTTAGGTGACCCATTTGATCTCCCCATTCCTGCAGACGCGCATGTGTAATTGTTTGTTTTTTTGGGAGGGCCTGATTGAATGGGATTCCCTTCAGTAAATTTTTTTTTGACCATTGAAACGATTGGATTAGTGATTGTGACAATCTGTTCACCCAAACACTAGAGAACTGATTCCACTGGTCCTCTAGGCATTGTTGTAGGGGTCATAAGGAACCAGAAAACGTCAGGAAGTTATCGATCCTAGGAGGGTTACTATCTGTTGTGCTATTGGATGAGGTGTTTGTAACAGACTGAGACACTACAGATATATAGATAATAGTCTCTCAACCAAAGGATACACTTATGCACCCTATGTATCCAAGATCACACCTGGGTAATGTTATGCTTTGTAGCAGAATGACAACTTTTTTTCACGTGGACTTGAAGACCCAACTGGGATAGGATGTTCAGACATTCAAAAATGTTTCAGACTTTACTCCGATTATGTCACCTTTATTATTCAGTCATCTAAATAAGGGCAGACAACGATTTTCTGTTTCCTCAGGTGTAATGCGATGAATGGAATACATTTTGTGAATGATCAAAGAACTGACCTCAGTCCGAGTCATAAGAATTTGTACTAAAAGTGGTCACTGTCTACTACAAATCATAGGAACTTACAAAGCTTTTTCATTATGGAGATGTAAAAATAGGCATCTAGGGGCGCTATCACACACATCACTCCCCTGATGTAATTGAAGGTAGTTCTGGTGTAATGCCAGCATCCTGATTTTTTTTCTCTCCTTCTCTATTTGTTTGGTATACTGAAATTGAGAATAGAAGAATAAGTTCTTCATTTGGACCTTTTTTTTTTTTAGCCCGGAAGTACCAGGAATAAATTACTGTTTCTTTTTGGCGATTCAACTCCTGACATAAGATATTTACTTCTCTTCCAAGCAACTTCTGGTGACAAAGAGAAGTCTTTGGAAGTATAGTGGAAGGAGGGCATTGAACCGAAGGGAAAATCCATTATGATTAATATTAAGAGTCATCTATGGGGGATGTGGCTAGGAAGCCAAAGATGGAGGCCGCAATAATTCAGAATCCTGCCACCCCGGGCGCCCAGGGGGCATCCTCTCTAACACCCCTTGCAGCGGAAATCCACACCATAAATTACAGACCTGAAGACTCCACTGGTGGTGGCCCAGCAGAGTCCCCCAACTGAGGATACAGACCTACCTGGACCTCAGAGGCCTTGATTGCAAGCTCCTCCCCCAGGAGTGGGAGCACTTCGCCACAGCACCTGGGCTAAACACACAGAGACTGTACGGTGCTCGTCACACCAGGTGCCTAGGAGGCCCCTCTCTGATCCCACTTTAGCAAGAACCCCGGCAGCGAAGAATCAGCCCGGAGGTGTGGTTGGAGGGCACTCGACGGAGTCCCCTGACTGGAGGCGCTGATCCAGGCGACACTTGTGGACCCTGCACGCCGTCACTTCCCCAGGAGTGGGGGTGTGCCATTACAGTGCCTGGGTCGGGTGAGAAAGGTCTAAGCAGAGTGGCAAAGGTGCTGTGGGGCACAGACCTTGGGACTTCCCACGAGGGGTGTGAGCCGGGGACTTGGTGAGGTGCTTGTCCTTTTGACTCAGGTCGCTAGGCCACGTGTGCTGTGCCTACTGCACTCTCTTCCACGGCATCACCTGGAGGTGCTGCCCAGCTGCGCCTGAGCGGAACATATGGAGATTATCCCGGAGACAAGAGACCACCCCCCCCCCCCTCCCCCCCAACCTCAAGCTGAACATGGTCCGGGATCCTTGCTGCTGCCTTGTAGATGCTGCCTGGACCCCGCTGCACAGGGGGCCTGGCAGCCTGATGCAGCTTAAGGTGCTTGGGCACTCCTCGCACGTGGGGTTGTGAGCAGACCAGCGGCGCCTCCACTCCAGGCACTGACAGAGCTGAGGACAGCCGATCATCCCCAAGGTGAGGAGTTTCTGCGCTTTTGTAGAGGCCTGGCCACACAGGGGGTGGAGGGTGGGAGGCCAGGGCCTGACCTCCCCCATTCAGCTACGTCACACATTGACAGAAGCATAAGGGGAACAACAGGTGCTCATGCCCGCCGGCAGCCCCTGGCTTACTCATCTCTAAGGGAGGACCTGCCACAAGTGAACAAGCGAGCAGACAGCGGCTCGTAGAAAGGGAAAAGGTGGGGGTCTCCCCTAGATGAGACTCAGTTGCGGGCTACTAGAGGCATCTCACAGTTCAACAACAGGTGACCCTGCTCCAAAGCCCACCAATTTCCCTACAGACACTGCTCAGTGGAGCCAACCACCCTGCAGCATGCATTAAACTACTCCGGCATCACTTACAGCCAACACTGACAGGCATGGGCCGCACTCACGGATTATCTTGTAGAGACTATCTAGCTGCAGATTCCTTACATTAGAATTCCCTGGTGTCAGCTTCGAATCTGGAATTTTTCTGCTGAGCAGTACCCTGCACGCACCGTCGGGTGACGTTCGGATCCACGTGCGTCGCCCGGCTCCGCGTGGCGTTGTCATCGGAGCCATCTGTGACGTCACAGTTGTCTATATAGATGCCACTGCAGCGCATATAAGTAAGTTCTTTTCCCACCACTTTCCACGCCAGTAGCACAGAGTCATGGAAGAACCAACAGCATTTAGTTTTTTCACTTGATTGTTTAAATAAAAAGACATGCCCTTAAGAAAGGCAAAAATACCAAAACACACACACACATGGAAAATGTCACTTACCCAGTGTACATCTGTTCGTGGCATGAGACGCTGCAGATTCACATGCTTTGCACATCCCGCCATCTAGTGTTGGGCTCGGAGTGTTACAAGTTGTTTTTCTTCGAAGAAGTCTTTTCGAGTCACGAGATCGAGGGACTCCTCCCCTTTCGGCTCCATTGCGCATGAGCGTCGACTCCATCTTAGATTGTTTTCCCCGCAGAGGGTGAGGTAGGAGTTGTGTATTATAGTAATAGTGCCCATGCAATGGAGTAAATATGTATGTACATAATGTAGTTTAAAGTGATATATTTACAAATTTACAAATGTTCATGATCAACTTCGAAACGGCTACAGGCTCCCGGGGAGGCGGGTGGGCGCATGTGAATCTGCAGCGTCTCATGCCACGAACAGATGTACACTGGGTAAGTGACATTTTCCGTTCGATGGCATGTGTAGCTGCAGATACACATGCTTTGCATAGACTAGTATGCAGTTATCTCCCCAAAAGCGGTGGTTCAGCCTGTAGGAGTTGAAGTTGTTTGAAACAAAGTTCGTAGTACTGCTTGTCCTACTGTGGCTTGTTGTGCTGTTAACACATCCACGCAATAGTGCTTGGTAAAAGTATGAGGCATAGACCATGTGGCTGCCTTACATATCTCAGTCATTGGAATGTTTCCTAGAAAGGCCATAGTAGCACCCTTCTTTCTAGTTGAGTGTGCCCTTGGTAATAGGCAGTTGTCTCTTTGCTTTGAGTTAACAGGTTTGAATGCATTTAACTATCCATCTAACAATGCCTTGTTTGGAAATTGGATTTACTGAATGAGGTTTTTGGAAAGCAACAAATAATTGTTTTGTTTTCTGAATTTGTTTGGTTCTGTCAATGTAGTACATTAACGCTGTTTTGATGTCTAATGTATGTAGTGCTCTTTCAGCTACAGAATCTGGTTCTGGGAAGAACACTGGTAGTTCTACTGTTTGATTCAAGTGGAACGGTGTTATGACTTTTGGTAAACATTTTGGATTTGTCCGTAGAACTACTTTATTGTTGTGTATTTGAATAAATGGTTCTTGTATGGTAAATGCTTGGATTTCACTTACTCTTCTTAGAGATGTGATGGCAATTAGAAATGCAACTTTCCATGTTAAATATTGCATTTCACATGAGTGCATGGGCTCAAAAGGTGGCCCCATGAGTCGTGTTAAAACAATGTTGAGGTTCCATGAAGGAACTGGTGGTGTTCTTGGTGGTATAATTCTTTTTAGGCCTTCCATAAAGGCTTTTATGACTGGTATCCTAAATAGTGAAGTTGAGTGGGTAATTTGCAGGTAAGATGTATCTTAATGGATGAAAAAGCTAGTTTTGACTTTTGCAAATGTAGCAAGTAGCTTACGATGTCTTTAGCAGATGCGTGTAAGGGTTGAATTTGATTATTATGGCAATAATAAACAAACCTTTTCCACTTATTTGCATAGCAATGTCTAGTGGTTGGTTTTCTAGCTTGTTTTATGACTTCCATACATTCTTGTGTAAGGTCTAAGTGTCCGAACTCTAAGACTTCAGGAGCCAAATTGCTAGATTCAGCGATGCTGGATTGGGGTGTCTGATCTGTTGATTGTGTTGAGTTAACAGATCTGGTCTGTTTGGTAGTTTGATATGAGGCACTACTGAGAGGTCTAGTAGTGTTGTGTACCAAGGTTGTCTTGCCCAAGTTGGTGCTATAAATATGAGTTTGAGTTTGTTTTGACTCAACTTGTTTACTAGATATGGAAGGAGTGGGAGAGGGGGAAAAGCGTATGCAAATATCCCTGACCAACGCATCCATAACGCATTGCCCAGAGACTGATCTTGTGGGTACCTGGATGCGAAGTTTCGGCATTTTGGTGTTCCCCAATTTTGGAAGTAAGTGTGTAGTACTTTGGGGTGAATCTCCCATTCGTGGATCTGTTGGTGATCCCGAGAGAGATTGTCTGCTAACTGATTCTGAATCCCTGGAATGAACTGTGCTATTAGGCGAATGTGGTTGTGTATCGCCCAATGCCATATTTTCTGTGTCAGGAGACACAACTGTGTTGAGTGTATTCCTCCCTGTTTGTTTAGGTAATACATCGTTGTCATGTTGTCTGTTTTGACAAGAATGTGTTTGTGGCTTATTATTGGTTGAAATGCTTTTAACGCTAGAAATACTGCCAATAGTTCTAAGTGATTTATGTGAAACTGTTTTTGCAGAGAGTCCCATTGTCCCTGAATGCTGTGTTGATTGAGGTGTGCTCCCCACCCTATCATGGAGGCATCTGTAGTTATTACGTATTGAGGCACTGGGTCTTGAAAAGGCCGCCCTTGGTTTAAATTTATACTGTTCCACCATTGAAGCGAGGTGTATGT
Source organism: Pleurodeles waltl (assembly GCF_031143425.1). Taxonomy (NCBI): domain Eukaryota; kingdom Metazoa; phylum Chordata; class Amphibia; order Caudata; family Salamandridae; genus Pleurodeles; species Pleurodeles waltl. The sequence continues at coordinate 537,449,348 of NC_090450.1, forward strand.
TTGGCGGTCTATCAACACTAGATCTAGAAGTTGACCCCGTGCCTGTGACCATTGTGATGCTAGGCACTGTTGTAAGGGCCGCATGTGCAATCTTGCGTTTGGGACAATGGCTATGCATGAGGACATCATTCCTAGGAGTTTCATTACTATTTTGACTTGTATTCTTTGGTTTGGATACATGACCTGTATTACATTGTGAAATGCTTGTACTCTTTGTGGACTTGGAGTGGCAATCGCTCTTGCTGTGTCGATTGTTGCCCCTAAGTATTGCTGTGTCTGACACGGCTGAAGGTGTGATTTTGTGTAGTTGATTGAGAAACCTAGTTTGTGTAGGGTTTCTATGATGTACTTTGTGTGTTGTGAACACCGTTCTAGTGTGTTGGTTTTGATTAACCAATCGTCTAGGTACGGGAACACATGTATTTGCTACCTTCTGATATGCTACTACTGCCAGGCATTTTGTAAAAACTCTTGGCGCAGTTGTTATTCCGAATGGCAACACCTTGAATTGATAATGTACCCCTTGGAATACAAATCTTAGGTACTTTCTGTGTGAAGGATGTATTGGTATATGGAAATATGCATCCTTTAGGTCTAGTGTTGTCATGTAGTCTTGTTGTTTGAGCAGTGGGATTACGTCTTGTAATGTCACCATGTGAAAGTGGTCTGATTTGATGTAGGTATTTAATGTTCTGAGATCTAATATAGGTCTCAGTGTTTTGTCCTTTTTGGGTATGAAAACGTACAGAGAGTAAACTCCTGTTCTTTTCTGTTGAATTGGTACTAATTCTATTGCCCCTTTTGGTAGCAATGCCTGGACCTCTAGTCCTAGAAGATCCATGTGTTGTTTTGACATATTGTGTGTTTTCGGTGTAACGTTTGGAGGGAATCTGAGAAATTCTATGCAATAACCATACTGGATAATTGCCAGTACCCAAGTGTCTGTTGTTATCTCCTCCCAATATTTGTAAAAATTGCTTAGCCTCCCCCCCCACAGGTGTTATGTGTTGGGGTTTTGTGATTTGGAAGTCACTGCTTGTTTTGAGGAGTTTTGGGGCTTTGGAACTTCCCTCTATTTTTTTGGAATTGTCCCCCTCTATATTGCCCCCGAAAACTTCCCCGCTGATATTGACTTTGATAAGTGGGCCTTGTTTGTGAGGTTGTGGGTTCTGTAGCTTGTCCTCGAAACCCCCCTCTAAACTGTGTTTTGCGAAATGTGCCTCCGCTCTGTGGGGAGTAGAGTGCGCCCATGGCTTTGGCCGCATCAGTGTCTTTTTTAAGTTTTTCGATAGCAGTGTCCACTTCTGGCCCAAACAACTGCTGTCCATTAAAAGGCATATTCAGCACGGCTTGTTGTATTTCCGGCTTGAATCCTGACATACGCAACCATGCGGGTCTCCTTATTGTTACTGCAGTATTTACTGTCATTGCAGCTGTATCTGCTGCATCCATTGCTGACCGTATCTGATTATTTGAGATACTTTGTCCTTCCTCCACCACTTGTTGTTCCCTTTTCTGGAACTCTTTGGGTAAGTGTTCTATGAAATGTTGCATTTCGTCCCAATGAGCCCTATCATATCTTGCCAGAAGTGCTTGTGAATTGGCAATGCGCCATTGGTTTGCTGCTTGTGCTGCAACCCTTTTCCCCGCAGCGTCGAATTTGCGACTCTCCTTGTCTGGAGGTGGTGCGTCTCCCGAGGTGTGAGAGTTTGCTCTCTTGCGAGCTGCCCCTACTACCACAGAGTCTGGTGTTAATTGGTGCGTGATATACACAGGGTCTGTAGGTGGTGGCTTGTTATGGCCCTGCCCTTCACAGGTTCCTGAAACACCTGTTTGGAGTGTTTTAGCATTCCAGGTAGCATAGGTAAGCTCTGGTATTGGCTATGAGTGGAGGATAGTGTATTAAACAAAAAGTCGTCCTCAATCGGTTCTGAATGCAAGGTGACATTATGAAAAGCCGCTGCTCTTGAGACCACCTGCGTGTAGGATGTACGGTCCTAAGGTGGCGACGGTCTCGCTGGGTAACAGTCCGGGCTGTTATCCGATACTGGCGCATCATAAAGGTCCCATGCGTCGGGATCAGCCTGACTCATTGCAGTATGAGTTGGGGATTGCATCAGTGGTGGAGTGACTACCGGTGATGTGTGCATTGATGGTGGTGGAGATGGTGGCGGAGTTGTTTGTCTTGCCACCTTTGTCTGTGGCTGCTTGTCCTTTTCTTGAAAGGCAAGTCTTCTTTTCATTTTAATTGGGGGAAGAGTGCTTATCTTCCCTGTGTCTTTTTGAATGTGGAGCCTCCTTTGTGTGTAGTCTGGCTCCATTGATTCTAGTTCTTGTCCGAACTTATGTCCTTGCATTTGGGAGTACAATCCCTGTCCCCCTGTGTAGGAACCTGATTTCGGTTCCGAGGCTGGATGTTTCGGAATGGAAACCTTTTCGGTAGCCTTTTTCGGCTCCGACGACACTTTCTTTATTTTCGGCATCGTGGTCTCTCGGTGCCGACCCATTTCGGTGCCGCTGTCTCGGTGCCGAACTTGCTCGGAGCCGCTGTCTCGGGCTCGAGATTGCTGTGTGCCGGTATCTCGACCGGAGTCGGATGACTTCGACACAAGCATGCCCTTTTTCGGTGCCGATGATGGGTCACCTATTTTTCGGATTAAGCCATGGCCTGTTGGCGGTGGCGTCCCCTGGGCTTTTGTGGTCTTCTCGTGAGTTTTACGTTTCGACGTCTTACTCACGGTTTTAGTCGTTTCTTCGGGATCGAGCTCGTCCGAGTCCGACTCCTGGATGGAGAAGGTTTCTTCTTCCTCCTCCAAATGCCTTTGTCCTGTCGGCGCCGACGCCATTTGCGTCTTCTCACTCTTTGGTCTCTTAATGTCTTCCTCGAACGAAACGCTCGACAGGCTTCACAAGTATCTTCTCTGTGTTCTGGAGACAAACATAAGTTACAGACCAGGTGCTGAACTGTATACGGATACTTGTTGTGACATTTTGGGCAGAAGCGGAATGGGGTCCGTTCCATCAGCCTTAAAGAGACACGTGGCCGGGCCGACCAGGCCCGACGGGGGATCGAAAAACCCCGAAGGGCCACCAGAGCTCTTCAAAAGTCGGTGTCGACCTGTAATAACTAACCCGATGCCGAACGCAAACAATACCGTCGATTTTTCCGAGATTCTAACTAACTTTCCGAACCGAAACACGGAGCGAAAAGGAACACGTCCGAACTCGATGGCGGAAAAAAAACAATCTAAGATGGAGTCGACGCCCATGCGCAATGGAGCCGAAAGGGGAGGAGTCCCTCGATCTCGTGACTCGAAAAGACTTCTTCGAAGAAAAACAACTTGTAACACTCCGAGCCCAACACTAGATGGCGGGATGTGCAAAGCATGTGTATCTGCAGCTACACATGCCATCGAACATATATATATATATATATCTATCTCACCACAGAGCGGGGAGGCTTGGGTGGGTGTAAGGAATCTGCAGCTAGATAGAGTCTCTACCAGATAATTAGTTCCTAAAGGTAACTTGTTCATCTGATAGAGACTTCTAGCTGCAGATTCCTTACCTTAGAGTAGATACCCAAGCTAAAGCTCCTGGTGGTGGGTCTTAAGGATATATTTCACCCCAGGAAGTTCTGCAGGACTGAGCGGGCAAAATGCCCCCCCCCCCCCAAACCTGGCTATCCAGGCAGTAGTGTCTCGCAAACGTGTGCAACAAAGCCCACGTTGCCGCTTGGCAGATGTCAAGTTCTGGCATCCCACGAGCTAACACAGTGGTAGCAGCTTTTCCTCTGGTAGAGTGAGCCCTTAGACCCTCTGGAGGCTGCTTCTTGGCCAAAGCGTATCAAATCTTTATACAGATTACGACCCAGCGTGAAATGGACCGTTTCTGTACTGCCCGACCCTTCTTTGCCCCAACGTATCACACAAAGAGTTGGTCGTCTACCCGGAACTCTTTTGTGCGGTCAAGGTAGAACTAGAATGCTCTTTTTGGGTCCAGCTGATAGAGACCCTCCTCTTCGTTAGAGGGATGCGCTGGCGCAAAGAAAGTGGGCAAGGTGATATTTTGAACCAGATGGAAAGGGGTCACCACCTTCGGGAGGAAAGAGGCACGAGTTCTGAGGACCACTTTATCAGGATAAATCGTGAGATATGGCGGTTTCGACGACAAAGCCTGCATCTCACTCACTCCTCTGGCAGATGTAATTGCCACAAAAAAGGCTGTTTTGATAGTGAGCAGCCGGAGAGGACAATTATGTAAGGGCTCAAAAGGAGCACACATTAGGAAAGTAATAACAAGATTAAGATCCCACTGGTGAATAACAAAAGGCACAGGTGGAAATACACGCACATGCCCTTTTAAAAATCTTTGTACGATGGGAGACTTGAACAAAGATGGTTGGTCGGGCAAGCGTAGAAAAGCTGATAAGGAAGCAAGATAGCCCTTAAGAGTCCCTAAGGAGGAACCGTGTTGGGCGAGAGATCGAATAAACAAGAGGATAGTAGATAGAGAAGAAGGAAGAGGATCAATTGACTTCTCTGTTCAATATGAAACAAAGCGTTTCCATCGGCAGACGTAAATTGACTTAGTAGAGGGACACCTGGCTGCCAGAATGACATCACAGACTTCGGAAGGGAGGTCATAAACCAACTGTTGTCGCTCAACCTCCATGCATGAAGCCGTAAAGTTGACAGGTTCGGGTGGAGAACCTTCCTCTGCTGCTGCGACAGAAGATCCTCCCGAAGAGGCAACCTGATTGGAGGACTGATGCTCATTTTGAGAAGCTCTGTATACCAGACTCTCTGTGCCCAATCCGGAGCCACTAGGATTACTCGGGCCCTGTCGTTCTGGATTTTCGGGAGATCTCTGGGCAGAAGTGGTATGGGCGGAAAGGCGTTCAGGAGGCCTGAACTCCACTCACGACAAAAAGATTTGCCTAGCGACAGCCCCCTTGGAAACTCCAACACGCAAAACTACTGACATTGTGCGTTCTCTACAGAGGCAAACAGATTTAACCAAGGATCTCCCTACTGCTGAAAGAGTCCTTGAGCCACCTCCAGATGGAGATACCATTTGTGATCCGCTAAGGATCGTCGGCTGAGTTCGTCCACCCAGGTGTTCAGAAAACCTGCCAGGTGTTGAACCACCAGGGTTATGCCCTGCTGTTCCATGTCCAGAGTCTCTTGACAAAGAGTCCACGACCCCATACTGCCCCCGGCTTGTTGCAGTACCACATTGCGGTGGTGTTGTCCATGAACACCTGCACTACCTTCCCTTTCACAACAAGAAGAAATGCCTTTAATGTTAGTCAGATCGTCCGAAGCTTTAACAAGTTGATATGGAGGCCGGATTGCGCCAGAGACCCCTGATCTCCACCTCTCCCAGATGGCCGCCCCATCCCAGAAGTGACGCATCTGCCACTACTGTGTGATCTGGTTGTGGAAGGGAGGGGAGTCTGCCTTTGACCAATCACAGTTCACTAACACCCACTGCAGATCCTTTGCAGTACCCTCCGAGATCTAAACCACGTAGGTAAGATTTCCCTCATGCTGTGCCCATTGGAACTTCAGGTCCCACTGCAGAGACCTCATATGCCATCTAGCATGTCTGAATAACAGGATGCAGGAAGTCATGAGTCCCAACAGCCTCAGAGTCTGTCTCACCGAAATCCAGGAGAAAGGCCTAAACATAGGTATCATAACCTGAATATCCTGGACTCGCTGCTCGGGAGGATAGGCCCGATACTGCACTGTGTCCAGAACAGCTCCGATAAAAGTGAGCTGAGAGGGAGTCAGGTGTGACTTCGGCACACTGATAGTGAACCCCAGCGAATGCAGGAGGTTCGCAGTTGTCTGGAGAGGGGCAGGGGAAGACTGAAATCCCTGACCTGTACAGATGAGCTGCTACCACCGCCATCACCTTTGTGAACACCCGAGGGGCACTGTTGAGACTGGAGGGGAGCACAGTAAACTGAAAGTGCTCGTGGCCCACCTTGAACCGCAGGTAACGCTGGTGGGCAGGCAGGATGGGGATATGAAAATACACATCCTGCAAGTCCAACAATACCATCCAGTCGCCTTGGTCTAGGGCAGACAAGACCTGAGCAAGAGTGAGCATCTTGAATTTCTCCTTCTTGAGGAAGAGATTGACGTATCTTAAATCCAGGATAGGGCAAATGTCCTTGTTCTTAGTGGGAATCAGAAAGTAGCAGGGAATAACAACCACTGTCTACTTCTGACATCAGTACCCTTTCTATGGCTCCCTTGGCCAAGAGAGCCTTAAATTCCTCGCAGAGCAAAACCAAATATTCTTCCATCAGCCGTTCTTTTGTTGGAGGGATAGAGGGAGGAAAAGACTGGAAGGGGAGGAAATAGCCCTTCTGTATGATCTGCAAGACCCATTTGTCCGTTGTGATGGAATGCCAGTGAGGGAGATTATATTGAATCCTCCCTTCAACTGGACGGATCTGGTCCTGCAGAACCACACTAGGAGGGCTTGGGTGCAGTGGAGGGGGACTGTGTGGTGGCCGGCCGCTGGCCAGACCCTCTGGGTCTGATGGTACTACGACCACATCCTCGCCCGGAATGGTGTGAAGCCTAAGGACGGTGGCTAAGTTGTGGCTGGTGTGGTACCGCGCCCCTTCCGAAGCCTCGAAAGGGGCGGAAGACACCCTGCTGTAGAGCTGGCATTGAGAGGCTCAAGGATCTGGCCGTAGCTCGAGAATCCTTAAACCATTCAAGCATGCAGTCTGCCTTCTCGCCAAAAAGGAGAGAGCCAAAGGGCATTTCCATCGAACTTGACTGGATATCCCCTGAAAAGCCAGTTGAACGTAGCCAACGTAGGGCCGCTGTCAATGCAATCGCTCTACCCAGCGAGTCGGTCGTGTCCAATCTACACCTGATAGTAAACTTGGCTGCATTTCTCCCATCCTTGACAGCCTGGGTGAGTGTGTCCTGTACGCCCTCCGGGACCTGGGGCAGCACCTGTGCCACCGTATCCCATCAAGTATGGGAAAAACGGCAAAACAGGCAAGAGGTGTTTACTGACCTCAATGCTAGGCTGGAGGAAGAAAAAAATTTTTTTCCAAGCCTATCCAGCCTCTTGGATTCCCTATCCTGAGGAGCGGAAGGGAAGGCACCACAGGATGTAGAGGCTTGGACCACCAAGCTCTCCGGGGTGGGATGTTGAGTAAGGGAAGTAGGGTCGCTCGGAGTTTGTCTATGGCGGCGGCCGACCGTCCTATTCACAGGAACCCCTGTGCTGGGTTTGGAACATGTTCCCAGAAGGACGTGCGTTAAGGCCTCATTGAAGGGCAACATCGGCTCTGATGTAGTCACCCCCGGCTGAAGCACCTCTGTCAGGAGATTCGTCATGACTGGCACCGTGGGCAAGTCTAGGTGCAAGTCCTCAGCTGCCCTAAGCACCACCATAGCATAGGAAGCTCCCTCCTCCGTAGCCACATTAGGAGGAGAGAGCATGCCAGTATCTGGAGATGTGTCCAGTCCACTGGCCGCCCTTAGATCCTCATACCAGTCCTGTCCTTCATCCAGGTCGTACTCTAAAGGGTCTTCAGACCTCTCTCCCACTCCTCTCCTGTGTCTGGCTGATCAGAATAAGGCTCAGATAATGATCTGGGTCTAAATGGTGATGTCAGCGTCACACAACGTCGCGTCAGATCATCCAGAATGAGGATGGGGCTACCACCGGTGAGTGCCGGTGGTGAAGGTGTAGTGTAGCCATTTTGATGTAACCTTTGCGCGTTTACTTCAGGCGTTAGGCCTTTGTGCACTTTGCCCTGGATGCATTTTATTACTTTGCTCGCAGCATTGGGCCTCTGTGCACTTTGCTATAGATGCATTTTATTCAGCTTCGTACTGTTATTTTTTCAATAGCCAGTTCTACGGTCTTGTTTTATTTTTTATATCACACTGTTTAGCCTACTTCAGCACTGGAGTTCTCAGTCTCGCTCACTCTGTGCTTCAGTCAAGGATACGGTCTGGTACATTGCTGATAGACGTGGTAGGAGTTTAGTCTTAGGGATGTAGACGATACACATTTTTGCGTAGGGACGTTTTGTTACCACATCGACATGTTAGTCATAAAAACACTTCCTTGTCCTAATACAGGGAAGAGGGAGATTCCGACCAGGGAACCACAACTAGACACTGACTGCCTTGTTTCAGATGCTGATCCAGATCACAGGCCTTTGCTCAGGTATGAGGGTTGATGTCTTCCCAGGGAATCTGAAAGGCAAGCTTAGAGCTTAACATGCTGTGCTCGAAATAGAACATAATTAGAGGGAACGTAATCTATTAACACTATGATAGCGTTATTTCTATGTTTCACTCTGATCGTGACTATTGCAATCCTACTGTGTTGTATGGTTCTGGTTATTGCGACTCACGCCTTATTCTCTAAAAAGCAGTTGTTTTATTAAATCAATCTATAAAAATTAAACTGCCTTTGTCATTTGTATATGAGATCATACCGTAAATGAGAGAGCTGGCTGGGATCTGAGCGACCACGACTTCCCTGAGAAGTTCTAAAGATGTCATGCGCTCGGCTGCCTAATCATCCCTTCCTCTTGGGAGAGATGAGGCACTGCTAGTTAGCCGGAGCAAAACCAGATTGAAGGTGGCCGGGGTCCTTCTTAGTGGGTCAGACTTAGTCCCCCACACCAGGAACAACTCTGCTACCTAGAAATCCAGTAGTCTCATTTAGGATAATGAGAACCAACACGACAAAGGAACCGTCGACATCAGACCCGGCGCCGGAGGAGATCGACTGCGAGGGACCGGCACCGGTCCAGATCCGGTATCGGATCCTGGGATCCTTAAGGGTGCCGATGCCAAAGCCACCAATGTCAAACCCAATGGGGCCTGCTGACCTCGCTGGGCCCGAAAACCCACCCGAGGGTGCAGCCCGCTCAAAAACAGGGCGTATGGCCTCATAAAATTCCTTTATTTGAGCAGGGTTGCTCTGGTCCCTGGAAAAGGGGGAAGGCGCAGAGACGACCCTAGCGATGGCTCCGGGGAACCTTGCTCGGAACGTCGAGGTACTCTAGACGCCTTGTCAGCCGACGAGCGTGGCGAGGTGGAAGGCCACTTGGACTTCTTCTTGTGCCTCTTACCTGAGTGATCGGATGACCTCGAATGCCAGGAAATGGACTTGACGCACCGGGAGCGGTGCCGCGACCACCTCCTTCTGCGGGACCTCCTCGGAGTAGCGCCGACCGAAGACGGCTGTCGGACCGCAAGAAGTTTGAGGGATCTCTCCCTCAAGGCCTTCGGAGCCATGGCCCGACATTCTGAACATGAAGTGGAGTCGTGATCCCTCTCTAAGCACCAGAGACACACTAGGTGTGGATCAGTAACCAACATGGTCCGATGACATGCATCACACGGTTTGAATCTTTCTAGAAGACATGCTTCAAACAATCAAGAAAAAACCTCGATGTCCATCAAAGAAAAGGGTAGCTTTTGTCCGGATCTGCGCTTAACCGGCGCGGAAGGAAAGAACTGCCGTACACGCACCAAGGTAGCGCCTATATAGACAACTGTGACGTCACAGATGCTCCAACGCCGACGATGCCACGCGGAGCCGGACGACGCACGCAGATCCAAACACCACCACCCGACGGTGCGCAAAGGGTACTACTCAGCAGAACAATTCTGGATTCGAAACAGACACCAGGGAATTCTAAGGTAAGGAATCTGCAGCTAGAAGACTGTCATATACAGTTGTTTCATGTTTGCTGTTTTGTATCTTTCTTTACAGGGCAATGTCCTTAGCATCACCTGTGATCTACACTCTCCCCATAGGCTTCTCAGCTCTCACCACCTTCCCAATCCACACCCCACTCAAACCTACACATGTCATTACTACATAAGATACGGTTCCTCACACTCAATGTGAGCGACATGCATGCCCCCCCCCCCGGCGGCGATACTCCACATATCGATACCCCAAGCACCAAAATAACAATTATACTTTCTTCAGGATTCATACCACACAACATGAGTGGCAGGCTCCTACAATAACAGAAATCACCACACCCTGCGGCCAGACAATGCGTCCGCAGCCTGCCATCCTGCAGGCCTTCCATGCCTACTACTCAACTATCTACACCCAGCCATCCGCCCCCTCATTAGCAGCAATAATGAACTTACTAGACCCCCTTTCCCTCCTAGCCATTCAAGCAGCCAATAGGTCTTGACAAACTAATCACTGTTGAGGAGGTGAAGCAGGCCATCCACGCCCTCACCTGTAATAAGAGCCCCGGCCAAGATGGGCTTCCCATTGAATACTATGCACATTATGCTACCATCCTGGTCCCCCGTCTGGCAGCGGTTTACAGTGAGGCCTTGGTTACCTGATCTCTCCCTGTAAGGAAATGCCTGCTTGGCATGGTTACCCCCTAACTTTTTGCCTTTGCTGATGCTAAGTTTTGATTGAAATTGTGCTGGGACCCTGCTAACCAGGCCCCAGCACCAGTGTTCTTTCCCTAAACTGTGCCTTTGCTTCCACAATTGGCACAACCTGACAATCCGATAAGTCCCTTGTAACTGGTACCAAGGGCCCTGATGCCAGGGAAGGTCTCTAACAGCTGCAGCATGCCTTTGGCCACCCTGGGGACCCCTCACTCAGCACATGCACACTGCCTCACAGCTTGTGTGTGCTGGGGGGGAGAAAAATACTAAGTCGACATGGCACTCCCCTCAGAGTGCCATGCCAACCTCACACTGCCTGTGGCATAGGTAAGTCATGCCTCTAGCAGGCCTTTCAGCCTTAAGGCAGGGTTTCACTATACCACAGGTGAGGACATAGCTGCATGAGCAATATGCCCCTACAGTGTCTAAGTCCGTTCTTAGGCATTGTAAGTGAAGTGTAGCCATATTGAGTATATGGTCTGGGAGATTGTCATTACGAATAACACAGCTCCAAAATGGCTTCACTGAATGCTGGGAAGTTTATCATCACACTTCTCAGCACAAAAAAAACCACGCTTATGGCAGTGTGGGATTTATTGAAAAATGCACACTGAGGGCCTCTTAGAGATGCCCCCTGTATGTTACCCAAACTGCTAGTGTAGGACTGACTGATCTGTGCCAGCCTGCCACTTTCAGACATGTTTCTGACCACATGGGGTGAGTGCCTTTGTGCACTCTGTGGTCAGAAACAAAGCCTGTCCTGGGTAGAGGTGCTTCACACCTCCACCTAAAGGAACTGTAACACCTGGCGGTAAGCCTAAAAGGCTCAAGCCTCGCATTACAGTGCCCCAGGGCACTCCAGCTAGTGGAGATGCCAGCCCCCCGGACAAAGCCCCACTGCTGGCGGCAAGTCGGGCGGGAAAATTAGGAGGAAAAAAAAGGAGGAGTGACCACCCCAGCCAGGACCACACCTAAGGTGTCCACAACTAAGGTGACCCCCTCCCTGCAGAATCCTCCATCTTGGTTTAGAGGACAGGGACCAACAGGGATAGGTCTGTGCCCCCCTCCCCAAAGTGAGTGAGCACAAGGAGGGTGTAGCCACCCTCAGGGACAGTAGCCATTGGATACTGCCTCCTGACCCCTAAAAACGCCCCTAAATCTAGGATTTAAGGGCCTCCCTGAACGCAGCTCACCAGATTCCTGCTGACCTACAAGAAGAAGGACTGCTTAGCTGGAACGCCCAGCAGAGAAGGAAGACAACAACTGCATTGGCCCCAGCCCTCCCGGCTGGGCTTCTGCTTTAAAGAACCTGCACCAGACTAGCAACGCGTCCAGCGGGATCAGCGACTTCTGCAAACTCCAGAGGGCTGCCCTGCACCCAAAAGGACCAAGAACTCCAGAGGACAGCGGCTCTGTCTAAGAAAACCTACAGCCAAGGACTCCCACCTCACTCCGGATGCATGAGTCTTGAGCCCTGTGCACCCGACGCCCACGGCAGGTGTCCAGGTGGTCCAGCCAGCAAGAGAGGGTCTCTGCAGAGGAAATCTCGAGGACCCACCCTCACTGCGAAGCTCTGGACTAAGATATCTGATGCCTAGGAACACACTGCACCCACAGCCCCCAGGCCGTGGAGAAACCGACCTCCAGTGCCTCAACGTCCAGCAGGCAACCCTCCTCCCTGTCCGACTGGTGGTGTGCCTGAGACACGCACCTGGACCTCACCTGCAGCCCCTGAGTGACCCCCCGGGGTTTCCTCATAGAGCAGCATTGAAAACCAGATGTTCTGTTTGCACCCTGCACCCGACCGCCCCTGTGCTCTCAGGGTGTGTGTTTGGTGCCTATTTGTGGCCCCTTCAGTCCCCCCTGGTCTGCCCTCAGAGTCGCAGGTACTTCCCTGCGGGCAGACTGGATTCCAAGAACCCCCTTTCTCCATAGGAGCTCATGTCAAATTTGCTCAAATTTGCCCTCTGCACCCGACCGGCCTGTGTTGCTGGTGGTGGGTGTTTGGGGTTAACTTGAACCCCAACCGGGGAGACAAACTGCAAGTGTTGTATTTACCTGTAAAACAATTTAACATTTCTTCGCCCCCAGGTACTGTTCTGAAAAATTGTACTGTGTCCATTTTTAAAACAGATTTATGCCAATAATTCAAAAACTGTATTACTTACTGTAGGAAGTTGGCTTTGTATATACTATTTCAAAGTAAGAAACAGCGTGCACAGAGTCCAAGGGTTCCTCTTAGAGGTACGATAGTGGCAAAAGTAGATAATTCTAATGCTCTATTTTATGGTAGTGTGGTCGGGCAGTAGGCTTATCAGAGGGTAGTGTTAAGCATTTGTTGTACACACACAGGCAATAAATGAGGAACACACACTCAAAGACTTACTCCAGGCCAATAGGTTTTTATATTGAAAAATATCTTTTCTTAGTTTATTTTAAGAACCACAGGTTCAAGATTTACAGTTAATATTTTAAATGTAAGGTACTTCACTTAGATACTTTAGGAACTTTGAATGAAAGCAATATCAATGGCAATAAGCTACTTTCAAAGTGGACACAGTGCAAAAATCAACAGTTCCTGGGTGAGGGAAGTAAAGGTTAAATTAGGAGGTAAGTAAAACACTTACAAGTCTCAGCCCTGGGGCATAGGCAGCCCACCGTTGGGGGTTCAGGGTAACCCCAAAGTTACCACACCAGCAGCTCAGGGCCGGTCAGGTGCAGAGGTCAAAGAGGTGCCCAAAACACATCGGCGCCTATGGAGAACAGGGGTGCTCTGGTTCCAGTCTGCCAGCAGGTAAGTACCTGCGTCTTCCGGGGGCAGACTAGGGAGGTTTTGTAGAGCGCTGGAGGGGGACTCAAGAAGTCCCCCAGAACACATCCTCAGCGGCACAGGGGCGGCCGGGTGCAGTGTGCAAAGCAGGCATCTGGTTTCAGATTGAAAACAATGGAGGGACCCGGGGGTCACTCTAGCGTTGCAGGCAGGCACAGGGGGGGCTTCTCGGGACAGCCGCCACCTGGGCTAGGTAGAGGGTCGCTCCTGCACTGAGGTTCGGTTCCATCAGATCCTGGGGGCTGCGGGTGCAGTGTTGGTTCCAGGCGTCGGGTCCCTTGTTACAGGCAGTCGCGGTCAGGGGGAGCCTCTGGATTCTCTCTGCAGGTGTCACTGTGGGGGCTCACGGGGGTTGTCTCTGGTTACTCACGGGCTCGCAGTGGCCGGGGAGCCCTCCCTGAGGTGTTGGTTTTCTGCAGGTCCAGCCGGGGGCTTCGGGTGCAGAGTGTAGAGTCTCACGCTTCCGGCGGGAAACGTGAAGTCTTTGGAAGTTGCTTCTTTGTTGCAAAGAAGTTGCAGGTTCTGAACAGGGCCGCTGTTCACGGGAGCTTCTTGGTCCTGTAGTCCAGGGCAGTCCTCTGAGGCTTAAGAGGTCGCTGGTCCCTGTCGGATGCGTCACTGGAGCAGGTTTTCGAAGTTGGAGACATGCCGGTACGGCTGGGGCCACATCAGTTGTTGTCTTCCTCCTTCCTTCTCTGCAGGCTTCTAGGTCAACAGTCCTTCTTGTTTCTTCAGGTTGCAGGAATCTGATTTCCTGGGATCTGGGGAGCCCCTAAATACTGAATTTAGGGGTGTGTTTAGGTCGGGGAGGGCAGTAGCCAAGGGCTCCTGTCCTTGAGGGTGGCTATACCCTCTTTGTGCCTCCTCCCTTTGGGGAGGGGGGCACATCCCTAAACCTATTGGGGTAATCCTCCAAACTCAAGATGGAGGATTTCTCAAAGCAGGGGTCACCTCAGCTCAGGACACCTTACGGGCTGTCCTGACTGGTGGGTGATTCCTCCTTGTTTTTCTCATTATCTCCTCCAGCCTTGCCGCCAAAAGTGGGGGCAGTGGCCGGAGGGGCGGGCATCTCCACTAGCTGGGATGCCCTGGGGCGCTGTAACAAAAAGGGGTGAGCCTTTGAGGCTCACTGCCAGGTGTTACAGTTCCTGCAGGGGGAGGTGAGAAGCACCTCCACCCAGGACAGGCTTTGTTCCTGGCCACAGAGTGACAAAGGCACTCTCCCCATGTGGCCAGCAACATGTCTGGTGTGTGGCAGGCTGGCAGAAACTGGTCAGCCTACACTAGAAGTCGGGTATGTATTTAGGGGGCATCTCTAAGATGCCCTCTGGGTGTATTTTACAATAAATTGCACACTGGCATCGGTGTGCATTTATTGTACTGAGAAGTTTGATAACAAACTTCCCAGTTTTCAGTGTAGCCATTATGGAACTGTGGAGTTTGTGTTTGATAAACTCCCAGACCATATACTGTTATGGCTACCTTGCACTTACAATGTCTAAGGTTTTGCTTAAACACTGTAAGGGCATAGTGCTCATGCACATATGCCCTCACCTGTGGTATAGTGCACCCTGCCTTAGGGCTGTAAGGCCTGCTAGAGGGGTGATTTACCTATGCCACAGGAAGTGTGAGGTTGGCATGGCACTCTGAGGGGAGTGCCATGTCGACTTAGTCATTTTCTCCCCACCAGCACACACAAGCTGTGAAGCAGTGTGCATGTGCTGAGTGAGAGGTCTCTAGGGTGGCATAAGGCATGCTGCAGCCCTTCGAGACCTTTCCTGGCATCAGGGCCCTTGGTACTAGGGGTACCAGTTACAAGGGACTTACCTGAGTGCCAGGGTTGCGCCAATTGTGGAGACAAAGGTACAGTTTAGGGAAAGACCACTGGTGCTGGGGCCTGGTTAGCAGGGTCCCAGCACACTTTCAAATCATAACTTAGCATCAGCAAAGGCAAAAGGATAGGGGGTAACCATGCCAAGGAGGCATTTCCTTACACATACCTATTTCAAACAAAGTACTGTTGATACCTGTGTGAAATACAACACTTTTGAATTACTCCCTGCAACTTGAATCTTGTGGTTCTAAAAATAAATTAAGTGAAATTTATTTTTGATATATAAAAACCATTGGTCTGGAGTTAAGTCATTGAGTGTGTGCTTCTTCTATTGTCTGTATGTGTACAACAAATGCTTTACACTACCCTCTGATAAGGCTAACTGCTCGACCACACTAACACAAAAGAGAGCATTAGTATTATCTACTTTAGCCTCTGTTAAGCCTCTGGGGAACTCCTGGACTCTGTGCAAACTATATCTCACTTTTATACAGAGCCAGCTTCCTACACAACCCAAGAGCAGTTTCACCCTCGTTGGGTCTAAACAGTCTGAACACAGGATCCACGGTTGGGCATAACTGTCACACTTAGGCCATCATACTTGAAGCATACAAAAAAGTAATGGGTGAAATGCTTGAACTAATTTCAGCTACGGGCAGTTATTCTGACGCACACCAGTCCATTGTTATTTTGCACACCATGCAACCTCAGCCTGGACATAGTCATAAACAAATCAACCTTGACCCTGCTCCAACAGGAACAGTCCAGCCTGAACTGCCAGGCCACATTCTCCCTGAACTGAGAACACAAGAAACCCAAGACTGGTTTCTCACTTCTATTAGAGCAGGGTAAAGACTAATTTGATATCTGATTGGTGAATTAATTATCTATTCTGCTGTTGGCTTAGAGGGGAGATAGCTTACATGCAGAGTCCTTATCTGAAGAGCAAGAGTGGTTGATCATGCCTAACTCTTTTTCTTTGCTTACTATAGTACAAATATGAGGAAATGCTCTTCTGCTCACCTAACAGATCACACAAGAAAGATATCTGTCTGGCTGACTAGCCTGGAGATTTTGATAGTGTGTAATGTGTTGCTAAGAGTTTTGCATCCCTCTACCATATGGCTTCTGTATTACAAGGTTTCCACAAGTCACAGGAACCTGTGATATACAAGGAGCCAAGGCACCAGAAGTAAGGCAAAGACCAGTCTGCAACAGCAAATTCAAATACAATTTGAAGCCCGAGGACTGGGTGGAAATATACTTTGAAATTCTAATAAATACTAACAATGGCAAAAATAAAACACTGAAAAATATCACAGGGCTTTCAATCCACGCTACTAAGAAATTTTGAAGAGAAAAACCTGATGTTACCAGCCTCAAGGTACAGTTTTATCACTTCCATCTGACATCTCAGGCCCAGATTAGATGGCACAACAGCAAACACTGCAATAGTGACAAAGAAAAGATAGAAACATTCCAGATACAGCATGAGAATAAGGACTAGTTTAGTTAAAAGAATCTGCACCAGAACGTATCTGCAAGTGACATACCAAGCTCCACTGGCATTTGCTGCAGATCTGGTAAAAATCTTACTAGGCAGCGCTCTAGGATATCTGACGCTCGGCGGTTACTTAAGGTCAGTACCTACCCTGCATCAATCAGAATGTACATTTCCTTTAAAAATATAATTTTTTTATGTTTTCGGAGGCATGGTCATCCAATATTGCAGCAGCAGTCTAGCTGAGCTTATGCCAAAACTTGCTGTTGAGATAACTCAAAAACAGTAAGACTCAGCAGGATGGTTCTTTGGTGGTTTGGCAATCAAATCGACCAGGCCCATCCAATGAAACACTTCTCAAGGGTTGTGGATGCAAATGGAGGTGGGGCATTCTATTCGGAATAAGATGATACAGGTACTTCACCAAGACAAAAGGGACTGTAGTGATCTATGAAGGCCACATTCCCAACCGCTAGATCCCATGCCCTAATACCTGCTACAGGACTGCAGGCAAAAGAGTTTACGTGGGCAGGTTGAAGGGAAAACTACAACACCAGGTTCTGGTGTTGTAGTAGGTTCCTTAGTGCATGGACTGGTCACCTTTATTTTAGCTCTAGGCTGCAGCCTGTGCCCATTTACCTTTATACACATTTAGTTTATTCATTTTATAATATTTTAGTGCTCCTTGCTTTTTCAGCAGGGTTGTCTTCATATTCTAATCAGATAGTGCAAAAGCACTGTTGTCAATTTCTTTTGCATGACATTTCATTCTGTGCTGTGTTCTAGGCTGTCATTGCACATGATATTTTACTTGGTATCGCCAGTCCAAGAGTTACGGAGTCAACTCTCTCACCAGAGACATTGTCACGCCAGGCCTCTTCTCAGAACACCACACAGGCCGAAAGAAGGGTAGAGGGAACATTCCAGCCAGCCATCTTATGCTGTGTGCCACATCATTGACAGCTTCGCTGACTCTGGCCTTGTCTCTCCAGCCAACCAGGAGGACTGCCAGAAGAGCAACAGGCAGACCCCTGCCTTTCCAGATATGGGGTCGGTAGCTCCTGCCATTGGCTAGTACGGGCAGAAGGGCTAACACTGCTATGCTCTCATGTTAGACACTAGATGTATAGGTAGGAATTCTTAGACTAATGATTATGTCAGGATGTTGGGGCTGTTTATATGTTTTATGCTAATGGTGACAATCATCACTGTGTTATGTTTCACCTTCCTAATAATCACAGCTCATGGCTTTTATCATAAAATGCAACTGCTCAATAAATAAATTGAAACTTGTTCCGCTTCCTTTGTCTGCCTTCACATGTTTGAGACTTGTGCAAATGAGAGGAAGGGGTAAGATCTGTTCCAGCACGACTTCAGTGAGGAGTCCGACTGTCATTTTCTTAGGCTGCCACAAATCACTTTTACTTTCTAGGTTTGGGTGGGGTGCTGCTAGCTACCCAAGAATGTCAGGCTGACAGCTTCCAGTCGGTGTGGGACTGGCTCAGTCAACCACATGTGCTGGTTCTACAGCCGGAAACCAAGCAGTCTTACCCCCATGGTAAGAGTCCTACGACAGAGTCATTTTTATCTTCTCAGGATACCGATGATGATTCTCAGGTGTAGTGTGGATCAAATGCTAAGCACCTCCTTATGGTCTCTCGGTAGGTCTTCACTTGAAGTTGTACAAAACACAGATCTCAGCTGGTATTCTGTTTGTTCTCTAAGTTTTGCCTGTTTCATGCATAGCTGGAAAGCCAAGATCATTGTCTTCCAGGCAGGACACTGCACGCCTCTGGCAGAAAGTATTATATTGGCATGTCCTTTTTAGATCACTCCTCTATTAGCTGGAGCTGCAGTGTTTCAGGATGAATTCATACTGAATTTGAGTTAATGGTTCCAAACGGCCTGTACTTATCCAAAAGTACTGACAATGACATGAAAATACAGCCCAATCAGAGGGTAAGCAGCCTTCAAATTCAAAGGTTACAGCCAAGCAGAGCAGGAAGCATCATTATAGGCAATTTCCCAAGACATCACAAAGGAAAGAAGTAGGGGCAAGACCCAGACACACCGAATGGGGTCAAGCTGCAACTGGACTGAAAAAGGACCTGATCTGCTCAAGTACCAAGAGGGGTTTTTGACAGGGGGTACAGAAAGGCAAGACTCTTTGGCTGTGTATGGATTTCAGTCCACAAACTAGATATGAGGGAACCACTATCAGCTGCCCTTGTACACTGGGTGGTGAGTACCTGGCAGTGGACACCAATTTTACACCACAGGGTTACAATGTAACCTACACGAAGCAGAGTTGCAAAGCGCATACTTTGAAATGTGAGGGAATCACCAGAGGAGAAGGCACAGATTTTCACAATTAAACACTTTGCAGCCCTGCATGCCAGCTGAGCTGCAACCAACGCAAGTCACTTCGACACTTGACACTATTTTTAACTACATGTCACAGGACACAACATTTTTAATGTAATTCACCATAAATATTTTAGTATAATTTGAAGAAAAGAAGGGCTATGCCAGAACAATTTCATAATATTAAGCAACTTCAAAATGTAGACAGCCATAAATGTCTTACTGGTAAAATACAATTTAGAACAAAACTAACACACTGCCGAACTAAGATTGGGGCGCTGAGGTCCAAAACACTGCAAATTTAACATACAAGATTGAATTTCCAGGTAAGAGGAACCAAGAGCCATCATTATATCACTATGATCGCAAGCAACTTAAGGAGCAGAAAGCCAGCGGATAGTGAAAAAAAGTCTGCTCATAAAAAAACAACCAAAAATTCTGAAAATAAAGTATGCAAGCAGTATCTACACAGGCTGTATCAAAATCATGCCCATCTCCTCAACTTTAGAAAATAGACTGATTTACAGGAAATACATTGGTGTCTTGGGGCAGGGGCTGTGTGACAGAGAGGAAGAGCTTTCACCTGGGCTTTAAAATTTCTTTCACTTACATTGTACAGAAGTGGCCTCTCCCCTCCAAAGACTGAAAGAGCATCCTCCAAATCTGGAGATGCTGGAACCAGTAAACAGTAGTACCAACTTACTGCAGAAATGGACGCCTCTCGGGTCACCTCCCTAGTCCAATTAAGTTCCTCTGTGGTTGGGTAAGAATTATTTCTCAGGTTGATCTTTTCAGGTGGAAGAATTCTCCCATTAGCCTAAATAAAAAAAACATAGAAAGCAAGGCGATTTAAATTACTATCTAATCCAAAGAAGAAATCACGTTGAAGGCATAAAATGAGATTAAGTTATTCTGTATTAGCTTAGATACACTTAGCCCTATTCCTGACTTTCCCTACTACAAATAATGCTGTATTTTTATGTAGCACTATGTCTGCAATTAGTGGGACTACTGGTGCTTTAGGGGTTTGGGTAGATGGGGTCTGCAATGGTGGTATTGTCTGTCTGAGAGTCTCTAAGGTTAGGAAACTAGGGTTGGAGATCAATTCATGACCCATATACATGCGGGTGCAGTGATTTGTTGGAGAAGCATTATATGCAGATGAAGTGATTTGTGGAGGAGTACTCTACAGACTCAGTTCTGGTCTTGGTTATTCCTGGATTCAGGTCTGGTACATATAGTGGTGAATCAAAATACTAGTTGCACTAAAGGAAAAGTTACTTACCTTCGGCAACACCTTATCTGGTAGTTTCTATATCAAGCTGCAGATACCTTACCATAGAATTATCACAGGCTTCAGGCTGGATCCGGAAGATTTTTTTTGAGCAGTACCCATGTGCGCCGGTAGATGGCATAGCTCGGCTCAGTATGTATCATCATCCGCGCCGGAAGTGACGTCCGCAGCACCTATCTAGGTGCCACCCAGGCATGTTGAAGTCAGTTTCTAGTCACAACTTTCCACACTAGAAGAGCGGAGCCATGAAGAATACTGACCACTGGTGTGGATAACTAGAGTGCTGAAAGGGATACAGCCCGGTCCCTAGAATCCTGTTCGCAGAGCAAGGCGGATGTGTGGGTCATAATGGGTTCTGTAGCTAGATTTAGGCCCTCATTACGACCTCGGTGGTCTTTTAAAAAGACAGCGGAGGCTGCGGGAGACAGAATACCGCCAGTGCAGGCGGTATTTATGGCTCCCTATTTTGACTTTTCCGCTGGGCCAGTGGACGGTAACCGTGTTACCATCCGCTGGCCCAGCAGAAAAGTCACATCAACATTACTGCTGGCTCGTAATAGTGCAGGCGGCAATGCTGATGTGCAGCGGGTGCAGTAGTGCCCGTCGCCCATTTTACTGCCCGAAATACAGGCCAATTGCATGGGCAGTGCAGGGGCCCTGTAGGAAGTTGGCTCTGTATGTACTATTTCAAAGTAAGAAATAGCATGCACAGAGTCCAAGGGTTCCCCTTAGAGGTAAGATAGTGGCAGAAAGAGATAATTCTAATGCTCTATTTTGTGGTAGTGTGGTCGAGAAGTAGGCTTATCAGAGGGTAGTGTTAAGCATTTGTTGTACACACACAGGCAATAAATGAGGAACACACACTCAAAGACAATTCCAGGCCAATAGTTTTTTGTATAGAAAAATATATTTTCTTAGTTTATTTTAAGAACCACAGGTTCAAGATTTACAAGTAATACTTAAAATGAAAGGTATTTCACGTAGGTACTTTAGGAACTTTGAATTAGCAAAATAGCATGTACAGTTTTCACAAAAATGGCAATAAGCTATTTTAAAACTAGACAGTGCAATTTTCAACAGTTCCTGTGGGAGGTAAGTATTTGTTAGTTTTGCAGGTAAGTAAACCACCTACAGGGTTCAAAGTTGGGTCCAAGGTAGCCCACCGTTGGGGGTTCAGGGCAACCCCAAAGTTACCTCACCAGCAGCTCAGGGCCGGTCAGGTGTAGAGGTCAAAGTGGTGCCCAGAACACATAGGCTTCAATGAAGATGGGGGTGCCACGGTTCCAGTCTGCCAGCAGGTAAGTACCTGCGACTTCGGAGGGCAGACCAGGGGGGTTTTGTAGGGCACCGGGGGGGACACAAGTCAGCACAAAAAGTACACCCTCAGCGGCACAGGGGCAGCCGGATGCAAACAGGCGTCAGGTTTGCAATTGGTTTCAATGGGAGACCCAGGGGTCTCTTCAGCGAAGCAGGCAGGCAAGGGGGGCTCCTCGGGGTAGCCACCACCTGGGCAAGGGAGAGGGCCACCTGGGGGTCGCTTCTGCACTGGAGGTCGGATCCTTCAGGTCCTGGGGGCTGCGGGTGCAGTGTCTTTACCAGGCGTCGGGTTCTTAGAAGCAGCAGTCGCGGTCAGGGGGAGCCTCTGGATTCCCTCTGCAGGCGTCGCTGGGGGGGGGGGGGGCTCAGGGGGGTCAACTCTGGCTACTCACAGGGTCGCAGTCGCCGGGGAGTCCTCCCTGTAGTGTTGTTTCTCCGCAGGTCGAGCCGGGGGCGTCGGGTGCAGAGTGGAAAGTCTCACGCTTCTGGCGGGAAACGTGCAGTCCTTTAAAAGTTGTTTATTTGTTGCAAAGTTGTTTCTTCTTTGGAGCAGAGCCACTGGCCTCGGGAGTTCTTGGTCCTTTTAGATGCAGGGTAGTCCTCTGAGGCTTCAGAGGTCGCTGGACCCTGGGGAGCACGTCGCTGTTGCAGGTTTTCTTGAAGTGGGGAGACAGGCCGGTAGGGCTGGGACCAAAGCAGTTGGTGTCTCCGTCTTCTCTGCAGGGCTTCAGGTCAGCAGTCCTTCTTCGTGTGTTTAGGTCTGGGGGTTAGTAGCCAATGGCTATGTGGCAGTGGGCTGGTGATAATAAGGACTATGAGTCTTGAGTGTATGGAATCGAGGATTTTATTTATAGTTCTTTATAGATATATGATTAGTTCACGTAGGTGTGGATGACGTGCTCCTCCTAATTGAGTGCCTCTTCTCTTTTTCCAGCTCCCCTGTTGACTGGCGCAGATTTCTTCTTGGGCTCCCCGGTGGACTGGAAAAGAGGAACGTACAAAGGTAAGTCGGGATTGTGTATGAGTGGAGATATATATATATATATATATATATATATATATATATATATATATATATATATATATAGAGAGAGAGAAAGAGATTGAGTGCCCTTTTTGGAAAGTGCGTTGAACTAGAAAGTAGTGGGTGCAGAAACCATCACCTCTTTGTGTTCCTTAGACTTCGCTTTCGTGTGCCATTTTTTTGAATTACTAGACAGTGATCTTTTCTTCTCTGTGATTAGCTTTTCGTTTAGGGTATTCTTATATTCCCAGAATATTTTCCTCCTTCACAATACCCCTCTTCTCCCTACCTTCTCCCAGCCTCCACCCTCCCCTCTCCAGCCGTTATCCTTCCCCTTTTTCAAAACTTTGTCCTTGATAAAGGACCGTACCTTTGTTAGCCACGTCCCTACGGGGACGTGGCGGCTTTTTTTATCCTTTGGCTCCTTTTTCTTCTGGAATATCTTCGTTTCTCTCGGCGCTAACACAGTCGCTCGTTCCTCTCTCCTCCTTGTCTCCGTCGGCGTCTTCTTGTTTCTCTGCCTCTCGCACGCAGAGTCCGTCTTTGTTTTCAATACCTTCGGGAACCCGGATATCCGGATTCCCACGGCAGTTTCCGGCATCAGTGTTGCTTGGACACCGGGGCAAGGCGTCGTCCCTGACACTGAATCGGGGAATAGCGTCCGAAACCGAGACGTCTGGAGCCGGGTGATCGAATAGCCGGCTACAGGCTACTAGCCCTGAGGGTGGCTACACCCTCTTTGTGCCTCCTCCTGAGGGGAGGGGGGCACATCCCTAATCCTATTGGGGGAATCCTCCATCTGCAAGATGGAGGATTTCTAAAAGTCAGAGTCACGTCAGCTCAGGACACCTTAGGGGTTGCCTTGACTGGCCAGTGACTCCTCCTTGTTTTTCTCATTATCTCCTCCGGCCTTGCCACCAAAAGTGGGGCCGTGGCCGGAGGGGGCGGGGGCATCTCCACTAGCTGGAGTGCCCTGGGGCGCTGTAACAAAGGGGGAGAGCCTTTGAGGCTCACCGCCAGGTGTCACAGTTCCTGCAGGGGGAGGTGAGAAGCACCTCCACCCAGTACAGGGCTTTGTTACTAGCCACAGAGTGACAAAGGCACTCTCCCGATGTGGCCAGCAACATGTCTGGTGTGTGGCAGGCTAGCAAAATTAGTCAACCCACACTGGAAGTCAGGTATGTTTTCAGGGGCATCTCTTAAGATGCCCTCTGGGGTGTATTTCACAATAAAATGTACACTGGCATCAGTGTGCATTTATTGTGCTGATAAGTTTGATACCAAACTTCCCAGTTTTCAGTGTAGCCATTATGGTGCTGTGGAGTTCGTGAATGATAGACTCCCAGACTATATACTCTTATGGCTACCCTGCACTTACAATGTCTAAGGTTTTGCTTAGACACTGTAGGGGTATAGTGCTCATGCACCTATGCCCTCACCTATGGTATAGTGCACCCTGCCTTAGGGCTGTAAGGCCTGCTAGAGGGGTGACTTATCTATGCCATAGGCAGTGTGAGGTTGGCATGGCACCCTGAGGGGAGTGCCATGTCGACGTAGTCATTTTCTCTCCACCAGCACACACAAGCTGACAAGCAGTGTGTCTGTGCTGAGTGAGGGGTCCCCAGGGTGGCATAAGACATGCTGCAGCCCTTAGAGACCTTCCCTGGCATCAGGGCCCTTGGTACCAGGGGTACCAGTTACAAGGGACTTACCTGGATGCCAGGGTGTGCCAATTGTCGAAACAAAAGTACAGTTTTAGTGAAAGAACACTGGTGCTGGGGCCTGGTTAGCAGGCCTCAGCACACTTTCAAATCATAACTTGGCATCAGCAAAGGCAAAAAGTCAGGGGGTAACCATGCCAAGGAGGCATTTCCTTACAGGCCCCCTGGGGTACCCCAAGTCCCCCTTACCGCCAGCCTTTCCATGGTGGTGTTTACCGCCCTGGCCAGGCTGGCGGTCGGGGACTCATAATACCCAGGGCAAAAGCCTAGCGATATAGTTGAGGGGCCGGCGGTATGGTTGTGGCTTTTGCGGAACAAAGCCAGTCTGTTGGCGGTGTTACCACCAGCTTACGGCCGGCCGCCAGGGTCGTAATGAGGCCCATAGTCTCTACTAGATAAGACGTTACCAAAGGGAAGTAACTTGTTCATCTGATAGAGACTTCTAGCTGCAGATTTCTTACCTTAGGCTAGGTACACAAGCAATACCATTCCTGGAGGTGGATTTGCAAACCAATTTCAGGTGAGGACGTCCTGCAGGACCGAACAGGCTAAATGCCCGTCACAACGTACCTGATTGTCCAGACGAACGAGTTACTTACCTTCGGTAACGACTTTTCTGGTCGATACATTAGCTACCTGTGGATTCCTCACCTAATGAATACTCCCATGGCACCAGCATTCGACGGAAGGAATGGTTTCTTACCTGTAACTCCAGTTCTCTCGTAGGGGTATTTCCATGATAGTCATAAGCACTGAATAGTTCCGCGCGCCCGCGGGGACCCCGGAGCACTGTTGTGTAGTATATTCTTAAGTGCAATCATCAGCTCCTTGACAAAAAAGGTCTGTGAAAAACACTTAAGAATAACAATGTGCAGCCTATGTGAACAGCTACACAGGCCAAATTGTTAGAAGAAAAAACAGTTGTAGTGTAAATTTCACGTTTAAACCTCTATTTATTCTATAAATACATAAATAAATACATTCTCATATTTTATTTACACCTCTCATGAGAATAAAACAATGTAGGGCAGTGTAGCCCATAGGCTGCCATTATACAGAATGAAAATAGAGCTGTGCCTTTAAGAAAGTAAAGTCTTCCTGTTTCCCATCATGCACAGCAAAAGGCAGTTGCCTCAGTTCTTTTTTGGAGGCTATTAACCTGACATGAAGAAAAAACAAAACATTTGTTGGAGTACCAACCTCCATAATATTCATGTTCTATGTCAACTCCACCGGGGAGGAGGGAGGGTTGCTTATGACTATCATGGAAATACCCCTACGAGAGAACTGGAGTTACAGGTAAGAAACCATTCCTTCTCTCGTAGGGGATTTCCATGTATAGTCATAAGCACTGAATAGAGTAGCAAGCCCATCCCCATAACCGCGGTGGAGTAGATATAAGAATACTGAGAAAAACATGAATCATGCAAACAAATTCTTGAGCAAAGCCTGCCCAACCTGAGCATCTGCCCTAGCGTCTGTATCAAGGCAGTAATGCTTAGTAAAGGTATGGACCGACCTCCAAGTGGCAGCCTTGCATATTTCTGCCAAAGGGACATTTCTCATCAAGGCTACAGTAGCTGCTTTCCCTCTGGTAGAGTGGGCTTTTGGCCTACCACCAAGGGATTTGTTTGCTAACTGATAACATAACATTATACATGAAACAATCCATCTGGATAACGATTGTTTAGATGTGCCCAAACCTGTTCTGATTGGGCCATAGTTAATAAAAAGCTGTTGTGATTTTCGAAAGCTTTTTGTCCTGTCCAGGTAAAATTTCAAGACTCTCTTTACATCCAGAGAGTGCAGAGTTCTCTCAGCAGGGGTAGCTGGATTCTGAAAGAAAGTCGGTAATGAAATTGTTTGGTTCACATGGAAGTCGGAGACTACCTTAGGTAAAAATTTTGGATGAGTTCTCATTACCACTTTCGCAGAATGAAAAACCGTGTAGGGTTCCTGAGCGCAAAGGGCCTGGATTTCGCTGACCCTACGCGCTGAAGTGATTGCCACCAGAAAAGCAGCTTTCCATGTGAGATGCTGCAGCGATGCCTTATGTATCGGCTCGAATGGCGGCAGCATCAGACGTGATAAGACAACGTTCAGTTCCCATGGAGGAGAAGACTTTCTAATGGGAGGAAAAACCTTCTTTAAACCTTCTAGGAAATCCTTAATAATCGGAATCCGAAAAAAGGAAGTTTGTGAAGGACTCTTTCTGTATGCCGTTATCGCCGCCAAGTGAACTTTTATTGACGACAGTTGTAAGCCCGATTTTGCCAAACTTAACAAGTATGGCAGGATAGATTGTTCCCCACAGGAAACCGGGTCAATGTTGTTGTGTAAACACCAAATGCAGAATCTCTTCCACTTGCTTGCATAGGCTGATCGTGTGGAAGGGCGCTTTGCTTCCTTCAGAATTTCCATACAGTCCTGAGGTAGGTTCAAGTGTCCATATTGCACTAGCTCAGGAGCCATGCTGCCAAACTCAACGATGAGGGGTTGGGATGAGATATCTGCCCTCTGAACTTCGTGAGAAGGTCCGGACGATATGGTAGCCTGATGTGTGGTTTGAGTGACCGGTGAAGAAGGTCTGGGAACCACCACTGGCGTGGCCACTCCGGAGCAATTAGGATCATTTTGGTCTGAACATTGGACAGCTTCTGGAGGACCGCCGGAATCAGGGGAAGCGGTGGAAAGGCGTAAAGAAATGCTCCTGACCAGCTTATCCACAGGGCATTCCCCAGTGTCCCTGGATGGTAATATCTGGAGGCGAAGTTTTGGCATTTTTTGTTTTCTGGGGTTGCGAATAGGTCTGTAGAGGGGGTACCCCAGAGTGCGAAAATGGAATGAACGTCGTCGTCGTGTAGTACCCATTCGTGGTTCTCGTCCATTACCCGACTGAGGGCATCCGCTTGAACATTCTGGATGCCGGGCAGGTGAGTTGCCACTAGTGACAGGTTCCTGGCTAGAAGCCAATGCCAGATTGTCTGAGCCTCTCTGGATAAAATTCTGGACCTGGTGCCTCCTTGTTTGTTCACGTAGTACATAGTGGCCACGTTGTCTGTCTGGAGAAGGAGAGTTTCCGTTCTCAGAGAGGGAAGGAAGGCTTTGAGCGCAAGGTGGACTGCGCGAAGTTCCAGCAGGTTGATGTGATAGAGACTCTCTCTCTGTGACCACTCGCCTTGGACTCGAAGATGTTCCATGTGCGCCCCCCATCCGATCAGTGACGCATCTGTTACGATGGTTTGAGATGGGGGCCGTTGTTGGAACGGAATCCCCACCAAGAGATTGCTGGGTAAACACCACCACTTGAGGGATTGTAGGGTGTGAGGAGAAAGAAGGACTTTGTTCTCCCAATCGTCCCTCAGTTGACACCACTGATCTTCCAGGTTTTCCTGCAATGGTCTCATATGGAGGCGAGCATTGGGAACCAGATGGATACAAGACGCCATCGAGCCCAGTAGAGAAGCTATTATTCTTGCAGTGGCTTGAGGTCTTTCCTGCAGTTGTTTGCACTTCTGGAGAATCGATAACCGTCGTTCCTCCGAAGGAAACACCTTTCCTAGCCTGGTATCTACAATGGCCCCTAAGTAATGCAACCTCTGAACAGGTGTTGCTGTAGATTTCAGGAGATTGACTTGAAGACCAAGTTTTTGCAGCAGTTGTAGAGTCCATTCGAAATGTTGCTGTGTCTCGAGACAACTGGAGGCCTTTATGAGCCAATCGTCTAGATAGGGGTAGACGAATATTCGCTGTTTCCTCAAGTGGGCGGCTACTACCGCCATGCATTTGGAAAAAGTTCTTGGCGCTGATTTTAGGCCGAAAGGTAGAACCGCAAATTGGTAATGGCGTTTCCCGACGGTGAACCTTAGGAATTTTCGATGTTTCTTGGTTACTGGGATATGAAAGTAAGCGTCGCAAAGATCGATCGCACATAGCCAGTCGCCCTGACGTAGATGTGGATAAATTTGGTGTAAGGCTAACATCCTGAATTTTTCTTTGCGAATCCATTTGTTTGCTGTCCTCAGATCTAAGATGGGACGAAACTCTTGTTTGTCTTTTTTCGGTACAAGGAAATATCTCAAATAAATCCCCTTCCCTTGTTGGCTGATGGGAACGGGTTCTATGGCTCTTTTTTGCAATAGGATATTGACCTCTAACTGTAGAGCTTCGAGATGGCGGTTGGCTGTTTTGGGTGGAACAGATGGTGGAGAACTGGTGAATCTGAGAGCGTAACCATGTCTCACAATATTCAATACCCAGGCGTCTGTTGTGATGCGTAGCCACTCGTCCAGATGATTTGAGATACTTCCCCCTACCGGAGTGGATAACGGAGGAGGGGGAAGCAAAGATTCAGGGCTTAGACGTGGGAGCCTGTCGAGTTGCCTGAGTTTGAGGTGTTGAACGACCCCTTGTCGACCTTCGCTGAGTAGAGAAACCCCTTTGATACTGCTGTTGTTGCTGCTGCTGGGGGCGCGAAGACATCCAGTGTGGCGACTGATACCGGTGGGTGAAAAGTCGTCGTTGATATGGCCGGAAAACCTTTCTTTGTTCTTTCGGTCTTTCCATGCCTACCGCTTTCAAGGTATCTAGATCAGCTTTCATTCTAGCCATCTCGTCATCGGCATGAGAACCGAACAAGGTGGAGCCCGAGAAAGGCAGGTTTTGTATTCTCTGCTGCGCTTCAGGTTTGAGTGATGTAAGTCTCAACCATGCATGCCTTCTGAGCGCTATCCCGTGTGCATAATTGTGTGCGGATAGCACCGAAGAGTCAGCTGCAGCACTTATAATTTGGTTAGACACCATGGCTCCCTCACCCACGACCTCCAGGAAATCTTCCCTTTTATCCTTAGGAAGATGTTCCGCAAACTGCATCAAAGAGTCCCAGAGGGCACGATCGTACCGCCCTAATAACGCAGTAGCGCTGGCTGCCTTCATCGTGACGGCTGCAGTAGAGCATACTTTTCGTCCTGCAGCATCTATCTTTCTGCTCTCTTTATCTGGAGGTGAAGAAGAAGATGGTGAGGTTGAATGCAGTTTCTTTGCCGCTACTATGACCACCGAATCAGGAACTGGGTCCGACCTCAAGAATAGAGGATCTTGTTCTGGTGGACGATATTTTTTAATAAGTCTGGAAGGAGCAGACTTTGTTGCGGCCGGTGCAAGGAAAATATCCATTGTTGGTTCAAGGAGACCTGGAACCAGTGGAAGCAAAGGTCTGGAAGATGTCCTGTGATGCAAGGTCTCGAAGATCACTGACGTCGATGGGGCAGGTACCGCCAGCGGGATGTTCAGCTTGGTTGCCCCTCGTACTAAGACCTCCTGGAACGTATTCACATCATCTATGGGGGACACTCTCGGGGACGGTGAGTCCGATAGGGTTGGAGAGTAGTCCCGTGTAGACGAAGAAGAACGCCTGTGATGTGAATGCTGAGATCTCTGTGGGTCATGACGGTGCCGAGAGGAAGAAGAGCGTCTAGAGGAATGTCCCGAACGTCTTACAGACCGCGTTGGAGTCCTCAAAACAGACTCTGAAGGCGGAGCCGGAAGAGGCGCCGTAGGTGTTACCGGCGTCTGTGGCAATGGTGATTGTCGAGGAGAGAGTTGTGGAGACGCTGGAAGGAGGATGAGTGAAGCCGAGGATTCTGAGGTTGTATAAACCCTCCTAGGTCTTTTTGATTGTCTCGACGTCGACACACTCCTCGACGTCGAAGTACGGTGACGGCGAGTGCCCTTCGCCGTCGATTCTTCTCGCCGTTGAGAATCTCTCGACGACGACCCTCGACGTCGCCGTGATGACGGTGAACGTCTACGACGTCGAGCACCCCTCGACGTTGATCGATCTCGCCGTTTCGACGGCGAACCGGATTCAGATCTCCTCGACGTGGAACGTCCTCGCCGTGTCGACGGTGACCCAGATCTCGACGGCGAAAGTCCACGCCGTCTCGACGGCGAAATCGTCGTCGACGGCGAGCGATGTCTCTTTCTCGCCGGCGAACCACTCCTCGACGGCGAGCATGTTGGCGCCGTTCCTTGCCTCGACGTCGACGCCCTCGACGTCGTCGGAGACCTGTGCCGTTTTTGAGCCGGTCTGGTCGGAGTTATAGAGGAACCAGTGTGAGCCCTGGTAGAAGACTGACCTTCTCCTCGCTCTGTGGTAGAATGACCACTTTTCCTCCTGTCCTCTTTCGCCTGGAGTCGGATCTTCTCCCTGTCACGAAGGGTCCTTCTGGAGAAGGTTTTGCAGATGTCACACGACTCCGGTTTGTGGCTGGATGGAAGGCAAATTATGCAGACCCGATGTGGATCTGTTTTGGCCTTTTTTCTGCCACAAGAAGGACATTTGTCAAACAGTGAAGGCATTTCTGAAGTAGAAAAACCTCAAAATTCTGTCAGAATCTAACAGAAAAAAGCAGAAAATTATCACTCAATGTTAAAAACGTCGAGTGAAAATGAAATTCAAAAGATTTTAAATGAATTTCTGTCACAAAAGGATTTTGTGAGGTAGAGCTCAATGCTTCAGGGTCCTGTCAGAAAGGAGCCGGAAAAAAGAACTGAGGCAACTGCCTTTTGCTGTGCATGATGGGAAACAGGAAGACTTTACTTTCTTAAAGGCACAGCTCTATTTTCATTCTGTATAATGGCAGCCTATGGGCTACACTGCCCTACATTGTTTTATTCTCATGAGAGGTGTAAATAAAATATGAGAATGTATTTATTTATGTATTTATAGAATAAATAGAGGTTTAAACGTGAAATTTACACTACAACTGTTTTTTCTTCTAACAATTTGGCCTGTGTAGCTGTTCACATAGGCTGCACATTGTTATTCTTAAGTGTTTTTCACAGACCTTTTTTGTCAAGGAGCTGATGATTGCACTTAAGAATATACTACACAACAGTGCTCCGGGGTCCCCGCGGGCGCGCGGAACTATTCAGTGCTTATGACTATACATGGAAATCCCCTACGAGAGAAATCTTCTTCCTAGCTTCTGCACGTCGACGAGGACGTCACTCTAGCCCACGCGACGCCGTCTGACGTCATACAGGCAATAAGAGGTCCTCGCCGACGTGCCGACGTCAGTACCAATTTTTTTTACGTGCATGAGAATAATAAACCAATGCAATGAAAGAGCAAGGCAACATCCCATAACATTGTAAATCACACAACATTGCAATAAAATGGCTGTAGATTTAATATAACTCCTTTTTTTTTTTTTTTTTTTTTAAATCAAACAAACAAATATATGCAAATCATGTATATACAAAAAGATATATACATATATATATATATATATATATACACAAGTATCCATATATACAAAATCTATTGCAGCCTTGAAGACCATGAGGAGCACACTCAAGGATTACTTGGTAAGACCAGAAAGGCAACGGGGAGGCGGGTGGGACCGTGAGGAATCCACAGGTAGCTAATGTATCCACCAGAAAAGTCGTTACCGAAGGTAAGTAACTCGTTCTTCTGATGGATACAACTACCTGTGGATTCCTCACCTAATGAATAGAGTCCCAAAGCAGTACCACGCCCGGTGGTGGGTGCCGAAATGGTCAAACCAAGAAATCCTGCAGCACTGACCGTGCAAAATGGCCGTCCCTTCTGACCTCAGAGTCCAAACAGTAGTGTTTCGCAAAAGTGTGAAGGGACGACCAAGTTGCGGCCTTGCAGATGTCGACCACAGGAACACCCCTGGCGAAGGCCGAAGTGGCCGACTTAGCTCTGGTGGAATGAGCTCTAATACCATCAGGAGGATCCTTCTTTGCTAAAGAATAACAGATTTTAATGCAAAGAACAACCCACCTGGAGAGTGTTCTCTTGTGGACTGCCTTTCCTCTCCTCTTGCCCACGTATCCGATGAACAGCTGATCCTCCAGCCTGAAATCCTTCGTTCTATCAATGAAGAAGCTTAACGCCCTCTTTGGGTCCAATCGATGTAGTCTCTCTTCCTCCTTTGAAGGATGAGGCGGAGGATAGAACGTGGACAAAGTAATTGTCTGGGCCAAATGGAAAGGTGAAACAACCTTCGGGAGGAAAGCAGCCTTGGTCCTCAACACCACCTTATCCCCATAAAAAGTTGTATAATGGGGTTTTACAGATAAGGCTTGCAACTCACTCACTCTCCTTGCAGATGTTATAGCCACCAGGAAGACTGTTTTAATAACTAAATACCTTAAGGGGCAAGAATGCATAGGCTCAAAAGGGGACCCCATAAGGAAAGTGAGGACCAAGGACAAATCCCATTGAGGCATAACGAATGGTTTTGGAGGATATTTATTTAGAAGACCTTTCAAGAATCTGAGAACAATAGGGGATTTAAATAACAATGGTTGGTCTGGAAGACAAATGAAGGCTGACAAAGCCGACAAATAACCCTTAATGGTAGTCACTGCACAACCTTTCTGCGCTAGAGACAGAGCAAAAGACAAAACATCCAACAGATGAGCATGTAAGGGATCAATCTGCCTCTCTCCACACCAAACCACAAATTTAGACCACCTATTAGCGTAGATAGATTTAGTGGAGTGTCGCCTGGCCGCTAATATAACATCCACTACATCAGACGGGAGAGAGAAGGAACTCAGGTTGCCCCGTTCAATCTCCAGGCATGTAGGTGTAGACTCTGGAGGTTGGGGAGTAAAACCTGCCCCTGCGACTGCAAGAGGAGGTCTGCCCTGAGAGGGAGACAGAGCGGAGGGCACAGCGAGAGTTGAAGAAGGTCGGAGTACCATACCCTCCTTGGCCAATCCGGAGCTATTAAGATGACTTGGGCCCGGTCTTGGCGAATCTTCCTCAACACTCGAGGAATCAAGGGAATGGGGGGAAACGCGTAAAGCAACTGGTCGCACCAGGTTATCAGAAACGCGTCCCCCAATGCTCCCTGCAGCGGATACTGGAGGCTGCAGAATAACGGGACAATGCGCGTTCTCCAGAGTGGCAAACAGATCTATCCGAGGAAACCCCCACATCTGGAAGATTAAACGGACTTGATCTGGATGGAGACGCCACTCGTGGTCGGCCGAGAATTGGCGATTGAGACTGTCCGCACATACATTCAAGACCCCGGCCAGATGATTTGCTACCAAGCAAATCTGATGGTCCTTTGCCCAGGACCATAGTCGAAGAGCTTCTCTGCAGAGAAGGTACGACCCTACTCCTCCCTGTTTGTTTATGTACCACATCGTGGTAGTATTGTCCGTCAGGACCTGTACTGACTGACCACGAAGGGAAGGGAGGAAGGCCTTGAGAGCCAGACGTACAGCCCGTAACTCTAACAGATTGATGTGAAACATCTGTTCCTCTGGAGACCAAAGTCCTTTCCTTTGATCTCCAGATCCCCCAGATGAGCTCCCCACCCTAGAGTGGAAGCATCCGTTATGACCGTGGCCCACTGGTGGCGACTGCGCAAACAGCTTTCCTTGTGAAAGATTGTTGCTCACAATCCACCACTTCAAGTCCACAGCAGCATCTCTGGAGATCTTGACCACACCTTCTAGATCTCCTTTGTGTTGAGACCACTGCCTTCGGAGGCACCACTGAAGAGCCCTCATTTGCCAGCGAGCATGCGTGACCAACAGTATGCAGGAGGCAAACAGACCGAGCAGACGAAAGACCTTGAGGACTGGAACTACCGCTCCATTTCGAAACATTGGAACCAATTCCTGAATATCTTGAATCCGCTGAGGCGGAGGAAAGGCTCGATTCAATGTTGTATCCAGTACTGCCCCTATGAACAGGAGGCGCTGAGAGGGCTCCAGGTGAGATTTGGGCACGTTCACCGAAAAGCCCAGGTCAAACAACAACTGGGTTGTTGACTGCAGATGATGCGACACAAGCTCCGGAGACTTGGCTTTGATCAACCTGTCGTCCAAGTAAGGGAATACTGCTATCCCCTTCCTTCTGAGCTCTGCCGCAACCACCGACATCACCTTCGTGAAGACTCGAGGTGCTGAAGTAAGACCAAACAGGAGGACCGCAAACTGATAGTGCTGCGACCCTACCACAAACCGGAGATACTTCCTGTGCGACTTGAGTATCGGGATATGAAAATAAGCGTCCTGCAAGTCGACAGACACCATCCAATCTTCTTTGTTCAACGCCAAAAACACCTGTGCTAGGGTCAGCATCTTGAACTTTTCCTGTTTGAGGAACCAATTCAAGATCCTCAGATCCAGGATCGGTCTCAACCGACCATCCTTCTTGGGAATCAGGAAGTACCTTGAGTAACAACCTCGACCCCTTTCCTGCTCTGGGACCAACTCCACTGCGCCCTTTGAAAGGAGGACTTGAACCTCCTGTTCTAGCAACAGGAGGTGTTCTTCTGAACAATAAGATGGGGGGCGGGATGGGGGGCGGAAACTCCCGAAAGGGAAGGGTGTAGCCTTTTCCCACAATACTGATAACCCAAGTGTCCGTTGTAATAGTCTCCCACTTGTGGAGAAAATGCCGTAACCTTCCCCCTACAGGAGAGGAGTGAGTGGGAAATGGTGGAAGCCTAAGGCTGCTTTCCCTGCTGCATCCCTCCAGAGGACGAGGAAGAGGCAGAGTGCTGTTGAGAGGCTCCTCTGGTGCGGGCCCTACCTCTCCCTCTAAATGATCTATAGGGGTGGGAAGAGGCGGGTTGCTGGAATCTCCCCCGAAAGGAAGAGGAGGAAGAGCCACGCCCAAATCCACGAAACCTCCTGAAAAACCTGGAAGAGGCAGAGGAAGAAGGAGCTTGCAGCCCTAACGATTTGGCTGTGGCCCTGCTCTCTTTAAATCGCTCCAAGGCCGAATCTGCCTTGGCTCCAAACAGTTTGTCCCCATCAAACGGGAGGTCCAATAGGGTCGACTGTACGTCCGCAGAAAACCCTGAATTACGGAGCCAGGCCTGTCTCCTTGCCACCACAGCCGTGCCCATCGCCCTAGCCACCGAGTCAGTCGTGTCCAGCCCAGACTGGATAATCTGGGTTGCGGCAGCCTGGGCGTCCGAGACAACATCCAAGAGTCCCTGGGGAAGCTCCGTAAATGAAGATGAAATATCGTCCATAAGAGCATGGATGTATCTCCCCAGAATGCAAGTTACATTGGTGGCCTTCAACGCCAAACTGCAAGATGAAAATATTTTCTTGGATTGTGCATCCAGCTTTTTGGAGTCCCTGTCTCCAGGTACCGTCGGGAAAGATCAAGGCGCTGACTTCGATGAACAGGAGGCTTGCACCACCAAGCTCTCCGGCGTAGGGTGTGTAGAAAGAAAGCCAGGGTCAGATGGTGCAGCTCGATATCTCCTGGCCACAGCCCTATGAACCGCGGAGGAAGATACTGGCTTCTTCCACACCTCTAACACCGGATCAAGCAAAGCCTCATTAAACGGCAAGAGAGGCTCCGCTGCAGCAGAGGCCGGATGCAATACCTCCGTCAATAAATTCTGCTTCGCCTCTGCCACTGGCAAAGGCAGGTCCAGAAAGTTAGCTGTCTTCCTTACCACAGCGTGAAAGGTAGCAGCCTCCTCCGTATACTCCCCTGGAGATGAAAGGTCCCACTCAGGGGAAGTATCCAGCCCACTGGCCGTATCCAGACCATGCAGTCCATCACCAGAGTCCTCAACCTCTCCTTCCTCCAGGACTCGTTGGTACTCCTGCTCTTCCAAAAGACGGAGAGCACGCCTCCT
The DNA here is from genome assembly GCF_031143425.1 of Pleurodeles waltl. Lineage (NCBI taxonomy): Eukaryota > Metazoa > Chordata > Amphibia > Caudata > Salamandridae > Pleurodeles > Pleurodeles waltl. Next base: position 537,485,326 of record NC_090450.1, read on the forward strand.
CGAATGTAGTCTCTGCTCGATACGCGGAGTCGACATGGCCTCCGCCAAAGTCGAAGAACAGCGCCGATCTCCAGAAGTATCCAACGCCGCGTCCGGCGCTACAGGCAGCTTCGGCGCTGTTGAAGGAGCAGGACGAAGAGATTTTGGAGCCGATGGACCCACCGGAGTCACAGGACGAAATCCTGACGTCGACGGGATGGAAACCTCCGGGGCCGACACTGGCGCCGAGCCCACATTCCCAAAAGGGAGAAAGGGCATAAAGGGTGCCGGCCGTAGAGGCGCAGGATCACCCAATGAAAAGGCCAAAGGCCCCGAAGGACCAGCCGGAGCACCCCCTGGAGCCATCTGTTGAAAGATGGTATACATCGCATTAAGAAATGCGGTACTATCGGCTCCAGGGGTGGGAAAAGCCGGATACTGGGGTGCCTGGATCGAAGGCGACCCCGACGCCGGCCTCTACGTCTGTGACGCCGGAGACAACACCAGAGGCTGCATCACCTCAATCACAGACACCTGTCCAGGCGAAGTCTGTGACGCCGGAGAGGGCAACGGCGTCGATGGATGCGGCGTGACCGTGGGACTGACCTCCCAAGTTCTCCGACGCCGAGCCGAAGGCGACCTCGAACGAGTCTCCTTGCTGGAATGACACCGTGAATCTCTATGGCGCCGGGAGTCTCGATGACGCCGATGAGACCTTGGCGAAGAAGACTTTTTGAGATGTTTTTCCTTTCTCTTCGACTTCGCCATGAATAGTTTAGCCTCATGTTCTTTGAGGGCCTTCGGATTCATGTGCTGACATGAATCGCAAGTCGCGACGTCGTGGTCGGAGCTCAAACACCATAGACAGTCGGAGTGAGGATCTGTCACGGACATCTTGCCCCCACACTCTCGACAGGGCTTGAAACCTGACTTTCTCTGAGACATTATTACCGCAGAGAAGAACTACGCAGCAGAAAATACACTGTAACTACTAAAGTAACAGTAGCTCCCTCGAAGATAACCGTTTCGAATGCACGGAAAAAAAGGGAACTGACGTCGGCACGTCGGCGAGGACCTCTTATTGCCTGTATGACGTCAGACGGCATTGCGTGGGCTAGAGTGACGTCCTCGTCGACATGCAGAAGCTAGGAAGAAGATTTCCGTCGAATGCTGGCGCCATGGGAGTATTCATTAGGTGAGGAATCCACAGGTAGTTGTATCCATAAGAAAGTAATGTTTCGTAAACGTGTCGAGGAAGCCCACATTTCTGCCTGGCTGATATCCAGTACTGGAACTCCGCGTGTTAATGCAGTGGTCGCAGCTTTGGCTCTGGTGGCATCAGGACGCCAGCCTACAGGGGGTTGCTTCTTGGGCAACGTGTAGCAGATTTTAATGCAGAGAACGACCCATCTGGAGCTAGTCCTTTTCTGCACAGCACAACCCTTTTTAGCTCCAACATACCCCACAAAGAGTTGATCATCCTCTCGGAATTCCCTTGGCCGGTAAAGGTGGAACGACAAGGCTCATTTGGGGTCCAGACGATGGAGATGCTCCTCATCCTTAGACGGGTGAGGTGATGGACTGACCTACATGAAAGGGCATGTAAGAAAGGAGGCCTGCATGTGAAGAACCACTTTGTCAGGATGAATAGATAAAGAGGGTGGCTTAGAATGCAAGGCCTGTAGCTCACCAAATCTTCTGGCATATTTTATAGCCATTTTGATGGTGAGCAACGGCAGTGGACAATTGTGAACTGGCTCAACAGGAGTGCACATCAAGAACGTGAGGACCAGATTCAAGCCCCACTGAGGTATGATTATGGAAGAATGGGGAAAGAGATGGACTAAACCTTTCAATAATGTATGTACAATAAGAGATTTTAAGAAAGAGGGTTGATGAGCTAATCTTAGGAATGCAGGAATAGCATAAAGAATACCCTCAAAAGTGCCCAGAGCAGAGCCCTGCTAGGCAAGAGAAAGAATAAAGAGAAGAACCTCAGAAAGGGGGGCAGAATGGGGATCACAATTTCTGTCAGAACACCAAACCACAAATTTCTTCCAATGGCAGACATATAACGTCTTTGTAGAGGAGCATCCGGCTACAAAGATGACAATGTAGACTTTGGAAGGAAGGTCAAAAGCTGCCAACTGCTGCTGCACAATCTTCACGCAAGAAGACGGAGACTGGACAGGTTCAGCTGGAGAACCCTCCCCTGCTGCTGTGACAGAAAAACGTCCCGAAGGGGAAACCTGATAGGAGGATTAATGGCCATGCTCAGTAACTCGGGTTACCAGACTCTCAGTGTCCAAACCAGGACTACAAAGATGGCCTGGTTGTTCCAGGAAACTCCATGCAAAAGTGCTGACACTGCACGTTCTTTGCTGAGGTGAACAGATATAACCAAGGCTCTTGCCACTGCAAAAAGAGACCTTGCGCCACCTCTGGGAGGAGACACCATTCGTGATCTGCTAAGAAGCTGCGGCTGAGTTAATCCATCCTGGTGTTCAGAGAACCTGCCAGGTGTTCAACCACCAGGGAAATGCCCTTTTGTTCAAGCCATGTTCAGAGAAGCAAGGCCTCCTGACAAAGGGTCTACGATCCCACCTGCTGTGTTTGTTGCAGTACCACAAGGCAGTGATGTTCTCCATGAACACCTGCACCAACCTCCTCTTGATGGGAGTTGGGAAGGCCTTCAATGCTAGGCTGAGAGCACACAACTCCAGCATACTGATGTGGAGTTCGGATTTCTTTGGAATTCAGAGTCTTCTGATCTCCACCTCTACCAGATGGCTGCCCCAACTCCAGGAGTGCCGCATCTGTCACCACTGTGTGTTCTGCTTGGGGAAGGGAGAGGGGTCTGCCTCTGACCCTATCGCAGTTCGTTAGCCACCATTGCAGATCCTTTGCAGTACCCTCCAAGATCTGGACCAAGTTGAAGAGATTCCTCTGATGATAAGCCCATTGGAACTTAAGGTCCCGCTGTAGAGTCCACATATGCCAACATGCATTTGTTAGAAGTAGGATGCGGGAGGCCATGAGTTCCAGTAGCCTCAGAGCCTGTCTCACCAAAATCCAGGCTACAGGCTGAAACATTTGTATCATAGCCTGAATATCCTGGACTCGCCGCTTGGGAGGAGAAGCCCGAAACTGTATTGTGTCCAGAACGGCTCCAATGAAAGGGAGCATCTGAGAGGGAATCGGGTGTGACTTCAACACATTTATAGTGAACCCCAGAGTGTGCAAGAGGTCCACTGTAGTCTGGAGGTGGAAGATGACAGCTTGGGGCAGGCCTGCCTTCAATAGCCAGTTTTCAAGATTTGGGAAAACTGGCACCCCTGAACTATGCAGGTGAGGGGTAACCACCATTATCACCTTGGTGAACACCCAAGGGGAGTTGGTCAGCCCAAAGCGGAGCTCATGGACAACCGTGAACCACAGGTAACACATGTGGGCAGGCAGGACGGGGGTGGAAAAATATGTGTCCTGAAAATCCAATGCTAACAACCAGTCTCCCAGGTCCAGGGCAGAAAGAACTTGAGCCAATGTGAGCATCTTGAATTTCTCCTTCTTGAGGAAGTAATTGAGGGACCTTAGATCTTAAGTAGGACGAAGGCCTCTGCCCTTCGACAAAGTAGAGGGAACAGAAACCACAACCTACTTCTGCCACCTGGACCCTCTCTATGGCTCCCTTGGCCAAGAGAGCCGCAACTTCCTTGCCGAGAAGAGAAAGATGATCCTCTTTCAGCCTGTATTGAGACTGTGGCATGGAGGGAGGGGCAGTTACGAAGGGGAGGGAGGAGCCCTTTCGGACTATCTGCAAACCCACCTGTCTGATGTTAAGGGCTACCAGTGTGGCAGGTGATGGTGTATCCTGCTGTCAACTAGGTGCTCGTGATTGTATAAGGGCAGAGTAGGATGGTTTGGAGGCTTCAGGTGTGTGTGTCGGGCGGGGGTGGACTGGCCCGACCTCTGGCTGCCTGCTCCACAAGGTCTGTTGATACAGCGCCCACGACGGGGCTGGGAAGCACACGTGGCACGGTGGCTGGATGAATACTGACATTGCAGGTAGCCCCTTCCGTAGCCATGAATGCAGTGAAAAGCAGACTGGGGGTGGCACAGGGCTGAAGATAAGCCCAAGGACCAGGCCATAGCCCAACTAGCCTCACAAACATTCAAGCTCCAAGTCTGCTTAGTCTCAGAGGAGACAGGAACCATGAAAGGGCATGTCCACCAAAGAAGACGTGACATTCTCCAAAATGTCAGTAGGGCTGCCGTCAACTAAACTGCTCTGCCTAGCGAGCCGGTCGTTCACAACGAATTGTCAACTTTGCTGCATTTCTCCCATCTGTCACAGCTTAGGAGAGCACGGCCCAGGCCTCCTCTGGGACAGGAGGCAAAACTTGTGTAACTGTAACCCGCAGAGCTTGGGAGCAGCAGCCCAAAAGGCATGCGGTGTTCACAGCCCACAATGCAAGGCTGGCAGAAGTGAACATCTACTTCCCAAGTGTCTCCAGCCTCTTGGATTCCCTGTCCACTGGAGCGGTAGGGTATGCACCAGGGTTAACATGGGAGGTGAAAGCCTGGACCACCAAAATCTCACGGGAGAAGAGGGTGTTAAGTGAGGAAAGCGGAGTCCTCTGGAGCAGGGCGGTGGCAATGGTCCTATTCACAGGAGTCCCTGTGTTGGGCTTGGACCAGATACCCAAAAGGGCATCTGTAAGGGCTTCATTAAATAGAAAGAGAGGTTTATATAGAGACACTCCCTGCTGAAGCACCTTCGTCTAGACATTAATCACGACTGCCACAGGGTAGCTGAAGGTCAAGGTCCTCTCCTGCCCTCCGCAGCACTATTGCAAAAGACACTCCCTCCTCTGTAGCCACGATGGTGGGGTTGGGGGGGGGGGGGGGGGTGAAGCATACCAGTATCTGAGCAAGTGTCAAGGTCACCAGCTTCCCCCAGTTACTCACACTAGTCCATATCCTGATCATAAGGCTAGAGTTCCTCAGGGTCCAGTGAACCCTGCCATTCCTACTTGAGTTGTAACCCACATTAATAGTGCTCAGAATCTGATCCTGGAGGCAAGGCACCCGATGGCAACAGATACAAGTCGATCAGAATAGGGATGGCCCAGCCGGTGGACACCAGCAGCGCCTGGAGCGTCGGCATCAGAAAAGGTCAAGGTGGTACAAATGGTGTCGGTCCGGATGCTAGAATGGATCCTTGTGGCCCAACTTACAACTGTGCCAGAGCCGCCGGTGTGGAACCAGAAGGGGCCCCTGCTGATCCTGCGGGGCCCGAAGCCACACCAGAGGGATTGGCGCATCCAAATATGCGGCACATGCCATAATGAAATTCTTTAAGTTGGGCGGTGGTCAGTCTGGCTCCCGGAAACTCAGGAAGGCGTGGAGTCGGCCCAGGCGCAGGCTCAACCGCTGAACGAGGCCTAGAATGCGGAAGCTTTTGAGTCGGTCAGCTGACAGACATGGAGAAGTCGAAGAAAGCTATGACAACTTATTTTTGTGCCAGAACTGACCAGGATGCCCAGACGACTTGGAGTGAGATGATAACTTCTAACTCAGCAACTTATCCCGGGGACCTCAATCTTGACCAGGACTTTGAACAGAAAGGTGTTGCACGACGGGCCACCATCAGCTTTAGGGACCACTCCCTCAAAGCCTTAGAATTCATCCTGCGGCAGTCATAGAATGACTTCAGGCTGTGGTTGAGCGCAGGTCAAGCAAGATGGGGTCAATCATCGGCTGGTGACAGGAGCCGCATGGATTGAAGCCAACCTTCTTCAAAGACATCCTGCCAATCTTGTTAGAACGTCAAAAAAGTACAGTAAAAAATTACCGAAGGAGTAGCTCTTGCCGGATCTTCACTGACTGGTGTGGAAAGAAACGAAATAATGTCAGAATGCCTGGGTGGTGCCTCTAAAAAATCTTCTGGATCCACTTTCACACCTGGGACAATTCTTAGGTAAGGAATTTGGAACTAGAGGTCTCTATCAGATATACATGTTTCACGTATTCTTGTAGTTGAGGCAGATCTTGTGTTGCATTTTATCTAGTGTTTTCCTGGCCCCATCCCCACATGCAGCCCATGTCACAGTGTTAATGTCTTGCCAACACTCTGCCTGAGAAAGCTACATGGACAAGTCCTTCCTGGTACCTGATATTGATAAATGCATTTACCAGAGCCCAGCAGTGAAATGCCCATCCTTAGGCTAATTCGAGGCCCTAGCATGAGACAGGGAGCACAAGAGAGTAATTTCACTACTCCTATGCCTTCAGACAATATTCTTTCATAAACCTGAAGTGCCCTCACCTGCATGGAAATTGATCATTATTTCTGCTGCAGCAGCAACAGGTAAGTCTAAGAGCATTAACTACCACATTGACTGCCACACTGCCCAAGCCTTGATCCATTAATGTTCTCAAAACTGGAAAGTATAAAGAGTGAACTTGAACAAATGGCGAGGCAAGTAGATTCTATGCAAGATGACTGGATTGATATGTACAGCTATGAACAATTAAATCATTTCACTGCCTTAATGCCTAGGGAGATTTCCAATAATTAAAAACATTTTTTTTTTTTTTTTTTAGGCGAGTGGTGTTGGAAAGGGCGGAGGACTGGCAACTATCAAGACAGGGTTCGGCTATGATTTTTTTTATTGACAGCTGACTGCTTGCTTTATAACTGTTGTTCAATGTACAGTGTTTAATTCCATGTGGAAAGACGGTGGGAAACATACCTGTCCAACGAGACTACGGCCATAGGAACAATTTAAAGAGACAAATGGCAAAACAGGTATTCTGTAGGTCCGCAACCTCAAGTTGTTCTAGAACATTTACTGTGTGTAAGCTATCAATCCATGACAGTGACAGGCAAGCACACTAGCCTGCTTTGTCAAGCAACTGTCAGACACCAAGTGCATAATTGTGGAACTGTGGAAACTCCAATCCCCAAAACTGGGTCAATCTAGAATAAAGACAGCTCAAGATGTGTGGAGTGAACTAGCAGACAAGAGCAGAGTTGTCATCTGAAACAGCACAAAACAAACACTCAGGCCTTGATAAGGGTCTCCAAGCACAAAGAAAGGAACTCCAGACAGATGAGCTCAGTTGGGCATTGGTAGGGTGAGCTGTGCAGTAGAACCTAGAGGTGATGCAGAATGACATGTTACCTTTGTTTTAAAGTGCTATTGTGTTAAACTGCTTTTGAAATACCCCTAAGTTGAGTGGGACACTCCAGGTATATGAAGTAATAATGGGGAACTGGACAACAAAGCTAATTACTGGTTCTATGTATAATGGTGCACTACACAAGTTATAAAGCTCCAACATATCACTATTCATAAGTCACAGTCAAAATCCATTAGTTTTTTTTTTTACTTGTAGCTGAACCATTCTGGTCAGTGCACTACCTCTGTAGCACTGATTAGCATGTGAAAGGAACTGCTGGAAAGGGGTCAAAGTCCCATTTCCAGTGGTACTTGTACCAAGTGGATCTCTGCTTGGCTTGGCGATCACCAAAGATCCAAAATCCTCAAGGATCACCCACTAGACATTAGGGTGGTGGTGAGAGGCAAGCCAGGATCAAGAGCTCACACATTTTCTTTCTGACTTTGGAGGTGGGGGGCTTACCACTCCCACCAAACCCCCGAGGGGAGAAGCCCACTAGACATCATGTACAAACTGGTTTTAAAAAAACAGTGGAGGTTAGTGAGGCCCTTCTTGGCATCAGGTCATTCCCCATTCCATAACAGGCACAACATTCTTTCTGTCTACTCTCCCGGGTCCAGAGCAGATAACAGCGGGGCTGGCCCACGCATCGGGCTATGCTCCAAACACTGAACAGGCCCAGAAGTCTTTATCTTCAATCTGCCCGCATGGGAGCGCAGTATAGGGAATATATATATATTTTTTTTAATGGATGGATGTGGTGGGCCACTGAGGCATCGTACTGGACACCCATCTCTAAATGCCCCATAGTCTTTTCTGACTCTATTTGGGGACAGATTGGGAGCATTTACTCCCAAATCTGATGCCAACACCTTTGCCCCTTGCCCCAGAAAGTCCACTAGACACACTTTTTTTTTTTTAGGGAAGAAATACAGGGAGAGGGCGGCATCAGGCCTTTCCCCCTTCCCTACAGCCTCAACATCTTTCTGCCTCCCTGGGCTCTAGAGCATCCTCATCCACATGGTAGAAAAAAAGGAATACGTTACTTACCCAGTAAGCATCTGCTAGTTCTACTGGTCTAATTTTTACATCCATAAGGCTACACCTAGCCGCAGTGGCCATACAGTTACCAAACAGACAACACACTTCTCCATTCAGGATGTTTGTCATTAAAACATTCTTAGAAGGTCTAAAAAGAGTCAGCCCCTATTTGGAATCTCAATATTGTACTAACAAGACTAATGGGCTCTCCATTTGAGCCCCTCCACTCCTCCTCACTCCAATTTTTATCCTGGAAGAACAAGTTACTTGCATTCTGCAATGCTTTTTCTGGTGGTTACAGTATCTACCTGTGGATTCCTCACCTTTGGAATAGCCCAATGCGTCAGCATTCCACAGAAATTATTTTTCCAGCTCTCCTACGTCAACGAAGACGTCACAATGCGACAGCTCTGCACACAACTTTGCGTGACATAATCAGAGCCATAACAAGCCCTCGCTAGCGTTAGTTTCCACCCATTGTTTTCATGCCTTTGAGGGGAATGGGTGACCCCAACAGCACTGATGCAAAAGCATACAGCAGACTTCAAACCAAAGACATATATATACATCAAATATATATATAAAACAGATGAACAAGTTACTTACCTTTGGTAATGCCTTATCTGGTAGAGACACAGACTGCCGCTGATCTTAGAAATGTCCCCCAGGCGCCAGACTGGATCCTGAAATTTTTCTTCAGCAGTACCTCTGCGCGTCGGTAGAGGGCACTGAGTGCCCCCGTCAGTGGAGTTCATATATTCGTTCCTCGGATGCGCTGATGTCAGTTTCTTCTGTGACTTGAAGCCACAGAACAATGCAGAGCCACAGAGAAACTGGCAGTGAAATAGGAAAACAGAGTAATAGTGAATATGCCAACCAGAAAAGAAAAGACACGTCATGAGGTGCCCAAAACTAGAAAACACCCCAAATCACCCTAAGCGAGACTGAAGAGTACATAGTTCGCAAGCAGGGAGGATGGGTGGGTCAATAGGAATCTGCGGATAGTCTGTGTCTCTACCCGATAAGGCGCTATCGAAGGTAAGGAACTTGTTCATCTGATAGAGACAACTAGCCGCAGATTCCTTCTCTTAGAATTAGATACCCAAGCAATCCTCCCTCCCCCCCGCCCAGAGGAGGGGTGTGAACGGATTACACCAGTCTTGCAAAGAACAACCCGGTAACACAGATGAATAACCAGACTCGAGACCGAGAGGGCAAGAGAAAAACAAGGTACTCACATGAAAAACGAATGGCATATCCATAGGGGAAATGCTGTCAGGACTGGTAAAAGGAAGTGTCCACAGAAAACTAGGCAGTGATCACACCCATAGGGGAGTGCAAACTGCAAAAGAAACCGAGATAGAGCTAGAAAACATGTGATAGAAAATGTGTGAAAGACTCAAAGTAGAAGGTCAGGCGTAAGCGTGCTATACAAATAATCCCACAGTCAGATAGTACCCAAGCAGAGGCGATATGTGACAACACACACAAGCCAAGACAGAACACAGGGTAAGAAAAAGAATGAATGAAAAACTGAAAGAGTTCAGGCAGACCAGCAATGGTTGCATCAGAAGGAGCAGGGAAAACAGCTTCAGGCCCAATGGAATAATAAAGGGGAAAAAGCCAGCAAGGCCCTGCGCAAAAGGGCAAAGTGAACTGACATACACAAGGAAGGGTATGAGAGAAAGTCAAATAGACAACACTCAAGTGGAACTGGAATGACAGGGTAAAAGACAGTGAAGGTCCCCTGTGAACCCAGACCAAAAAATGAATATGAGAAAAGAAAGGCATGGTAACACAATAGCCTAGACAATGAAAATAGGCTTGAAAACAAGGAAGCAGCCTGCCATGGGAACTGGAGCCAGAATAAGCATCCGCACACAAAGGAGCCCTCAGAACTGTGCAGCAGAAAAGACGAGAATATATTAAAATGAGCATGACCGAAACGCAAACCAATCATGGTGTAGTAAAATATGTGTTTTTGACCACTGACTTTGTGTTGCACCACTTTGCACCTGGATTAGTTTGTCCAGTATTCACCAGTTGCAGACTACATTTTGTCTTCAGTTTAGCTGCCTATTGACTTTATGGTAGCGTTACAGACTGCAATGTTAAATGTGGTTGTATTTTTCCACATTGTAAACTGTGCTTGTTTTTGTGTTCTTTCTCACCGAATAGCTAGGGCATATTATGGGGGAGTTAGTCAGCATGATAAGGACAGCAGGGAATGGCTTAGGCTTGGGAGAGACACCTTGGGAAACTGGCCAGTTCCAACCTGTTTCTTTCAACTCTGACCTAAATTAGCCAGCATGTTTGAATTGCTAAATGAGGTTTTTTTTTCCAGAAAGCTTCTTCTGTTTTACTAAGGTATAAAAGACCCAGTGCGACAGCGAGAGGGAGAGCGGCCTCAAACAGGATTTTTGACGTCAGATGCCTGATATCTGTCCCGCGACTGTGGTTATCTCTTTCTCTTTTGCAGTCGAAAGGGGTCATCGTCTTGCTGGCATGGGAAAGATGAAGAGCTCGGCATGCTCTACGGTGATTAATTTTTACTTCATTATTTGCTTTGCATAATATAATATAACTACATATCTTTGCTGTGTACATTGCAGTTGAGAATAATTTTGGTATGTTTTGCTGTGTACATTGCAGTTGGGAATAATATTGGTATGCTTTCCTTTCATTGCTGTGTCTATTTTGTTTTTTAAACGTATGCTTTCAACATGCTAACCTCCTTTTTAGGAACCTTGTGGTGAAATAATAATAAATGTCTTCTTTGAACTAAGAGGTGCATTCCAGGGATTTTTGTCAGCTCGGTCATTAGTGAAAGCAAAATACATGGCACCCCGAAGGAAGACGAGGGCAGGAAAGGAACATGAAATTGGAGAGATGTTAAGAGACGAGAGTCTGAAAAGACCTACTCTATGAAAGAGCGAGGGTCTATGACCGGGTCCAGGAAGACATGGAAGCATGGAAGACAACAGCTGGCTGTGGCCAAGCAAGAAAGAGAAATTATGCAAGGTGCCAAAAACACCAGATGTATAGGGAAAACACAGAACTTTCCCTGAGCCAGAAGGATGGAACATACGGGAAGGAACGGACATAATCAGTGCTCAGAAACAATGAACAGCCAGACAAAAGACAGTTGTGAAGGAAACAATCCCCACAGACGTGCCCAGAAGGGGACCAAGCTACCTGTTGTCAGCAGATCAACCAAGATTAATGGAAGAAAGAACAACAACAGGAAGCAAATGGTAGCACACTACAAAAGCCATCACAATGAAAAAAGAAGGCGAAGAAAAAGGGATCAAGCAAGCCGTGAAAAGCCTGCAGAAGGCAGGGCAGGAAGAGAAGCATACCACTCCAGTCGAAGTGGGGGGAATAGTGTAATGTGGTGGGAGGATAAAAAAATCAAAGAACAAAGGATACCCCTGCATAGGTCAGAAGGAGAAACTACGCTGCCTCAAGAAGACGGAGTACAACAAAAGAAACCACAATACCCTGTGGGGAAAAAAGAACCTGTGAACAACAGCACGGGGAGAGCAGAAATTAAGGGAGGACCCGCAAAGAGCAGGCAAGAGGTAAAATGGAAGGAAAGGAAGGTACCCTCCAGAGGAGAGAATAATAATAGTACTGTACGTGTATGCTTATGTTTCATTTTTATCACAGAAACAGTGTTGCATAGACTAGCTGGAAAACCACGGTATGTGGAAGCCAGTGCCACGAAAGCTAAGAGTCGCAAACACTGAGCCAGTGTGTAATGGTCCTGAAAGAAATGTAAAAAACAAAGGTTACGATAGTAGTAATCAAGAACACCCTGAAAAACAGGGAGGGGAATCTGCAACAAGCACCAATATGAGCCAGTAGCAGAGGAAAACAAGGACAATGTAGAATCCATGTAAAGAATGGGAAAAGTAGCCTTCCTAGAAGACTAAATAAGAGGAAGCGACACCAGAAGTGGAGACCCTACAAAAAGTAGTCAAGAAATGTCTCCTGGAGGAGTACAACATATTCCCACATGGGAAGAAAAACGAGGTAAATGCGCAAAGTAGCGTACTACCAGAAGCTCAAAAGAGCTCACATCTAAACTAATCTCCATATCAAGAGAGACAATAGGCAAGATGCCTAGAGTAAACTAAAGGACAGGCAATTGTGTCAGAACGCACACAAAAAAAGAGAACCACTGACTGTGGAATGAAAAGGCCAAAAGGAGGCAAAGGAATCAGCCAGTATATATAGCCAAATGATAAGAGGGCATGCGGCCCACCTCTAAAGAAGAGCCACTACTTGACATGGCGAGAATCTGCCAAAGTTAAACAAAACCGAGAGCCAGAACTCACAGAAAACATACCATGTAACCATTGCTCCCCTGAAGAAACAGCAATCTTGAAATATTGAAGAGCACCACCAAAGGAAGTGCAAAAATATCCAACATAGATGAACAAAGCTCAGTGAATACAGTAAGAAGAGTTTGATGCGCACTCAGAAGGTTAACAACCGCATAAAAATGCGAGAATACGGAACAGAAAAAAAGGGCGAGTCCATAACAGGACCCGCAATTGACAGGAACTTGTAGTGCAAATATAGTTGGCAGAGTAAAGCGAGTGCATTCGAAACGGGCGGACATCAGTCCCCCACCATGGGAATCACGAAACGGGCGCAAAGCAGAATCTGCATGCAACCCAAAAAGAGATTTGCCATCAACTGGCATGTCAAGAAGAGCGTCCTACACTGAAGAACAGAGGTGGCCATGACCATAAATCAAGCAGCCTGTTGACCATCTCTGATCAAAGGTGTTAGGGCCGTGCCAACATCCTAAGCGAGCAATGGTAATAAACTTTCCACAGGGTCCCAAAGCGCATAGGAAAAATGGGCTAACACAGGAGGCGTTGGTGGAACAAACAGCGGCACTAAACGAGGTGAAAAATTTGCCTGCCAGCAGCATCAAGCTGACTAAAATCTCTGTGAGGTGTAGTAGAAGGAATCTGCTCCAAAGCAGGAATGCCCAAAGCAGTCTGGACAACAAACTACCTAGGAATAGGATGGGGGCATGAAGACACAAGGGATCCTCGTGTGCTGGCCAATGTTTGTGTGAAATAGAACAGTCCACCGAAGGACCAGAGACTGGGTGATTCCAGACACCTAGAAGGATGTCGTAAAGAGCCTTGCAAAAAGGCAAAAACGGTTCGGTATCGGCTTGATCCAGGTTAAAAGTTAACAAGGGATCAGTAGATAATTGCACCACAGGTAGATTTATGTTCAAAACATCTACCACGCTCCTCAATAAATCTACGAAAGCAGTGGTGACCTCCGTCGCAAATCCAGGTAATGAGAGTAAGCTAAACACCGGCGAGGAATCTAGGCCACTAGCCGTAGCCAAATCAAGCACCCAGTGAGAGCATGAACCCGGAAGGGGCCCAATAACGGGATCTTGAGCATGTGCAGAAGATCCAGGTAATGGATCAGGCACAGCATCAAAATCAACCGATGCCGCTCCTGGCGCTGACCGACTTCGAGTGGGGGAAGCTGCTTCTGAAGCGGCGGTCTCTGACTCCAGCAAAATGAGTATAGGCGTGTCAAGCGGAGTTGACTGGCCTAACAGCACCGTGAGGGGTGTCAGAACAACAGGATCAGGTGGAGGAGACAGAGGTTGTATGAGGCCGTGCACTGATGCTGATTTGACTCCGGAGTCAGAGTCGAGAGTGTGAACGGGGACCGAGGTGGAAACCACCGGGGAAGATCTCATCACAGCACTCACCACCTCCGTGGGGCCAAAAGGTGCTCCAGAGGGTTGGGAAGGACCAAAGATGGAACGCATAATAACATCGCATTTGGTCAATAGTCGCCCCAGCACCAGGATACGGCGGAAGGTAAGGGGTTGAGTCGGGTGCATACTCCACAGGAGGAGAACACGGGGCAGTGACGCCAAAAGGCGTGATACCATCTGGGAGGACTTACTTGGAGACACCAAGGGACCCCCTGAGGTTGACGGAACCATCTGAGAACGACTCCTGGAGCGCTCCCGCAAGGATGAAGGACTCAGACGTCGGCAAGAAGAGGACTTGTCCGCTCATGCTGCAAGGAGCTTCATGCGACTTCAGCTTCAGACAATGGCAGGCGTTGCAGTGGTCGGCATCATGATGAGACCCCAGACACCACAAACACACTGAATGTAGATCCGTGACAGACATCCGCCAGGAAAAGGATTCCGTTGGGTTTAAGCCCTGAAGGCATTTACACTATTACATTTTAAAAGGTGGTAAAAGTATACTCTAAGTCAGGTCGAAAATCCAATGGGCCCGAGGTACTCCCTACACCAGATCCACCTTGCTCACGTCAAAAGAAGAAACTGACGTCAGAGGAGGGAATATATGGACTCCACGAACTTCATGTCCAGGTATGACGCTGCTGCTGAGTCGCTCGATGCCCTCTACTGACGCGCAGAGGTACTACTGAGGAAAAATGTACGGATCTAGTCTGGGGGAGAATTTCAATATAAGGAATATGTAGCTTGTTGTCTCTATCATATATATATATATATATAAATATATATATATATATATATATGGAAAATGTCACTTACCCAGTGTACATCTGTTCGTGGCATGAAACGCTGCAGATTCACATGCTTTGCCACATCCCGCCATCTAGTGTTGGGCTCAGAGTGTTACAAGTTGTTTTTCTTCGAAGAAGTCTTTTCGAGTCACGAGATCGAGGGACTGATCCCCTTTCGGCTAGATTGCGCATGGGCGTCGACTCCATCTTAGATTGTTTTCCCCGCAGAGGGTGAGGTAGGAGTTGTGTATATACTAAATGTGCCCATGCAATGGAGTAAATATGTATGTACATAATGTAGTTTAAAGTGATATATTTACAAATTTACAAATGTTCATGATCAACTTCGAAAAGGCTACAGGCTCCCGGGGAGGCGGGTGGGCGCATGTGAATCTGCAGCGTCTCATGCCACGAACAGATGTACACTGGGTAAGTGACATTTTCCGTTTGATGGCATGTGTAGCTGCAGATACACATGCTTTGCATAGACTAGTAAGCAGTTATATACCCAAAAGCGGTGGTTCAGCCTGTAGGAGTTGAAGTTGTTTGAAACAAAGTTCGTAGTACTGCTTGTCCTACTGTGGCTTGTTGTGCTGTTAACACATCCACGCAATAGTGCTTGGTAAAAGTATGAGGCGTAGACCATGTGGCTGCCTTACATATCTCAGTCATTGGAATGTTTCCTAGAAAGGCCATAGTAGCACCCTTCTTTCTAGTTGAGTGTGCCCTTGGTGTAATAGGCAGTTGTCTCTTTGCTTTGAGATAACAGGTTTGAATGCATTTAACTATCCATCTAGCAATGCCTTGTTTGGATATTGGATTTCCTGAATGAGGTTTTTGGAAAGCAACAAATAATTGTTTTGTTTTCCGAATTTGTTTGGTTCTGTTAATGTAGTACATTAACGCTGTTTTGATGTCTAATGTATGTAGTGCTCTTTCAGCTACAGAATCTGGTTGTGGGAAGAACACTGGTAGTTCTACTGTTTGATTCAAGTGGAACGGTGATATGACTTTTGGTAAAAAAATTTGATTTGTCCGTAGAACGACTTTATTGTTGTGTATTTGAATAAATGGTTCTTGTATGGTAAATGCGTGGATTTCACTTACTCTTCTTAGAGATGTGATAGCAATTAGAAATGCAACTTTCCATGTTAAATATTGCATTTCACATGAGTGCATGGGCTCAAAAGGTGGCCCCATGAGTTGTGTTAAAACAATGTTGAGGTTCCATGAAGAAACTCGTGGTGTTCTTGGTGGTATAATTCTTTTTAGGCCTTCCATAAAGGCTTTTATGACTGGTATCCTAAATAGTGAAGTTGAGTGGGTAATTTGCAGGTAAGCTGAAATTGCGGTAAGATGTATCTTAATGGATGAAAAAGCTAGTTTTGACTTTTGCAAATGTAGCAAGTAGCTTACGATGTCTTTAGCAGATGCGTGTATGGGTTGAATTTGATTATGATGGCAATAATAGACAAACCTTTTCCACTTATTTGCATAGCAATGTCTAGTGGTTGGTTTTCTAGCTTGTTTTATGACTTCCATACATTCTTGTGTAAGGTCTAAATGTCCGAACTCTAAGACTTCAGGAGCCAAATTGCTAGATTCAGCGATGCTGGATTGGGGTGTCTCATCTGTTGATTGTGTTGAGTTAACAGATCTGGTCTGTTTGGTAGTTTGATATGAGGCACTACTGAGAGGTCTAGTAGTGTTGTGTACCAAGGTTGTGTTGCCCAAGTTGGTGCTATGAGTATGAGTTTGAGTTTGTTTTGACTCATCTTGTTTACTAGATATGGAAGGAGTGGGAGAGGGGGAAAAGCGTATGCAAATATCCCTGACCAACTCATCCATAACGCATTGCCCAGAGACTGATCTTGTGGGTACCTCGATGCGAAGTCTCGGCATTTTGCGTTTTCTTTTGTTGCAAACAGGTCTATTTGTGGTGTTCCCCAATTTTGGAAGTAAGTGTGTAGTACTTGGGGGTGAATCTCCCATTCGTGGGTCTGTTGGTGATCCCGAGAGAGATTGTCTGCTAACTGATTCTGAATCCCTGGAATGAACTGTGCTATTAGGCGAATGTGGTTGTGTATCGCCCAATGCCATATTTTCTGTGTCAGGAGACACAACTGTGTTGAGTGCGTTCCTCCCTGTTTGTTGAGGTAATACATCGTTGTCATGTTGTCTGTTTTGACAAGAATGTGTTTGTGGCTTATTATTGGTTGAAATGCTTTTAACGCTAGAAATACTGCCAATAGTTCTAAGTGATTTATGTGAAACTGTTTTGCCGAGAGTCCCATTGTCCCTGAATGCTGTGTTGATTGAGGTGTGCTCCTCACCCTATCATGGAGGCATCTGTAGTTATTAAGTATTGAGGCACTGGGTCTTGACAAGGCCGCCCTTGGTTTACATTTATACTGTTCCACCATTGAAGCGAGGTGTATGTTTGGCGGTCTATCAACACTAGATCTAGAAGTTGAACCTGTGCCTGTGACCATTGTGATGCTAGGCACTGTTGTAAGGGCCGCATGTGCAATCTTGCGTTTGGGACAATGGCTATGCATGAGGACATCATGCCTAGGAGTTTCCTTACTATTTTGACTTATATTCTTTGGTTTGGATACATGACCTGTATTACATTGTGAAATGCTTGTACTCTTTGTGGACTTGGAGTGGCAATCGCTCTTGCTGTGTCGATTGTTGCCCCTAAGTATTGCTGTGTCTGACACGGCTGAAGGTGTGATTTTGTGTAGTTGATTGAGAAACCTAGTTTGTGTAGGGTTTCTATGACGTACTTTGTGTGTTGTGAACACCGTTCTAGTGTGTTGGCTTTGATTAACCAATCGTCTAGGTACGGGAACACATGTATTTGCTGCCTTCTGATATGCGCAGCTACTACTGCCAGGCATTTTGTAAAAACTCTTGGCGCAGTTGTTATTCCGAATGGCAACACCTTGAATTGGTAATGTAACCCTTGGAATACAAATCTTAGGTACTTTCTGTGTGAAGGATGTATTGGTATATGGAAATATGCATCCTTTAGGTCTAGTGTTGTCATGTGGTCTTGTTGTTTGAGCAGTGGGATTACGTCTTGTAATGTCACCATGTGAAAGTGGTCTGATTTGATGTAGGTATTTAATGTTCTGAGATCTAATATAGGTCTCAGTGTTTTGTCCTTTTTGGGTATGAGAAAGTACAGAGAGTAAATTCCTGTTCCTTTCTGTTGAATTGGTACTAATTCTATTGCTCCTTTTTGTAGCAATGCCTGGACCTCTAGTCCTAGAAGATCCATGTGTTGTTTTGACATATTGTGTGTTTTCGGTGGAACGTTTGGAGGAAATCTGAGAAATTCTATGCAATAACCATGCTGGATAATTGCCAGTACCCAAGTGGCTGTTGTTATCTCCTCCCAATGTTTGTAAAAATTGCTTAGCCTCCCTCCCACAGGTGTTATGTGTTGGGGATTTGTGACTTTGAAGTCACTGCTTGTTTTGAGGAGTTTTGGGGCTTTGGAACTTCCCTCTATTTTTTTGGAATTGTCCCCCTTTATATTGTCCCCGAAAACTTCCCCGCTGATATTGACTTTGATAAGTGGGCCTTGTTTGTGAGGTTGTGGGTTCTGTAGCTTGTCCTCGAAACCCCCCTCTAAACTGTGTTTTGCGAAATGTGCCTCTGCTCTTTGGGGAGTAGAGTGTGCCCATGGCTTTGGCCTTATCAGTGTCTTTTTTAAGTTTTTCGATAGCGGTGTCCACTTCCGGCCCAAACAACTGCTGTCCATTAAAAGGCATATTCAGCACGGCTTGTTGTATTTCCGGCTTGAATCCTGACGTACGCAACCATGCGTGTCTCCTTATTGTTACTGCAGTATTTACTGTCCTTGCAGCTGTATCTGCTGCATCCATTGCTGACCGTATCTGATTATTTGAGATACTTTGTCCTTCCTCCACCACTTGTTGTGCCCTTTTCTGGAACTCTTTGGGTAAGTGTTCTCTGAAATGTTGCATTTCGTCCCAATGAGCCCTATCATATCTTGCCAGAAGTGCTTGTGAATTGGCAATGCGCCATTGGTTTGCTGCTTGTGCTGCAACCCCTTTCCCCGCAGCGTCGAATTTGCGACACTCCTTGTCTGGAGGTGGTGCGTCTCCTGAGGTGTGAGAGTTTCCCCTCCTGCGAGCTGCCCCTACTACCACAGAGTCTGGTGTTAATTGCTGCGTGATATACACAGGGTCTGTAGGCGGTGGATTGTACTTTTTCTCCACCCTTGGAGTTATGGCCCTGCCCTTCACAGGTTCCTGAAACACTTGTTTGGAGTGTTTTAGCATTCCAGGTAGCATAGGTAAGCTCTGGTATTGGCTATGAGTGGAGGATAGTGTATTAAACAAAAAGTCATCCTCAATCAGTTCTGAATGCAAGGTGACATTATGAAAAGCCGCTACTCTTGAGACCACTTGCGTGTAGGATGTACTGTCCTCAGGTGGCAACGGTCTCGCTGGGTAACAGTCCGGGCTGTTATCCGATACTGGCGCATCATAAAGGTCCCATGCGTCAGGATCATCCTGACTCATTGCAGTATGAGTTGGGGATTGCATCAGTGGTGGAGTGACTACCGGTGATGTGTGCATTGATGGTGGTGGAGATGGTGGCGGAGTTGTTTGTCTTGCCACCTTTGCCTGTGGCTGCTTGTCCTTTTCTTGAAAGGCAAGTCTTCTTTTCATTTTAATTGGGGGAAGAGTGCTTATCTTCCCTGTGTCCTTTTGAATGTGGAGCCTCCTTTGTGTGTAGTCTGGCTCCATTGATTCTAGTTCTTGTCCGAACTTATGTCCTTGCATTTGGGAGGACAATCCCTATTCCTCTGTGTAGGAACCTGATTTCGGTTCCGAGGCTGGATGTTTCGGAATGGAAACCTTTTCGGTAGCCTTTTTCGGCTCCGACGACACTTTCTTTATTTTCGGCGTCATGGTCTCTCGGTGCCGACCCATTTCGGTGCCGCTGTCTCGGTGCCGAACTTGCTCGGAGCCGCTGTCTCAGGCTCGAGATTGCTGTGTGCTGGTATCTCGACCGGAGTCGGATGACTTCGACACAAGCGTGCCCTTTTTCGGTGCCGATGATCGGTCACCTATTTTTCGGGTTAAGCCATGGCCTGTTGGAAGTGGCGTCCCCTGGGCTTTTGTGGTCTTCTCGTGAGTTTTATGTTTCGACGTCTTACTCACGGTTTTAGTTGTTCCTTCGGGATCGAGCTCGCCTGAGTCCGACTCCTGGATGGAGAAGGTTTCTTCTTCCTCCTCCAAATGCCTTTGTCCTGTCGGCGCCGACGCCATTTGCAGTCTTCTCGCTCTTCGGTCTCTTAATGTCTTCCTCGACCGAAACGTTCGACAGGCTTCACAAGTATCTTCTCTGTGTTCTGGAGACAAACACAGGTTACAGACCAGGTGCTGATCTGTATACGGATACTTGTTGTGACATTTTGGGCAGAAGCGGAATGGGGTCCGTTCCATCAGCCTTGAAGAGACACGTAGCCGGGCCGACCAGGCCCCGACGGGGGATCGAAAAACCCCAAAGGGCCATCGGAGCTCTTCAAAAGTCGGTGTCGATCTGTAGTAACTAACCCGATGCCGAACGCAAACAATACCGTTGATTTTTCCGAGATTCTAACTAACTTTCCGAACCGAAACACGGAGCGAAAAGGAACACGTCCGAACCCGATGGCGGAAAAAAAACAATCTAAGATGGAGTCGACGCCCATGCGCAATGGAGCCGAAAGGGGAAGAGTCCCTCGATCTCGTGACTCGAAAAGACTTCTTCGAAGAAAAACAACTTTGTAACACTCCGAACCCAACACTAGATGGCGGGATGTGCAAAGCATGTGTATCTGCAGCTACACATGCCATTGAACATATATATATATATATATATATATTTGTAAAAAACACAATACACAATGTACAAATAGCTTTGTTTTTGGCATATACCGAAGGAAAGTAACTTGTTCCTCTGATCGATATATCTACCTTTTCAATAGATTCCCCAAGCAGTCCTGCACTCAGAGGTGGGTGCCTGTCTGCGTATAACAAAAACTCTTGAAAACAGAATGGGCACAGTAACAGTCACTCATCACTTTGGAGTCTAAGCAACAGTGTTTCGCATAAGTGTTGATGGAGGACTAAGTTGATGCTTTACAAACGTCAACTACAGGGACGACTCTAGCTAAAGCAGAAGTATAAGACCTAGTTCTAGTAGAATGAACCCTAATACCATTCTTTGTAGTCATGGCGTAGCAGATCTTTATGCACAGAAAGATCTATCTGGGCAATGTCCTCTTATGAACTGCTTTGCTTTTCATCTTGCCCACATAACCAACAAACAGCTGATCTTCCAGCCTGAAATCACCAGTTCTGTTTATATAGAAGGTAACAGCCCTTTTGGGGTCCATACAATGAAGACATTCCTCCTCTTTAGATGGATGTGCAGGAGGATAGGAAGTAGGGAGGGTGATAGAAGGGAATAACCAACTTTGGTACTAAAGCAGCCCTGGTTTTCAATAACTTACCTGCACAAAAAGTCATAAAGGGGGGCTTCACACTTAATCCCTGCAAATCACCAACACATCTCACCAAAGTTATGGCCTCCAGAAACATAATTTTTAAAGAAAGTCTCAAAGGACAACTATGTAAGGGTTCAAGCAGAATACCCATTTGATAAGTTGGTACTAAATTAAGATCCCACTGAGGCATAATAAACAGAGTCGCAAGGTATTTCTTACTAAGCCTCTTAATAAAACTTAACACTATAGGGCAGTGGTTCCCAACCTGTGGTCCAGGGATCCCTGGGGGGTTCGCAAAGCCTCCTCAGTGGGTCTGTAACTGCTTAGAAAATTAAATAATATTAACTTCTTAATACAGTGCATGTAAATAAAGTGGCAAAATTTACAATTGAAAATCTTAAAACGTACTGTAAATGTCAAGGGATTTGAAATTGGAGAATAAAAGTTAAATTGTATCCTCATATTGATTCACAGGAGCATCAAAAAGAATACAGTATGGATAATGTGTGGCTTCAATTGAATTTAGAAAAGCACCAACTTTCCTATTAAAGTTACCTTTTTTTATTTTTTATTTATATTTGTTTGCACATTGTAGGAATCTGGCCTGGAGTGTTGTGGGTACCAGTGGTACTTACACCTTACACCAGGTCCAGGTATCTTCTCTTAGTGAAGTGTAGGCAGTGTCTAGAAGCCAGGTGGATTCCTGAAGAAAGAAGACCTGTGAAGAACGGTGACCAAATCCAAGAGTCACAGTGGAGTCCAGGAGGAGTAGGAGCTACTACCCACCCAGCTGTGGATGCAGGAGTTGGTCGACGGCGATGAAGAACAGGTCAGCACTGCAGCCCTGGAGCCGGAGAAGAGTTGCTGATGGATGCAGATGATGTCCCGTGCTGGAAGGAAGATTTCAGACGGGTGTTGGTGCAGGAATTCCACCAACAAGCCTTGGCAAAGGCAAACTCATGGCTAGTGAAAAAAAAGGTGCTGCCAGGGACCAGCAAGGCCCGGAGTACTCAACCCAGGGGAGTCACAAGGGACCCTCAGCGTTGCAGAGAATCCACAGGAGCAGAGGCAGCACCCACAGGAGTCCCACAGGACGTGGACACAGGAGTCGCAGAAGAAGCCCACGCAGCACTAGAAAAGAGGATCCACGCCACAGGAGAACAACGCAGGACGCTGTGCTTTGCAGGACGGAGTGAGGGGGCTGGAGCTACACGTTGCCTGAAGATCCCTTGGAGGAGATGCAAACAAGCCTTGGTAGCTGAAAAACGTGGTGCATGGAGGTACTGTCCTGCGTGGGAAGGCAAAGGCTTACCTCCACCAAAGTGGGACAGCTGGCAGAGAGGACCAAGAGGACTACCCCGGACAACCACCTGTGATGCAGGATCCACACAGCTCAAGATGAGGAGATCCACGCAACCGGTCTTCGCTGCAGAAGGTGCCTGCAGATGCAGGGGATTGACTCCTTAAATTCAAGGGAGATTACTACTACTTCTTGTGCAGGCTGGAGAGTTGCAGTCTTTTGAGGATGCACAGCTGAGGAAATGTTGCAAAGCTGGCAGGAAATCCAGGTACAATTTTGAAGAAGAGTCTTCCACGTGGATCTGCAGCTTATAGTTTCCTGGAGGGTCCAGGCGCGGATCAGGTGGCCAGAAGTTGAAGCAGAGGAGTCCTGCTGAAATCTTGCAAGCCGAATCTGAGGACCCATCCCGGAGGAAGACCCTATATAGTCCAAAGAGGAGGCTTGGTCACCTAACCAGGTAACTACCTATCAGAGGGTGTCTCTGACATCACTTGCCTGGACAATCAGATGCTCCCAGAGTTCCCTGCCAACCTTGGAATCAAGATGGCAGCACCCAGGGACCCTCTAGAGGAGCTCTGGGCTCCACCCCTGGGGGTGGTGATAGACAAAGGAGTGGTCACTCACCTTTCCATTGTCCAGTTTCTTGCCAGGGAAGGGACTGGGGGACCCTGAATCGGTGTAGACTGGTTTATGCACGGAGGGCACCAAATGTGCCCTTCAAAGAAAGCCAGTGGCTTGGGGAGGCTACCCCCCTCCCAAGCCACACACACCTATTTCCTTTGTTCTGCCTTCCTGGGCTTGAGCAGATGAAGCAGCAGGAGGGCAGAAACCTGTATGAGGAGTGGCAGCAGCTGGGTTCCCCAGAAAACCCTGTAAGACTGGTGGTAGCAATGCTGAGGGTCCTCTAAGGAGCCCCCAGAGCACCTGGAATCATACTTCCAATACTTGCAACAGTATTGGGGTAGGATTCCAACATGTTTGATACCAAACATGCCCAGGTTCGGGGTTACCATTATGTAGCTGGACACAGGCAGAAAATAGGGTTAACCATGCCAAGAAGAGGGTACTTTCCTACACACATTAAATAAGGAAAATGTCACTTACCCAGTGTACATCTGTTCGTGGCATTAGTCGCTGCAGATTCACATGCTGTGCATAGTCCGCCGTCTGGTGTTGGGTCGGAGTGTTACAAGTTGTTTTTCTTCGAAGAAGTCTTTTCGAGTCACGAGACCGAGGGACTCCTCCTACTTTGGTTCCATTGCGCATGGGCGTCGACTCCATGTTAGATTGTTTTCCCCGCAGAGGGTGAGGTAGGAGTTGTGTATGTTAGTAATAGTGCCCATGCAATGGAATGAATAAGTATGTACAAAATGAAGGTTAAAATAATATATTTACAAATGTACAAATGTTGAAGATTACTTCCAAACGGCTACAGGCTCCCGGGGAGGCGGGTGGGCACATGTGAATCTGCAGCGTCTCATGCCACGAACAGATGTACACTGGGTAAGTGACATTTTCCGTTTGATGGCATGTGTAGCTGCAGATACACATGCTGTGCATAGACTAGTAAGCAGTTATATACCCAAAAGCGGTGGTTCAGCCTGTAGGAGTTGAAGTTGTTTGAAACAAAGTTCGTAGTACTGCTTGTCCTACTGTGGCTTGTTGTGCTGTTAACACATCCACGCAATAGTGCTTGGTAAAAGTATGAGGCGTAGACCATGTGGCTGCCTTACATATCTCAGTCATTGGAATGTTTCCTAGAAAGGCCATAGTAGCACCCTTCTTTCTAGTTGAGTGTGCCCTTGGTGTAATAGGCAGTTGTCTCTTTGCTTTGAGATAACAGGTTTGAATGCATTTAACTATCCATCTAGCAATGCCTTGTTTGGATATTGGATTTCCTGAATGAGGTTTTTGGAAAGCAACAAATAATTGTTTTGTTTTCCGAATTTGTTTGGTTCTGTTAATGTAGTACATTAACGCTGTTTTGATGTCTAATGTATGTAGTGCTCTTTCAGCTACAGAATCTGGTTGTGGGAAGAACACTGGTAGTTCTACTGTTTGATTCAAGTGGAACGGTGATATGACTTTTGGTAAAAAAATTGGATTTGTCCGTAGAACGACTTTATTGTTGTGTATTTGAATAAATGGTTCTTGTATGGTTAATGCGTGGATTTCACTTACTCTTCTTAGAGATGTGATAGCAATTAGAAATGCAACTTTCCATGTTAAATATTGCATTTCACATGAGTGCATGGGCTCAAAAGGTGGCCCCATGAGTTGTGTTAAAACAATGTTGAGGTTCCATGAAGAAACTCGTGGTGTTCTTGGTGGTATAATTCTTTTTAGGCCTTCCATAAAGGCTTTTATGACTGGTATCCTAAATAGTGAAGTTGAGTGGGTAATTTGCAGGTAAGCTGAAATTGCGTTAAGATGTATCTTAATGGATGAAAAAGCTAGTTTTGACTTTTGCAAATGTAGCAAGTAGCTTACGATGTCTTTAGCAGATGCGTGTATGGGTTGAATTTGATTATGATGGCAATAATAGACAAACCTTTTCCACTTATTTGCATAGCAATGTCTAGTGGTTGGTTTTCTAGCTTGTTTTATGACTTCCATACATTCTTGTGTAAGGTCTAAATGTCCGAACTCTAAGACTTCAGGAGCCAAATTGCTAGATTCAGCGATGCTGGATTGGGGTGTCTCATCTGTTGATTGTGTTGAGTTAACAGATCTGGTCTGTTTGGTAGTTTGATATGAGGCACTACTGAGAGGTCTAGTAGTGTTGTGTACCAAGGTTGTGTTGCCCAAGTTGGTGCTATGAGTATGAGTTTGAGTTTGTTTTGACTCATCTTGTTTACTAGATATGGAAGGAGTGGGAGAGGGGGAAAAGCGTATGCAAATATCCCTGACCAACTCATCCATAACGCATTGCCCAGAGACTGATCTTGTGGGTACCTCGATGCGAAGTCTCGGCATTTTGCGTTTTCTTTTGTTGCAAACAGGTCTATTTGTGGTGTTCCCCAATTTTGGAAGTAAGTGTGTAGTACTTGGGGGTGAATCTCCCATTCGTGGGTCTGTTGGTGATCCCGAGAGAGATTGTCTGCTAACTGATTCTGAATCCCTGGAATGAACTGTGCTATTAGGCGAATGTGGTTGTGTATCGCCCAATGCCATATTTTCTGTGTCAGGAGACACAACTGTGTTGAGTGCGTTCCTCCCTGTTTGTTGAGGTAATACATCGTTGTCATGTTGTCTGTTTTGACAAGAATGTGTTTGTGGCTTATTATTGGTTGAAATGCTTTTAACGCTAGAAATACTGCCAATAGTTCTAAGTGATTTATGTGAAACTGTTTTGCCGAGAGTCCCATTGTCCCTGAATGCTGTGTTGATTGAGGTGTGCTCCTCACCCTATCATGGAGGCATCTGTAGTTATTAAGTATTGAGGCACTGGGTCTTGACAAGGCCGCCCTTGGTTTACATTTATACTGTTCCACCATTGAAGCGAGGTGTATGTTTGGCGGTCTATCAACACTAGATCTAGAAGTTGACCCTGTGCCTGTGACCATTGTGATGCTAGGCACTGTTGTAAGGGCCGCATGTGCAATCTTGCGTTTGGGACAATGGCTATGCATGAGGACATCATGCCTAGGAGTTTCCTTACTATTTTGACTTATATTCTTTGGTTTGGATACATGACCTGTATTACATTGTGAAATGCTTGTACTCTTTGTGGACTTGGAGTGGCAATCGCTCTTGCTGTGTCGATTGTTGCCCCTAAGTATTGCTGTGTCTGACACGGCTGAAGGTGTGATTTTGTGTAGTTGATTGAGAAACCTAGTTTGTGTAGGGTTTCTATGACGTACTTTGTGTGTTGTGAACACCGTTCTAGTGTGTTGGCTTTGATTAACCAATCGTCTAGGTACGGGAACACATGTATTTGCTGCCTTCTGATATGCGCAGCTACTACTGCCAGGCATTTTGTAAAAACTCTTGGCGCAGTTGTTATTTCGAATGGCAACACCTTGAATTGGTAATGTAATCCTTGGAATACAAATCTTAGGTACTTTCTGTGTGAAGGATGTATTGGTATATGGAAATATGCATCCTTTAGGTCTAGTGTTGTCATGTGGTCTTGTTGTTTGAGCAGTGGGATTACGTCTTGTAATGTCACCATGTGAAAGTGGTCTGATTTGATGTAGGTATTTAATGTTCTGAGATCTAATATAGGTCTCAGTGTTTTGTCCTTTTTGGGTATGAGAAAGTACAGAGAGTAAATTCCTGTTCCTTTCTGTTGAATTGGTACTAATTCTATTGCTCCTTTTTGTAGCAATGCCTGGACCTCTAGTCCTAGAAGATCCATGTGTTGTTTTGACATATTGTGTGTTTTCGGTGGAACGTTTGGAGGAAATCTGAGAAATTCTATGCAATAACCATGCTGGATAATTGCCAGTACCCAAGTGGCTGTTGTTATCTCCTCCCAATGTTTGTAAAAATTGCTTAGCCTCCCTCCCACAGGTGTTATGTGTTAGGGATTTGTGACTTGGAAGTCACTGCTTGTTTTGAGGAGTTTTGGGGCTTTGGAACTTCCCTCTATTTTTTTGGAATTGTCCCCCTTTATATTGTCCCCGAAAACTTCCCCGCTGATATTGACTTTGATAAGTGGGCCTTGTTTGTGAGGTTGTGGGTTCTGTAGCTTGTCCTCGAAACCCCCCTCTAAACTGTGTTTTGCGAAATGTGCCTCTGCTCTTTGGGGAGTAGAGTGTGCCCATGGCTTTGGCCTTATCAGTGTCTTTTTTAAGTTTTTCGATAGCGGTGTCCACTTCCGGCCCAAACAACTGCTGTCCATTAAAAGGCATATTCAGCACGGCTTGTTGTATTTCCGGCTTGAATCCTGACGTACGCAACCATGCGTGTCTCCTTATTGTTACTGCAGTATTTACTGTCCTTGCAGCTGTATCTGCTGCATCCATTGCTGACCGTATCTGATTATTTGAGATACTTTGTCCTTCCTCCACCACTTGTTGTGCCCTTTTCTGGAACTCTTTGGGTAAGTGTTCTCTGAAATGTTGCATTTCGTCCCAATGAGCCCTATCATATCTTGCCAGAAGTGCTTGTGAATTGGCAATGCGCCATTGGTTTGCTGCTTGTGCTGCAACCCCTTTCCCCGCAGCGTCGAATTTGCGACACTCCTTGTCTGGAGGTGGTGCGTCTCCTGAGGTGTGAGAGTTTCCCCTCCTGCGAGCTGCCCCTATTACCACAGAGTCTGGTGTTAATTGCTGCGTGATATACACAGGGTCTGTAGGCGGTGGATTGTACTTTTTCTCCACCCTTGGAGTTATGGCCCTGCCCTTCACAGGTTCCTGAAACACTTGTTTGGAGTGTTTTAGCATTCCAGGTAGCATAGGTAAGCTCTGGTATTGGCTATGAGTGGAGGATAGTGTATTAAAAAAAAAGTCATCCTCAATCAGTTCTGAATGCAAGGTGACATTATGAAAAGCCGCTACTCTTGAGACCACTTGCGTGTAGGATGTACTGTCCTCAGGTGGCAACGGTCTCGCTGGGTAACAGTCCGGGCTGTTATCCGATACTGGCGCATCATAAAGGTCCCATGCGTCAGGATCATCCTGACTCATTGCAGTATGAGTTGGGGATTGCATCAGTGGTGGAGTGACTACCGGTGATGTGTGCATTGATGGTGGTGGAGATGGTGGCGGAGTTGTTTGTCTTGCCACCTTTGCCTGTGGCTGCTTGTCCTTTTCTTGAAAGGCAAGTCTTCTTTTCATTTTAATTGGGGGAAGAGTGCTTATCTTCCCTGTGTCCTTTTGAATGTGGAGCCTCCTTTGTGTGTAGTCTGGCTCCATTGATTCTAGTTCTTGTCCGAACTTATGTCCTTGCATTTGGGAGGACAATCCCTATTCCTCTGTGTAGGAACCTGATTTCGGTTCCGAGGCTGGATGTTTCGGAATGGAAACCTTTTCGGTAGCCTTTTTCGGCTCCGACGACACTTTCTTTATTTTCGGCGTCATGGTCTCTCGGTGCCGACCCATTTCGGTGCCGCTGTCTCGGTGCCGAACTTGCTCGGAGCCGCTGTCTCAGGCTCGAGATTGCTGTGTGCTGGTATCTCGACCGGAGTCGGATGACTTCGACACAAGCGTGCCCTTTTTCGGTGCCGATGATCGGTCACCTATTTTTCGGGTTAAGCCATGGCCTGTTGGAAGTGGCGTCCCCTGGGCTTTTGTGGTCTTCTCGTGAGTTTTATGTTTCGACGTCTTACTCACGGTTTTAGTTGTTCCTTCGGGATCGAGCTCGTCCGAGTCCGACTCCTGGATGGAGAAGGTTTCTTCTTCCTCCTCCAAATGCCTTTGTCCTGTCGGCGCCGACGCCATTTGCAGTCTTCTCGCTCTTCGGTCTCTTAATGTCTTCCTCGACCGAAACGTTCGACAGGCTTCACAAGTATCTTCTCTGTGTTCTGGAGACAAACACAGGTTACAGACCAGGTGCTGATCTGTATACGGATACTTGTTGTGACATTTTGGGCAGAAGCGGAATGGGGTCCGTTCCATCAGCCTTGAAGAGACACGTAGCCGGGCCGACCAGGCCCCGACGGGGGATCGAAAAACCCCAAAGGGCCATCGGAGCTCTTCAAAAGTCGGTGTCGATCTGTAGTAACTAACCCGATGCCGAACGCAAACAATACCGTTGATTTTTCCGAGATTCTAACTAACTTTCCGAACCGAAACACGGAGCGAAAAGGAACACGTCCGAACCCGATGGCGGAAAAAAAACAATCTAAGATGGAGTCGACGCCCATGCGCAATGGAGCCGAAAGGGGAAGAGTCCCTCGATCTCGTGACTCGAAAAGACTTCTTCGAAGAAAAACAACTTTGTAACACTCCGAACCCAACACTAGATGGCGGGATGTGCAAAGCATGTGTATCTGCAGCTACACATGCCATTGAACATATATATATATATATATATATATATATATTTGTAAAAAACACAATACACAATGTACAAATAGCTTTGTTTTTGGCATATACCGAAGGAAAGTAACTTGTTCCTCTGATCGATATATCTACCTTTTCAATAGATTCCCCAAGCAGTCCTGCACTCAGAGGTGGGTGCCTGTCTGCGTATAACAAAAACTCTTGAAAACAGAATGGGCACAGTAACAGTCACTCATCACTTTGGAGTCTAAGCAACAGTGTTTCGCATAAGTGTTGATGGAGGACTAAGTTGATGCTTTACAAACGTCAACTACAGGGACGACTCTAGCTAAAGCAGAAGTATAAGACCTAGTTCTAGTAGAATGAACCCTAATACCATTCTTTGTAGTCATGGCGTAGCAGATCTTTATGCACAGAAAGATCTATCTGGGCAATGTCCTCTTATGAACTGCTTTGCTTTTCATCTTGCCCACATAACCAACAAACAGCTGATCTTCCAGCCTGAAATCACCAGTTCTGTTTATATAGAAGGTAACAGCCCTTTTGGGGTCCATACAATGAAGACATTCCTCCTCTTTAGATGGATGTGCAGGAGGATAGGAAGTAGGGAGGGTGATAGAAGGGAATAACCAACTTTGGTACTAAAGCAGCCCTGGTTTTCAATAACTTACCTGCACAAAAAGTCATAAAGGGGGGCTTCACACTTAATCCCTGCAAATCACCAACACATCTCACCAAAGTTATGGCCTCCAGAAACATAATTTTTAAAGAAAGTCTCAAAGGACAACTATGTAAGGGTTCAAGCAGAATACCCATTTGATAAGTTGGTACTAAATTAAGATCCCACTGAGGCATAATAAACAGAGTCGCAAGGTATTTCTTACTAAGCCTCTTAATAAAACTTAACACTATAGGGCAGTGGTTCCCAACCTGTGGTCCAGGGATCCCTGGGGGGTTCGCAAAGCCTCCTCAGTGGGTCTGTAACTGCTTAGAAAATTAAATAATATTAACTTCTTAATACAGTGCATGTAAATAAAGTGGCAAAATTTACAATTGAAAATCTTAAAACGTACTGTAAATGTCAAGGGATTTGAAATTGGAGAATAAAAGTTAAATTGTATCCTCATATTGATTCACAGGAGCATCAAAAAGAATACAGTATGGATAATGTGTGGCTTCAATTGAATTTAGAAAAGCACCAACTTTCCTATTAAAGTTACCTTTTTTTATTTTTTATTTATATTTGTTTGCACATTGTAGGAATCTGGCCTGGAGTGTTGTGGGTACCAGTGGTACTTACACCTTACACCAGGTCCAGGTATCTTCTCTTAGTGAAGTGTAGGCAGTGTCTAGAAGCCAGGTGGATTCCTGAAGAAAGAAGACCTGTGAAGAACGGTGACCAAATCCAAGAGTCACAGTGGAGTCCAGGAGGAGTAGGAGCTACTACCCACCCAGCTGTGGATGCAGGAGTTGGTCGACGGCGATGAAGAACAGGTCAGCACTGCAGCCCTGGAGCCGGAGAAGAGTTGCTGATGGATGCAGATGATGTCCCGTGCTGGAAGGAAGATTTCAGACGGGTGTTGGTGCAGGAATTCCACCAACAAGCCTTGGCAAAGGCAAACTCATGGCTAGTGAAAAAAAAGGTGCTGCCAGGGACCAGCAAGGCCCGGAGTACTCAACCCAGGGGAGTCACAAGGGACCCTCAGCGTTGCAGAGAATCCACAGGAGCAGAGGCAGCACCCACAGGAGTCCCACAGGACGTGGACACAGGAGTCGCAGAAGAAGCCCACGCAGCACTAGAAAAGAGGATCCACGCCACAGGAGAACAACGCAGGACGCTGTGCTTTGCAGGACGGAGTGAGGGGGCTGGAGCTACACGTTGCCTGAAGATCCCTTGGAGGAGATGCAAACAAGCCTTGGTAGCTGAAAAACGTGGTGCATGGAGGTACTGTCCTGCGTGGGAAGGCAAAGGCTTACCTCCACCAAAGTGGGACAGCTGGCAGAGAGGACCAAGAGGACTACCCCGGACAACCACCTGTGATGCAGGATCCACACAGCTCAAGATGAGGAGATCCACGCAACCGGTCTTCGCTGCAGAAGGTGCCTGCAGATGCAGGGGATTGACTCCTTAAATTCAAGGGAGATTACTACTACTTCTTGTGCAGGCTGGAGAGTTGCAGTCTTTTGAGGATGCACAGCTGAGGAAATGTTGCAAAGCTGGCAGGAAATCCAGGTACAATTTTGAAGAAGAGTCTTCCACGTGGATCTGCAGCTTATAGTTTCCTGGAGGGTCCAGGCGCGGATCAGGTGGCCAGAAGTTGAAGCAGAGGAGTCCTGCTGAAATCTTGCAAGCCGAATCTGAGGACCCATCCCGGAGGAAGACCCTATATAGTCCAAAGAGGAGGCTTGGTCACCTAACCAGGTAACTACCTATCAGAGGGTGTCTCTGACATCACTTGCCTGGACAATCAGATGCTCCCAGAGTTCCCTGCCAACCTTGGAATCAAGATGGCAGCACCCAGGGACCCTCTAGAGGAGCTCTGGGCTCCACCCCTGGGGGTGGTGATAGACAAAGGAGTGGTCACTCACCTTTCCATTGTCCAGTTTCTTGCCAGGGAAGGGACTGGGGGACCCTGAATCGGTGTAGACTGGTTTATGCACGGAGGGCACCAAATGTGCCCTTCAAAGAAAGCCAGTGGCTTGGGGAGGCTACCCCCCTCCCAAGCCACACACACCTATTTCCTTTGTTCTGCCTTCCTGGGCTTGAGCAGATGAAGCAGCAGGAGGGCAGAAACCTGTATGAGGAGTGGCAGCAGCTGGGTTCCCCAGAAAACCCTGTAAGACTGGTGGTAGCAATGCTGAGGGTCCTCTAAGGAGCCCCCAGAGCACCTGGAATCATACTTCCAATACTTGCAACAGTATTGGGGTAGGATTCCAACATGTTTGATACCAAACATGCCCAGGTTCGGGGTTACCATTATGTAGCTGGACACAGGCAGAAAATAGGGTTAACCATGCCAAGAAGAGGGTACTTTCCTACACACATTAAATAAGGAAAATGTCACTTACCCAGTGTACATCTGTTCGTGGCATTAGTCGCTGCAGATTCACATGCTGTGCATAGTCCGCCGTCTGGTGTTGGGTCGGAGTGTTACAAGTTGTTTTTCTTCGAAGAAGTCTTTTCGAGTCACGAGACCGAGGGACTCCTCCTACTTTGGTTCCATTGCGCATGGGCGTCGACTCCATGTTAGATTGTTTTCCCCGCAGAGGGTGAGGTAGGAGTTGTGTATGTTAGTAATAGTGCCCATGCAATGGAATGAATAAGTATGTACAAAATGAAGGTTAAAATAATATATTTACAAATGTACAAATGTTGAAGATTACTTCCAAACGGCTACAGGCTCCCGGGGAGGCGGGTGGGCACATGTGAATCTGCAGCGTCTCATGCCACGAACAGATGTACACTGGGTAAGTGACATTTTCCGTTTGATGGCATGTGTAGCTGCAGATACACATGCTGTGCATAGACTAGTAAGCAGTTATATACCCAAAAGCGGTGGTTCAGCCTGTAGGAGTTGAAGTTGTTTGAAACAAAGTTCGTAGTACTGCTTGTCCTACTGTGGCTTGTTGTGCTGTTAACACATCCACGCAATAGTGCTTGGTAAAAGTATGAGGCGTAGACCATGTGGCTGCCTTACATATCTCAGTCATTGGAATGTTTCCTAGAAAGGCCATAGTAGCACCCTTCTTTCTAGTTGAGTGTGCCCTTGGTGTAATAGGCAGTTGTCTCTTTGCTTTGAGATAACAGGTTTGAATGCATTTAACTATCCATCTAGCAATGCCTTGTTTGGATATTGGATTTCCTGAATGAGGTTTTTGGAAAGCAACAAATAATTGTTTTGTTTTCCGAATTTGTTTGGTTCTGTTAATGTAGTACATTAACGCTGTTTTGATGTCTAATGTATGTAGTGCTCTTTCAGCTACAGAATCTGGTTGTGGGAAGAACACTGGTAGTTCTACTGTTTGATTCAAGTGGAACGGTGATATGACTTTTGGTAAAAAAATTGGATTTGTCCGTAGAACGACTTTATTGTTGTGTATTTGAATAAATGGTTCTTGTATGGTTAATGCGTGGATTTCACTTACTCTTCTTAGAGATGTGATAGCAATTAGAAATGCAACTTTCCATGTTAAATATTGCATTTCACATGAGTGCATGGGCTCAAAAGGTGGCCCCATGAGTTGTGTTAAAACAATGTTGAGGTTCCATGAAGAAACTCGTGGTGTTCTTGGTGGTATAATTCTTTTTAGGCCTTCCATAAAGGCTTTTATGACTGGTATCCTAAATAGTGAAGTTGAGTGGGTAATTTGCAGGTAAGCTGAAATTGCGGTAAGATGTATCTTAATGGATGAAAAAGCTAGTTTTGACTTTTGCAAATGTAGCAAGTAGCTTACGATGTCTTTAGCAGATGCGTGTATGGGTTGAATTTGATTATGATGGCAATAATAGACAAACCTTTTCCACTTATTTGCATAGCAATGTCTAGTGGTTGGTTTTCTAGCTTGTTTTATGACTTCCATACATTCTTGTGTAAGGTCTAAATGTCCGAACTCTAAGACTTCAGGAGCCAAATTGCTAGATTCAGCGATGCTGGATTGGGGTGTCTCATCTGTTGATTGTGTTGAGTTAACAGATCTGGTCTGTTTGGTAGTTTGATATGAGGCACTACTGAGAGGTCTAGTAGTGTTGTGTACCAAGGTTGTGTTGCCCAAGTTGGTGCTATGAGTATGAGTTTGAGTTTGTTTTGACTCATCTTGTTTACTAGATATGGAAGGAGTGGGAGAGGGGGAAAAGCGTATGCAAATATCCCTGACCAACTCATCCATAACGCATTGCCCAGAGACTGATCTTGTGGGTACCTCGATGCGAAGTCTCGGCATTTTGCGTTTTCTTTTGTTGCAAACAGGTCTATTTGTGGTGTTCCCCAATTTTGGAAGTAAGTGTGTAGTACTTGGGGGTGAATCTCCCATTCGTGGGTCTGTTGGTGATCCCGAGAGAGATTGTCTGCTAACTGATTCTGAATCCCTGGAATGAACTGTGCTATTAGGCGAATGTGGTTGTGTATCGCCCAATGCCATATTTTCTGTGTCAGGAGACACAACTGTGTTGAGTGCGTTCCTCCCTGTTTGTTGAGGTAATACATCGTTGTCATGTTGTCTGTTTTGACAAGAATGTGTTTGTGGCTTATTATTGGTTGAAATGCTTTTAACGCTAGAAATACTGCCAATAGTTCTAAGTGATTTATGTGAAACTGTTTTGCCGAGAGTCCCATTGTCCCTGAATGCTGTGTTGATTGAGGTGTGCTCCTCACCCTATCATGGAGGCATCTGTAGTTATTAAGTATTGAGGCACTGGGTCTTGACAAGGCCGCCCTTGGTTTACATTTATACTGTTCCACCATTGAAGCGAGGTGTATGTTTGGCGGTCTATCAACACTAGATCTAGAAGTTGACCCTGTGCCTGTGACCATTGTGATGCTAGGCACTGTTGTAAGGGCCGCATGTGCAATCTTGCGTTTGGGACAATGGCTATGCATGAGGACATCATGCCTAGGAGTTTCCTTACTATTTTGACTTATATTCTTTGGTTTGGATACATGACCTGTATTACATTGTGAAATGCTTGTACTCTTTGTGGACTTGGAGTGGCAATCGCTCTTGCTGTGTCGATTGTTGCCCCTAAGTATTGCTGTGTCTGACACGGCTGAAGGTGTGATTTTGTGTAGTTGATTGAGAAACCTAGTTTGTGTAGGGTTTCTATGACGTACTTTGTGTGTTGTGAACACCGTTCTAGTGTGTTGGCTTTGATTAACCAATCGTCTAGGTACGGGAACACATGTATTTGCTGCCTTCTGATATGCGCAGCTACTACTGCCAGGCATTTTGTAAAAACTCTTGGCGCAGTTGTTATTCCGAATGGCAACACCTTGAATTGGTAATGTAATCCTTGGAATACAAATCTTAGGTACTTTCTGTGTGAAGGATGTATTGGTATATGGAAATATGCATCCTTTAGGTCTAGTGTTGTCATGTGGTCTTGTTGTTTGAGCAGTGGGATTACGTCTTGTAATGTCACCATGTGAAAGTGGTCTGATTTGATGTAGGTATTTAATGTTCTGAGATCTAATATAGGTCTCAGTGTTTTGTCCTTTTTGGGTATGAGAAAGTACAGAGAGTAAATTCCTGTTCCTTTCTGTTGAATTGGTACTAATTCTATTGCTCCTTTTTGTAGCAATGCCTGGACCTCTAGTCCTAGAAGATCCATGTGTTGTTTTGACATATTGTGTGTTTTCGGTGGAACGTTTGGAGGAAATCTGAGAAATTCTATGCAATAACCATGCTGGATAATTGCCAGTACCCAAGTGGCTGTTGTTATCTCCTCCCAATGTTTGTAAAAATTGCTTAGCCTCCCTCCCACAGGTGTTATGTGTTAGGGATTTGTGACTTGGAAGTCACTGCTTGTTTTGAGGAGTTTTGGGGCTTTGGAACTTCCCTCTATTTTTTTGGAATTGTCCCCCTTTATATTGTCCCCGAAAACTTCCCCGCTGATATTGACTTTGATAAGTGGGCCTTGTTTGTGAGGTTGTGGGTTCTGTAGCTTGTCCTCGAAACCCCCCTCTAAACTGTGTTTTGCGAAATGTGCCTCTGCTCTTTGGGGAGTAGAGTGTGCCCATGGCTTTGGCCTTATCAGTGTCTTTTTTAAGTTTTTCGATAGCGGTGTCCACTTCCGGCCCAAACAACTGCTGTCCATTAAAAGGCATATTCAGCACGGCTTGTTGTATTTCCGGCTTGAATCCTGACGTACGCAACCATGCGTGTCTCCTTATTGTTACTGCAGTATTTACTGTCCTTGCAGCTGTATCTGCTGCATCCATTGCTGACCGTATCTGATTATTTGAGATACTTTGTCCTTCCTCCACCACTTGTTGTGCCCTTTTCTGGAACTCTTTGGGTAAGTGTTCTCTGAAATGTTGCATTTCGTCCCAATGAGCCCTATCATATCTTGCCAGAAGTGCTTGTGAATTGGCAATGCGCCATTGGTTTGCTGCTTGTGCTGCAACCCCTTTCCCCGCAGCGTCGAATTTGCGACACTCCTTGTCTGGAGGTGGTGCGTCTCCTGAGGTGTGAGAGTTTCCCCTCCTGCGAGCTGCCCCTATTACCACAGAGTCTGGTGTTAATTGCTGCGTGATATACACAGGGTCTGTAGGCGGTGGATTGTACTTTTTCTCCACCCTTGGAGTTATGGCCCTGCCCTTCACAGGTTCCTGAAACACTTGTTTGGAGTGTTTTAGCATTCCAGGTAGCATAGGTAAGCTCTGGTATTGGCTATGAGTGGAGGATAGTGTATTAAACAAAAAGTCATCCTCAATCAGTTCTGAATGCAAGGTGACATTATGAAAAGCCGCTACTCTTGAGACCACTTGCGTGTAGGATGTACTGTCCTCAGGTGGCAACGGTCTCGCTGGGTAACAGTCCGGGCTGTTATCCGATACTGGCGCATCATAAAGGTCCCATGCGTCAGGATCATCCTGACTCATTGCAGTATGAGTTGGGGATTGCATCAGTGGTGGAGTGACTACCGGTGATGTGTGCATTGATGGTGGTGGAGATGGTGGCGGAGTTGTTTGTCTTGCCACCTTTGCCTGTGGCTGCTTGTCCTTTTCTTGAAAGGCAAGTCTTCTTTTCATTTTAATTGGGGGAAGAGTGCTTATCTTCCCTGTGTCCTTTTGAATGTGGAGCCTCCTTTGTGTGTAGTCTGGCTCCATTGATTCTAGTTCTTGTCCGAACTTATGTCCTTGCATTTGGGAGGACAATCCCTATTCCTCTGTGTAGGAACCTGATTTCGGTTCCGAGGCTGGATGTTTCGGAATGGAAACCTTTTCGGTAGCCTTTTTCGGCTCCGACGACACTTTCTTTATTTTCGGCGTCATGGTCTCTCGGTGCCGACCCATTTCGGTGCCGCTGTCTCGGTGCCGAACTTGCTCGGAGCCGCTGTCTCAGGCTCGAGATTGCTGTGTGCTGGTATCTCGACCGGAGTCGGATGACTTCGACACAAGCGTGCCCTTTTTCGGTGCCGATGATCGGTCACCTATTTTTCGGGTTAAGCCATGGCCTGTTGGAAGTGGCGTCCCCTGGGCTTTTGTGGTCTTCTCGTGAGTTTTATGTTTCGACGTCTTACTCACGGTTTTAGTTGTTCCTTCGGGATCGAGCTCGTCCGAGTCCGAGTCCGACTCCTGGATGGAGAAGGTTTCTTCTTCCTCCTCCAAATGCCTTTGTCCTGTCGGCGCCGACGCCATTTGCAGTCTTCTCGCTCTTCGGTCTCTTAATGTCTTCCTCGACCGAAACGTTCGACAGGCTTCACAAGTATCTTCTCTGTGTTCTGGAGACAAACACAGGTTACAGACCAGGTGCTGATCTGTATACGGATACTTGTTGTGACATTTTGGGCAGAAGCGGAATGGGGTCCGTTCCATCAGCCTTGAAGAGACACGTAGCCGGGCCGACCAGGCCCCGACGGGGGATCGAAAAACCCCAAAGGGCCATCGGAGCTCTTCAAAAGTCGGTGTCGATCTGTAGTAACTAACCCGATGCCGAACGCAAACAATACCGTTGATTTTTCCGAGATTCTAACTAACTTTCCGAACCGAAACACGGAGCGAAAAGGAACACGTCCGAACCCGATGGCGGAAAAAAAACAATCTAAGATGGAGTCGACGCCCATGCGCAATGGAGCCGAAAGGGGAAGAGTCCCTCGATCTCGTGACTCGAAAAGACTTCTTCGAAGAAAAACAACTTTGTAACACTCCGAACCCAACACTAGATGGCGGGATGTGCAAAGCATGTGTATCTGCAGCTACACATGCCATTGAACATATATATATATATATATATATATTTGTAAAAAACACAATACACAATGTACAAATAGCTTTGTTTTTGGCATATACCGAAGGAAAGTAACTTGTTCCTCTGATCGATATATCTACCTTTTCAATAGATTCCCCAAGCAGTCCTGCACTCAGAGGTGGGTGCCTGTCTGCGTATAACAAAAACTCTTGAAAACAGAATGGGCACAGTAACAGTCACTCATCACTTTGGAGTCTAAGCAACAGTGTTTCGCATAAGTGTTGATGGAGGACTAAGTTGATGCTTTACAAACGTCAACTACAGGGACGACTCTAGCTAAAGCAGAAGTATAAGACCTAGTTCTAGTAGAATGAACCCTAATACCATTCTTTGTAGTCATGGCGTAGCAGATCTTTATGCACAGAAAGATCTATCTGGGCAATGTCCTCTTATGAACTGCTTTTCTTTTCATCTTGCCCACATAACCAACAAACAGCTGATCTTCCAGCCTGAAATCACCAGTTCTGTTTATATAGAAGGTAACAGCCCTTTTGGGGTCCATACAATGAAGACATTCCTCCTCTTTAGATGGATGTGCAGGAGGATAGGAAGTAGGGAGGGTGATAGAAGGGAATAACCAACTTTGGTACTAAAGCAGCCCTGGTTTTCAATAACTTACCTGCACAAAAAGTCATAAAGGGGGGCTTCACACTTAATCCCTGCAAATCACCAACACATCTCACCAATGTTATGGCCTCCAGAAACATAATTTTTAAAGAAAGTCTCAAAGGACAACTATGTAAGGGTTCAAGCAGAATACCCATTTGATAAGTTGGTACTAAATTAAGATCCCACTGAGGCATAATAAACAGAGTCGCAAGGTATTTCTTACTAAGCCTCTTAATAAAACTTAACACTATAGGGCAGTGGTTCCCAACCTGTGGTCCAGGGATCCCTGGGGGGTTCGCAAAGCCTCCTCAGTGGGTCTGTAACTGCTTAGAAAATTAAATAATATTAACTTCTTAATACAGTGCATGTAAATAAAGTGGCAAAATTTACAATTGAAAATCTTAAAACGTACTGTAAATGTCAAGGGATTTGAAATTGGAGAATAAAAATTAAATTGTATCCTCATATTGATTCACAGGAGCATCAAAAAGAATACAGTATGGATAATGTGTGGCTTCAATTGAATTTAGAAAAGCACCAACTTTCCTATTAAAGTTACATTTTTTTATTTTTTATTTATATTTGTTTGCACATTGTAGGAATCTGGCCTGGAGTGTTGTGGGTACCAGTGGTACTTACACCTTACACCAGGTCCAGGTATCTTCTCTTAGTGAAGTGTAGGCAGTGTCTAGAAGCCAGGTGGATTCCTGAAGAAAGAAGACCTGTGAAGAACGGTGACCAAATCCAAGAGTCACAGTGGAGTCCAGGAGGAGTAGGAGCTACTACCCACCCAGCTGTGGATG
Organism: Pleurodeles waltl; assembly: GCF_031143425.1. Lineage (NCBI taxonomy): Eukaryota > Metazoa > Chordata > Amphibia > Caudata > Salamandridae > Pleurodeles > Pleurodeles waltl. The sequence continues at coordinate 537,525,250 of NC_090450.1, forward strand.
CAGGAGTTGGTCGACGGCGATGAAGAACAGGTCAGCACTGCAGCCCTGGAGCCGGAGAAGAGTTGCTGATGGATGCAGATGATGTCCCGTGCTGGAAGGAAGATTTCAGACGGGTGTTGGTGCAGGAATTCCACCAACAAGCCTTGGCAAAGGCAAACTCATGGCTAGTGAAAAAAAAGGTGCTGCCAGGGACCAGCAAGGCCCGGAGTACTCAACCCAGGGGAGTCACAAGGGACCCTCAGCGTTGCAGAGAATCCACAGGAGCAGAGGCAGCACCCACAGGAGTCCCACAGGACGTGGACACAGGAGTCGCAGAAGAAGCCCACGCAGCACTAGAAAAGAGGATCCACGCCACAGGAGAACAACGCAGGACGCTGTGCTTTGCAGGACGGAGTGAGGGGGCTGGAGCTACACGTTGCCTGAAGATCCCTTGGAGGAGATGCAAACAAGCCTTGGTAGCTGAAAAACGTGGTGCATGGAGGTACTGTCCTGCGTGGGAAGGCAAAGGCTTACCTCCACCAAAGTGGGACAGCTGGCAGAGAGGACCAAGAGGACTACCCCGGACAACCACCTGTGATGCAGGATCCACACAGCTCAAGATGAGGAGATCCACGCAACCGGTCTTCGCTGCAGAAGGTGCCTGCAGATGCAGGGGATTGACTCCTTAAATTCAAGGGAGATTACTACTACTTCTTGTGCAGGCTGGAGAGTTGCAGTCTTTTGAGGATGCACAGCTGAGGAAATGTTGCAAAGCTGGCAGGAAATCCAGGTACAATTTTGAAGAAGAGTCTTCCACGTGGATCTGCAGCTTATAGTTTCCTGGAGGGTCCAGGCGCGGATCAGGTGGCCAGAAGTTGAAGCAGAGGAGTCCTGCTGAAATCTTGCAAGCCGAATCTGAGGACCCATCCCGGAGGAAGACCCTATATAGTCCAAAGAGGAGGCTTGGTCACCTAACCAGGTAACTACCTATCAGAGGGTGTCTCTGACATCACTTGCCTGGACAATCAGATGCTCCCAGAGTTCCCTGCCAACCTTGGAATCAAGATGGCAGCACCCAGGGACCCTCTAGAGGAGCTCTGGGCTCCACCCCTGGGGGTGGTGATAGACAAAGGAGTGGTCACTCACCTTTCCATTGTCCAGTTTCTTGCCAGGGAAGGGACTGGGGGACCCTGAATCGGTGTAGACTGGTTTATGCACGGAGGGCACCAAATGTGCCCTTCAAAGAAAGCCAGTGGCTTGGGGAGGCTACCCCCCTCCCAAGCCACACACACCTATTTCCTTTGTTCTGCCTTCCTGGGCTTGAGCAGATGAAGCAGCAGGAGGGCAGAAACCTGTATGAGGAGTGGCAGCAGCTGGGTTCCCCAGAAAACCCTGTAAGACTGGTGGTAGCAATGCTGAGGGTCCTCTAAGGAGCCCCCAGAGCACCTGGAATCATACTTCCAATACTTGCAACAGTATTGGGGTAGGATTCCAACATGTTTGATACCAAACATGCCCAGGTTCGGGGTTACCATTATGTAGCTGGACACAGGCAGAAAATAGGGTTAACCATGCCAAGAAGAGGGTACTTTCCTACACACATTAAATAAGGAAAATGTCACTTACCCAGTGTACATCTGTTCGTGGCATTAGTCGCTGCAGATTCACATGCTGTGCATAGTCCGCCGTCTGGTGTTGGGTCGGAGTGTTACAAGTTGTTTTTCTTCGAAGAAGTCTTTTCAAGTCACGCGACCGAGGGACTCCTCCTACTTTGGTTCCATTGCGCATGGGCGTCGACTCCATGTTAGACTGTTTTCCCCGCAGAGGGTGAGGTAGGAGTTGTGTATGTTAGTAATAGTGCCCATGCAATGGAATGAATAAGTATGTACAAAATGAAGGTTAAAATAATATATTTACAAATGTACAAATGTTGAAGATTACTTCCAAACGGCTACAGGCTCCCGGGGAGGCGGGTGGGCACATGTGAATCTGCAGCGACTAATGCCACGAACAGAGGTACACTGGGTAAGTGACATTTTCCGTTCGGTGGCATGTGTAGCTGCAGATACACATGCTGTGCATAGACTAGTAAGCAGTTATATCCCCAAAAGCGGTGGTTCAGCCTGTAGGAGTGGAAGTAGTTTGAAATAAAGTTCTTAGTACAGCTTGACCTACTGTGGCTTGTTGTGCAGATAACACGTCTACACAGTAGTGCTTAGTAAATGTGTGAGGCGTAGACCATGATGCTGCCTTACATATTTCGTTCATTGGAATATTTCATAGAAAGGCTATGGTAGCACCTTTCTTTCTGGTTGAGTGTGCCTTTGGTGTAATAGGCAGCTGTCTCTTTGCTTTAAGATAGCAGGTTTGGATGCACCTAACTATCCATCTATCTATACCTTGTTTTGATATTGGATTTCCTGTATGAGGTTTTTGAAATGCAATAAATAGTTGTTTTGTTTTCCTAATTAGTTTTGTTCTGTCAATGTAGTACATTAGTGCTCTTTTGATGTCTAATGTATGTAGTGCTCTTTCAGCTATTGAGTCTGGCTGTGGAAAGAACACTGGCAATTCTACTGTTTGATTTAAGTGGAACGGTGAGATGACCTTTGGTAAGAATTTTGGGTTGGTTCTTAGAACTACCTTATTTTTGTGTATTTGAATAAATGGTTCTTGTATAGTAAATGCCTGAATTTCACTTACTCTTCTTAGAGATGTAATGGCAATGAGAAATGCAACTTTCCACGTTAGATATTGCATTTCGCAAGAATGCATGGGTTCGAAAGGTGGACCCATGAGTCTTGTTAAGACAATACTGAGGTTCCATGAAGGAACAGGTGGTGTCCTTGGTGGTATAATTCTTTTTAGGCCTTCCATAAATGCTTTAAAGACAGGTATTCTAAATAGGGAAGTTGAATGAGTAATTTGCAGGTATGCAGATATTGCTGCGAGATGTATCTTTATGGAAGAGAAAGCTAGATTTGACTTTTGCAAATGTAGTAAATACCCTACAACATCTTTTGGAGATGCATGCAATGGTTGAACTTGATTATTATGGCAGTAGCAAACAAATCTTTTCCATTTACTTGCATAGCAGTGTCTAGTGGATGGCCTTCTAGCTTGTCTTATGACCTCCATACATTCCTGTGTGAGGTTTAAGTGTCCAAATTCTAGGATTTCAGGAGCCAAATTGCTAGATTCAGCGATACTGGGTTTGGATGCCTGATTTGTTGCTTGTGTTGTGTTAACAGATCTGGCCTGTTGGGTAGTTTGACATGAGGTACTACTGACAGGTCTAGTAGTGTTGTATACCAAGGTTGTCTTGCCCATGTTGGTGCTATTAGAATGAGTTTGAGTTTGTTTTGACTCAATCTGTTTAGTAGATATGGAAGGAGAGGGGGAAAAGCGTATGCAAATATCCCTGACCAATTCATCCATAGAGCATTGCCTTGAGATTGCCAGTGTGGGTACCTGGATGCGAAGTTTTGGCATTTTGCGTTTTCTTTTGTTGCAAACAGATCTATTTGAGGTGTTCCCCAAATTTGGAAGTAAGTGTTCAGGATTTGGGTGTGAATCTCCCATTCGTGGACCTGTTGGTGATCCCGAGAGAGACTGTCTGCTAGCTGGTTCTGGATCCCTGGAATAAACTGTGCTATTAGGCGAATGTGGTTGTGAATTGCCCAATGCCATATTTTTTGTGTTAGGAGACACAACTGTGTCGAGTGTGTGTCCCCCTGTTTGTTTAAATAATACATTGTTGTCATGTTGTCTGTTTTGACCAGAATGTATTTGTGGGTTATTATGGGTTGGAATGCTTTCAACGCTAGAAATACTGCTAACAATTCGAGGTGATTGATATGAAACTTTCTTTGATGTACGTCCCATTGTCCTTGTATGCTTCGTTGATTGAGGTGTGCCCCCCACCCTGTCATGGAAGCATCTGTTGTTATCACGTATTGTGGCACTGGGTCTTGGAAAGGCCGCCCTTTGTTTAAATTTGTACTGTTCCACCATAGAAGCGAGATATATGTTTGGCGGTCTATCAACACCAGATCTAGAAGTTGACCCTGTGCGTGTGACCATTGTGATGCTAGGCACTGTTGTAAAGGCCTCATGTGCAATCTTGCGTTTGGGACAATGGCTATGCATGAGGACATCATGCCTAGGAGTTTTAATACCATCTTTGCATGTACTTTTTGTGTTGGATACATAGCTTGTATCACCTAGTGAAAATTGTGAACCCTTTGTGGACTTGGAGTGGCTATCCCCTTTGTTGTGTTGATTGTCGCTCCTAAGTATTGCTGTGTTTGACACGGCAGAATGTGTGACTTTGCATAGTTGATGGAGAAACCCAGTTTGCAAAGGGTTTGTATAACATAATCTGTGTGGTGTGAACACTTTGTTAGCGAGTTGGTTTTTATTAACCAATCGTCTAGGTACGGGAACACGTGTATTTGCTGCCTTCTGATATGTGCAGCTACTACTGCTAGACATTTCGTAAAGACTCTTGGCGCGGTTGTTATTCCGAATGGCAACACTTTGAATTGGTAGTGTATTCCTTTGAATACGAACCGTAGGTATTTCCTGCGAGGGATGTATCGGTATATGGAAATACGCGTCTTTTAGACCTAAGGTTGTCATGTAGTCCTGCTGTTTCAGTAGTGGTATTACGTCTTGTAACGTGACCATGTGAAAGTGTTCTGATTTGATGAAGGTGTTTAATGTTCTGAGATCTAATATCGGTCTCAGAGTTTTGTCCTTTTTTGGTATTAGAAAGTACAGTGAGTAAACTCCTATGTTCTTTTGTGGACCTGGTACTAATTCTATTGCGTCTTTTTGCAGTAATGCTTGAACTTCTAGTTGTAGAAGGTCTAAATGCTGTTTTGACATATTTTGTGTTTTCGTTGGGACGTTTGGAGGGAGTTGGAGAAATTCTATGCAATAACCATGTTGGATAATTGCTAAGACCCAAGTGTCTGTTGTTATCTCCTCCCAAGATTTGTAGAACTGGCTTAGCCTTCCCCCCACTGGTGTTGTGTGAAGGGGTTGAGTGACTTGTGAGTCACTGCTTGTTTTGAGGGGTTTTGGGCCCTTGAAATTTTCCCCAGTTTCTTGGGAATTGGCCCCCTCTGTATTGGCCCCGAAAGCCTCCCCTTTGATACTGTCCCTGGTAGGTAGACGGTGTTGTTTGTGAGGTGCTGGCTTGTGTGGCTTGACCTCGAAACCCTCCTCTGAAAGTAGTTTTGCGAAATGTGCCAAATGTGCCTCTGCCCTGCGGGGAATAGAGTGGGCCCATGGCTTTAGCCGTGTCAGTGTCTTTCTTTAATTTTTCAATTGCAGTGTCCACTTCTGGTCCAAACAATTGTTGTTCATTGAACGGCATATTGAGCACTGCCTGTTGTATCTCAGGTTTGAAGCCGGATGTGCGCAGCCATGCGTGCCTCCTTATCGTTACAGCAGTAGTTATAGTTCTTGCAGCTGTATCTGCTGCATCCATAGAAGAACGGATTTGGTTGTTGGATATGTTTTGTCCCTCTTCAACCACTTGTTTTTGGAATTCTTTGGGGAGGTGCTCGATGAGATGCTGCATCTCGTCCCAATGGGCTCTGTCATATCGCGCTAGGAGTGCCTGCGAGTTGGCGATGCGCCACTGATTTGCAGCTTGTACTGCAACCCTTTTCCCGGCTGCATCAAACTTTCGGCTCTCCTTGTCTGGAGGTGGTGCGTCGCCTGATGTGTGCGAGTTGGCTCTTTTACGAGCTGCTCCTACGACAACTGAATCTGGTGTCAGTTGTGATGTAATAAAAGCAGGGTCTGTGGGTGGTGCCTTGTATTTCTTCTCCACCCTTGGGGTTATTGCTCTGCTTAAAGATTTGTTTAGCGTGCCTTAGCATTCCCGGGAGCATAGGAAGGCTTTGATAATTGCTATGGGTGGAGGACAGGGTGTTAAAAAGGAAGTCATCCTCCATAGGCTCTGAATGTAGCGATACGTTATGAAACTCTGCTGCCCTAGCTACCACCTGAGCATACGCTGTACTGTCCTCAGGTGGTGAGGGCTTAGTGGGGTACGACTCAGGGCTATTGTCCGATACTGGGGCGTCATAGAGATCCCATGCGTCCTGGTCATCTTGGCTCATGGTGGTATGAGCTGGTGATTGTGACGGAGTCTGTGCCGGTGATATATGAGTTGCCGGTGGTGGAGAGGGTGGTGGAGTTACCTTCTTTACCACTTTTGCTTGTGGTGTTTTTTCTTGTTGTTGGAAATCCAGTTTCCTTTTTCTTCTGATTGGGGGAAGGGTGCTGATCTTCCCTGTACCACTTTGTATAAAGATCCGCTTTTGCGTGTGATCTACAGCTGTTGTTTGTAATTCCTCCTCAAATCTGTGTTTTTGAAGTTGGGAGGACAGTGATTGTTCCTCTGAGTAGGAACTGGCTTTCGGTTCGGTTGCTGGGCGTTTTGGCACTGAAACCGTGTCTTTTGTTGTTTTCGGCTCCGAAGAGATTTTCCTCTTTTTCGGTGTCGTACCTTCTTGGCGTCGACCATCTTCGGTGCCGCTATCTCTGTGCCGAGCGGCTTCGGTGCCGCTGTCTCGGTGTTGACCCTTTTCTGCGGCACTTTCTCGGTCCCGAGATTGCTGCGTGCCTATTTCTCGACCTGAGTCGGACGATCTCTGCACCAGCTCGCCCTTTTTCGGTGCCGATGGACGGTCACCTACTTTATGGGTTGAGCCATGGCCTGTCGGCAGTGGCGTCCCCTGGGCTTTGTCTGTTTTTCTGTGTGATGCTTGTTTCGACGTCTTACTCACGGTTTCTTCGACGTCGAATTCTTCGGAATCCGATTTGTGGATGGAGAATGTTTCTTCTTCTCCCTCTTCCTCGAACCGTTGTTGTCCTGTCGGCGTGGACGCCATCTGCAACCTTCTGGCTCTTCGGTCTCGGAGCGTTTTTCTCGACCGAAAAGCTCGACAGGCCTCACACGTCTCTTCTTTGTGCTCGGGTGACAGGCACAAGTTACAGACCAAATGTTGGTCTGTATAGGGATATTTACTGTGGCATTTAGGACAGAATCGGAACGGGGTCCGTTCCATCAGTCTCGATGTTGCACGCGGTCGGGCCGACTAGGCCCCGACGGGGGATCGAAATTACCCCGAAGGGCTACCGGAGCTCTTCAAGATTCGGTGTCGATTCTAATCTAACCCGATACCGAACGAAACAATACCGACAAATTTTCCGTTGATTCTGACTAACTTTCCGACCCGAAACACGGAGCGAAAAGGAACACGTCCGAACCCAATGGCGGAAAAAAAACAATCTAACATGGAGTCGACGCCCATGCGCAATGGAACCAAAGTAGGAGGAGTCCCTCGGTCTCGTGACTCGAAAAGACTTCTTCGAAGAAAAACAACTTGTAACACTCCGACCCAACACCAGACGGCGGACTAGGCACAGCATGCGTATCTGCAGCTACACATGCCACCGAACAATATGTTATCATTTGAATACGTTTGATGAATACTTGTTTCTGTATTTTTTGTGCATGGTTTTGTGTTTCATCAACAATGTTTTGGCCGGGGCCTCCAGCTTTCAGTAATAACTCAGGAGAGGGGAGTCCCTGGATTCTAATAATGAAAGTGGGGGACCACAGAAGTCAAAATGTTGTGAACCACTGCTATAGGGGACTAAACAGAGAAGGCTGATCACGTAAACAAAGGAATGCCGAAAGGACAGCCAAATATCCCTTAACTGTTGTAACTGCACAACCTTGCTGCACCCAGGAAAGCGCAAACGTGAAATATCAGACAAATGGGCTTTTAAAGGATCAAGCGAATTTTCATTAACACACTTTTACAAACTTAGCCCCCTGCCAGCATAAACCGACTTGGTGGAGTGTCTTTTGGCCGATAAAATAACATCTACCACATCAGGTGGGAGAGAATGTTGCCCCTGCAACTGCGAGAGGAGGTCTTGCCTGTAAGGGAGACAGAGCGGAGGGCACAATGAGAGGAGAAAGAGGTCTATGTACCACACCCTTCTTGGCCAATCCGGGGCTATTAATATGACTTGGGCTGGGTCTTGGCAAATCTTCCTCAGAACTCAAGGAATCAAGGGTATGAGAGGAAACGTGTAAAACAGCTGGGAGCAAAAGTCCAATTGAAACGCGTCTCCCAAAGCTTATTACAGGAGATACTAGAGGCTGCAGAATGATGAGCAGTGTGTTCTCTCGAGTGGCAGAATGGTATATCAGAGGGATCCCTTATAACTGAAAAATGGGAAGAACTACTTCTGGATGGATACGACACTTGTGGCACACAAAGAAAATTGCTGACTGAGACTGTCTGCATGCATGTTCAGAACTCTGGCCAAGTGATTTGCCATAATGCAAGTCTGATAGTCCTGAGCCAAGGACCACATTCGTATAGCTTTTCTATAGAGAAGATATGACCTTACTCCCTCTTCTTGTTGATGTACCACATCACAGTAATATTGTCTGTCATTTCTTGTACTGACTGACAACAAAAAGGGAAAGGAGAAAGGCTTTGAGAGAGACATATTGCCTGCAATTCCAACAGACTGATATGAAACAACCATTCATCTGAAGACAAAAGTATTTTGATCTCCAGATATCCTGGATGATCTTCCCACCCAAGAGTAGAGGCATTCGTTATTACAGTGGCAACTGGTGGTAGCTTCCCTTGAGACTTATTGCCGGACACACCCCACCACTGAAGACCCACTGCAGTGTCTCTGGAGATTTTGATTGACTCTTTGAGATCCCAATTGTGTTGAAACCACTGCCTGCGAGGAGCCTCTGGAAGGAACTCATATGCCAGCGTTCATGGGTGACCAACAGAATACAGGAGGCTTTCAGACCAAGCAGGCACAAGACCTTCAGGACTGGATCCGTAGCTCTATTGCAAAACATCAGAATCATTGCATGAATGTCCAGAAACCTCTGAGGAGGAGGGTAGGCTCGATTCACCGTAGTGTCCAGTACTGCCCCTATGAACATATGCGCTGAGAGGACTCAAGGTGGGACTGGGTCGACCATCAACTGATTTGTCCACTGCAAGGATTGCAATACCAACTCCGGAGACTTGGCTTTGATCAACCAATCCTCCAGGTAAGGGAATACTGGTACTCCCCACCTTCTGAGATGGGCTGTGACCACTGCTATCACGTCCGTGAAGACTCGTGGTGCGGAAGTAAGACCAAACGGAAGGACCTCAAACTGGTAATGCTGAGATCCCACTATAAAGCAGAGATACTTCCTGTGCGACTGCAGTACAGGAATGTGAAAGTACGCATCCTGCAAATCAATCAAGACTATCAAGTCTTCCTTTTACAGCGCAATAAGCATCTGTGCTAGGGTCAGCATTTTGAACTTTTCCTGCTTGAGAAGCCAGTTCAAAATCCTGAAGTGTAGAATTGGACGTAAATGGCCATATTTTTTGGGAAGCAGGAAGTACTGGGAATAGCATCCCTGACTCTATTCCTGCTCTGGATCCAAATTTACTGAGCCCTTTTGAAGTGGGGATTGTACCTCCTGTTGAAGGAGTAAATAATGTTCTTTAGAACAAAAACCTTGTTGGGGAGGATGAGTGGGGAAATTCCTTGAAGGGTTGGGCATACCCATTTTCTACTATATTCAAAACCCACTGATCCGATGTTATGGGTCTCAACTGTGATAGAAAATGGGACATCCTTCCTCCCACTGGCAAAACATGCTCCAAGATGGTGAAACTAGGGCTGCTTAACTGTGACGTTGGCCTGGGAAGAAGAGGAGGAGGAGGAGGATGACTGATGGGCGGCTCTTCGTTGTCTACCTTTGCCCGCCCTCTATAACTTGTGTAGAGGAGATTGGACGGCTGCTGTTGCTGCTGTTTGTGGTATTGCTGCCTTCCACAAATGGAGAAGTTACGGTCAAACCCTGGGAACCTCTGAAACTGCTTGCAATCTCTGGGCCGAGATTGAAGACCCGAAGAGCTTGCTGTTGCCTTATTGTCATTGCATCTCTCCAAGGCAGAATCAGCTTTGGCACCAAACAGTCTTGATCCATCAAACAGCAGATCCACCAGGATAGCCTGCAAGTCCTGTGAGAAACCACACCCTCTCAGCCATGCATGCTTTTTGTAGTAATGAGGTCTCCATTGCTTTGCCACCAAATCAGCCGTATTCAGGCTCGATTTAATGACCTGTTGTGCAGTGGGATGACTGTCACTCAGCAGCTCTGTAAAGTGTCCCTGAACATCCTCAAGCAACTTCGGGACAACTGTTTTGGCTGTCAGACAATGAATGCATCGTCCCAACAAACAGGTTGTATTGGTTGCTTTTAAAGCCATACTATCAGAGGAAAACAGTTTATTTGCAGACTGTTCCATAATATTCGATTCTCTCTCCTCAGGATTTGTCAGAAAAGACCCAGGGCTTAATTCTGAAGAACAGGAAACCCATACCACCAAACTCTAGGTGAAGGACGAGTGGATAAAAACAGGCCCTTGCAATGGGCATAGATACTGCATGGGATGACACAGGCTTCTGCCATATCTCCAAAATAGGCTCAGTCAACGCCTCATTGAAAGGTAATAAAGACTCTGATGAAGAGACAGAAGAATGCAGCACTTCAGTTAGCCAATTTGATTTGAGTTCAGCTGAAGTAAGAGGCAATTCCAACATATCAGCCGCCTTCCTAATCACTGAATGGTACAAGGTTACCTCAGGAGGAGGAATGCCTTTTGGTGACAACAGTTAATACTCTGGGGAGGTATCTAATCCACTTGCTACCTCCAGTCCTTCAACATCTGGATCCAGCCTAATAATTTCTCCCTTTCCCAGATCAGGATCTCTTTCTCCAAAGAAATAGTGCTCCTCTTCAAGAAGCCTCTAGGCCGCCATTTGAGACCTATGTTTCAACTTCAACAACGCCTTCGGAGAAGCCAGTAGCAGAGTCAAAGACTTTGGCAGCTGTGTGGAAGGGGCCAACTGTACTGTACTAGAATCATGTATGCCAGTGCAGATCCAGCTGAGTTCAGAGTGGGCAAAACTGGTGCCTGCTGAACTTTGACTGGCACTTTCCTCTGCGCCAATGGAGGCCAGGATACTTAGGCTATCGACATTAACGGCGCCTGCTGGTATTGCACTAGAAAACTACACTAGGAATAGGAAAGTGACATGGGACCCGAAGACGCACCAGATGGAGCCATCATCCTGGAAAAAAATGCTGTCCATAGCATTTTAAAAATTTGGAGGGTCAGACGCTGGAGTTGGGAAAGCTGTATACTCCTACTCTAGTTGAGGGGATGGAGCAGGAGTAGGAAATGGAACTCCCTCCGGTTCGAGATCAGGACGTTCAGGCAAAGTCAGAAACTGCCTTTGACTCGACGGAAACTTCAGAAGGGCTACAGGAGACAGGGCCAGAGCCACCTCCCCTATCTTCAGATGATTATGTCCGCTGATACACAGACCTCGGAGAGTCCTCTCTTGAAGACCGGCACTGAGAACCATAATGCCACTTCTTTTTCTGCTTCCTCTTGGATGACTTCAAGGAATGGCGAGACGGCAACTCCAAACAAGGGCGTGACTTCAACTCTGAACAAGGACAAGACTTTCAATGCCATCTTTACTTGCCTTGGCCATTAAGAGCTTTGCCTTTCTTCTCTTCAAGGCCTTGGGGTTCATCCGCTGTCATGATGAACATGTATCGACATCGTGGTAGGAGCTCAGACACCAAATACATCTTTGTGAAGATCAGTGATGGACATCTGACCCTCACATCCTCACATCCCCTGCAGGGACTGAACCCGGACTTCTTTTGAGGTGACATCTTCTCTGAAACAAGGTTGCAATTTCCTTGAAAAAATGTTGCAAGAGTCCTGGCCTATGGATAGCCTAGAAAAAAACTGTTACGCGTTGAAGGTGCGTAAAAAAGTGAATTCACGTCAGCACACCAACGAGTGCTTCTTATGGCTCCTAGGTGTCACGAGTGGAGCCATGATATTATGAAGTCCTCATCATTGTGAAAAGGCTAGAAAGAAAAGTTTCAGTGGAATGCTGGTGCATTGGGATATTCAAAAGGTGAGGAAACCACAGGTAGATGTATCCATCAGAAATATCATTTCTAGTTGCATTCACTTCACTCAGACGTGTCAGTGAGTGTCAAGCATTAACATTAGAAGAACCCTTCTTCCAACTACTTAGAAAAAGGGTGGTACTACATACCAATCCTAAGGTTCTTCCATAAGTGGTGTTTCAATTTAAATCTTTATTCAATCTATCGATTTGCCAGTATTTTTCCCCAACCTGAATAAGTTGTGGAAAGGGCTCTACACACGCTAGATATAAAACGAGCCCTTATGTAGAATATTGATAGAACCAAGTCATTTAGAAAAACAAAACTCTTTGTTGCTTTTTCAAAACCACACAAAGAAAAGTTCATCTCTAAATCAGGCATTGCACGTTGGATTGTGAAATGCATTGAAACATACTATGTTAAAGACCTCACATTACTGTCTGGATGTGCTGGCCCACCAACAAGCCAATACTGGTCAAGGGGTTCAAAGTATACCATTTCAAACAATGGTAACTCCCACAGGTTAGCCACTGCTTAGTAAGGAGGGCTGTTTTTAAGTCTGTGCTAGGCATGGGTATCTACATCTACACATAACTCCAAAGGAAAACCTTACTTACCCAGTAAGCATCTGTTTGCGGCAATTAGTGCTGCAGATTCACATATGCCCAGCCTCTCGCCAGACACCTGTGTATGTTAGTTACTTTCATAAGTTATCACACATTCATTTAGCATGGATGTAGAAAAGTATCTCTTTTGATATGGAAATCCCCCTCCCCCATATTTTTTGCCTGATTCTGGTGCAATGTCAAATGTAAGTGCACCTCTTTCCCCCAAAACTGCACAGTCATTTTTCCCAATTTGCAAACCTTTAGCTACCACTGTAACTCCCTAGTTAATGGTACCCCTGGTACCTAGGGCATGGGGTGGTAAAGGAAGGCCCCTGAGGGCTGCAGTAGGAACTGTGCCACCCGCTGGGACCATCTCACTAAGTGAACATAGTGCTGCTTTTGCAGGCTGCGTGTCTTGGTACAGAACTAAAATGACAACACGACACAGCACACAACCTGTGTGCCCTGTCCCCTTTACACTGCATGCAACTTATGTAAGTGACACCTCTAGCAGGCCTTCCAAGGCATGGTGCATTATATTATATTTGAGGGCACACCTCATGAGCAGATATGCCCCTCAGATATAGTAAGTAAACAGGGAAATTTTTTAAGTACAGGTGCTGGACACTGGTCATTAAAAGTTCCCCAGCTACATGATGGCTTCACTGAAGATTGGGGTTGTTTCGTATCAAGCATCCCGTATTAATAAACCATCATTGAATCCACTGCTGAATTTATTAATACATGCACTCAGAGGGCACCTTAGACGTGCCCATAAAAACCTACCAACTCCTAGCGTGGACACTGACTGGTCAAAACCAGTGCAGCCACCTTAGAAAGAGTTCTGGCCCCCCGAAGTGAGAGCCAAAGCTCATGAGGGCACAGAACAAAGGCCTGCTCTGGGCGGAGGTGCTAACCCCTCGTCCAGGCAGAATGAAGCTCCCAGCCCTGGAATGTCCAAAGGCATTGTTGCCTTTGTAATGCGACCCAGGTATCTTAAAATGGTAGAGAAGGCTGACCCCCAGTTTCTGACCCCATTTTCGGCGGCAGGACTGGCTGGAAAATTGGATAAATTAGAAGGAGTGCCCACTTCATGCCAGTCCCACCCCTAAGTTGGACGAGCTGAAGTGGACACTACATTTTAAATTCCTCCATCTTGTGTGGAAGGAATTAGGCCACTAGGGTAAGGGTTATGCCCACTCCCAATGGAGGTGGTCATAAAAAGGGTGTAGTCACCCTTAAGGTGAGTAGCCCATTGGCTGCCACCTGGCACTCCCTGTAACACCCCTAAATTCAGTATTTAGATGGCACCTCTGAACCCTAGAAATCAGATTCCTGATGCTCTAAGAAGAGCCTGAAACTACAAAGTAGCACCAGCAGAGAAGACTGCAGACACCTACCGGCCTGTCTGCAGCCCTCGATGATCCTGCACTAGAAGACGACTTGTCCTTCAGCCCAGCAACCTCCAGAGATTTGGGAGGACTGCCTGTCTTCGACAAGGATCTTGGCTTGGATATCATTTGTGCAACAAAAAAAAAAAATGGTTAGGAATTTTACTGCATGAAGCATCTCAAACATTGGAAATAAAAAAGCTTGGGACCTAGAAAGCCTCGGGAGCTATGAACCAATGGGGCTAAGTGCTCATAAAAACTAATTTTACATGAATTTTAAAATGAGCAGAAGTACTGCTTATGCCTATTTAATAGAGAAGTTGCTATTTTGATTATAACAAGGGCTCCTATAATAAACTGCAAGCACAGCTTCATCAACACCGTTAGGGTTCACTAGATTTTCTGTTTCCTATTTTCTTTAATCTGTCTATCATCATGGTTTTAAGCCACTCATTGTAGTTTCCAATATAACTTATTGTACAGATGAAACAACTGTGTTACCTTGTAGACATCATCATCTAGACGAAGGCCCCATCGTGCCATTTCAATTTGTGTAGCTTCACAACTTTCAATCCTCTTCAAAAGCTGTCTCAAAGATATGTGATGCTGCTTTGGACTTAGGTTAATCTGCTGTGTCAGTTCCTTAAAAACAGATAATAGATCATACAATCAATAATGGTTCCTCAAAGAAAGATTCCAACATTGGTTTGTGACATATCTACGGATGACTTCAGACTGTGCATAAAGACTGCTCCACTAGTCATTCAAACACCACAAACAAGCTTATATAATATAATAATTGGGTCAATTTCAACAGTTGAAACAAATAAATACTTGCCACTGAAAAATGAAAAAGGATTGAAGATTGATCCATAAATATATCATTTAAGAATAGAACGTAACTTTAAAAACATATGATGTAGATGCACTTTATTGAGGGAAATATGAAATAAATAGATATTTTGAAAAAAACGTTACCTATATAGCTTTGAATTATCTTCAAGATCTGAAGAGTACATGAGAAAACAAAACTGTACATCTGGTAGATATACTATCTGTGTTTCGAGCACTTAGAAATACTTAGGCCCTCATTACAACCCTGGCGGTCAAAGACCGCCAGGGCTGTTTCGTCAGATGCACCGCCAACAGGCTGGCGGTGCAATCCATGGAATTACGATTTTTCCGCCGCGGTCACACCTCCGGGACCGGCGGTTTACCGGCATGTTGGTCCCGGCAGTTGTAATCCTCCAGGGCAGCACTGCTTGCAGCGCTGCCCAGGGGATAACGAGTCCCCCTCCCGCCAGCCTTTTCATAGCGGTAGGAACCGTCTTGAAAAGGCTGGCGGAAAGGGGAGTCGCGGGGCCCCCTGCCACAGCCCCATGGAGCTTTTCACTGTCTGCATAGTAGACAGTGAAAAGCGCGACGGGTGCAACTGCACCTGTTGTACAGCTGCAACACCGCCGGCTCCATTTGGAGCCGGCTCGCCCGAAGGCCCAGCGGGGATGTTGAAATGGCCACCGCGGATGTGCGGGCGCATTGGCGGCCGCGCATCGGTTACAACTTGGTGGGCGGCAGTTGCCGTCCGCCAAAGTTGTAATGAGGGCCTTAGACTCTTGATTAGGACTTTATGTCCATTGAATGTTTTATGGCTCCCAGGGATGTTTGTTAAACATCTTGGGGGTGGTGACATGCAAGTTGTAAAAAGACAAATTTGACAAACATTTGCTAATGATTTCTTTGGCTCATGACCTCCAAATCTAAAGACAACAATCTGTTCCCTAGAAAAAATAAAACATTGAACTTTGGTTAAAAATGAGGAAAACAGGAATATGTACTTTACAGAAATAAAAAATTTGTATTCAGCCTGTTTAACATGAGGTCGAAAAATAAGAAATTACTAGTAAACGTGTATAGTATGATAGGGTAGTTGAGGTATTAATAAATTGGAGATGGGGACAGGACAAGGATAATTAAGATTTATTATAAATTGTCATTATATTAAATAACTCCACCTTATTATAATAAAAGAAAGGCAAGAAATTACAAGAAATATTATGAATGAGAGATAATGATATAATGAAAGGATTAGAGATCAAAAGTAAAAAAACTGATGTAAGGAAATGCCTCCTTGGCGTGGTTACCCCCTACCTTTTTGCCTCTGCTGATGCTAAGTTATTATTTGAAAGTGTGCTGGGACCCTGCTAACCAGGCCCCAGCAACAGTGTTCTTTCCCTAAACCTTACCTTTGTCTCCACAATTGGCACAACCCTGGCACTCGGGTAGGTCCCTTGTAACTGGTACCCGTGGTACCAAAGGCCCTGATGCCAGGGAAGGTCTCTAAGGGCTGCAGCGTGTCTTATGCCACCCTAGGAATCCCTCACTCAGCACATGCACACTGCTTGACAGCTTGTGTGTGCTGGTGGGGAGAAAATGACTAAGTCGACATGGCACTCCCCTCAGAGTGCCATGCCAACCTCACACTGCCTGTGGCATAGGTAAGTTACCCCTCTAGCAGGCCTTACACCCCTAAGGTACGGTGCACTATACCACAGGTGAGGGCATATGTGCATGAGCACTATGCCCCTACAGTGTCTAAGCAAAACCTTAGACATTGTAAGTGCAGGGTAGCCATAAGAGTATATGGTCTTGGAGTTTGTCAAACAAACTCCACAGTTCCATAATGGCTACACTGAAAACTGGGAAGTTTGGTATCAAACTTCTCAGCACAATAAATGCACACTGATGCCAGTGTGCAATTTATTGTAAAATACACCCAGAGGACATCTTAGAGATGCCCCCTGAATACATACCCGACTTCTAGAGTAGGCTGACCAGACATGTTGCTGGCCACATGGGGAGAGTGCCTTTGTCACTCTGTGGCCAGGAACAAAGCCTGTATTGTGTGGAGAGCTTCTCACCTCCCCCTGCAGGAACTGTAACACCTGGCGGTGAGTCTCAAAGGCTCACCCCTTTTATTACAGCACCCCAGGGCATCCCAGCTAGTGGAGATGCCCGCCCCTCCGCCACTGCCCCCTCTTTTGGCGGCAAGGCTGGAGGAGATGAGAAAAAATGGAGGAGTCACCCACCAGTCAGGACAGCCACTAGGGTGTCCTGAGCTGAGGTGACCCCTGCCTTGAGAAATCCTCCATCTTGAGTTTTGAGGATTCCCCCAATAGGATTAGGGATGTGCCCCCCTCCCCACAGGGAGGAGGCACAAAGAGGGTGTAGTCACCCTCAAGGACAGTAGCCATTGGCACACTATTTCTTACTTTGAAATAGTATATACAGAGCCAACTTCCTACAACGGATTTTAATTGGTACATGGTGGGTGGTCATATGATTTAAATACACTCGTGCTGCATATGACTCTATGACCAGTTGAAGGCTCAGGCCGAAACGCACTGCCATTGTTTCTGGAATTAGCACTTAACTGGTTCTGTGCCGAGGACGTAGTGGTTACGTCCTTCGGCACAGTGCTGCTGTGCCGAGGACGTAACCACTACGTCCTCGGCACACAGCCCAGAGGGAGCGCTCTCGCTCCCTTGTATGCTTCCCCCGAACCCCAAAGGGAGGGATGGAAGGGGAAGCCCTTCCCCTTCGACCCCGACTCCTCCACCCCCCCCATAATGACGTCAGCGCGCGCTGACTTCATTATCGGGTGCCCGTCGCACAGGAAGCCATTTGCTTCCTGTGCGGCGAGAAAGGAAGAGGTGAGTTTCTCTTCCCGGTGGGTGGGGGGGTTTGCAGAAAGAGGCACTGGGGGAAAGGAAAGGGTTTTCCTTTCCCCGGTGTCTCTTTGAGCATTCCTGCTGCCCGATCGCAATGCCCACTAGACGCCAGGGATTTTTTATTTTTTTTGTTACAAATGGGATTTTACTGTCGGGGAGCGGCCCCTTGGGCAAGGGTCGCTCCCCTTTTGGGGGCAACTAATTATGGCCATTTCTGTCCCCCCTTGGGGGCAGATTGGCCTACTATTTTAGGCTGATCTGCCCCCAAGGGGGGCAGAAACCACTGGACTCCAGGGATGGGTTTTTTTTTGTGTATTTATGTGGGGGGGGGGTTCCCCCTTGGGCAAGGGGCGCCCCCCCCAAGGGGGCATAGAACTGTTGGCCTTTTCTGCCCCCCTTGGGGGCAGATCGGTCTATTTTGTTTTAGGTCCATCTGCCCCCAAGGGGGGCAGAAGCCACTTAGGCACCAGGGATTGTGTGTGTAGTGGATGGGAGGGTGGCCCCTTGGGCAAGGGTCGCTCCCCTTTGGGGGGCATGTCTTTTAGGGCCATTTCTGCCCCCCTTGGGGGCAGATCAGCCTATTATTTTAAGGCTGATCTGCCCCAAGGGGGGCAGAAACCACTAGAATGCCAGGGATTTATTTTTTATTTGTTTATTTTTGTGGGGGTGTGGCGTCCCCTTGGGCACGGGGCGCCCCCCCCCCAAGGGGGGCATTGACCTGTTGGCCATTTCTGCCCCCCTTGGGGGCAGATTGGCCTATTTTTTTAGGCCCATCTGCCCCACTTAAACACCAGGGATAGTGTGTGTGTGTGTGTGTGTGTGTGTGTGTTAGTGGATGGGGGGGGGCCCTTGGGCAAGGGTAGCCAAGGCCATTTCTGCACCCCTTAGAGACAGATCGGCCTATTATTTTTAGGCTGATCTGCCCCCAAGGGGGGCAGAAACCACTAGAACGCCAGGGATTTTTTTTTTATTTGTTTATTTTTATGGGAGGGCGTCCCCTTGGGCACGGGGTGGCAGAAGCCACTTAGGCACCAGGGATAGTGTTGAGTGTGTTTTTTTGTTGTTTGGGGGCTGTGCCCTTGGGCAAGGGCCGCTCCCCATGGGGACACACTACTATAGGTATTTTCTGCCCTCCTTGGGGCAGATAGGCCTATTTTTTTTAGTAGGCCCATCTGCCCCTATGGCAGAATCCACTTAGGCACCAATTTCTAAATGTTTGATGGTGGGGTGTTTGTCAACTGATGAAGTATTTACATTTGTGATAAAAAATGTTTTCCTCCTTTTTGTTCTAGTTCAAAGCTTTTGCTTTATTTGCCGTGGCTCCTTGCGGTTTTGGCGGTGGTTGACCTGCAGTTTGCACAGTTGCATGTTTTAGGTAAGTAAAAACAATTTACTCCAAAGGAGTATTGTTGCCATGCATGAATGACATGTTTGTAGGGGGTGTACTAAATGCAGGATTGTGTGTGAAATTGTCCTTATATTTGTGCACAATGATATTTGTTTTGTCTTATTTCTAATTTGCCTTTTTTTTTTTTGTGGGATATCATTGGTGATTGCTGTGTCTGTGCAGAGTAGTTGCTGGTGAATCAAGCTTTTTCAGGCAAGTGAGCGGTATCGTTTTTGAGTTTATAACTCTTACTAACAAAGCTACACTTTGTTACTTGTCTTACACAGTGCTGGTTGTTGGTGGTGAATTTGTCCAGTTAATTTTAGTAGGAAAGATCATGGCTAGCCGCAGGATGACCGCTCAGCAGGTGGTTGGTATGCTTTTTGAGTCATTGTCTGATCATGATTATGAGACGGACTCTGCATCTGAGGCAGAGGAGGAAGTGAGAGATTCTGGCAGTGATGTTTCTGTTGGAGGGGAATCATCTGATGATGAAGCCACACTCAGTGCAGATGAAGGGCCTGTTTTAGAGGAGGACACTGATGTGCCATTAGTGCAGCAACCTGGGGCTGAAAGGTTTCCCGTTATAAGACCTGATGTCTGGGTTGCCCCAAACATGGAGCAGCCAGAGTTGCCTGCCTTTACTGGTCTCCCGGGGTGTAGCGCCAATACAGAGAACTTTTTGCTTATTAATTTCTTTGAGTTATTCATGGATGATGTGTTTTTGGAAGAGATTGTTGAGCAGACTAATTTGTATGCGGAGCAGCATTTGAGGGACAACGCTGCTAGACTTAGGCAACACTCTAGAGCTGCCCAGTGGATTCCCACAAATTTGGAGGAGATAAAAAAGTTTTTGGGTTTGACTTTTTTGATGGGGTTGATAAGGAAGCCGTCACTGGCTTCTTATTAGTCTACTAGTCCCTTGATGGCAACAGCTATATTTCCTGCGACCATGAGTCGTATTCGGTATTTGCTTCTTCTTAGGATGCTGCATTTTGTTGACAATGCATTAGCCTTGCCACAAGATCACCCAGATTCTGACCGTCTTTTTAAGATTAGGCCTGTCCTTGATCATTTTGTAGATCGGTTTTCGGAGGCCTATGTTCCAGGCAAAGAGATAAGTGTGGACGAGTCTTTGGTCCTCTTCAAGGGTCATTTGGTTTTTAGGCAGTACATTCCTAGCAAAAGGGCACGATATGGAATTAAATTGTATATGCTGTCTGAAAGTAGTTCAGTATGTGTATAGTTTCCATGTCTACACTGGTAGGGATTCCAATATTGACCCCCCTGGTTGTCCTCCCACTTTTGGAGTTACTGAAAAAATTGTGTGGGACCTTGGTAGACGACTGTTCAACAAAGGTCACCATTTGTATGGTAGATAACTTCTACACTGGAGTGCAGTTGTTCAAGGAATTGTTTAAAGTGGACACTGTTGCTTGTGGCACAATTCGTTGTAACCGGAAAGGCTATCCAAGGGAGCTTGTTTGTAAAAAAAAACTTGAGAGGGGACAGTGCTGTGCCTTGTGGAATGATGAGCTGCTAGCTTTGAAATTTTCAGACAAGAGGGATGTCTACATGCTAAGTACCATCCATGATGAGAGTACTTCCCCCGTGACTGTTTGGGGCCAGGTTGCTGAAGTGCGCAAACCTGTGTGCATTTTAGATTATAATAAGCACATGGGAGGTGTAGATAGAGTTGATCAGAGGTTGGAACCTTATACTGCTATTCGTAAGTCTTACGTTTGGTATAAGAAGTTAGCAATTCACCTCTTCCACTTAGCAACCTTCAATGCTTTTATTGTGTTTAGGGATAGGTCTCCAGAGTCAAAGATGACATTTGTGAAATTTCAGGAGTCAGTGATAGGGAGCCTTATTGTGGCGGAACAGGCTAGAGTTCCTAGAGAAGCAGTGGTGGAGGATGTGGCTAGATTGAAAGATCGCCACTTTGCTGAGCACATTCCTCCCACACCCAAAAAAGACTTTCCAGCTAAGAAATGTAGAGTGTGTTTTCGAAGAGGTATCCGGAGGGAGACTCGAATGTACTGCCCAGATTGTCCTTCAAAGCCTGGGCTGTGTGTGGGTGGTTGTTTTAAGAATTACCACACCCAGAAGAATTTCTGGGATCAACCATGAGTGTAAACTCATGTCTGTTTTGTATTTTCATGTGTTCAGTTTCATCGTTAGCATTTCTGTCATGTACTTAGTTAGAGCTTTTGTGTTTGTAGTTTTGTAATTCTTTCTACTTAGTTAGGGGTTCCTCTGTTTAAAAAAAAAAAAAAAAATATGCCATTGTGTGTGGAGTGGGGCTTGGCTGAGAGTGTACATATTGACTTGCTGTTGGCTACTGCAACACACTGGCAGCCAAACACCAGTCCACACACTCCCATCAGCTGGTGTGATTGTTGTATCAGGCATGTGGGCGTATGTAAGTGATGGGCCCTTGAGTGGCGCTGTCTGTTGATTTGAGTGTTGTAATGTGCTGGGCCCATGGCTTGCGGTGTGAATGGTCTTGTGCGTGTCATGTATGAAAGGTGTGTGAATGGACTGTAAAGCGGTTGGTGCCTTGTTGCGGCTTTACAGCTCACGAACTGTGAGTCATTGGTTCCGTTTTTTGCCTTTCAGTTATTAACAGTGCATTTAATTTTTGTGAAATCTCTTGTTAATAAAATTTGATCCACTGAACCATCACTCACCCTTGTGCCAAATCCAACCAGTATGTGTGGTAAAAATGACAAAACCTGCTCCGCTGTAATCAGGCCTCGCAGCACACCTGTGACACGCTAGGTGCCTCGGGTGGGACCGCGATGATGAAGCATGCCACCAACTTGGTTGGTGGGTGAGAGGTCTTTTTCACATAACCTTAGTGCGTTTCTTTTCACAATTTTAGTGTTTGGCACATCACGGACGTATGTGGACACATCAAAATGTTATATTACAAAACTACCTGTGTTTGGGGGGTAAGGGGGCACCTATGTTTTTGGTCCTGGGTGCGGCCTTCATCTAGGGAAACCAACCAAGCCCAGACATTTTTTAAAACTAGACACCCCAAGGAGTCCAGGGAGGTGTGGCTTGCGTGGATCCCCCAACATTTTCTTACCCAGACTCCTCTGTAAACCTCAAAATTTGCTTAAAAAAGCATATTTTCCTGACTTTTCTTAGTACGATCACCGCTCCAGCACAAAATTCCTACTCCCCAGTGTTCCCCTCAGTCTCCCAAGTAAAATGACACCTCACTTATGTGGGTCCACAAAGAAGAGTCAGTCTAAAGATGTATAAAAGAATATGTCCTTATAAACTCGCTGTGCTATCCCCTCTATCTCTACAAGTTTTGGGCCTTATTCTGTTGCAGGCACCTGGCCCACCCACACAAGTGAGGTATCATTTTTACCGGGAGACTTGGGGGAACGCTGGGTGGAAGGATATTTGTGGCTCCTCTCAGATTCCAGAACTTTCTGTCACCGAAATGTGAGGAAAACGTGTTTCTTTAGCCACATTTTGAGGTTTGCAAAGGATTCTGGGTAACAGAACCTGGTCAGAGCCCCACAAGTCACCCCTTCTTGGATTCCCCTTGTTCTCTAGTTTTCAAAAATGCACAGGTTTGGTAGGTTTCCCTGGGTGCCGGCTGAGCTAGAGGCCAGAATCCAAAGGTAGGCACTGTTTTCTATGAAAAAATGTGATGTGTCCACGTTGTGTTTTGGGCCATTTCCTGTCACAGGCGCTAGGCCTACCCAAACAAGTGACGTATCATTTTTATCGGCAGACTTGGGGGAACGCTGGGTGGAAGGACATTTGTGGCTCCTCTCAGATTCCAGAACTTTCTGTCACCGAAATGTGAGGAAAATGTGTTTTCTTAGCCAAATTGTGAGGTTTGCAAAGGATTCTGGGTAACAGAACCTGGTCAGAGCCCCACAAGTCACCCCATCTTGGATTCCCCTAGGTCTCTAGTTTTAAAAAATGCACAGGTTTGGTAGGTTTCCCTAGGTGCCGGCTGAGCTAGAGGCCAAAATCTACAGGTAGGCACTTTGCAAATAACAGCTCTGTTTTCTGTCAAAAAATAGGATGTGTCGACGTTGTGTTTTGGGACATTTCCTGTCACGGGCGCTAGGCCTACCCACACAAGTGAGGTACCATTTTTATCGGGAGACTTGGGGGAACGCTGGGTGGAAGGAAATTTGTCCCTCCTCTTAGATTCCAAAACTTTCTGTCACCGAAATGTGAGGAAAATGTGTTTGTTTAGCCAAATTTTGAGGTTTGCAAAGGATTCTGGGTAACAGAACCTGGTCAGAGCCCCACAAGTCACCCCATCTTGGATTCCCCTAGGTCTCTAGTTTTAAAAAATGCACAGGTTTGGTAGGTTTTCCCAGGTGCCGGCTGAGCTCGAGGCCAAAATCTACAGGTAGGCACTTTGCAAAAAACACCTCTGTTTTCTTTAAAAAATGTGATGTGTCCACGTTGTGTTTTGGGGCGTATCCTGTCGCGGGCGCTAGGCCTACCCACACAAGTGAGGTATCATTTTTATCGGGAGACTTGGGGGAACATAGATTAGCAAAACAAGTGTTATTGCCCCTTGTCTTTCTCTACATTTTTTCCTTTCAAATATGAGAGAGTGTGTAAAATATACATCTATTTGAGAAATGCCCTGTAATTCACATGCTAGTATGGTCACCCCGAAATTCAGAGATGTCCAAATAACCACTGCTCCTCAACACCTTATCTTGTGCCCTTTTTGGAAATACAAAGGTTTTCTTGATAGCTATTTTTCACTCTTTATATTTCAGCAAATGAATTGCTGTATACCCGGTATAGAATGAAAACGCACTGCAGGGTGCAGCTCATTTATTGGCTCTGGGTACCTAGGGTTCTTGATGAACCTACAAGCCCTATATATCCCCGCAACCAGAGGAGTCCAGCAGACGTAACGGTATATTGCTTTAAAAAATCTGACATTGCAGGAAAAAGTTACAGAGTAAAACATAGAGAAAAATTTATGTTTTTTTCACCTCAATTTCAATATTTTTCTTTTTCAGTTGTTGTTTTCAGTAGGAAACCCTTGTAGGATCCACACAAATTACCCCTTGCTAAATTCAGAATTTTGTGTACTTTTCAGAAATGTTGCGGTTTCTGGGATACAGCGTTGGTTTCATGCACATTTCTGTCACTGACTGGAAGGAGGCTGAAAGCACAAAAAATCGTAAAAATGGGGTATGTCCCAGTAAAATGCCAAAATTGTGTTGAAAAATTGGGTTTTCTGATTCAAGTCTGCCTGTTCCTGAAAGCTGGGAAGCTGGTGATTTTAGCACCGCAAACCCTTTGTTGATGCCCTTTTCAGGGAAAAAAACACAAGCCTTCTTCTGCAGCCCCTTTTTCCCATTTTTTTTTTTTATTAAAACGAAATTTTCACTGTATTTTGGCTAATTTCTTAGCCTCCTTCTGGGGAACCCACAAAGTCTGGGTACCTCTAGAATCCCTAGGATGTTGGAAAAAAAAGGACGCAAATTTGGCGTGGGTAGCTTATGTGAACAAAACGTTATGAGGGCCTAAGCGCAAACTGCCCCAAATAGCCAAAAAAAGGCTCTGCACATGAGGGGGAAAAGGCCTGGCAGCGAAGGGGTTAACACTTTGTACTTTATATAATGAAATAAAGAGTATCTTTGGACTCGGATTAGTGGTGCCGGTGTCATTCACGCGACGAGAAGCCGAGGAAGCCTGGTTCCCGTTTGTTGTGGAGTGACTTAATGATGATATATATATATGTATGTATTCTCCTTTAATCTCAAACTTCAGAAACCAATTGCGGGTCCCTCTGCAAAATATCCAAACTTCAGACATCAACTAGTGATCCCTCCACTGACCATACAAATACAAGACAAACTAATAACCTTTGATTAAAAATCGAAAAAAACAGTGAATATTCCACTGAAGGGTCTATCCCTAAGCATAAAAGAATTTCCAGATTAGTCAGGAACCAGCGACACTTTCATCAAGAATCATAATAGAGATTTCACCACCTGTACTAAATGCTCAAATGAATGACAAACTCTATGAGAACTCACTATACATTCAAATAAAGAAGATAACACCAAATGGTGTTAGTGGGAAACTGGAACGTGTTGCAGTTGCCCCCCACTTTCTGCCTGACATTGATGCTAACTTGACTGAGAGTGTGCTGGTATCCTGCTAACCAGGCCCCAGAACCAGTGTTCTTTCACAAAAAATGTACCATTGTTTCCACAATTGGCACACCTCTGGCACACAGATAAGTCCTTTGTAAAAGGCACCAGTGGACCAAGGGCCCCGTGACCAGGGAAGATTCCCTAAGGGCTGCAGCATGTGTTGTGCCACCCTAAGAGACTCTCACCTAATACATGCACACTACCAGTGCAGATTGTGTGTGTTGGTGGGGAGAAAAAGGCAAAGTCGACATGGCATTCCCCTCATGGTGCCATGCCCTCTAAACACTTCCTGTGGGATAGTTAAGTCACCCCTCTAGCAGGCCTTACAGCCCTAAGGCAGGGTGCATTATTCCATAGGTGAGGGCATAGCTGCATGAGAAATATGCCCTACAGTGTCTAAGTCCATTCTCAGACATTGTAAGTACAGGGTGGTCATATAAAGTATATGGTCTGGGAGTTTGTCATTACGAACTCCACAGGACCATAATTGCTTAACTTAATACTGGGAAGTTTGGTATCAAACTTCTCAGCACTAAACCCACACTGATGCCAGTGTTGGATTTATTAAAAAATGCACACAAAGGGCATCTTTCAAATGTTCCCTGTATTTCACCCAATCCTCTAGTGTAGGACTGACTGGTCTATGCCAGCCTGCCACTAAGATGAGTTTCGGACCCCATGGGATGAGGACCTTTGTGCTCTCTGAGGCCAGAAATAAAGCCTGCTCTGGGTGGAGGTGCTTCACACCTCCCCCTGCAGGAACTATAACACCTGGCAGTGAGCCTCAAAGGCTCAGGCCTCGTGTTACAGAGCCCGAGGTCACTCCAGCTAGTGGAGATGCCCACCTCCTGGACATTCCCCCACTTTTGGCAGCCAGTTCGGTGGGAAAATCAAGAAAAACAAGGAGGAGTGACCACTTCAGCTGGGACCACCCTTAAGGTGTTCAGAGCTGAAGTGACCCCCTTCCTGCAGAATCCTCCATCTTGGTTTGGAGGACAGAAACCAATAGGGATATGAATGTGCCCCCCCTCCCCAAATGAAGTGGGCACCGGGAGGGTGTAGCCAGCCTCAGGGACAGTAGCCTCTATCTACTGCACTCTACTGCACTCCGAACCCTGTAATGCCCCTAAATCTTGTATTTAAGAGCTTCCCTGAACCCAGCTCGCCAGATTGCTGATGACCTCACAACAAGAAGTACTGCGTAGCTGAAACCCCAGCAGAGAAAGAAAGGAGACAACAACTGACTTGCCCCCAGCCCTACCGGCCTGCCTCCTGCTTTAAAGAACCTGCAGAAGAAAGGTGATGCGTCCTGCAGGTCCAGTGACCTCAAGAACTCCTGTAGACAGCGGTCCTGTCCAAAGAAGAAAAGAAGAAGAAACCTCTTTAAAAGGACTCCCACCTCACTCCAGAAGCGCAAGTCCTGACCACTCTGCACCCCACGCCCACGGCCCGTGTCTAGGTGGTCCACCCAGCCAGAGTGGGTCCCCAGGTGATTCTGAGCAAGTGCTGACCCTGGGTTGACCCCACCACCACTACATGACTGCAGAGAGAATACCGAGGGCCCCCAGACCGCGACATCCCTGGCGAAGATATCTGACGCCAAATTACCCGTTGCACCCACAGCCCCCAGGCCTTGGAGAAACCGACACCCAGTGCAGCAATGATCAACAGACGGCCCTGTTCCCTGTCCGACCAGTGGTGTGCCCAAGACACCCCCCTGGACCTTGCCTGCAGGCTGAGTGACCCCTGGGGTCCCCTCATAGACCAGCATTGGAAGCCCAGCATCCTGTTTGCACCCTGCACCCGGCTGGCCCTGTGCTGCTGAGGGTGTGTGGTTGGTGCCTACTTGTGGTCCCTTAAGTGCTCTTCTAATCCTCCTGGTCTGCCTTGGTACAGGTCCAAGTTCCTAAAGTCTTCTCTGCTGGTGCGGCTCTTCAGTCCTCCTTCTGTAAGGTCACCAGGCAACTAAAGAGCAAGGTTCAGGGGTGCCCCTAATTACTAGATTTAGGGGCGTTACAGAGGTCAGAGGGCTACTGACCCTGAGGGTGGCTACACCCTTCCTGTGCCCTCTCCCTTTGAGGTGGGAGCACATACCTGGGGAGGCTATCTCCTCCAAAACAAGATAGAGGATTCTGCCACGAGGGTATTTCACCTCAGCTCTGGGGACCCTAGGGGTGGTCCCAGCTAGGGTGGACACTCCTCCTGGTGTTTACTAACTTTCCACCTGCTGCCAAAAAGTGGGGCCTGGTCCGGGGAGCAGGCATCTCTACTGGCTGGAGTGCCCTGAGGCAACATAACAAAAGGCAGGAGCCTTTGAGGCTCACTACCAAGTGTTGCTGTTCCTGCAGGGGTGAGGTGTGAAGCACCTCCACTCAGTGCAGACTTTGTCCCTAACTCCTGAGAGCACAAAGGCTCTCACCCCATTGGGTAAGAAACTTGTTTGGTGGTGGCAGGCTGGCATAGACTGGTCAGCCACACACTAGAGAGTTGGATGAATTTCAAGGGGCATCTCTAAGATGCTCTCTGTGTGCATTTTACAATAGATCCAACACCGGCATCAGTGTGTGTTTACTGAGCTGAGAAGTTTGATACCTTCCCAGTGTTCAGTGAAGCCATCATGGAGCTTTATAGTTTGTAATGACAAACTCCCAGCCCGTGTACTCAATAATGCTAAACCGCACTTATAATGTCTAAGAATGGACTTAGACACAGTAGGGACATATTGCCGATACAGCTATGCCCTCACTTTTGGTGTAGTGCAGCCTGCCTTAGTGCTGTCTGGAGGGGTGTCTTACCTATGCTGCAGGCAGTGGTTTGTGGGCACAGCACCTATAGAGGGATGCCATGTTGACTATCTTTTTCTCCCCACCAACATACACAATCTGCAATGGTAGTGTGCATGTGTTTGGTGAGGGGTCCCTCAGAGGGGCACAATACATGCTACAGCCCTTAGGGACCCACTCTGGCCAAAGGGCCCTTGGTGACACTGGTACCTTTTACATGGGACTTAGCTGTGTGTCAGAGGTGTGCCAATTGTGGAAGCAATGGTACAGTTTAGGGAAAGAACACAGTTGATGGGGCCTGGTTAGCAGGATGCCAGCACACACACAATCAAGTTAGCTTCAGATATCAGGCACAGAGAGTGTGAAAGTGTGTGTGAGTGTGTGAGAGTGTGTGAGAGTGTGAGAGTGTGTGAGAGTGTGTGTGTGTGAGAGTGTGTGTGTGTGAGAGTGTGAGAGAGAGTGTGAGTGAGAGTGTGAGTGAGTGAGTGTGTGACTGAGTGTGTGAGTGTGTGAGTGTTGGGGGGGACCATCCCAAAAGGGGCACTTTCCTACAACTAGTTTTTTTTTCTCTCTGAAAACATGGGTGCCATCAAAGGGCATGTCCATAAGATTAGCTTGGACATAACCCTAAAAGCCAGATATCCTCAACCAGGTGTGGTACCTCAAGGCCACTTTCGAAGCAACAGCTCTGTCCAGTGAGTCGGTCATGTTCACTCCACAATATGCAGTGTTCACAGACCGCAATGCCAGGCTGGCAGAAGTAAACATCTTCCCAAGTCTGCCCAGTTTCATGGACTCTATATTCGGGAGTGAAAAAGGGAACGCGCCCTGGGAGGTGGAGGCTTCGATAACCAAGCACTCCTGGGACACAAAGTGCAGGGTGATGGTGGCAGTCAATTTGTCCTAATTACAGGAGCCCCTGTGCTGGGTTTGGACCAGGTGCTCGGGAGCACATCTGTAAGGGCTTCATTAAAGGGGAGAAGGGGTTCGGGGGATGAAGCCTCAAGCTAAAAAGCCTCTGCCAGGAGGTTAGTCCCAACTGCCACCAAAGGCAGCTCAAAGAACCTCGGCTGTTCTTCACACCACCACTGCATATTAAGCTCCTTCCTCTGCAGCCACAGTAGTGGGAAAGAGCATACCAGTATCTGGGGAGGTATCCAGTCCACTGGCTTCACCCAGGTCCGTACACCAATACATGGGCTCTTAAAGCTGGTATTCTAAAGGGTCCAGCAATCCCTTCCATTCCTCACCATAACGTAGCCCATAGGAATAAGGGCAGGATCCAACATAGGTGGAAAGGTCCCGGTCGTCACCGGAGTCAGCATCGTATGACATCCATCCAGCTCTGTGTCGGAGTTGGCAATGTCGATGGGGGCGGTTCCACCCATGGGCACGGGTACTGCCCAGAGCGTCAACATTGTGACTGGCGCTGGAGAAGATGGTACAACTGGCGCTGGTCCAGATCCAGGAATGGATCCATGGATGTCCCTCAGAGCTGAAGCCAAAGCTGCCGGCCCAGAACATGAAGGAGCCCCTTCTGACTCCACGGGG
Organism: Pleurodeles waltl; assembly: GCF_031143425.1. Lineage (NCBI taxonomy): Eukaryota > Metazoa > Chordata > Amphibia > Caudata > Salamandridae > Pleurodeles > Pleurodeles waltl. Next base: position 537,554,917 of record NC_090450.1, read on the forward strand.
CACAAAAGCACGGAGTCTGACTGCCCAAAAATGAGGCACATGGCCTCATAAGACTCCTAAGCTGGGCAGGGGTCGCTCCTGCTCCCGGAAACTCAGGGAGGCGCTAAGGCGGCTCAGACGCAGGCTCCATTGATGGAGGCCTAAATTGATAACTCTCCCACATCTCGTCGGGTGACAGACGAGATGAAGTTGAAAAATGTTTTGCTTTCTTTGACTTCTTCTTATGCCTCGACTTCTCTGATCATCCTGAGGACTTTAAGTGGGACCAAGAAGAAGGGGGGCTTCGCAACCGATCCCAAGACATTCCACTCCACTGAGACTGGGACTTAAGCAGAGCCACCATCAGCTTTAGGTACCTTCGGATTCATGGCCCGGCACTACGATCACGACTGGGTCGTGGTTGTGCTCCAGACAACAAAGGCACACGAGGTGCGGATCTGTCACGGACATCCCTGGTGGCAGGATTCTCATGGCTTGAACCCGGCCTTACGCAAAGACATCGATGCCCAGGAGTAGAAATACTCAAAAAAGCTTTGCCAAATTTGAAAAAATACTAGTTGAAAAGTGACAGAGGGGTAGCTCTTTCTTCAGATCAACGCTGGTTGGCGAGGAAAGAAAAGAAGTGACGCTGGTGTGCCGGGGTATCGACTATATAGGAACCAGGACTTCATATCCGACGCACAGCCGATCAACGCTGTAAGGAAATGCCTCCTTGGCATTGTTACCCCCTGACCTTTTGCCTTTGCTGATGCCAAGTTATGATTTGAAAGTGTGCTGAGGCCTGCTAATCAGGCCCCTGCACCAGTGTTCTTTCCCTAACCTGTACTTTTGTTTCCACAATTGGCACACCCTGGCATCCAGGTAAGTCCCTTGTAACTGGTACCCCCTGGTACCAAGGGCTCTGATGCCAGGGAAGGTCTCTAAGGGCTGCAGCATGTCTTATGCCACCCTGGGGACCCCTCACTCAGCACAGACACACTGCTTGCCAGCTTGTGTGTGCTAGAGGGGATAAAAAGACTAAGTCGACAAGGCACTCCCCTCAGGGTGCCATGCCAACCTCACACAGGGTGCACTATACAGGGAGTGCAGAATTATTAGGCAAATGAGTATTTTGACCACATCATCCTCTTTATGCATGTTGTCTTACTCCAAGCTGTATAGGCTCGAAAGCCTACTACCAATTAAGCATATTAGGTGATGTGCATCTCTGTAATGAGAAGGGGTGTGGTCTAATGACATCACCACCCTATATCAGGTGTGCATAATTATTAGGCAACTTCCTTTCCTTTGGCAAAATGGGTCAAAAGAAGGACTTGACAGGCTCAGAAAAGTAAAAAATAGTGAGATATCTTGCAGAGGGATGCAGCACTCTTAAAATTGCAAAGCTTCTGAAGCGTGATCATCGAACAATCAAGCGTTTCATTCAAAATAGTCAACAGGGTTGCAAGAAGCGTGTGGAAAAACCAAGGCGCAAAATAACTGCCCATGAACTGAGAAAAGTCAAGCGTGCAGCTGCCACGATGCCACTTGCCACCAGTTTGGCCATATTTCAGAGCTGCAACATCACTGGAGTGCCCAAAAGCACAAGGTGTGCAATACTCAGAGACATGGCCAAGGTAAGAAAGGCTGAAAGACGACCACCACTGAACAAGACACACAAGCTGAAACGTCAAGACTGGGCCAAGAAATATCTCAAGACTGATTTTCTAAGGTTTTATGGACTGATGAAATGAGAGTGAGTCTTGATGGGCCAGATGGATGGGCCCGTGGCTGGATTGGTAAAGGGCAGAGAGCTCCAGTCCGACTCAGACGCCAGCAAGGTGGAGGTGGAGTACTGGTTTGGGCTGGTATCATCAAAGATGAGCTTGTGGGGCCTTTTCGGGTTGAGGATGGAGTCAAGCTCAACTCCCAGTCCTACTGCCAGTTCCTGGTAGACACTTTCTTCAAGCAGTGGTACAGGAAGAAGTCTGCATCCTTCAAGAAAAACATGATTTTCATGCAGGACAATGCTCCATCACACGAGTCCAAGTACTCCACAGCGTGGCTGGCAAGAAAGGGTATAAAAGAAGGAAATCTAATGACATGGCCTCCTTGTTCACCTGATCTGAACCCCATTGAGAACCTGTGGTCCATCATCAAATGTGAGATTTACAAGGAGGGAAAACAGTACACCTCTCTGAACAGTGTCTGGGAGGCTGTGGTTGCTGCTGCACGCAATGTTGATGGTGAACAGATCAAAACACTGACAGAATCCATGGATGGCAGGCTTTTGAGTGTCCTTGCAAAGAAAGGTGGCTATATTGGTCACTGATTTGTTTTTGTTTTGTTTTTGAATGTCAGACATGTATATTTGTGAATGTTGAGATGTTATATTGGTTTCACTGGTAATAATAAATAATTGAAATGGGTATATATTTGTTTTTTGTTAAGTTGCCTAATAATTATGCACAGTAATAGTCACCTGCACACACAGATATCCCCCTAACATAGCTAAAACTAAAAACAAACTAAAAACTACTTCCAAAAATATTCAGCTTTGATATTAATGAGTTTTTTGGGTTCATTGAGAACATGGTTGTTGTTCAATAATAAAATTAATCCTCAAAAATACAACTTGCCTAATAATTCTGCACTCCCTGTACCATGGGTGAGGGCATAAGTGCATGAGCACTATGCCCCAACAGTGTCTAAGCAAAACCTTAGACATTGTAAGTGCAGGGTAGCCATTGGTCTGGGAGTCTGTCATGTACAAACTCCACAACACCATAATGGCTACACTGAAAACTGTGAAGTTTGGTATCAAACTTCTCAGCACAATAAATGCACACTGATGCCAGTGTTCATTTTATTTTAACATACACCCCAGAGGGCAACTTAGAGGTGCCCCCTGAAACCTTAACCGACTACCAGTGTGGGCTGACTAGTTTTAACAGCCTGCCACACACCAGACATGTTGCTGGCCACATGGGGAGAGTGACTTTGTCACTCTGTGGCTAGTAACAAAGCCTGTACTGGGTGGAGGTGCTTCTCACCTCCCCCTGCAGGAACTGTAACACCTGGCGGTGAGTCTCAAAGGCTCACCCCCTTTGTTACAGCACCCCAGGGCACTCCAGCTAGTGGAGTTGCCCGCCCCCTCCGGCCACGGGCCCACTTTTGGCGGCAAGGCCGGAGGAGATAATGAGAAAAACAAGGAGGAGTCACTGGCCAGTCAGGACAGCCCCTAAGGTGTCCTGAGCTGAGGTGACTCTGACTTTTAGAAATCCTCCATCTTGCAGATGGAGGATTCCCCCAATAGGGATAGGAATGTGCCCCCCTCCCATCAGGGAGGAGGCACAAAGAGGGTGTAGCCACCCTCAGGGCTAGTAGACATTGGCTACTAACCCCCCAGACCTAAGCACACCCCTAAATTGAGTATTTAGGGGCTCCCAGAACACAGCAAGATAGATTCCTGCAACCTAAGACGAAGAAGGACTGCTGAGCTGAAAAACCTGCAGAGAAGACGGAGACACCAACTGCTTTGGCCCCAGCTCTACCGGCCTGTCTCCCCACTCTTAAAAAGACACTTCTCCAGCGATGCGTTCCACAGGGTCCAGCGACCTTTGAAGCCTCAGAGGACTGCCCTGCATCTAGGAGGACCAAGAACTCCTGAGGACAGCGGCTCTGCTCCACAAAGACTGCAACTTTGCAACAAAGAAGCAACTTTGAAACAACACACGTTTCCCGCCGGAAGCGTGAGACTTTGCACTCTGCACCCGACGCCCCCAGTTCGACTTGTGGAGAACAAACACTACAGGGAGAACTCCCCGGCGACTGCAAGCCAGTGAGTAGCCAGAGTTGACCCCCCTGAGCCCCCACAGCGACGCCTGAAGAGGGAATCCAGAGGCTCCCCCTGACCGCGACTGCCTGCTTCAAAGACCCGACGCCTGGTGAGGACACTGCATCCGCAGCCCCCAGGACCTAAAGGATCCGACCTCCAGTGCAGGAGCGACCCCCAGGTGGCCCTCTCCCTTGCCCAGGTGGTGGCTACCCCGAGGAGCCCCCCCTTGCCTGCCTGCATCGCTGAAGAGACCCCTTGGTCTCTCATTGGATTACATTGCGAACCCGACGCCTGTTTGCACACTGCACCCGGCCGCGGAGGGTGTACTTTTTGTGCTGACTTGTGTCCCCCCCGGTGCCCTACAAAACCCCCCTGGTCTGCCCTCCGAAGACGCGAGTACTTATCTGCTGGCAGACTGGAACCAGGGCATCCCCTTCTCCATTGAAGCCTATGCGTTTTGGGCACCACCTTGACCTCTGCACCTGACCGGCCCTGAGCTGCTGGTGTGGTAACTTTGGGGGTTGCCCTGAACCACCAACGGTGGGCTACCTTGGAACCAACTTTGAACCCCGTAGGTGGTTTACTTACCTGCAAAACTAACAAACACTTACCTCCCCCAGGAACTGTTGAAAACTGCACTGTGTCTAGTTTTAAAATAGCTATATGCCATTTGTGTGAAAACTGTATATGCTATTTTGCTAATTCAAAGTTCCTAAAGTGCCTAAGTGAAGTACCTTTCATTTAAAGTATTGTTTGTGAATCTTGAACCTGTGGTTCTTAAAATAAACTAAGAAAATATATTTTTCTATATAAAAACCTATTGGCCTGGAATTGTCTTTGAGTGTGTGTTCCTCATTTATTGCCTGTGTGTGTACAACAGATGCTTAACACTACCCTCTGATAAGCCTACTGCTCTACCACACTACCACAAAATAGAGCATTAGAATGATCTCATTTTGCCACTATCTTACCTCTAAGGGGAACCCTTGGACTCCGTGCATGCTATTTCTTACTTTGAAATAGTACATACAGAGCCATTTGCTACAGACGCCACCTAACGGCACACAGTGGTACAGCTCGAGAAAAATCTCCAGATCCAGACTGACGCCTGGGGAAATTCTAACGAAGGAACCTGCAACTAGATGTCTATATCAGATTATTTGACATCTGACCATCATTTTTGCATTTGCCTCCTTAGCACAGCAGCTCCTGCCAACTGGTGAAACCCTGTGTTTGAAGCATCAATAATGAAAAAAAGAGGTCAGTTCCCCTTTCCTTAGAATTTGCTCTCGCCGTTTCTCTCTGGTCCTCAGGAATAAAGTCAAACAATGGAGTTAGGTCATGTCACATCTTATGATCATAAACTCCTATAATTTCCAGGTCATTGGATGTCCTTTCTGAGATTGCTGCCATCGAGGAAATTCTTTGACCCAGATTATCAATATGCTTGCTGTCCATTGTCACAGACTAGATGGACTTATTTGAGCCTTGGTTCGTCTCTGAGCCACTGATGGAATTACAATATCAGGTTTTTGATAAGACCAATGAGGGATGCTGGAGCTGAATCTGGAGCTTTATATTTCTTTTCCAGAGGAGGCATTACAACAGGAACTGTAGCATTTGTCTTCCTAAGCTTCAGATCTTCTGACAAAACAATCTAGAATAGGCATAGACTTTACATATTTTCTTGGTTGCTCTTTAAAATCATAAAGAAAACAAGGCTGATCCACAGAAGCCATTGGTAAATTAAATTTCTTGGTCACTCTATCAATGAGGAACTAAAACTTTGAGATGTCATCTGTAGCGCCTTGTGGAGCCAGACTATGAGTCCCGCCTGGAGCAATATAATCTTGCCGATCTTGATTGCTCACATCATCTAGTGGTATTTCTCCTTCCGAATCAGAATAAGGCGCGTTAGAATAAGCATCATCCATGTCTTCATCATGTTCTGACCCTCTTGGCGTTTGTGGAGTAGGAAGCGGTGATGGCTGTCTAGGTAGCAAAGATGGTAAATGAGCCGGCTGAGGCGGAAGAATGGGAGTAGCAGGTAACACCATGTTAGGAATGTTGTCTGGCTGTGGTAATAATTTAGTAAAAGTTGCAATCATTTGTTGCAAAGTAGATAAAAAGGCCAGCAGCACTTGACTACCTCTGATTTTCTACAATAAGAAGGTAGTTCCTGTCTGAAATCCATTTGAGCACTTCCAAACCTATATTCCTGTGATACACATACTCATTGTAGGGCTCCTCAGCATGCATTGTATCACCTTCGAAATCAGGTAACTATCTTACATCCCATTGAGCTGGGCTGTAGACTGTCAGAGAGGCACAATCACAAGCCTCTTTTTCAGATCTGATTGTACTGGGGGGAAATCCAGCACTGTCAAAAGTGAAAAAGCAGCTCCTCTTAGGTCTTTCATTGAGCACGAGGGTCCCAATGGGGATGCGTCAATAGTATGGTCACCAACATTGGCAGTATGGCCTCCATCGCTGATGGTATAGTCTTCGCTGCCGACAGCATGGTCTTTGACGACGGCATGGTCTTCGACGTCAAAGGCAGTTCGGTTATCGGTGACAGAATGGTTGTCATCGACGGTAAGGTCTTCAACGTCGGAGGTATCTTCATAGTCGACTGCACTGCTGTCGACAGTAGTGTCATCGCCAATAGCAGCATCAACACAGATGGTGTTATCTTCGTTGACAACGGAGTTAAAGTCGTTGAGGTGAATGGTTCCATTGGTGACATTTCTTCTTTGGCACATGTGAGTCTCTGTAGCGCTTAGACTCTGATTTATCAGCAGAGGAGGTGGATGCAAGCGTTGTAAAAAACAGATCAGGCTCAGGAAACCTTTAAAGTCCCATCTTTGGGAAGTGCTTGGAGGGGCACTTCTCACAAAATCTTCCCCGGAAGAGGGGGCGCCTCCTTTATAAGAAGGAATATTCTTTTTTCATGAGGAATAACGCCAACCTCCTTTCTCTATCCTTAAGAGTCTTAGTGGAGAAAGAGTTTTAAATCTTACATTCTGCGGACTTGTGTCTCGGATAACGTCAGTAAATACAATGGGAATGTAGGTCATCAGTGTAGGCCTTCTTGCTGCCATAAAACAAACATTTTAATAATAGATCTCTTCTCCTTGGCTCAGAAATTGTAACAATCGTCCCTAAAAACTCACAATACAGTAATTGAAGACGGGGCTGGTTCAGATCCAGGGCAAACCAAAATAGATACCATTTAAGGGCTACTAAAAAGGTTACAGCAGAGCTCTAACAGCAGCCTTCCTCACATTTGAAATGCGGTAGAAATCTGAAGATATGGTGGCCTCTTTATTTTTAGAGACAAACTTTATTGCATTTTGTAAAGCAGTATACAGTAGTAGCAGTCGATTTAGATTGCAGAGTCTAACTTAAGATACAAAGCATGTAATGAAAGTTTACTTTTTAGGTGCAGAAAAGCTAGTAAAATGACAGGAATTAGAATGCACATCTTTTGTCAAAGTATTGTCATTAAACAATAGAATCAACTTTAATCTTATACAAACTGGCTTCCTCAACCCACCCCCAAACTTAACATTGTCACTATCGCTGTCAGGACTGTCACGTAGCTGGTAGTTGTGTTAGGCACTCATGTAAGGTGCACCTGATAAAGCTGTGGATGTAATCAAGTGCATCTTCCATCCCTATGTGTGTAATGGGTCCTCACATAGGCATGTCAGGGAGAGGGGATGTCTGATCAAGGCATAGAATACCATGCGTTACTCCATATTGCCCGTGTCCATGATGACGCTTTTTGGATCTGCATCAGTGTCGAGAGGCTAGGGCTTTAAAGGACTTCAATAGGGCATCCCATTCCTAACACAATAGGATTTTCCACAATCCCCAGTATTCTTCCTGGTGTAAACCACCACTCTCCGCCAACCACCGTTTCTCCACTTCTTCCTGCCATGACAAAATCGTTGGCGCAGTCTGGCATTTCCAGCATCTGGTTATGAGACGTTTCACTAGTGTCAGTGTAAAATCACATACCACTGGTTACTGTTTACTGATTTCTGTCCAGTAGGGGGTCAGCACAGTGCATTCCCATAACATATGCAGTAATTTGGCATCAAGCGTGTGGCAGTGGGGACATGTCAATGGCACAGTGTGAAACATATTATGTATCCTGTTTGGGGTGAGATAGGAGCGGTGTAATATGGAAAATAGTAAAATATAAAGCAAGAATTTTCAGAAATCCTCGACTGGTATTATACCAGAAAGTCCTGATATTTGTCCTGGAAGGTCCTGGCGATATCATCTTCCCATTTAGCCCTCAGTAGGCCAGGGAAGTAAAAAAATGTGCACAGAGTCTTCTGTATAGCCACTGGACTAAGTGTTGTCCCTGCCCCATGGTGTGTAGTGCTTGCAACACTTCATAAGTGGAGGGTTCAGTGCCATCAGTCAATCAATCAATCAATCGCATTTATAAAGCGCGCTACTCACCCATAAAGGGTCTCAAGGCGCTGGAGGGGGGGGGGGGGGGGGGGGTCAGTGCTCGAAGAGCCAGGTCTTGAGCTGCCTTCTGAAGGAGAGGTGGTCAGGTATGGCGCAAAGGTGGCTGGGCAGAGTTTTCCAGGTTTTCGCTGCTAGGAAAGAGAAGGATCTTCCTCCGGCGGTGGCTTTGCGGATGCGGGGTACGGCTGCCAGGGCCTGTCCGGTCGAGCGTAGAGTGCGCAGAGGGGTGTAGAAGGAGACGCGGTTGTTGATGATTTTGGGTCCGAGGTCGTGGAGGGCTTTGTGTGCGTGGGTGAGGAGTCGGAAGGTGATCCTCTTGTTGACTGGGAGCCAATGAAGTCTCTTCAGGTGTCCGGACATGTGGTGGTGGCGGGGTATGTCCAGGATAAGTCGTGCGGCAGCGTTCTGGATCCGTTGTAGTTTCCTCTGCAGCTTGGTGGTGATGCCGGCGTATAGGGTGTTCCCGTATTCCAGGCGGCTGGTGACAAGGGCGTGGGTGACGGTCTTCCTGGTGTCGGTGGGGATCCAGCGGAAGATCTTGCGGAGCATGCGGGGGGTGTTGAAGCATGCCGAGGTCACCGAGTTGACCTGTCTGGTCATGGAGAGGGATGAGTCCAGGATGAAGCCGAGGTTGCGTGCGTGGTCGGTGGGTTGGGGAGTGCTGCCTAGGGCGGGGGGCCACCAGGAGTCGTCCCATGCGGCGGGAGTAGGGCCGAGGATGAGGACCTCCGTCTTATCTGTGTTCAGTTTCAGCCGGCTGTCTGTCATCCAGTTCGCTACTTTCTTCATTCCTTCGTGTAGTCTGGTCCTAGCTGAGGTGGGGTTGTTTGTGAGGGATAAGATGAGCTGGGTGTCGTCGGCGTAGGATATGAGGTCGAGTCCGTGTTTGCGTGCGATGTTTGCCAGGGGGGTCATGTAGACGTTGAAGAGAGTGGGGCTGAGGGAGGATCCTTGGGGTACGCCGCAGATGATCTCCGTGGCTGTGGATCTGAAGGGGGGCAGGCGGACTCTCTGAGTCCTTCCGGAGAGGAAGGAGACAATCCATTCCAGGGCCTTGCCTCTGATGCCGGCGTTGCTGAGGCGGTGTATCAGGGTGCGGTGGCAGACCGTGTCGAAGGCTGCAGAGAGGTCCAGGAGTATGAGGGCCACGGTTTCTCCCTTGTCGGTCAGGGCTCGGATGTCGTCCGTGGCTGCGATGAGGGCGGTTTCGGTGCTGTGGTTGGCCCTGAAACCGAACTGTGTGGGGTCGAGGGAGTCGTTGGTTTCCAGGGCGGTGGTGAGTTGAGCGTTGACGATTTTCTCAATCACTTTGGCGGGGAATGGTAGGAGAGAGATGGGCCAGAAGTTTTTGAGTTCGGTGGGGTCTGCTGTAGGTTTCTTTAGGAGGGCGTTGAGCTCTGCGTGTTTCCAGCTCTCCGGGAAGGTGGCGGCGGTGAGGGAGGCGTTGATGACATCTCGGAGGTGCGGTGCGATGATGTTGTCGGCCTTGTTGTAGATGTGGTGCGAGCAGGGGTCTGATGGGGATCCGGAGTGGATCGAGTTCATGACGCGGGTGGTCTCCTTGGTGGTGGTAGGGCTCCAGGTGAGGATGGTGGTGATGTCGGTGGCGGGTTCCGGGTGGGGGTTTGCGTTGGCGGTCGGGAAGCTGTTGTATATGTCGATGATCTTGTGGTGGAAGAAGGTTGCGAGGGAGTCGCAGAGGTCCTGTGAGGGGGGAATGGGGTTGTTTTCTGCGTCCGGGTTGGAGAGCTCTTTGACGATGCCAAATAGTTCCTTGCTGTTGTGGGCGTTGTTGTCAAGTCTGTTCCGGTAGGCTGTTTTTCGTGCGGCGCGGAGGTGTTGGTGGTGTTGGCGGGTGGCGTCCTTGAGAGCTGACATGTTCTCTTCGGTCTGGTTGAGGCGCCACGCCTTCTCGCGGGTGCGGCATTCTTTCTTGGAGTTCTTGAGGTCGGGGGTGAACCAGGAGTTTTTCTTGTGGTTGTTGGTGTTAGCTTGAGTCTTCAGGGGGGCCAGGAGGTTGGCGCAGTCGGAGATCCATCTTGTGAGGTTGTTGGCAGCTTTGTTTGGGTCGGTGGTGCTGGTGGGTTGGTTCTGGGAGAGGGTTGATGCGAGCTGTTCAGTGGTAATACGATTCCAGTGTCTTCTTGGTGGTTGCTGGGTGTGGTGAAGCACGGTGGTCTTCTTGAAGCTGAAGTGGACACAGCTGTGGTCCGACCAGATGAGTTCGGTGGCGTGGCTGACGGTGATGTGTTTGCTGGAGGAGAAGATGGGGTCGAGCCTGTGTCCGGCGTGGTGGGTGGGTGTGTTGACTAGCTGTTTCAGTCCCAGGTTGGCGAGGTTGTCCAGTAGGGCGGTGGTGTTTTTGTCGGTGAGGTTCTCCAGGTGAAAGTTGAGGTCTCCTAGGAGGATGTAGTCGGTGGACGAGAGTGCGTGAGGGTTGACAAAGTCTGCGATGTCTTCGCTGAACTTGGCGCGGGGTCCTGGTGGTCTGTACATGAGGGTGCCTCTGAGGGTGGTCTTGGGGTCGCTGTGGATCGTGAAGTGGAGATGTTCGGCGTCGGGGAGTGAGTCGTCGGTGTGGGTCGAGATGCGGATGGAGTTTTTGTGTGCGATGGCGATGCCTCCTCCGATGCGGTTGGTGTGGTCTTTCCGGATGATTTTGAAGCCGTCGGGGATGGCTATGGCGATGTCAGGTGCCGAGGAGGGGTTCATCCAGGTCTCGGTGAGGAAGGCGATGTCCGGGTTTGTTGAGTTGATGAGGTTCCACAGTTCGATGGCGTGCCTGTGGATGGATCGGGTGTTGACCAGGATGCAGTGGAGATTGCTTCCGGGGGAGTTGTTCTTGGCGGGAGCGGAGCGGGCCCGAAGGCAGGTGAAGCGGCAGTTGTTGCAGGTGAAGGATCCGTGGGTCCGTTTCGGGGTGGCGCGGTAGCAGCCCGGCGTGCGGCCGGGGTTGAGTTTGGTGAGCGTGGTGGAGTCGTAGGTCAGGCGGGAGGCGCGGGGACCAGGGGGTCGGGCGCTGGGCGCGTTCCAGGCGCCTTCGGCGCGCCAGCGGCACGCCCGCTGCGCGCGTCCGCTGCGCGCGTCCGCTGCGCGGCCTCGCAGCAGCCGCCATTTAAGGGGTAGCCGGGGTTAGCTGGGAGGCGGGAGGTGGGCGGTTAGGTGAAAAAGCGGGAAAGCAACGGCGGGAAAGCCTCGAGAATGGCGAGGAGGCCTATAAACGAAAAAGTACAGAAAAAGGTACGAAAATCGGGGAAAAAATGCGGAAAACGAGGAGAAAAAGCAGCGGAAGGACGGGGGGGACGGCGGGGACACTCGGCGAAGGCAGGCACTCGGGGTACACGGAGAGAAGGGGAGCGCGATCACAACAAGCAGGCAGCGAGGGGCACACACAGGCAAACCAAGCAGGCAGACAGCAAAGGGCACACAATCGGGGTACACGGAGAGAGGGGAGCGCGATCACAACAAGCAGATAGCAAAGGGCACACACAGGCAAAACCAAGCGGGCAGACAGCAAAAGGGAGAAGGCACACAGGTCTGGTGGCGCTGTGAGGACGGGGGAGCGACCTACCCTGGGGTCAAGGGTCGCTACCACGGCCTCGCAGCGGCCGCCATTTAAGGGGTAGCCGGGGAGGCGGGGTTAGCTGGGAGGCGGGAGGTGGGCGGGTAGGTGAAAAAGCAGGAAAGCAACGGCGGGAAAGCCTCGAGAATGGCAAGGAGTGGCCAGTGATGACGTAAATAGTGGAAAATGCTGGTGTGTGAGAGGAAAAGGGCCTCAGTTATCCCCTGGGCACATACATCAGTGGGGTTTAGTAGTGTACCCTCTGAAAAGAGGTCTCCCACTGTGGCAACTCCATTACTGAGCCATGGATGCATTCTTTTGGTTAATAATATCGTGGATGTGGTGGGAAGACCCATCAGTGGCATAATCGGGGTGTAAAGTGGTGGATGGCTGGTATAGTGCAGCTGTATCTTCCAGTATGTGAGAGCAGTTCGCAATAGTTAGGGGCTGTCAGTGGGAAATGTAGAGCCCGGGCTTAATAGGCTGTGTAGTTTCCCGCAGTTAAGTATGGCACATGTGTAGTCTATCTCTGAGATGTTACGGCCAGCTAGCCAAAAGTAAAACCACTGTAATTACCCAGCTATACAATATGACTTGAAATCTGGGGCACCCATTCCTTCTTTATCTGGGAGCAGCTGAAGCTAAGATAGGCCGACTCTGTGGCACCTGTCCACCCATAATAGATCAATCAGAAGAGTAGTTAGCAACTTAAAGACAGCAGGGACTACCACTGGGATAATCACGAAATGAAAAGTAAACATGGTAACATAACCATTTTGGCGAGGGCCAATCAGCCTGTCACCGAGAGTGGTGGTGATGTCAAGAAGGTCACCTGTGATCTAAGGCTTGTTATGGTTTTAAGAAGGATACCATCCAATTTATCTGTTATCTCACAGTATATCTGAAATCCGAGATAGCGGAATGCCTGGGGTGCTATTTCAATAACCGTGCCACCAAAGGGCACGAATGGTTGGTCATAGAGGTCTTCAAATGAGAATCCGTAGGATTTATTAGTAGTGATCTGCAGTCCTGAGAGGGTCCCAAATGTAACAAACAGACAGGTTACTTCAGTGAAGTCCATACAGGGCATCCTGCAATATAACATTGCATTGTCCGCATATAAAGATATTGTGTGTGTTGTGAGACCTATCAGAATACCCCAGCCCATTGCTTCCAGTCTTAAGTGCTGTGCCAAGGGTTCCGGGGCCAAGATAAACAGAATTGGCAACAGTGGGCAACCTTGCCTAGAACTGCGATGTATCTTAAATGTATGGGAGATAAGTTGGCCTGTTTGTGTTGGTGCTGTGAGGTCACAATAAAGCAATTGCACCCAGAGGCTATACACGGGGTGAAGAAAACTGGGTTCTGGTTGTAGCCCCCGCCACATACTTTCTGCCTGTTTTTTTAAGCAACTTTGACTGAAGTGCACTGCAATTCTGTTTAGCAGGTCCCCAGTGCCAGTGTTCCACAAAACAATATCCCTGGTCACTAAGCCAGGCCCTTCAGCACCTCTCTAAGTCCCTAGTAAATGGTACTCCTGGTACCTAGGGCATGGGTACTCAAGAAGGACCCTAAGAGCTGCAGCACAACTTGTGCCACTGTAAGGGACACAGCACCAAACTCATGAGGACTGCCACTGCAGATTGCACGACAAGGCGCTCTCAAAAAGTGAAAACATGACAAGGCACACAATCGTGTACCATGTCCCCTAAAACACTGCCTGCAATATTTTAAGTCTTCCCTACAGCAGACCTTACAGCCCTAAGCCAGGGTGCATTATTGTGAGAGGAGGCCAGTTTTTGCATGGTTAGCACCCACTTTTGAGTGATGTTGATGTGTTCTAAAAGTTGGTAGTGACCAGGGCCCCTGTTAACCAGGTTCCCTGGGCCAGAGCTCTTTCCCAAATCTGTTGTGTGATTTGCACAATTGGACACACTCTTACATGTCACTGTATGACCCTAGTAAATGGGTAACCCAGTACCCTGGGCAGGGGATAGTATGTGCAGGCACCTGAGGGCAGCAACACTGATTGTGCCCCCCTTTACGGCCCTGCACCCAGATGCACCCAGCACTGCCAGTTTAAGCTGAGTGTACTGTGGCAAACCTAAAAAGGCAAACTCAGCATGGCACACTTCCTGTGTGCCCTGTCCACCCTACAGTGGAGGCACCACTCAAGAAACCAAAGGACCCTACAAGGAACCTGCAAACCGGTGAGGGACACTTCACTGACCGTATGATATCTTCGCAACTGGAAGGCACAGCCGGACCTGACGACAGCCCGGACAAGACCTACCTGTGTGCTGAGTTTGGTGGCACAGCACCTTCCCGTGGTCGAGTTGTGGCAATACCCCACATACTGACCAGTGCACCTCAGACATCACCAACAACAGCTCTGCCAGAGTTGCAACTGGACCAGGAGGAAGCCCCAGTCGAGGGCCTTCCGCCAGAGAACCCGCAAGAACCCAAGAAGAAGACTTACCTCCGAGTGCAAAGGGTCCCTTTGCGTACAGCATCCAAAACCTCCAAAACGCCCTGCACCTGGCTGTCCTGAGGCTTGCATCGCGGGATCTGCTGTGTGCTCAGGTCCCCAAGCCCTTGCGACCTCAACAGCCTAAGGTGACCCCCAGGCACCAACTTTAAATCTGCAAACCAGCTCCTTTTCCAAGTGGCCTCTCCAGGTGGCCCTGTGCTTCTGCAAAGAGGTTTTCCAACGCTGCTCCCGCCGGAATTGGAACCACCCTGCAAAAGAAGAGACTGGTAACCCAACTGTACGATTTATAATGCATTTTTAAAAGTGACTGCCTATCGATTCCTATGGTGTGTAATTACGCACACAAGGACTAACTTTATTAAAACTTTGAAATTTGTATCTCAAAAAGTTCTTAAAGATCTTGGCCTTAAAATGTATATAAATGTCTGAAGTATTTGTATAAACTCTGGTTTCGAGTTATTTATTACGTGTGTGTGGTGCATGATTGGACTTGTAATTATAGCAAATACTTAGCACATCTCCAGGATGAGCCTAACTGATCGACCAGCTACCATAAAATTGGAGCATTAGGTTGTCTAATTTTTACCTCTGGAAACCAAGGTGTGGCTGCCTGTACTCCCTGCTCAGTGTGCCTAGTTTTGCACACTACATAGAGGGCCAGCATCCTATAATTATATTACGTGTGGGCATACTTGCAAGAGCAGATATGTCCTTTTCATATCTTTGTCGATTCTTAGACATACTAAGTGTCCAGTAAAGTCTTTTTAAATACATGTGATGGACACTGGTCCACACGAGTTCCCCAGCTACATAATGGCTTCACTGAAACTAGGGATGTTTGGTATCAAACATCTCGTATTAATAAAACCTCACTGATTCCCATGTTGGATTTATTAATACATGTACCCAGAGGGCACCTTAAAGGTACCCCTTGAAAACTTTCCAACTGCTGGTGAGCTCACTGACCAGTTCTGGCTGGTGTGCCCCCGAAAGACGTCAATCTGACCCCCCCAGGGTGAGAGCCTTCACTCTCGGAGGCCAGAAACAAATCCCTTTTTGGGCTGGGGTATAGAACACCCCTCCCCACAGAATGACCTGCATTCCAAGGCAGGGAGCTTCAAAGAAGTCCACCGCCTTTGATATGCAGATCTGACATCTTCCTCTAAGGAAGGTCAGATGCCAACCTCCCCTGCCCCAGGGCCTATCTGAGTAGGTATGTTACATTTCCAGACTGAGAACACCCCGAGGAAGACCGGCCTGAAGTGGAAACAACTCAGGAAATTCCGCCATCCTTTGAGTGGTGGAATTTAGGAACTCTGGACAGGGTGATGCCCACTCCACAAAGGAAGGGGTCATCTAGGGGGTGTAGTGACCTCAAGGTAAGTAGCCCATTGGCTACTACCATTCACTCCCCTTGCCTGCTGCATACAATTCTTGAGAAGCAACTGACCTGTCCTGCCACTGCAGCCTCCAAGAAACTGTGAGAGCCGTCAATGCTTTGCAAATTGCCAGAAAGAACACCCTGAGAGCAGAGGACCTGCATTCTTGCATTTGCAGGCACCCAAGAAAGAACTGAGAGGACCGGGACTGACAAAAACCCAACGCCTGACATCACCACTGGACCCGAGCCACCTACCCTGAGTTGAGGTGGGTCAATTGTGTTAGCGTGGTCCACAGGCCCTCCAGAGATGAAGCCCACCCTGAGTTTACCCGCTGTGGACTTTTGAGACAGCATCAGCAGCCTGTTTCTGCAGACCTTCCTGCAACTGCCAATGACCAGGAGACAGAAACCTGATGCCTCAGGACACCTCTGCACTCGTCCGCGCCGACGCGGGTGGAAGAGAACCAAGGTTGTCCCCATTTCTCCCAGCCTCGTGAGACTTGAGCCCACTTTTTGACCCTCAGTTTACTCCAGTAGACTGTTTCTGCTGGCCCCCCTGCAACCGTGAGGAACTCCAGGACCAGACCAGATGCCAATAGACACCACTGCACCTGAGCTCCGCAGCCTGAGACGAAGTGGGCCAACAGTGTCCCCATGTGCCCGAGGACCTCAAGGGTCGAGCCCCCGGTGAGTTCCCCTGGACTGGACTTCCAATCCCAACTTGCAGCAACTTTCCAACAGAACATTTCCCATTAAAGTGAATTGGACACCCGACGTCTTAACACAGCTCTTCACCGAGACGCACCAGAGCCTCCCGAGGTGACCTTTTGGTGTGGCCATGGACCCTGCCCCATACTCACCTTCAATCCAAAATAACAGTGCTGTAAATCTCTGAAGTGCCCGAAAGCAGTACATAAATTTCAGCCACAGGATACCTTTAACGCAGCGACAAACTCAACTGTCAACTTTTGAAAACTGTAAAAATTACCTCATTCCGATGATCTTGGTATCTAATGATGTCGGATTTCTTTATTGAATATGTGCCTAACATGCTTAGCACTACCCTCTGATATGCCTAACTGCTCAACCACACTACTCAAAAATAGAGCTTTTGGGATGCCACTTGTGCCTCTGTAATACCTCTAGGGATTGCTAGGACTCTCTGCACAGTATAGCTCTTTGTGGTCCATTATATAAAGAGCCAGCTTCCTACAAGGGGGGCATGTTAAAACATTAAAGGGTTGCCAACATGAAGTCCCAAGCTATGGTGCTAAATGTCTGTCTCAGATCCAGAGATAGACAGCCGGCCTGTCAAAGTCACCCTCTCGTAGCATTCATGATCTGATGGAGACAACATATATTAGGTGAAGTATTGCAGTTTGGAATAAAATTGCATTGATCTTCATGAAGAAGCTTGGTAGCAATGGAAGCAAGCATGGGGCCAGCACTTTACTATTTTATATTCGGTCTTGAGCAATGAAAGGTGCCTGAAAGAGGACATATCAGATGGAGGCTAGTTAGTTTTTAATAGTGAAGTGACTTCTGCTTGTGCTGTGGAAGGGGACAATCTGCCCTCAGCAAGAGATGTGCTGTAGAGGCGTTCTAGTAACTGGGCCGGACGGGCAGCAAATGTGGCATAAAATTCAGTGGGGAGACCATCTGAGCTCGTTGTTTTTTTCTTGGCTAAAACATTTGGTTGCTCCCCGGATCTCAGTGGCAGTGATAGGTGCTCCGAGTAGGCTGCAAACTTCAACTGTCACTCTGGGAAGGGTCAGCTGGTCTAGTAATTCAGAGATTGCCCTAGGGGCCGCTGGTGAAGGAAATAGTGTAACGCTCTGAATAGAAATCATAGTCGGATAGAATATCTAGTTGGGTAGTAGTTTGTGTGCTCTGTATCTTAGTGATTGTGAGAATCGGTGTGGGCGAAGGTATTGGCTGGATCAGGAGGGCAAAACAATGCAACCAATTTATCCATTTCTGATTGGGTCTCCCATAGGTAAGCCTTATGATCAATAACTCAGACGTTCTAGTAGTTCTGCATATTCAGCCATAGTGTTTTGTAAATTCTGTGTGACTATTTCGCTAGCTAACGCCACCTTTTCCAAGACTTTATTCTCTGTGAGTAAGATCTGTCAGGGCCGTCTGTCGGTCCCCGCGATGGTGATTATAGATGTCCCCTGTATCTCAACCTTGAATGCTTCCCATTCTGACAATAGCGAGGAAACAGTATTGGTGGAAGATATGGTGACTTCTAAGGGGAATAGGAATGATCAGGCTTCCAACTCACTGGCTAACATTTGTGTTCTTTCAAATGAGGTGTATGTGCTACTAAACATACTGTGTTGTTTTAGGCCTATGACCTTTTTACATTATATACTATATATTGTATGTATTTTACAATTTATAATGCTATTTTAATATACCTGGGATTCCCAAACGGACGACAGGGAATGATTTCAGCATGTGAATATATAAAAGATCCAATGTTGGAGACATTACTACTCTTATATTTCTTCATCAACACTGTATTACCCATGCACACCTGCTGCACAAAATCCCTGACATGCCAGATATCTCTCAAGATGCAGGTCGAGAAGGCTATTATTTCACGTGGGGCAGTTCTTCCCCCTTTTGATTACTGGCAGGAGACCTGAAAGGGACTCTCAGATACCTTCTCTGTGAAATATGGGGAGCAACATGACAATCTGGCTGATGAAATGGTTTGCGGTACAACCTAGCACCAGGAAATGTTTCCTTTGCTAGGTCACTGACGTGGCCGATAAGAGAATTGCTTTGAAATAGCTAAAAGGACCCACTTACCTCTAAACTTGATAAGATCCACAAAAGCCAAACCACCCTGGCTTGTTTGGGTCTCTAGTTTTCAGAACTGCAGAGGGTTAGTTGGGTTTCGATGTGAGCCTACTAACAATGACCCAAAATACTGCATCAAACCTCAAAAGAAATGGATTTGTTTGCATAGTTCTGGTGTTTGCAGGGCATTCTGGGTAAGAAAATGTGTTAGGATCCTTACAAGTCTTACCAGCATGAAATTCCCTGGGCACTTAATTTTCAGAAATGCCTAGGATTGCTCAGACTCATTGGGTGCCAGCTGACCCAGGCCTAGATATGTCAGTCTTCTACAATGGAAACTAAGAGGGAACTGAGTTTTTGGGCATTGTTTTAATGTTTGGAGGGCCCTCTAGGTAAATAGGCATGCACAAATGGACACAAAATGCACAAACCTGGATTCCCCTCACTCTCTAGTTTTCAGAAATAGTAAGCTTCCCACAATGATCACTCACCAGAAGCACACACTGCAGCTATTCATGTGTGCAGACCATATTGACTTCACGCGGCCACAGTTCAGACCTTTTTCTTCGTGTCATAAAAGAGACAGCGTACCCATACTATTTCTATCTGTCGAAATTTAGGAATGCTGGATGTTTGAACTTTTGCCACTGAAATGCAAATGGGGTTTAGAGGTCTTAGAAAATCACACCTTTTCCCAGGAAGCCCGGACCTCTACTCAGCTTCTATTAGTGTCAATCACATAAAATGATACCTGGTGTCCATGGGGCAATTCAGATCACCAAAAATGGTAGCCTAGGGATGGGTGTATAATATAGCCCATTTGATCTGCCTTTCTAACAATGTCACAACCAAATAGAGTCATGCTTTGGGTCTGCAGTCAAGATGTGCTCCTTAAGCAGAAACCCATACAGGAAGTAGCTGATTACATTCTGAAAAGATGCCTGCCTGGGACTGCGGTCCCCCAGGATCCTAGAGCAGGAATCCTTATTGAAGTAACCCGCAATCTGCATTTCAGCTTCCATAGGGGTACAGACATGCAGTGATACTTCCTGATCTATCACTCTTGGGGGCTGAAAGCAAACTGGACACTAGGGATCAGTTTTGGTCCAGAGACAGAAAAAAAGAACCTGAAAGTAAAGCTTAGGATCTTCCAGAGGGTTCTCCAAGCAACAGTGATAGGAGGCGATCACCACGTCTTCATCACTTCAGTAGTAGTGAGGAAGATGTGTACGTAATGCTCTTTGCAGTAAAAGGGTTAGTCAACAGCCCATGAAGCAGCTCTTTTCTACTGCCAGTTTAACTCACTTGTACCCATATTTCCCAACTATGCAGCAATCTATCTCCCTTGTTTAGATAGTAAGCATGACTCATATGAAAATGCAGCACCAACTGAAACAACTCACCAGCACGGCTTAGAATGTCACTAGAGAGCCACATTCAAAGAAAACTTTTTCTTCTCCAGCACTGGATAGAGGAAACATTTACATGCTATTTGAACAGAAGAACAAAAGGCTCATTCCAAGAGTGGTGGAAAAAAATCTGGTTTTACAGAACACCAATGGGAAATAATGTGACCTCCACGGTAATAGGTCACCATTTGCACCTGACTCAATGTTGCCTACCTGATAACATGCCGTAACTGCCTCTGAAGCCAGTAAAACTGCACAACAATCCACTTTCTGAGCTACTTTGGACACACAAATCCCTGCAGGTATCATCAAGATGGAAGTCCACTTTAAGATTGCACAGAATGAGTTATTTGGAGTGTTAGCTGTACGCATGATAGCATTCACTTATTTTAAACCAAGATTAGATCAAGATGAAGTACAATATCAATGTCAAAACAGCCCTTCTGGGTTAGAAACGGAACCCTCTTGTAGGATTTATCCACGTAGATCTAAAAATCCTCAGACACAATAAGGCTTACATAGTTTAATGATGCTCCCTTACCAATGTATTTATTTATTTATTGTTTAAGTCATGTACAGAGATCAACAATTAATGTATACAATAATACAAAATGTCTCAATCTTGGTAACTATTTCAGTGCAATCAGAAAAGTAAGCTTCAGAAATGATTGTAAGAAAATTAAAAACATTGTACTCTTCCAGAGGAAAAGACTTACATTAATCAAAGAATCCCAATTAGTTACATTAAATTTAAAATACAGAGGAAGAATATAACAAATATGAGGTTGTGCAATTGAAGGGCAGATAAATAAATCATGAGTTAGATCTTGGATCACACCGTTACACAGATCACAGACACCAGTCGCATCTTTCGAGGAAATGGGAGAAATTACAACATGAGCTACAACTGTAATATAATATCTGAAGATATACTAAACTTCAGAATTAAATCCTTATCAGACTTATAAAAGCAAGCTAATAAATTAAGGTCATTCCAAGAAAAATGATACCCGGCTGCTGTACAAAATCAAATAATAACAGGAAAGAACAAAGAACAGGTTCACAATTAGAAAACCTTTAATAGAAGAGTGTGAATAAACATATTATTGTGACTTATATGTGTTATAAATAAATGAAACTCTAATCCTAAATCAGACACACCACAGTCAGACTAGGCGACAAAAGACAATATATTACAATGGAGCCAAGTATTTAACTTACACATGTAAAAACATGGAGAGACTAATACATGATAAATACAATAAATACAGACATATAAAAACATATAAAAAACAGAAAAACAATACTCAAACTCTGATAGTATGATACAGAGATAATCTATATTTGAAAAAGAGCAGGTCCAAATTGTGTCGCTACAACAAATATATGCTGTGGGAAACCAACGGCCTACGCGCGTTTCGGTGTTCCTAGTGATTACAGGTCACCTTCTTCAGGGCCATTCCCATTGATAAAGGACAGCAAAAGTCTAATTTAAGCAGCCAGGTTCTTAAATTAATTGAATATTGGATGCTTGATATACTGAAGTCACATAGTCATGTCATTCGAGTTGACTGTGTTGATAATACGGACAATAGTGTAGTCTCTTATTAAATCCGATTCTTTATACTGACATGGCAACATCCGTTGTGCCAAAAGAAGATGGTCTGGTGTTCCATGTGTCACAAAAAGCACTGCCCTAAATGCTTGCATCTGTTTAAGACTCTTTGAAGCTGTACGAAAGTTCTGAATTTCAGACGCACGGGAACAATCAATAATTAGTCGGAGTGCTCGAAAAACCGGCTACTCTTGTGGTAATCGTATATAAAGCATTTGTACCATAGGCCTTCAAGGAAGACTAGTGCCTTTTAAAGCACTCAAAGGTAAACAACCTAACAAGTGCTAAAATAACCCACCTGGGGCCATGATCAAGAGAGAATGAGAGGTACTTTTGTGCTGACGTACTCTATTTTATTTAGTAAGAGGGAAAACGTAATAATTTACAATAGTACCTATCCTCTATAAAACTGAATCTTTAGATAGGGTTTTTTTAAGAAGTACTTAAGTTGCTTAGGAGTCCAAACACGTAAATAATATAATTTACAGTTTAGTTTTTCCAGGCAAACCTAAGATTCAAAGTAAAAGTAAGATTTGGATTAAAATTAATAAAATACTCCTGTTTACGAGGTCTCTAAGTGTACCCTTCTGGAGCATTTAAAACACCGGGGGCCCAGCATCGAATGCCAGCCATAGGAAAAGTGACAGAACTAATTAATGCAAGTTCTAGAAACAACATTTGCAACTGGAACTGGTTGGCTAACAGCTGCGATTTTTCATAGGACCTTTCCTTCGTATAGATGAAGTAAGGACCATTTCTCAAGAGGGATATGTTCCAGTGAAAAAGTAAGCAAGGGAAAAAACAACTTTAAAAATTTCTAATAAAAGTTTAAAGTGTTTCCTGCCTGAAGCGACATAAAATGTGTTTAAAACACCAACTTGTGCTAAAGATGTATCGGCTAAATGGCGGAGGTGTAGTTCGCTATCCAAATTTTGGGAAAACACCCTGCCCACGTAGGTGTATGCTTTTACCAATATAATATAATTTCTTCCAAACTTCCAGGATTGAAGGCAACATACTTTTCTTCCCTTAAAACTTAAGACTTTAGTTTTATATACATTTATATTAAAAAGAATTCTGCCCAGCATAGCTTCCCTGCATACTCAAGTTTTGGTGCAAGCCACCAGGAGTTAAATCAAATTAAACAACATAATCAGCAATCAGCATACATCAGTATATAAAGGTTACAAGCAGCGCAGTGTGGGCAAAACTTTCTTACATCCATAAATTGAGCTGACAGATTGTGTAAGTAGATGGAAAAAACAAGAGGAGCTATAATACATTCCTGTTTTAATCCATTCCTGGTACAATTTTTAGTCATAAGCCCTTTATTCCCACCCATCAGCACTCCACACCATGTTAAGGAGAGCAATGCAATCAACAGGTTTGGTGGTACTGCCAAACCCCGAAGACCATTTCCAGGGTGATATGGAGAGTGGTATAATCGCTCTCAGACTGGGAAAGAACTTCCATCCCAAGAAAGCATTAAGATCTAACTAGCAATTACATAACCAATGACTGAGGCAGCAACATTTCCTCTTAATGTGGGGGCTGCCGAACAATCTGGGCCAACCCTCCCATTCTCTACTACTGTGTTTATTCTATAAAGTGATTCTAGTAGGATTATCCCATGCACATCTGCTTTAATTTTGGGCGAGAAGAAGGCTTAAGGAATATTTCAAGCTTTTTCTAGTTCTTTGTCTCTATATTTAATAATGCACCAGAATTTTTTTGCATTAAAATCCCCCAACAAGATAATGTTGCAATTATTGTATCCAAATGAAATAGAATCTATTAGCTCAAAAATCTTATTCAGAATTGTAATATTTCTCAAATCAGGTGGATATACAAATTGAAAAGAAGGAGGGATTTATTCTGCTTACCAGAAGAATAGGGAAAGATTACTCAAACACCTTGTAAATTGTTGGAAGGAAGAGCAGGAATATTGTAGCCTCAATGTAAATTAGTAGATAGCAAAATCGCAGTTTGGAGTTTTTTCTAATTTTCTAATTTGTTCTCATTTATTGTGCTAGCAAGACAAGACCCAGAAACTCCCTCATTTACAATTGAAGCCGATTCTGCTGTCTGATTTGCCTACCACTTGGGCTGACATGAACAAGTGAATCAAAATGAGCCTTAGAATAGGAACAAATAGGTAAAGCAGCTAAACAGGCCTGATTAGAAAATTCAGTGTCAGTGACAAGACTGTTAATATTCTTCGAAGTGAACATCATATCCATTTTGTATAGAAAACATGGGCGTCATTTCAAATTATTGAGGGGATCACATTTGACAAAAATTCAACCTGCACAATGGAGAGGTCTTGGCTTTCTGGAAAATAAACCAATTTTACTTCAGCAGATGAAAATGAATGCAATTGGGGGAAAAGGGTGCAAAAGAAAGTAATCTTTGACTATTTAAAGGGCTATTATTGCTTGGGAAAAGGTTTAATCTCACTTATTAAAGAACATTGAGAGAAAAGAGCCTTTTCCATATCTACATTCATACTCTTCGAATTTATTTCCCCTTTAAGGACATCAGAGGAAGTGGTAACATTCTCAGCATTATAAGAAATGATTTTAAACTCTGGGCCTGTTAGTTTAGAGAACAACCAACCCTAGTTGTACTGGCTGAGAAGGGAAGGTTAGAGTATTCAGAAGACTGATATACAGTTACTGCAGTAGATTCATCACTTCCATTGGTACAATTTATCTCTAATCTTAGATTAAAACGTATCCACTTCGTTTTTTGCTGGTAATACTACGTTTTTTTTTATTTATTTTTATTTTGCGCCTTTCTAAGTACGGGCATATCAACTAAAGCTTTTGTTGGAATTGATTCCGTTTCGAGGAGATCGGATGATCTTGCTTCCTAATCCTTTGATGGGTAAACTGCTTAAAAATGGGGAAAAAGGATGGGGATCATATCTATTGTGGACTGAAGCGATGAACGGAAGCTTGTTGTTCGTCAGCAAACAGCTTAGCTTTTGCAGAGAGAAGACAGCATCTAGAGTATTAGCCTCATCCTTATTTTTAACCCTCACATAAGCTTTTCCTGCTTGAGTAGCCCCTGAACTTCTCTGTGTTAAGATCCTGTTTTGAGAGTCACCTCCCTTTGACATCTTGTGTGAATCTTAGGGCATATTTCTTCAGCAATGTTAGATGGTAATGGGGCACTTTTTGCAAGGTGAGGCAACTTAACATTGCTGATAGTTTCAAAAATGTGATCTGAATTTGTTGTTTTTTCAACAGAAGCATAATTGATTCCAAGATTCTTTTAAGGGGTTGGAGGGCGTCACAGAGCAGCACAATCTGTGGGCGGATGATAAGTAATGTTTACAGGAGTGTCGGGCGAGCAAGAAATGTCCTCTGTTGGAATCGGTTCCTGACTTAGAGTACTATTAAATAGATTGAGTGATTATTTGAGGATTTTATCTGTAGGTTTGGTCTTCTTACTAAATTAAACTCAGATCTATATATAAAAGAAGTAAAATCAAAAGGCAAATCATTGCATGTTTTCTTGATAGTCTTAGGGGAGCAGGCCTCTGAACTTAAGTGAGGGTTTTGTCCGGAATTGTTTTTTTCTGAATGAAGTACATGAAGTCTCAGGATGTAAACCAGATTTTTGTTGAATATAAACTTCAGTGGCTACATTGCACGAAGGGAGCGAGTGGAGCTTTTGGACTATCTTTTTGGGAGATATTGTCTCATCTTCTTCCTGACTTCTTATTTTAGGAAAAAAGACAGGAATAGTATGAAGGTCATCAGGTCCTTTATATGCAGGGATTTTTGTGTCTTCCTTTAACTCGAAGGCCCACGGTTTGCTTAAACTGAATAGACTGGGTTCTAAGCATCTTAACTGTCATTTTATCAAAACAATCTGGAATAAGTAATCTAGCTTTCCTCTACTTTCAATGCCCAAGGTTGCCGCCGCCGCCACCACCCAAATAAAAGATTCAAGTTGCTGCTCCTCTGAATGGATAGATGAGCAGGATGGAGGTTGAAATGGAGAGTTTAGAAACATTTTCAGAAGGGTGCATATACAAAATTGTAAAAATTATTATCATGAGTACAACAAAGTCATGAAAGGAGATAGTAGCTGAAAAATTCGGTGCTTAACAAGCCTGCTCCCAACTCCTACGTGCCCCTTTCTCAAAGAACAGTGAGCCTGCAACTGAAGAGAAAAAAGTCCAGTTCAACTTAATTTCAAAGATAAATGCTTAGCAAGTCAGCTCCCACCGCAGCATGCACCTTCCTATCAAACAACGAACTGCAAGCCCAGGTCATGGATCCAGCCCAGCCTGTCTCCCCGGGAAAGGGGCAAGGTCTCAAAACCAAGAGATATTGTGTCAGAGAAACCACTGGCTAGTGCCACAGAAATACAGGCGCCACACTCTGAGAAAAAAGCTGACACCTACGTCCATTATGAAGGGCTTAGAAACCTCCCATACTGTGATTCAATAACTTCAATTTTAATATTATTAATCTGTGTACCTTCATGGCTCTGAAGTCCTTCCTCATCTTCTCTGGGATACCAGTCATGTAAGAAAGCTCAGGAAGCAGAAGTATTTCACCTAAGACCTATGGGAAAACATAAGAAATTAGAATCAGTGGCCCAATTAAATTTCCTCGCCGACAGATGTGCTTGTTTAAGTAGTGAACCAGAGCAAAACTACTATGATGGTGCTAAAGAAAGCACTTTATGTCAGGCACAAAACAAAAACACAGAAAGTCTCATTTAGATTGAGATGTAAAGAACTTTTGCACACTTTTAAGAGCTTGAACCTTTTAAGAGTTCAGCAGAACAATCGGGCTTGTCCTGTAGCTTGCCTTATTTCTGCTTTAGAGCCCCTTTGAAACACTCATTTATTCATGTTTTCATTATGATTTATGTATATTTTATTATGCATGATTCAGTTTATTTTTACCGACATGTATTCACAGTATGAGGCTTTCCCATAAGCTGAAAGTAAATCAATATTTCGTTTATGTCAGAGATTCTTACATTATAAGTTTAGAGAAATGCAGTGATCTTCAGACAAACGCACAAGAGAATTCTCTTATCTATTCATACCTTACATCACAAATCACGATGCTCATTTTTCTCTAAATATAGATAAGGAAAATATATGGATGCCCCAGACCCCTCACTGGTGGGCCAAAAAGAACTGACTAGAGAACGATATTGGCAATTGGCAGAGGACTCGGCGCAAACACATTACTGGGCTCACTAACATCGAATTTATGAATTTAGCAACAATAAAGGGAAGATGCTGGTGTGGTTGCCTAGTAGGGAAGTGAGTCAAAGATGGGTGCACAGCATTCACGGGGGGGGGGTCCCTACCACATGCCTTGACGGAAAGGACGAGGCACAACTAGTGAGAGAGATAGAGGAAAGGGAGTTGGGAGAGACAATAGCACAAATGAGGAGTAGGAAGATCCTGGGGCCTAATTAATTCCCACCCGAATTCTTTAAACGCCTGGGGGGGAATTATGCTAGCAATGTTTAAAGATGCCATGTGGGCGGGGTTAGTGGTTGTCCACAAAAGTGGTAAACCAAAGGATGCGTGCAAATTTTACAAGCTGATGTCCCTGCTTAAAATAGAGGTTAAGGTATTTGCCAAAATACTGGCAAATCACCTAGGCACAGTCAAACACAATGTGGGGAACACAAACCAGTCTGGGTTCATACCCCAGAAGGCCACACAACACAACTTGAGACAACTGTTTGGATGCCTGAAGAGACATCAGGTGGATCCAGGAACTCTGCTCGTGCTCAATGCCGAAAAGGCATTTGACTCCCTGGAATGGTCATATTTACAGCCCATTCTGAACAAAGTGGGACTCGGTCTGAAGTTTTTGGCTTGGGTATGGCTACTTTACATGGACCCAATGCTCATTTTAAGGTTAATGGCACTCGGTCAGTTGGCTTTCCACTGGGCTGGGGCACTAGACAGTGGTGGCCACTCTCCCCGGTCCTCTTCACGGTTGCCACTGAGCCGCTGATGAAGGAAGTGAGTAGGGTTGAACTGATAAGAGGGATCAATTGGACCCCCCCACATGGAAAGACATATCCTTATATGCGGACAACATCCTCATATATCTGATGGCCGCGGACAGTTCTTCCCGGGTGATAAAAATCCTCACCATATGTAGAAATCACACTCTTTCATATCAACTGGGTAAAACTGGTAGTGTTCTGATATACCTGATCAACTATAGGATGGAATGGGGTGGGGGTGTGATCCTGGTAGTTCGACATCACAAAATCGCTCCAGTTTTTAGGCATATATATATATATATATATAAAACCACTGACCCATATGAGTTCCATTGGCACAAGTTAGAAAGTGCGCATGCGGAATTCAATAAAGATGTAACCCACTGGAGAAAACTGCCTATATCTCCACTAGGCAGAGCAGCACTGTAGAAAATTATTACAGTTCCGAAATTCCTCTACATACTCCAAAATACTACCCACGAGGTGCCGGATGACTTCTTTAGGAGCAGTGGATTCCACCTCCCACGTGCTGGTATAGTATGGAGGGGCACTGAGGAAAGCCTATCAAAATCTAATGAAAGGCCCTAGGGATGGGGGTTGCTCTCCCAAATCTAAAATTCTACTACTGGGTGACCCAGCTGCTGGTGGAAAATGAATGGGCCTTTGCTTCTCAAATGAAGCCAGTGCCACTTGCTGACTGCGTAGTGATGGGCCAAATGAACTACCTTGGCCTACTATATGGGGGTTGGGCACCCGGGAAGTATAGCAGAAAGAGTCTATCCCGGATGGTAACAGCCAGTGGTTACCAGTGCGTTAGAGGGTGTGGCCAGCTACAGACTTTGGTTCACATGCTGTGGAGCTGTCCCTGATCGCGGATATTCTTGGAGCAAGTGAAACAAAACACTTCATGTCAGAAAAGGTAGAGAATAAGATCACATTTACTATGTCTTCAACAAGGCTAGGATAATGGGTAGATGCTACACTTTCCGAGTATGATTTAATATTCTGCAACATGGTCCTGATTGTGGCCAAAAGGGATATTGTACAGCTCTGGGAGGCAAAGACAGTACCGACCACAGCCATTTGGGCCCACAATATGACTGGGGACGCGCAGAGGCGCAGCAGAAGGCACCAGCTGATTGAGGGGGCGGGGACCTCCAGGCCCCTTTAATTTTCAACGCGCGCCTGCTTCGCAGGACGTGCAGAGGAGCGGCAGAAGGCACCACCTGACTGAGCGGGCGGGGATCTCCAGGCCCCTTTAATTTTTAATGCGCCCCCGCTTCGCGGGACGTGCCCGGGCCAAGGGCAGGCCCGTCCTGCGCCCATCAGCGCCCGGAAGAGACTGGGCTGGCCCACACTTCTTTATTTTTTTCTCCCTGGTGGTGACTGGTGTCTTGTGAGGCCGGAGGAGTCCTGGCTTATCTGCTGTGCTTTCAGAATCCTGCCTGATTTGTCTGTGACGGACAGCGACCATTCGAGGACAGGCTGGGCTCCCCATCTGGGCCCCAAGGTGCGGCTTAGGGCATTTTGATACATTCCTGTCTACTTTTCTTTTTAAATTGCCCCCATATTGGTGCTGAGTTTTCGTATTTATCCAGAATGGGAAAACGTAAAGTGAGACCTAGTCCTGACTCGGGCCCTGTTAAATCCGAAATTCCTAAACCTAATAGAGTCACGCAACCTCATACCAATTGCATGTCTAGCGAAATTGACAATTTAGTTGAAGAAGTGGAGCTAACTCTTAATAAAAAAGAGAGCAACGTTCGGAAGAGGCTGAAATCAGGAACTTTATTGCCGTTTTTAACAACGGGAACTAATTCTTCTATTGATGTTCAGCCCCCGAGAATTCCATCTCAAGCTCTTGCTCCTACAAGCCCGCCCTGTACTGTTAACTCTCCACCATTTCCTGCATTTGAGTCTAATTTGGAAGTCATAGCCACTGACTCTAATCTCCATGGGATTACCTGTTCAAATCGTTTTTCTGCCTTGGATCATCTAGATTTGGCTAGTGCTCAACAGATCCCTTTGATTCCAGTGCTTTCCAATTGTGATTCCCCTAGAGAAGATCTCTCAGCACTAGTCTCTAGCTTAAAGCGTGAAGTAGGAGAGTTGAAGTGCTTAATGCTTGAAGTTCTCAAGCTTCTTAAGAAACCTGAACCAACTCCACTGTGTGTTCCGAACCTAGTGCCATTGCAACACAACTATCCCTTGGTTCCTGCATCTTTGCCAGCAGATCCTTTGACGAATTTGGAGGTTGCTCAGGGCTCCAGTCACAGGTCGCATTATAGTAAAAATACTTCTTCACTTCTGGTAAAACCCATATCTTCTCCTCTTAATATTGACCGGAATCAGGATTTTACATCAGCTTCTGGCCAGTCCATTTACATGTCTAATCGAAACTGCATTTATATGTGCAATGTTCCTCCTCTTACAGCCCAATCGAGGGAAGATAAATTTTTCTTAATCAACAAGGTTTCGCATTGGATCCATCATGTCAGAGGCTGTGGTTCAATTATCCACACCGAAATTGTATCGGCCTTACGGTTGCGTGGCCGTTATTATTAAACTCAATCTTGCAAGTCCTTTTTTAGTCACGGGTCTCTTGCAGATGGAAGCACGTCATCACGTAAGGAAGGAACTTGATATATTTTTTAGTGATAGCATTTTCGCTTTGGGAAACATGAGTTCGTCCACTCGACCAAGCATGATTAAGTCGGTACCATCCAATGTAACAGGCCATGTTGCTTCTTCTGGCCTGCATTTAATTCCAGTTGCTGAGCCTGATATGGGCCCTACTTCCAAACTTATTAGTGCATGTGATCCTGTGCTTTAGGGGGATACCTCAGACGTTGATTGACTATGTCCTCCCAGTCTTTGTAATTTTAGTATTGGATCTGATTCACAGACCTTACCACATTCAAGATCTTTGCCAAGTCGGCGTCTATACTTTGCGGGATCCCCAAATTGCTTTTACTGCGAACCTTAATCCCATATCAGATGTTGATTCTTGAAGCCACCTGTGTACTGTATATGTTACAGGGAAGTTTTTGTCCTGGAATGTGGCAGGCATTAAAAGTAAATTAGCTGATCCGGAGTGGGGGCTTATGTTGAACCCTTTTGTATCTGTGTGTTCCAGGAAACGTGGGCTACGGAAAGTGTGTACAGGCAAGGGTTTTGTTCTTTCACTAAAAATGCTATGCAGTCTTCTATGGGTAGGGGAATAGGGGGTTTATGTACCTGGGTTAAGATGACTGAGGTGGGTGAAGTAAAGGAGATCTTTGTAGACTCCCTTGATATTTTGGCATTAGCAATACTGCCAAACTCAGGCACTCCAGTTTTATGTATTAATATCTACAATAGACCAGGTCCTCCTAATCATTGGTCTGCTACTATAGATCTCCTGCATAGAAGATCTCATGTCAGATCTTCGTTCTAAATACCGTATTATCATTGCGGGTGATCTCAATGCGCAAACTGAATTTAACTCGGATTCTGCCGAGGCAACACAGGCTGAAGATGAAGTGTGGAATATTCCCCCTCCCTTAACCCAACCAGCGTCACTCTCTGCCTGTCGTAGGGCGTCGCAGATAATAGATCTCACAGTAATACATGGCCTTCGCTTGGGAAATGGTCGGTTTCCTGCTGACACCCCTGCCAGACCAACTTTTTTTAGGGGCCTATATAGTAGTATTCTGGATTATGTTATTTTTTATTTAAGGGCTTGGCACTCCATAATAGATGTGAAAGTGGGCCCCAGCATACTAGTGATCATGCGCCTTTACAAACTGTATATGACAGAGCTCTTTTTGCAGGACCTCCGTCTCTCTTTGTTTCAAATGCTCATGAAGCTTTGATGTTGTCCAGTAACAGGCGTGCTGTGAGATAGGTCTTGTTTCAGAAGTCCAACATGTTAAGGGACAAACTGTGTGCCCTAGTCTCTAGACACCAGCTTTTTGATTATCATTTTGCATTAACCTCACTGGACGTCTCGTCTTCTCATGTTTTTGCGGCACTTAAGGAGCTTTTTGGGAATTCCTCCCTCTCACATAGCAGCAAGTGGTTTGATAAGAGGTGTTGTGAGGCCAAAAGTCTTTTGACTAAAGAGCTAAAGTCAGAGGATCGGGAAGCTATTCTGAGAGCAAGAAGAACTTATGTCTCCACATGCAAGATGTGCAAACCTAAGCATGAGGAAAGATTATGGGGTGATCTGGCTGAGGCGGCTAGGACCCATGATGTCAAACATTTATGGCTTCTGTTTTCATGTAGAGACCCAAATCTTTCATCTGTCCCAGAATGCCATATAGCTGCTGATATCTGGTTTACTCATTTTAGGGAAATGGCTCCACTCTGGAATCCTTTGCCATCAGCCCCGCAGAGACTTTGACATGTTGCCCTGCGGTGCCTCCCTTTACTTTAAAAGAAACTGAGCTGGTAATTCTTGCCCAAAAATCAGGGAAGGCTTCTGGGCCAGATGGCATTCCTTTAGACTTGTACAAATCAGATTTGCCCACATAGACCCGGTATATTGATAGGATATTGAATACTGTCCACCAGGTCTTATCTGGATTCCTGGAAGGAGGCAATAATTGTGCCCATTCACAAGAAAGGAGAGAAAAATCTTACTAGACAATCTGCAAAAAATATTCTGCTTTCAGCTGTTAAGTAGGCTGAAGCATTGGATAGTGGAAAATCAGGTATTAAGTCATCTTCAGGCAGGGTTCAGGGACAAGGTCAGTACCATCGACCAGGTCTTCCGCTTTACTACTATAAAGTGGAAGATCGTAGACGTGGATTCTGGCCACCTTTTCGTGGCATTCGTTGACTTGAAATCCGCTTTTGACCTTGTCCTGCGTCCCAAGCTGTGAGAAGTTATGAGCAAAGCGGGAGTCCCTGGCTCCATGCTCAATATAATTAAAGATCTTTACTCTAGCAACTGTGCCAAAGTACGACGGGGCTTCGGCAGGTGATCTGACTCCAGCATTTCCCACTGTTCGTGGTGTGAGACAGGGCTGTGTTCTTGCGCCCACCCTGTTTCTCCTATTTATTAATGCTTGTATTCCCTACCTTCTGGATTGTCCTGTGGATTGTCCTGGTGATGCCCCTAGTATGGGAGGGCAGAAGCTCCCATGCTTTTTATCTGCTGATGACACCCTGCTACTTTCCCGAACAGCCATGGGCCTTTCAAGCTTGCTTCCAAGGTTCATGGAGTTCTGCAAAGATCATGGCTTGGAAATCAATTCAGCAACAATGAAATACATGGTGTTTGGGGACAAAAAGCAGAAAATGAAGAGACCTGTCTATTTAGAAGGTGCTTCTTTGGAAAGAGTGGGCACTTTTGACTATTTAGGTGTAAAATTAGAAGCTTCACACCATTGGCACGCCCATCGCCAGAAATCACTAATGTGCCTGAAGCAAAGGGCGGGTGGTATTGTGAGATTTGCAACCAGATCCACAAATTTTGCTATGACTCCTGCTCTTGAAATATATATCACACAAGCCAAGGGTGGGGCTTTGTATGGTGCTGAGTTATGGGGTCATTGCAATCTGGAGAATCTGGTCAGGGTGGAAAAGCAGTTTTTGAAGAGGTTCTTAAAAGTTCCTTCTAGCACCCCATCTTTGCCCATCCGAATGGATTTAAATCTTTTTCCTATCAACCAGATTGCTGCCTTAAGGCATCTCCTGTTTTGCATTCGGCTGTGGTCATCAGACGCCCTCATTCCATTCAGATGTGGGCTGCTCAATCTGGTGGGCCCTAACCTCAATACTAAAATCAATTGGTGTGCCTATGTTGAACGGTCCTTATTGCATCTCGGTCTGGGGTCCTATTGGAAGGATCCCTCTTCCATTCCTAAAAATGCTGTTCAGACATTGAAGGACGCTTTTTTGTTCAATTGGCCGAAGTTGTGCCGTTCTCTATGTCTGATAGCTTCTTGCAATTTAAATGTCATTATGAGTTCGAGCCCTTTATGGTCGTAGCACTTTATCCATCTACGCATGCCCTTTACATTAGATTCAGAGTAGGGTCCCTCCCTCTGTGTTATTTAACTTATAAATGGTCTAATTCCACCAATAAGTCCAAGCTATGCCCGATGGGATGTAAGAACGAAGAGTCTGTTCTACATGTCCTTTTTCAATGTCGTGCATATGTCAAACAGAGGGCCTTCTGGATCAGTTCCCTATGCAAACAAATGGGTTTTAGGAATTGCTTACTCGCCAAGAGAATTTTTAAATCTGATTCATCTGTTCAAATAGTCTATCCTGTGGCAAAATTTCTTGAATCGATATGGCGTTTTAGACTAGCGATTTTAAAGAATAAGACTAGGTAGTTGTTCCCAGATTTAGGTATTTTTATGCATATTTATTGTATTTAGGTGTATGTTATTAGTTTGACATTCTTTGGGACTGGATGTTTTTTAAGTATTATATTCTTGGAGAAAGAAATCTTTTTTATATACCGGTCTTATCTTGCTTTTAATATCTTTCTTCTTATTGTTTGTTATTTATTTTTTGCAATCTCATTTTTGGATCATTATGTATTGTACTTTTATGGTATGTTTTTCTTACCGAAATAAAGTAAAGTGATGATGTTGATGATGATGAACTGGTGCATGCAGGTAGAAGCCACGGTATACAAGGCGACAAGGTGTCCCAGAACGTTTTGATTAGATATGGCCCAAATGGATGACTATACAAGGTGATGATTTAGGAATCTGAGGAGACCGAGAGGCCAGGATGGGGAGTGGGAGGGTCATATGAAGACAATGATACTGCAGCAAGGGTATAGCACAAAGCAACTAAATGGATGGGAGGTATCTTCAGGAGAATAAATGTATTGACCATATGAAGCTGCTGGACAACCCCTGTCAATGTGAAAATATGGTGCACCTGAAACTGTCAGATATGCTGTCATTCCATGGTGGTCCTCCACCAACAATTGTATTGTTGTTGAAAAGACCAATAAAAAAAAATGATTAATGAATAAATAAAGCTGAGAAAAAGTATATAATGTCCAAGCGATAGCCTCTCATGGAGAATACAACTCCAGCTATTCCAAAAGGAGCATCAGTTCTATAACAGTCTTCATACTACTGTGGCTTCGTACACTGTCACTTGCTATAGCTAGCTATTGTGCTTCTCTAAAGAACAGCAACATAAACAAAGATTGGCCATGCTCCTCTGAGTAGGCTGGAAACACAATGAAGACTGCTACCTTCCCAGAGGACTGGAAGCACGATGAAATCTGCCTGCTCCTGAAAAAACCCACAACCGACTCTCTGAATCTCAAGAAGTACCACCCCATCTAACTGCTGCCATATCCAGCCACAGTCATCGGAAAGGCCATCAATGCACAGCTCCGCAAACACACAGAAAATAACATCATCATGGCTATCTCCCAGTCAGGCTGCAGGAGCAACCATAGCATGGAGACCACCCTCCTAGCCGCCACAGATGACATCCGCTCACTCCTCAACCAAACAGCAGCCCTCATTGTACTGGTCCTCTCGTCTGCTTCTGACACAGGCTACCACCACACCCTCTGCTCCAGACTCCACGCAGTTGACATCCCCGGCAAAGCCCCACAATGGATATGCTCCTTTCTGACTAGAAGAACACAAAGTCAGACTCCTGCCCTACCTGTCAGAACCTACAGAGATCAGCTGCAGAGTGCCGCAGGACTCCTCCTTGAACTCCACACTCTTCAACATCTACATGGCCCGCTCGTGTGAAACGTCAGATGCCACAGACTGAACATTGTCTCCTATGTTGACGACACCCAGCTGATCATCTCATTGACCAAAAACCCTACAACTGCCAAGAAGAACTTTTGCAACAATGGAAGCCGTCACTGCCTGGATGAAGGAGAGCTGCCTCAAACTCAGCTGACACAACAGAGATCCTCATACTGGCACTCTCCACATCCACCTGGGACGACTCCTGGTGGCCTGAGACACTCAGCAACCTCTCACCCCAACGAACCACGCACGCAACCTGGGCTTCATCCTGTACTCATCTCACTCAATGACCTGCCAGATCAACTCTGTTGCATCTTCCTGTTTCCACACACTACAACTTCCCTGGAAAAATCTTCACATGGATCCCAAACGACTGCCGCAAGACCATAACCCACGCCCTGGTCACCAGCAGACTCCACTATGGCAATGCCCTCTACGCCAGAACCACCCAGAAGAATATGATGAAACTACAGCACATCCAGAATGCCTCCGTCAAGACTCATCCTGAGCATCCCCCACTGCTTACACATTGCAAAACACCTGAAAGACCTCCACTGGCTCCCTGTTGAAAAAAGGATCAACTTCAAACTCCTCATCCACGCACACAAGGCTCTCCAAGACTTTGGCCCTACCTACACCTCAACCATCGCATCTCCTTCTACTCCCCTACAGACATCTCAGCTCTCCTCAACAAGCACTGGCCACTGTACCCCACATATGGAAGACCTCAGCTGGAGAAAGATTCTCCACCTACCTCGCTGCAAAGAGCTGAAACACCTGGCCTTTACACCTCAGGCAGTCACCATTGTTACTTCAAGTCAGGAAGGACCTTAAGACCTGGCTCTTCGACGAACACCGAGGACCCAAGCCCCCCACAGCGCTTTGAGACTCTTACGGATGAGTAGTTGCACTCCATAAGATTCAAATGATTCACTGAATTGCCAGCAGTTGTGTGTGCTGCAGATTATTTCGGAAGCTCCTCTATTTGGCAAGATTTTGGTTCTAATGCAGACATTAGCTAGGGCTAGAAAAGAATGGATTCCATCATATATTTAATACAAAATCTGCCTTGTATTCTATTATGTTAATAGGTTGCCAATTTTCAGCATATTCACATGTACTGCCTTTGTATTAAATTGTTTTCAATTATAAAGTAGATGTGCTGTGTGCACACATCCTTTTCCTTTCCTAGCAGGATTAGTCATTAACTAATATGCACTGTGTTGAGGTAAGTGAAGGGAGATGTGTTTGCTGCAACAGGTTTGTTTTCGCCGCAAAAGCTGATAAGTTGTGCTTATCTGAAGGCCAAGGAAAATCAACTGGGCCATATTTTCAGGTAGACTGGCAAAAACAAATGTAGTGCAGAGTAGTCAGACAGTCCATTCATGTAAGAACATTATAATTTTGGTTGCGTTGTGGAAAACTGATGGCCTGAATGCCCCTCTTTCCAACTCATTTATGTGAAGAGACTTTTCCTGTGGGGTTCAGAGACAGTTGTGAGAGTTATTTTGTCTACTCCCTGCTTTGTAGGTGCTTTGATGAATCCAAATATGGCAAATATGGAAAGGCTTGCACATCAAGAAGATATGTTGAGCTACCATTGGTATTAGGCATTTTCTAAAATCTTGTGGGTCTGTCTTGCAGCCTAACGGAAATGCTCTGAACTAAAAAATTGTGGGCTTTGACCATGAACCTCAGATATTTCTGGGATTAAGTCTTGAATGGATATACAGAAATATGCACCCTTCAAAGTTTATTGACTCAGGAAATCCTCTCATAAATGAGCTGAAGAATGTCAAGTAAAATAACCATTCTATACCTTGTTTCATAATGTATTTGTGGAGAGCTCTAAGACCTAAGGATTGAGTGCCATTCTACTTATTGATATTTGTTTCAAACATTATGCTTATTGAAGTTTGTCAAGTATACAAATTAAGCTTATGCTTGAAAATAGTAGTGCTGTGGATGAACAATAACATTAAAAAAGAAAACTACAAATAAGGGGAAAAAGGAGGGGAAAATGGGAACAAAGCAGGAACAATACGTGAAATCAAAATAATAACTGCTTAAAAAACACACACACACAACTGGATCAGAGATTACATATTCATTGGATCTAGACTGCTCCATACACAGCACTTATAACTATATTAGGGATATACTTTTAATGGTTCATTCCTGATGCTCAGTAACTAGGCGACACAAAGGAACATCAGAATAAATTCTCTTGTGACTATACTGACCAGGTTGATAGCTAATCTGATGGTATCAACAGTTTGGCAACCTTGGACAAAGTCTGACCAGGAACATTAAATCTGACCACATTGGGTGAAATCTGAAGACCAGAATATTTTGGAGTCTTGCTTAAAAAGAGATTTCAAGAGGTAGGACACTCAATGTTTTGGGGTCTTTTTCAGTGTTAAAACAAAAGTCATTACATTCTGTCATTGTATCAGTAACTGCCCCTATAGCCCCTAAGTTGTTGTAAGGTTTGGCCATGGATTTCATCAAGATATCCTGAAAAGCTTTACAAAAGGACAAGGAAACAAAACATCAGGTCCTGGGCCTTGTTATGGGGGATTCCCTGAATTGCACATTTAACTTCTTGGGAAGGTACAGGGGTCTTGATTTCATCTACTGCCTTTTGACAAATCAAAGGGAGGTTGCATTGTTCAAGGTAAGAATTTTGAAGGTCTACATCCAGGGCCCCACACATGCAAAGAGGTGTATAATAAGTCACAAATACAAGTATTGTGTTGTCTTGTAACACAAAGTGTTGCTCTAACATTCTGCATGTCACTCATATAATTGTGATTTTGGGTTGTTTTTACTTGTAGGGTAGAATTTGGTCTGCCTTTCCACCTTTCTCATTGTATTTCTGATCTCTGAAGATCATTATCCTTGCTGTTGCTCGATTGAAAAGGAAGTATAACCCCCCCGTCTCTTTGGTCTTACGCAGTGTGTAATATATTCTGTGTCTACAATTGTTTTTGTTGCAGAGTTTCAAGATCTTATATTTGGGACCCCTGATCATGCTGTGTGAGACATGAATTCCCCTCTTAAGACTGTCTATGCATCTATGCTGTTAATTCACCCATCGGAATTCAGCTCTGTAACTGATAACTTGGAGACTTCATTGATCGCTGAGCCTCAGGGCCCGGACCTGATGCCCTGTATGGAGGATGATTTGCAGATAATATTTTTCACTATAAATCGTTTTTGGTGAACTTTAGGGTGGAGATGGTTAATCGCTCCAGCAAGGGGGGATGCTCAGTTCAATAAGTTGGCTCTCTATTTTCTCTTTTTTTTTAATCTGCCGTAATTTTTTTTATGTACTGTGATACATGGGATTGTCAATACATGTCCAGACATAGAGAACAGGGCAGTACACTATGTCTCGTCTCTAGAAATATGAAGCTCCCAAACCTTAGAGAGGATGGTAGATCATCAACCCCTCCTTCCAGGGATCCTAAGAGAAGGCTACAGGTGTACACCATCACACACATATATGGGTGACTGTTCTATGCACAACCCTTTGGAGAGAGAATACTCTTATCACTCACCGGTACATGATATTCATACGAGACTCAACTTATTTCTGTGCAGTGATTCCTTGGGAAGGAGAACCGAGGGAACCCAATTCCTAGTGTGAACACTTTTTGATCACTCTCCACTGACATTTCTGGTGCACTGGAATAGGGCGAGATCAGCAGTTCTCACCTGGCGTCTCCAACCAGAGGCTCTCTTGGATGCCCCATACAGGGCGGATCTTTTGACACTATTGACCACCTACTTCGAGCAGAATCACAACACAGCAACGACCCAGGCCTCTGAATGGGAGGCGCATAAGGTTGTGGTGAGGGGCCATTGCTTGGGGGGCACATGGGGTCCAGAGACTACTTAGGGCTGAAGTGACCAAACTGGAAGCAGAAATGAGACTCTTAGAGACTGAAATGGTGGGTCAACCTGCAGTGGCAGAGAAATTGCATAAATTAAGAGGGAAATATAAAGAGGCTGATGCAAGACTGGGGAGACATGATTATAGGCGACGAATGGCAACGCTACATGCGGAGGGTGACCCATCTGGTCGACTGTTAGCCTGGCTAGTCCAGAATGATGGAACTAGGCACTAAATAGGAACAAATCGATTGTATGATGGATGGATTGCGAATACAAAGACGGCCATAAACACCGCGTTTAGGGCATCCTATCAATCACTGTATAGTGATACGACTCCTTTCTCAAAGGATCGTGTACACGATTATTTACAAACCCTGTCGCTACCCATGCTTTCACTGGCACATAGAGAAGAACTAGAAGCACCACTGTAGCTGGCTGAGGTCCAACTGACAATACAGCAGATCAAGTGGAATAAGATCCCGGGGATTGATGGTCTCCCTGTCGCACACTATGCACAATATACAGCAATACTAGCGCCCAAATTATTAGAGGTCTTTCATGAGGTCCAACAGACAGGCTCTGATAGTGGCGTTACTTATGCCTGACCACGATCCACTAGATGTCCGCTCTTATCGGCCTCTATCCCTATTAAATCTGGACTGTAAAATACTGGGGAAAATATTATCTAATAGGTTGCTCCCCATAATGAATAGGATAATAGAATCAGACCAATCGGGCCTCATCCCAGGCCGGAACACCTTTATCAATATTCAGCGACTGCTTTATCTGGTGGATGTGATGCCTGAGCGTGGAAGCGGGATGTGTGCGGTGTCACTAGATATTGAGAAAGTGCAGGATGTTGTCTCTGTATATACTATTTCAAAGTAAGAAATAGTGTGCACAGAGTCCAAGGGTTCCCCTTAGAGGTAAGATAGTGGCAAAAAGAGATAATTCGAATGCTCTATTTTGTGGTAGTGTGGTCGAGCAGTAGGCTTATCAGAGGGTAGTGTTAAGCATTTGTTGTACACACACAGGCAATAAATAAGGAACACACATTCAAAGACTTACTCCAGGCCAGTACGTTTTTATATTGAAAAATATATTTTCTTAGTTTATTTTAAGAACCACAGGTGCAAGATTTACAAACAATACTTTAAATGAAAGGTATTTCACTCAGGTATTCTAGGAACTCTGAATTATCACAATAGCATGTACAGTTTTGGCAAAAATGGCAATAAGCTATTTTAAAAGTGGACACAGTGCAAAAATCAACAGTTCCTGGGGGAGGTATGTAAATGTTAAGTTCACAGGTAAGTAAAACACTTACAGGGTTCAAAGTTGGGTCCAAGGTAGCCCACCGTTGGGGGTTCAAGGCAACCCCAGAGTTACCACACCAGCAGCTCAGGGCCGGTCAGGTGCAGAGGTCAAAATGGTGCCCAAAACACATAGGCTTCAATGGAAATAGGGATGCCCCGGTCCCAGTCTGCCAGCAGGTAAGTACCCACGACTTCGGAGGGCAGACCAGGGGGGTTTTGTAGGGCACCGGGGGGGACACAAGCAGGCACAGAAAGTACACCCTCAGCGGCACAGGGGCGGCCGGGTGCAGAGTGCAAACAGGCATCGGGTTTTCAATAGGAATCAATGGGGAGGCCCGGGGGGTCTCTTCAGCGATGCAGGCAGGCACGGGGGCTCCTCGGGGTAGCCACCACCTGGGCTAGGCAGAGGGTCGCCTGTGGATCGCTCCTGCACTGGAGTTCAGTTCCTTCAGGTCCTGGGGGCTGCGGGTGCAGTGTGGTTTCCAGGTGCGGGTTCCTTGAAGCAGGCAGTCGCGGTCAGGGGGAGCCTCTGGATTTCCTCTGCAGGTGTCGCTGTGGGGGCTCAGGGGGGTCAACTCTGGCTACTCACGGGCTCGCAGTCGCCGGGGAGTCCTCCCTGTATAGTTAGTTTTCTGCAGGTTGAGCCGGGGGCGTCGGGTGCAGAGTGGAAAGTCTCACTCTTCCAGCGGGAAACGTGTGGTCTTTAAAAGTTGCTTCTATGTGGCAAAGAGTTGCAGTTTCTTGAACAGGGCCGCTGTTCTCAGGAGTTTCTTGGTCCTTTAGATGCAGGGTAGTACTCTGAGGCTTCAGAGGTCGCTGGACCCTGTTGGATGCGTTGCTGTTGCAGTTTTCTTCGAAGTAGGGAGACAGGCCGGTGAGGCTGGGGCCAAATCAGTTGTCGTCTCCGTCCACACTGCAGGGCTTCAGGTTAGCAGTCCTTCTTCTTTAGGTTGCAGGAATCTGACTTCATCGGTTCTGGGAGCCCCTAAATACTCAAATTAGGGGTGTGTTTAGGTCTGGGAGGGCAGTAGCCAATGGCTACTAGCCCGGAGGGTGGCTACACCCTCTTTGTGCCTCCTCCCTGTGGGGAGGGGGGCACATCCCTAATCCTATTGGGGGAATCCTCCATTTGCAAAATGGAGGATTTCTAAAAGTAAGAGTCACCTCAGCTCAGGACACCTTAGGGGCTGTCCTGACTGGGGAGTGACTCCTCCTTGATTTTCTCATTATCTCCTCCAGCCTTGCCGCCAAAAGTGGGGGCAGTGGTCGGAGGGGCGGGCATCTCCACTAGCTGGGATGCCCTGTGGCGCTGTAACAAAGGGGGCGAGTGTTACAGTTCCTGCGGGCGGAGGTGAGAAACACCTCCACCCAGTACAGGCTTTGTTCCTGGCCACAGAGTGACAAAGGCACTCTCCCCATGTGGCCCGCAACATGTCTGGTGTGTGGCAGGCTAGCAAAAACTAGTCAGCCCACACTGGAAGTCGGGTATGTTTTCAGGGGGGCATCTCTAAGATGCCCTCTGGGTGTATTTCACAATAAAGTGCACACTGGCATCAGTGTGTATTTATTGTGCTGAGAAGTTTGATATCAAACTTCCCAGTTTTCAGTGTAGCCATTATGGTGCTGTGGAGTTCGTGTATGACAGACTCCCAGACCATATACTTTTATGGCTAGCCTGCACTTACAATGCCTAAGGTTTTGCTTAGACAATGTAGGGGCATAGTGCTCATGCACCTATGCCCTCACCTGTGGTATAGTGCACCCTGCCTTAGGGCTGTAAGGCCTGCTAGAGGGGTGACTTATCTATGCCATAGGCAGTGTGAGGTTGGCATGGCACTCTGAAGGGAGTGCCATGTCGACTTAGTCATTTTCTCCCCACCAGCACCCACAAGCTGGCAAGCAGTGTGTATGTGCTCAGTGAGGGGTCCCCAGGGTGGCATAAGACATGCTGCAGCTCTTAGAGACCTTCCCTGGCATCAGGGCCCTTGGTTCTAGGGGTACCAGTTACAAGGGACTTACCTGGGTGCCAGGGTGTGCCAATTGTGGAGACAAAGGTACAGTTTAGGGAAAGAACACTGGTGCTGGGGCCTGGTTAGCAGGGTCCCAGCACACTTTCAAATCATAACTTGGCATCAGCAAAG
Source organism: Pleurodeles waltl (assembly GCF_031143425.1). Classification (NCBI taxonomy): domain Eukaryota; kingdom Metazoa; phylum Chordata; class Amphibia; order Caudata; family Salamandridae; genus Pleurodeles; species Pleurodeles waltl. The sequence continues at coordinate 537,597,581 of NC_090450.1, forward strand.
GCAAAAAGTCAGGGGGTAACCATGCCAAGGAGGCATTTCCTTACAGAAAGCTTTCGACACACTGGAGTGGGAATTCCTACAGGCCACGCTTGAGTAGATGGGATATGGTCCAGTATGTATAAGCTGGATCAAAACATTATATGGAACCCCGACGGCAAGGGTGCGCATGGGTATTACTATATCTGAAGCCTTCACCATTTCCAGGGCTACTATGCAGGGATGCCCATTGTCGCCGCTGTTGTTTGTGCTCGCTATGGAGCCACTAGCTTGTGAACTGCAGCTCAGAGAAGAACAAAGGGGCATTTCAATACATGGAGAATCTCACTTGGTCTCCCTAGGTGCGGATGACGCATTAATGTTCCTGCGCAGTGCCCGCTCTACGCTCCCGCGCCTAATGAACTTGATGGGGGTTTTGGAGAGCTGTCGGGGTTGCAAGTAATTTGTGACAAATCATGCATTTTCCCACTAGTGCAGTCCCAGCACCGGAACAAGACCTTCTTCCTAAATATCGCTTAAGATGGTGCCACAACACTTTTAGATACCTGGGAATAAAGATCTATCATAACCCACATGTCCTCAGGGAAGGTCATTTGAATAAAGCTTTGAAGAGAATACGTAAATCCTTGCCCTTTTGGACCTCCATACCATTGTCCCCAGTAGGACGAATTGCAATAGTTAAGGTGTTAGTTTTACCCAGTCTCCTATAATATTTTGCAGCTCTCCCACTTTACTTATCTCGAACCTTCTTTAGAGAAGTGCATAGCACATTAACCAAATTGATTTGGGGTGATAATAGACGACGAGTAGCTTTAGCTGTGCTACAGACACAAATAGAAGGGGGATTGGGAGGACTCAACTATGAATGGTACTATGCAGCGGCCCAATTGCAATGCCCAATGTGGTGGCTAGGCTATGACTATTCCGAGAGACCCCCAGATCCAGAAACTCAACGGCACCCCGATGTATTTTTGACTGATGTCCCCGAAACCACACCAGATTGCAGAATGTAGACAGATGAGGGTAGCATGCATGTGTTGGGTGAAATATGTTGTGGGACGAAGTACATTCCTACTACACTCAAAACCCCCCACCCCCCAAACCCCCGCTGTGGCAGACACCAGATTTGATTACTATACCCAGCAGAACTGTGGTGGAACTATGGAAAATAAAGAGTCGCTCAACATTGGGGGATCTATACAAGGACAGTGTCCTTTTATCATTTCAAGAACTCCCAGACAAATTTAAGCTATCTAATGGTCATTTTTTGATATATTATGCATTGCGAAGAGATTATTAGTAACATGAGGGAGAGGTTGGAAGGGAGCCTCCTTGTTCCCAGAACTACATAGTCTGCTTACGACTGGGGACAATGAGAGCACTATCACCACCATTTTCCTGGTGTTGCAGGGCACAGCACCTAAAGGGGCTACACAAGTGCGGGCGGGATGGGATACAGTACTAGCTGACTCATTAACTGACACCCAGTGGACACAAGCGCTGCAAAAGATAGAGTATCTCACAATGCACGCTTTAGATATACGAAATTAAATTACTTACATCAAACATATTTGTCCCCACATAGAATAGCACGTATGTTCCCAGCGGTAAACCCAACATGTCCCCGATGTTCATCCCCTGTGGAATGTTTACCACATGGCATGGCATACTTAGGAGATAATAGTGAGAACTAATAGTGAAATCATCGAACATGTCTTCTCACATACACCTGAGTCATGCCTTTTGGGGATCTGGGCACGCAATCCGAAGGCAACACAAACCCACAAATTTATTGATTTAGCTTTAATCATATTTAAATTGCAAATAGCTGTGCACTGGAAAGCCTCAACTGCTCCGGAGGTGATATAGTGGTTGAAATCACTTCTGGCAAGGACTCGTGCTGATGCTGCCGACTACCTGAATATGAAAATAAAGGGGATACCAATACAAAGAGGGGAATGTTGTGATGCTTTTGTTGAGAAACTAGAAGCTAAAAATGATGAACGCCTCACTGAGATTAGACGTAATGGAGACAGAGTTAAATGTTTGAACACTAGACATTTTAGCTCAGTAAAACCCATTATAGTACAGCATTGGTTGCAGCCCTAGTATGAGACATCTTATGAATTAGTGCTAAGTGACTGCACCATCTACTGGTATTAATGAATGGAAACTTTGGATGAAGACTAATGTTTTGTTATTAAACACGGTGTCAACAAATTGCCATGCTAATGTTTAACATACTGGCTTAGTGTATGGAACTGAGATAAATAAAGTTATTTTACCTTGTTTCTCTCCTATTTTCTCTCTTTTGATGCCTTTACTATCTAATATATGTATACACGATACATGACTAGAAATATTACCGAGCTACATATGGTTTCATGATAATATCGTTGACTCATTTATACAACGTAAACATATGTAACTATTGTATTGAAAGTAAAGACAGCTACTATATGACAAATTAATAAAACAAATATTAAAAAAAGACTGTCTTTGCTGCATCCAATTATGGGTTGACCTATGAGCTCAGCAACAGAACTTCTCAGAGGGATGGCTCTGAATGCTATTTTGTTAAGACACCTGAACCAGTCACTGGAAATTTTATGCATGAGAATGCCTAGGGTTATAGTGATTTGGGAATGGTTGGACAAGGCCCCTATTCCAATTTCAGCCTCTTCGGGTGCTGTAGTACAAGTTACTTACCTTGGCTAATGATATATCTGACAGAGACATATTCTAGTTGCAGATTCCTTACCTTAAAATTTCCCCAGGTGGCAGACTGGATCCAGAGATTTTTTTCTTCAAGCAGTACCCCTGCGCGCTGTTAGGTGGCATCGGTCGACTCTGCAGGCATGATTGGCGTCGTGGTCGCAGTTGTATATAGGCACCACCCCGGAGCACTGACGTCCGCTTCCTTTCACGACTTTCCACACCAGTAGTGCAGAGCCATGAAGAATACTGAGAATGGTGCGCCAAAACTAGAGCCCTTGGCGGGAAGTACCTGTCCCTAGAAATCATTTTGCAGTGCGGGGAGGATGGGCGGGTCCATAAGGAATCTGCAACTAGAATATATCTCTACCAGATATATCGTTACCGAAGGCAAGTAACATGTACATCTGATCGAGACTTCTAACTGCGGATTCCTTACCTTAGAATAGATACCCGAGCAATACCCTCCCCGGTGGTGGGCTGCAAACTAAGATCACATCAAAAAGTCCTGCAGGACTGAACGGCCAAAATAGCCGTCCCTGCGGACATGACTGTACAGGCAGTAATGCTTGGTGAACGTATGTAAGGACCTCCAAGTTGAGGCCTGGCAGATATCCAGGACTGGAACTCTGCATGCTAACGCTGTGGAAGCAGCAGTTGCTCTGGTTGAATGAGGGCGCAAACCCTCAGAGGGTTGCTTTTCGCCAAAGTGTAGCACATCTTGATACAGAGGACTACCCATCGCGAGATGGTCCTCTTCTGCACCGCCTTCCCTTTCTTCGCATCCACATATCTCACAAAGAGTCGATCATCCACCCGGAATTCTTTGGTACGATCTAGGCAGAACGCCAACGCTCTTTTTGGGTCCAGACGGTGGAACCTCTCCTCCTCATGAAAGGGATATGGGGTCCGTAAAAAACAGGTAGGGTGATAGATTGGCCTACATGAAAGGGCGTTACCACTTTGGGAGGAAAAGAAGCCTTGGTACGAAGTACCACTTTGTCAGGATGCACTGCTAGGAATGATGGCTTCCAAGACAGAGTCTGAAGCTCACTTACTATGTGAGCAGAGGTGGTGACAAGCAAGAAAGCTGTTTTAAGGGGTAAGAGCTGTAGAGGACAGTTGTGGAGCGGCTCGAAAGGGGCACCCATGAAGTATGTGAGGACCACGTTCCAATCCCACTGGGGCATGATGAACAGGACGAGAGGAAACATGAGCGAGGCCTTCAAGAAGCCTCCCAACAATGGGAGATTTGAAAAGAGAAGGTTTGTCTGGTAGCCTTAAGAAGGCAGAGATGGCAGACAAATATCCCTTTAGGGTGCCCAGAGCAGAGCCCTGCTGGGCAAGAGAGAGAATTAGGAAGAGAACCTCTGAGAGAGGTGCAAAGAGGGGGAATCAACAGATTGGTAATAAACCAAGCCACAAATTATTTCTTCCAACAACCGACTTATACCGTTTTGGTGGAGAGACGCCTGGCTGCCAAGATGACATTACAGACTTGGGGTGGAAGGTCAAAAGCCATCAACTGTCACCAAAATATATCTCCACGCAAGGAGGTGGAGACTGGACAGGTTCGGGTGGATGACTGTCCCCTGCTGCTACGACAGAAGATCCTCCCGAAGGGGCAGTCTGATCAGAGGATTGATGGCCATGCTCAATAGGTCGGGATACCAGACTCTTCGTGCCCAGTCTGGAGCCACCAGGATTACTTGGGCTCGATCTTGCCTGACCTTCTTCAGAACTCTTGGCAGAAGTGGTATTGGCAGGAAGGCGTACAGGAGGCCTGAGTTCCATTCAAGACGAAAAGCGTGGCTGAGCGAGTGCCACCTTGGAAACTCCAATGCATAAAACAGCTGACATTGCACGCCTCTGCGGAGGTGAACAGACCTAACCAAGGCTCTCCACACTGCTGAAAGAGATCTTGTGCCACCTCCAGATGGAGATGCCATTCGTGATGAACTATGCATCGACGGCCTAGTTTGTCTGCTCTGATGTTCAGAGAGCCTGCCAGATGTTGAACCACCAGGGAAATGCCCTGGCGTTCCAGCCATGTCCAGAGGCAAAGAGCCTCTTGACAAAGGGTCCACGACTGCACTCCGTCCTGCTTGCTGCAATACCACATGGTGGTGGTGTTATCGGTGAACACCTGCACCCCTTTCACTTTGAGAGAGGGAAGGAATGCTTTCAATGCAAGTCGGATCACCTGAAGCTCCAAAAGGTTGATGTGGAGCCCCGACTTGGAGACCAGAGGCCTCTGATCTCCGCCTCTCCCACATGGCTGCCCCATCCCAGGAGTGATGCATCTGTTACTACTGTGAGATCTGGTTGGAGAAGGGAGAGGGATCTGCCATTGACCCAATCTGGATTGGAAAACCACCACCACAGGTCTTTCATAGTTCCCTCTGAGATCTGAACCATGTCGGAGAGATTCCCCTGATGCTGCTCCCACTGGAACTTCAGGTCCCACTGCAGAGCCCGCACATGCCATCTGGCATGTTGGACCAGCAGAATGCAGGAGGCTATGAGGCCCAGCAGCCTCCGAGGCATACTCACCGAAATCCAGGATACAGGCTGAAACATCAGTATCATAGCCCGAATATCCTGGACTCGCTTTTCAGGAGGATTGCCCGAAATTGCACTGTGTCCAGAACAGCTCCGATGAAAGGGAGAGTCTGATAGGAAGTCAGGTGTGACTTTGGCACGTTGATAGTGGACCCCAGCGAATGCAGGAGGTTCGCCTTAGTCTGGAGGTGGGAGACGACTTTCAGGGGCGTGTACACCTTCAACAGCCAGTCACTGAGATAGAGGAAGACTGGAACCCCTAACCTGCGCAGATGAGCTGCAACCAATACCATCACTTTCGTGAACACCCGAGGGGCACTGGTAAGGCCAAAGGGAAGCATGGTGAACTGAAAGTGCTTGTGACCTACCACAAATCGTAGGTAACGTCTGTGGGCCAGCAAGACGGGAATATGAAAATAGGTGTCCTGCAAGTCCAACACAACCATCCTGTCTCCAGGGTCCAGGGCAGAAAAGACCTGAGCCAGGGTTAACATCTTGAACTTATCCTTTTTGAGGAAGAGATTGAGGGACCAGTGGTCTAGGATAGGGCTATGGCCCTTGTTCTTTTTGGGCACCAGAAACTAGCAGGAATAGCAACCACGACCGACTTCTGGCACAGGGACCCTCTTCTAAGGTTCCTTTGGCAAGGAGAGCTTTGACTTCCTCGTGGAGAAGTGCCAAATGATCCTCCGATAGATGATTGAATGATGGTGGCATGGCTGGAGGAGAAATCTCGAAGGGGAGGGAGTAGTCCCTTCGGATGATTTGTAAAATCCACCTGTCTGTGGTAATGGATTCTCAGTGGGCAGGTGATAGCAAATCCTGCCGCCAACTGTGCCCGAATGCCCCAACGGACTAGGAAGGTTTTGAGGCAGAGGAAGGGATGGAGGTGGACTGGGTGGCCCGCTGACTCCCTGATCGACGAGCTTGGTGGATCCTGCATCTGCATCCACGCAGGGGCTGTACAGCTTGCGCAGGTTGGTGGCCCGGTGGAAATGGATGCGGTTGGGTGCCCCTTCCATAGGCATGAAAGGCGCAAAAGGCGGACTGGAGAGGGGAGGAGGTGAGGAGCAGTTGCGAGGCCAAAGGACCGAGCCATAGCCCGGGAATCCTTAAAGCGCTCGAGCACTAAGTCCGCCTTGACTCCAAAGAGATGAGTGCTATGAAAGGGCATGTCCATCAAAGATTGCTGGACATCTCCGAAAAGCCAGACGTCCTCAACCAGGCGTGGCCGTCTGAGTGCCACCGTCGATGAAACCGATCTGCTTAGTGAGTCGGTCGTATCCAGTCCACAAAGTATCTTGAACTTGGCTGCGTCTCTCCCATTTGTCATGGCTTGGGAGAGAACGTTCCAGGCCTCTTCTGGAACTTGAGACTGCACTTGCGTGACCGTATCCCAGGGACTATGGGAATAGCGGCCCAAAAGGAATGCGGTGTCCACCAACCGCAGCGCTAGACTGGCAGAAGAAAACATCATGTTACCAAAATTGTTCAATATTTTTGGATTCCTTGTCCAGGGGAGTGGTAGGGAATACGCCAGAGGATGATGAAGCCTGGATCAATCAATTAATCAATCATGAATTTGTAAAGTGCACTACTCATCCGTGAGGGTCTCAAGGCCCTAAGTGTGGGGGGTACAAAGGGGAGGGAGAAGGGGGTAGGGGGTTCGGGAAGTGCTGCTACTGCTCGAACAGCAAGGTCTTGAGAAGTTTCCTAAAGGTAAGCAGGTCTTTGGTCTTGCGCAGGTGGGTGGGAAGAGGGTTCCATGTTTTGGTGGCGAGGTGTGAGAATGATCGACCGCAGGTTGTAGTTCTGTGGACTCGTGGGACGGTTCCAAGAACGAGGTGGGCGGAGCGGAGATATCAGGTCGGGATGTAGAAGGAGAGCCGTATGTTGAGGTATGCTGGTTCGGTGTTGTGCAGTGTTTTGTGAGCGTGGGTGAGGGGTTTGAATGTGATTCTGTTGTTGACTGGGAGCAAGTGCAGCTTTCTCCGGTGGTCTTGTGATGAGGCAGTGGCGGGGGATGTCCAGGATGAGGCGTGCAGAGGCGTTCTGGATGCGTTGCATTGGATGACAAGGCTCTCAGGTGTAGGGTGTTGGGTAAGGAAATTTACATCATTCGGCAGAAGGCCGATGGCGGAGGGCAATCGTCCTATTCACAGGAGCCCCTATGCTAGGTTTGGACCAGGTCCACAGTAGGACGTCCGTGAGTGCTTTGATGAAAGAAAGAAGAAGTTCAGAGTTGGAGGCCCCAGGCTGAAGCACTTCAGTCAAGAGGTTAGGCCTGACCTCCACAGTAGGAAGCTTGAGGTTCAAAACCTCAGCAGCCCTTCTCACCACCACAGAATAAGACGATTCCTCCTCCGTAGCCACGGTACAGTGCGGTAAGAAAACATGCCAGTGTCATGGGAGGTGTCCAACCCACTAGCATCACCCAAATCCTGTACCCGGTCCAGTTCCGGCTCAACCTGGTATTCTAAAGGGTCCAGCGACCCCTCTACACTATCCGCATATCCATACCCACAGTAACAGGGTTCAAGATCAACCTTGGGCACAGCAGAGCGCATGGAAAGCAGAATCGGCATCGAGCGACGTTGTTCCAGCTCTGGGTCATCGGGAATAAGTATAGGGTGGATGTCAATTGAGGGCCCAATCGGCGCAGGGAGTGATGACGTCTGACCCGACACCAGGGAAGGTCACGTGGGCACGACTTGTATCGGGACAGATCCGGAAGCAGATCCTGAGGTGCCCTCCGGAGTCAGGACTGAAGTCACCAACTGTGAACCCAAGGAGGCCCTCACAGACTCCCCTGGGCCCGAAGGCGCTGAGGGTGGGTCGGGCTGCCCAAATATGAGGCGCATGGCCTCATAGAACTCCTTAAGTTGGGCAGGGGTAGCTCCAGCTCCCGGCAAATCGGGCAGGCGTGGAGCAGACCCAGACTGAGGATCCGAGGACGGAGGCCTAGAGCGTCAACGCTCTTCCCACATTGTGCGAGCGACGGGGTGAAGTAGAAGAACGTTTTGCCTTCTTCCTCTTACCCGAATCTCTAGATGACTTGGATGAAGAAGAATAGTGGTGACCCCACAACCGGTCTCCTGACCTTCCTCTCGAACAGGACCAGGAACGAGCAAAGACAAAGGCCTGGGTGTGTGGGGGTGTTTTTGTTGCTCTGACAGGCTGGCTATTTGGGTTGTGCCTGGGAACTTAACTTATTTCAAAGAGGCCTCCCCTGTCACAGGCAGATGTCAAATGACACCTGGATAGGCTCTTTTTTTGGCAGTCATACAGGCAGCAATCAGAGCAAGGGTAGAGCGGACACCAGAACTGGTAGCACCGATCATAGAGGGCAGCTAATTTCCCTCAATTGGGCGGGGAGGGGAGGGTTTCACCACTTGAACTTAGGGAAGGAGGGATACTATGGTATTGTCTGCAGTAGGACACATAGGAAATGCTGTGAAAGAGGATGCAGTAATTATGGGAACATTTACCCCACCGGTTAAGGGGGATCCAGGAGTCACCACCACCGAAAACCTGGTGCCAGGCATAGATGTGCATTGCCAATACCCTCCTCAGAACACTACAGGACCTGAGGAAGAGCAGGGGAAGTCAAACTGCTGTGTGAGACCTGAGAGAAATCATGAAGGACTGGACCTGCTCCCTTTTGTACCCAGGACAAAGATGTGAACTACAAGTGTCATAAGGCTGACCTCCTATTTAAGCTACAGGGACACAACAGACTACAAAAAGGCATTTCCTGCTAATGCCCAGATGACCAGTTACAATTGGACCTGCTTTGGAACTTTCTGATATCCTCTGATGGAGTCAGTGTGCACACCCAAGTACTGTTCATTAAGTCCTGGAACCCTTAGATATGTCTTAATGGATCACACCTGAAAACCTGTGAGTTATAACATTTTGTTTGTCAGAAAGGCCAAAGGCGGAAACGAAACAACCCTGCCAAGCCTCACAACTGCAAATCCTCTGCAGCAGCATCTAGTGGAGACAGTATCTGAACTCACAGAGCCCTCTTTCACAATAACCTTGCCCAACTAGAGAAACCGGACTCCAAAAAAAGTGACTCAGTAGGAACAAAGTCATCTTTGACCTGCTGAAGGCACTTGAAGTATCCGACCAGTGAGGGACCTTCTTTGGGACGAAATTCAATTTTCTCCTGCTCCAAGATTTCCCACAAAAAAACAGAAGTTTCACTTGAACCACATCCAATGGCTATTCCACCTCGTTGAGCCCTCTTTGGGTACAGCCTGCTGCCTTGCCCTACAGAAGATATTTGGCTTCTATTTTTGTAAATGAAGTCTGACTGGGTCAAACCTGGTATCTGCATCCAACCCACACTCCATCATAGTAGACCTCAAACAGCGACTAGGTCTCAGTCTGCCACAACAAGCTGACACTCAACAGTTTTTGGTGCAATTTTTTATTTAAACTTTAAAAATTTGAATCTCTGGTTCCACTTATTGGATTTTCTTGTTTTAGTGTAATTTTATTTATTAAAATATTCTCTATTGGGGGAGCAGAGCGTGCCACCAACGAAGATATCCGCACTCTGAGCGAGCTCAAGCCCCGCCGGGGTGGATAGACCCCCCAAATCCGGCAACATCCTGTAAATGACGGGGCATTATGCAAGCCCTGAGCCCCGAGCCCCTGGAAGCACCATCCCAGCCATGGATGACTTGATTTGAGGGATGAGGAAGGCATAAACAGAGTCGACCAAACACCAACTGTAAGGAAATGCCTCCTTGGCATGGTTACCCCCTGACTTTTTGCCTTTGCTGATGCCAAGTTATGATTTGAAAGTGTGCTGAGGCCTGCTAACCAGGCCCCAGCACCAGTGTTCTTTCCCTAAAACTGTACCTTTGTCTCCACAATTGGCACACCCTGGCACACAGGTAAGTCCCTTGTAACTGGTACCCCTGGTACCAAGGGCCCTGATGCCAGGGAAGGTCTCTAAGGGCTGCAGCATGTCTTATGCCACCCTGGGGACCCCTCACTCAGCACAGACACTCTGCTTGCCAGCTTGTGTGTGCTGGTGGGGAGAAAATGACTAAGTCGACATGGCACTCCCCTCAGGGTGCCATGCCAACCTCACACTGCCCATGGCATAGATAAGTCACCCCTCTAGCAGGCCTTACAGTCCTAAGGCAGGGTGCACTATACCATAGGTGAGGGCAAAGTTGCTTGAGCACTATGCCCCTACAGTGTCTAAGCCAAACCTTAGACATTGTAAGTGCAGGGTAGCCATAAAGAGTATATGGTCTGGGAGTCTGTCAATTAAGAATTCCACAGTTCCATAATGACTACACTGAAATCTGGGAACTTTGATATCAAACTTCTCAGCACAATAAATGCGCACTGATGCCAGTGTGGAATTTATTGAAAAATGCACACAGAAGGAACCTTGGTGATGCCCTCTGCATGCCATTCAGACTCCTAGTGTTAGGCTGACCAGTTCCTGCCAGCCTGCCACAACCAGACGAGTTTCTGGCCACATGGGGGTGAGTGCCTTTGTCACTCTGTGGCCAGGAACAAAGCCTGCATTGGGTGGAGGTGCTTCTCTCCTCCCCCTGCAGGAACTAACACCTGGCAGTGAGCCTCAAAGGCTCATGCCTGTTGTTACAGAGCACCAGGGCATCCCAGGTAGTGGAGATGCCCACCCCTCCGGACACAGCCCCTACTTTTGGCAGCAAGTCCAGAGGGGGTAATGAGGAAAACAAGGAAGAGTCACCCACCAGTCAGGACAGCCCCTAAGGTGTCCTGAGCTGAGGTGTCCCCTGCCTTAGGAAATCCCCCATCTCGTTTTGGAGAATTCCCCCCAAAAGGATTAGGGATGTGCCCCCCATCCCCACAGGGAGGAGGTACAAAGAGTGTGTAGCCACCCTCCAGGGCAGTAGCCACTGACTACTGCCCCTAGACCTGAACACACTCCTAAATTTAGTATTTAGGGGCGACCCTGAACCCAGGAAATCCGATTCCTGCAACCTACAACAAGAAGGACTGCTGACCTGAAAGCCCCGCAGAGACGACGGAGACGACAACTGACTTGGCCCCAGCCCTACCGGCCTGTCGCCAGACTCAAAGAACCTGCAGAGCGACGCATCCAGCGGGACCAGCGACCTCTGAGGACTCATAGGACTGCCCTGCACCCAAAGGACCAAGAACCTGCCGAGAACAGCGGCACTGTTCAGAAACAGCAACACACTTGCAACAAAGAAGCAACTTTAAAGAGACTCTCACTTCCCGCCAGAAGCGTGAGTCTTCACACTCTGCACCCGACACCCACGGCTCGAGTCCAGACAACCAACACCGCAGAGAGGACTCCCAGACGACTCCAACGATGTGGACACCCTGAGTCGACCTTCCTGCACCCCCACAACGATGCCTGCATAGAGGATCCAGAGGCTCCCCCTGACCGCAACAGCCCGGTAACAAAGGAACCCGATGCCTGGACCAAGCACTGAACCCACAGCCCCCAGGACAGAGAGAAACCACCTACCAGTGCAGGACTGACCAGCAGGCGGCACTCATCCTAGCCCAGTCGGTGGCCGGCCCGAGAAGCCACCCTGTGCCTCGCCTGCATCGCCAGAGTGACCCCTGGGTCCTGCAATTGCTTTCAGTAGCAAACCCGACACCTCCTTTGCACACTGCACCCATCCGCCCCTGTGCCGCTGAAGGTGTGTTTTGGGTGCTTGTTTGTCCCCTACCCCAGTGCTCTACGAAACCCCCCTGGTCTGGTCCCCGAGGACGCAGGTACTTACCTGCTAGCAGACTAGAGCCGGAGCACCCATTCTAAACAGGCGCCTATGTGTTTTGGGCCCTCCTTTGACCTCTGCACCTGAACGGCCCTGTGTTGCTGGTGCTGTGGCTTTGGGGTTGCCTTGAACCCCCAGCGGTGGCCTGTCTATACCCAGGAGACTGACTGTGTGTAAGTGCTCTACTTACCTGAGAAACCTAACCAGACTTACCTCCCCCAGGAACTGTTGTGTACTACTGTTTTAAATCAAAGTTCTATACTTACTTGTGTGAAGTACCTTGCATTTTATGTACTTACCTCAAATTTGAATCTTGTGGTTCTAAAAATAAATTGAGAAAATATATTTTTCTATATAAAAACATATTGGCCTGGAGTTAAGTCTTTGAGTGTGTTTTCCTAATTTAATACCTGTGTGTGTACAACAAATGCTTAACACTACCTTCCGATAAGCCTACTGTTCGACCACACTACCACAAAATAGAGCATTAGTATTATCTAATTTTGCCACTATCAACCTCTAACGGGAACCCTTGGACTCTGTGTATATACAGAGCCAACTTCCTACAAGTGGGCAGTGCTGAGCCCACGGAGCAGAGTAGCTGGGAGAGGGGAGTTGGGGAAGCGAGTGTTTCATGTAAGAAATTAGGAATAGTGATTTTCTTAGAGCTACATTTTTGGGCAACAGGGGTTCACACATCAACTTCAAAAGAGACTGAGATCCCTGTCAGGGAGCGGGAGAACACATCAGGGGGCTGAAGTGTCAGGCCCCTTTACAGAATCAACGTGGCAAATGGGTAGTCCAGTACACAACCTGACCATATGGTCCTGGAACATAAACGGTCTGCGTAGCAGGATAAAGTGCATCTTAGTTTTACAGCATATTAAACGCCACGCTCCGAACATTGTTCTGCTCCAGTAAACACATCTCAGAGGCAACCGCTACAAGGCCTTGCACAGATTTGATTACACACTTAAACCACACACAGGGTACACCACAGATTCTAGGGGAGTGAGCATACTTGTTAAGAAAATGATCCCCTTACCATCCACTGGCTGTGGCATGATAATACAGGCCGACGTGGCTCTATCGGGGACTTGGCAGGGTACCGCGCTCAACTTGTGCTCAGTATATCTCCCCCTCTCAATTGCAGGAGGCAAACCTTGCGGAAATGGGAGATCTGTTGCTGAACCTACCCCCATGGATCCTTATCTTGGTGGGCGACCTCAATTTGACCAGGAACATGGAGTTAGATAGATCCGGGACCCCAGGGTAGGGAGTGGGCTTGGGGATACTTTCCCAGTTTGCAGGGCACTGGGCCTGACTGACCTCTGGAGGGAAGGGAACCCATATACAAGACAATACACTTACTTTTCAGTGGTCCACTGGAGATTCTCCAGACTAGACAACATTTTCACTCTATGCACTCATAACCCCCGGTTCTGTGACGCGATCGTCCATGCGAGAGGACTCTCCCATCATTCCCCGGTCAGGGTCAAATTGATGGGCCCACAACAAGACTAACCTTTGCTGGGCCGGCTGGACGTTTGGGGGGCTGAGGGACTCAGGGACCAAAGGGAGCCTACTGGAAGGGGCAGCCCTTTACTTCACGGAGAATCGGGGCTTAGTGCCATCTGCAGGAACGTTGTGGCAGGCCTTCAAGACAGTCCTGAGGGGACAGGCACAAGCTGCAAAGAAGGAGACATGGTTAAAATGCGCTGTCATAGAGAAAGACATAGTTAGCCTGGAAGCGGCAGTTCTGGCTTCAAGTGATCCAGAAGATCGACAGAAAGTGAGATTGAGACAAATGGAGCTGAGATCTCTGACAAAAAAATCAGGTCAGGCAATGCGGCATAGCGGTTCAGCGCAGGCTTTATGATGTTGACAACAAGGCAGTCAAACTACTAGCATGGCTGGAGCTGAGGGACAGAGAACATGCATGGGTGCTAAGGGTAGAAAACTTGGAACAGGCCATACAAACGACAGGTGCAGCCATACCAGAGACCTTTGCAGATTACTATGAGAACTTGATTGCCTCTATGTGAGAAAGTAGCCTCTTTCTAGCATGGTTACCCCCATTTTTGCATGTTTGTCAGTGTGTTTTTACTATGTAACCCAGTGCTCATAGTTTGTGGCCTACATGTCAGTATTTTCTTACTCTTTTGTCAGTATGCTTGAGTGTGTTACTGGAGTCCTGCTAATCAGAACTCCAGTGCTTATGCTCTCTCTGGTTCCACATTTGTACTTACATACTGGTAACCCAGTATTCCACTCCAAATTGGGATACTGGACCACCTTATACGTCCCTAGTATATGCTACCTAGGTACCCAGGGCACTGGGGTTCCAGGAGATCCTTATGGGCTGTAGCATTTTTTTGCCACCCATAAGGGGCTCATACAAGCACTTCTTCAGGGCTGCCATTGCAGCCTGAGTGAAATAGTGTAAGCACTATTTCCCAGTCATTTTCACTGCACCAGGTCACTTATAAGTCACCTATATGTCTAACCTTCATATCCTGAAGGTTAGGTGCATAGTACCTGTGTGTGAGGGCACCCCTGCAGTAGCAGAGGTGCCCCCACGTCATCCAGGCCCATTTTCCTGGACTTCGTGAGTGCGGGGATGCCATTATAAGTGTGCACTACATCTAGATCAATACATATATGTAGCTTGACAATGGCAACTCCGAATATGGCCATGTAAGGTGTCTACAAACTGGGAATTGTACCCCAATATTGACTCTGGTATTGGTGGTCCAATCCCATGGACCCCCAGTACTGCCATACCAGTCTTCTGAGGTTTTCACTGCAGCCACAGCTACTGCCACCTTACAAACAAGCTTCTGCCCTCCTGGGCTTGAGCAGATAAATCCATGGAAGGCAGAACAAAGCATGTCCTTTAGGAGAGGGGTGTTACACCCTCTCCCTTTGGAAATATGTGTTACAGTTACGGGAGGGGTAGTCTCCCAGAGCCTCTGGAAATGCTTTGAAGGGCACAGATGGTACCCTGCTCGCATAATCCAGTCCACACTGGTTCAGGAACCCCCCAAGTTCCTGCTCTGGCGCAAAACTGGACAAAGGAAAGGGGAGTGACCACTCCCCTGTCAATCACCACCCCAGGGGTGGTGCCCAGAGCTCCTCCAGTGTCCCTGGGTTCTGCCATCTTGTTTTCAGGAAGGTCAGGGAACTCTGGGAGCATCTGCATGCCCAGTGCCAGCAGGTGACGTCAGAGACCCCTCCTGACAGGTGCTTACCAGGTTAGGTGATCAATCCCCCTCTCAAGGTTATTTAAGGTCTCTCTGATGGGTGTTTCCTCAAATTCGGATTGCAAGACTCCAGCAGGACTACTCTACATCCTTTGCTTCACCTTCTATCGTTGGATCAACCGCAGAACTGATCCAGGAACTCTACAACTTGCAACAAATTATCCAAGACGGCTGCTGCAACTCTTAACTCCAGCTCCTGCCAGCAACTGCAACAGTTTCCAGGTTGTGCACTCTCTGAGGGCTGCCTGTCTTCATCCTGCACCAGAAAGACCAAGGGAATCTCCTGTGGAGTGACGCAGTCACTTCGCTGCTTCAGCAGGGACCTCTCTGTAGCGACGACCGGTGGCTTGGGCCCCCTCTCCAGACGATAGGCATGGATCCAGCAACACGGGTGGTGGACTAAAGCGACTCCAGCAGTCCCACTGTCCAGCTTTGGTGGAGGTAAGAACTTGCCTCCCTACGCAAGACAGTACCACTGTGCACCACGTGGCTTGCAGTTGTTAAAGCTTTTGTGCGACCTTTCACTAAGTTCTTTGTGCACAGCACAGCTTGGGCCCCCAGCACTCCATTCTGCGACACACAGCTTCCTGAGTGGTTCTCCTTTGTGTTGTGCTGTGTGGGCCACCGTTTGCACCTCCTTTGTCCCTGTGCTGTGGGACTCCTGTGTGCCCTCTCTGGTCTTCTGAGGGCTCTCTGAGTTGCTAAGAGCATCCACTGTCTCCCCTCCTGGGTAGAGGCCACCAGGTCCCTCCTGGTCCCTGGCAGTGCCATTTTCCGCTAACTGCGAGCTTTGCGGGTGCCAAGGTTTGTTGGCGGAATCCAGCGACGCTAACCAGACTGCATACATCCATGCGGCGTGGGACATCTTCTGCATCAACCAGGAACCCGCATCTGTCTTCTTTGGTGCAATACTGACTTTGTCTTCTCACCAGTGGTTCCATTTTTGCACCTTCATCCGGATTAGCAGGGGCTCCTGTTTTCCCTGGACTCTACAGTGCTTCTTGGACTTGGTCCCATTCTTCCACAGATCTTCAGGTCCAGGAATCCATCGTTGGTGTCTTGCAGTCTTTTCTGGTTCTTGTATTATCTTCTATCAAAAATTCCAGTGTGTTTTACTCCTGCTTTCCTGAGCTCTGGGGTGGAGTATTTTACTTACCTTTGGTGTTTGCTTACACTCCCAGAGCCCCTCTACACAATACACTTGCCTAGGTGGGAAACCGACTTTCTCATTCCACTATCTTAGTATACAGTTTGTGTTCCTCCTTGGCCCATTGCAACCTATTTTTTTTTATTTTTTTTTACTATTTCAACTTTTTCCTACTGTGCACTTACCTGTTTCTGGTTACTAGTGTATATACTGTGTGATTTACTTATCTCCTAAGGGAGAAATAGCCTATAAAGTATTTTTGGCATTGTGTGACTAAAATAAAGTACCTTTATTTTTTAAACACCGAGATTCGTCTTTCATGGGTGTAAGTACTTTGTGACTACAGTGGTATTGCAAGAGCTTTGCATGTCTCCTAGTTCAGCCTTGGCTGCTCCGCCTACAGCTACCTCTAAACAGCCTGGCTTCTAGACAATGACCACATTTCACTAATAAGGGATAACTGGACCTGGTATAAGGTGTAAGTACCTTTGGTACCCACTAGAAACCAGGCCAGCCTCTTACACTCTAGAACAGACATGTCCACCGAGGTTTGCAACGACTTCCTCAGAGTATCCAACTGCAGAAAGACGGCAGAGATGTTCGGCAAGCCGAGATGACGGAGAAAGAGGTGACCCTTGCACTGCAAGACTAACAGGCGGGGAAGGCTATGGGCTAAAATGGGATCCCAGTCGAACTGTATAAAGGAATGGCCAATGTGATTGCCAGTCCATTACTAGCGATGTTCAAAGAAGCCAGACACAAGGGCTGCCTACCAGCAGACCAAAGAGCAGCAATGATTACAGTGATCCACAAGGAGGGGACCCTCCGGAGGCGTGCAGTTCATATAGGCCGATATCTTTACTAAATATGAAGGCTAAGGTACTAGCCAAGGTGTTAGCCAATAGGTTGTGCAGAGTAATAGGATCACTGGTACATCCAGACCAGTCAGGCTTCATGCCGGATAGGAGCACAATACTCAATCTACACGTCTATTCGGTGTGTTGCACCTGACCAGGAGTCCAGACGTGGACCAGGCAGTCCTGATGGCGCAGGATGCCAAAATGGCACTTGACTCCCTGGCGTGGAACTCTATGTTTCCAGTCTTGGAACGACTGGGATTCGGGCCGCAGTTTTGTACGTGGACCAAGCAGCTATACGCCTCCCCCATGGCGCGTGTGAGGGTCAAAGGAGTGGTGTCACAAGAATTTGAGTTGGGGAAGGGCACCAAGCAGGGTTGTCCACTGTTCCCCCTGCTCTTTGCTCTAGCGTTACAGCCATTAGCAGCATGGATCTTCCAGGATCTGTTAGTGAAGGGAATACAAGCCTTGCGTGGCTGGGAGGAGTGTACATCATTATACACGGATGATATTCTCCTCTATGTCTCAAGGCCCTCACTGACAATAGGCAGGCTCATGCAAATATTTAGAATATTTGGCTACCACTCTGGTCCTGACCTCCACAGAAGGAAGCTAGAGGTCCAAAACCTCAGAAGCCATTCTCACCACCATTGAGTATGAAGCTCCCTTCTCCGTAGCCACAGTAAGGGAAGAAAGCATGCCAGCATCAGGGGAGGTGTCCAACCCGCCGCCATCACACAAATCCTGAACCCAGTCCATTTCAGGGTCAAGCTGGTATTCTAAAGGGTCCAGCAACCCCTCTACACTATACCCATTGCCATACAACCAACGTCAGGAGCGTCGACGTCTGACCCGATGCCGGGGAAGGTCGCATTGGCATGACCGTCGGTGGGACGGATCCGTAAGCGGATCGGAGGTGTCCGCTGGAGT
Source organism: Pleurodeles waltl (assembly GCF_031143425.1). Classification (NCBI taxonomy): domain Eukaryota; kingdom Metazoa; phylum Chordata; class Amphibia; order Caudata; family Salamandridae; genus Pleurodeles; species Pleurodeles waltl. The sequence continues at coordinate 537,615,819 of NC_090450.1, forward strand.
CGGGCCGAAGCTGACGACTTGGAACCTGAGGGGGCCCTCACCGACGCCTAGGGTGGATCGTCTGCCCAAATATGAGGCGCATGGACTCATAAAATTCCTTGAGTTGGTCAGGGGTTGCGTCTGCTCACGAAAAGTCTGGGAGACGCGGAGCGGATACAGACGGAGGATCCGAAGATGGAGGCCTTCCTGCGTTGCGTCTTCTGAGCGACGGGGTGAAGTCGAAGAACATTTTGGCTTCTTCGACTTCTTCTTGCGACCCCAGTGTCCAGATGACTTGAACGATGAAGAGTGGTGAAGACTCCGCGACCGGTCTCCTGACCTTCCCCGTGAACGAGACTGGGAACGATGCAGTCGAGTGCTTGGCCGCCATGACATTTAGGGACCGCTCCTTCAAAGCCTTCAGGTTCATGGCCCGACACTCGGAGCAGGACTTTGGGTCATGGTCACGCTCCAGACACCAGAGGTACACGAGGTGCGGATCTGTCACCGACATCATTTGATAACAGGAATCGCAGGGCTTGAACCCAGCACTACGCAACATCCCTCAATGCATCCAACACTCATCAAAAACGAATTGGCAAAAGTGTTGCGGTTAGTCAAAAAATGACTGGGGTAGCTCTTCTCCGTGGCGTGGCAAGAAAAGAACTGAAGTCAGCGTGCCAGGGTTTCGCCTATATATGACTGCAACGTCATCACGGCGACCATGAGGCAAACGACGCCTGCGGAATCGACCGAAGCCACCTAATGGCGTGCAGGGGTACTGCTCGAAGAAAAATCTCTGGTTTCAGTCTGACGCCTGGGGGAAATTCTAAGGTAAGAAATCTGCAACTAGAAGTCTCAATCAGATATTTATTTACGAAAGTACAAATTTTAAGCAATTGTCTTAATGAAAAGTTGCCTCAATAACTGATAGACCTACGTCCAATTTCTCCCCAAGAATTAGGAAAGAAGGCAGACCATTGGGATAAGACTAGGGTGACCAAGACTACCACTGGGTGGTGACCAAAAGAAAGAGGTTACAAAATCTTCCCAGTGGAAAGGGGGCAAAACTCCTATTGATAGAAGTAAACAGTCTTCGTCAGGCCCCCAAAAACCTGTTCAGAAGGGTTGATCCCAACCTCTTTACAATCCAACCATGGGTACAAGAGTAAAAACTTTGAACCAAAGAAGGCCTGGTGTTTCAACTGTAAACAGTTAGAATACAAAATTGGAGACCTGGCATGTCCCAAAAAGAATCTCCCTAGTATAGCACTGATATGGCCAGTCACAGTGTGCCCATGGAAAATCAGGGTTCAAACTGAAGCTGTTTTAATCTCTGAGAGCGAGGTAGATGTTGGCACACTTGCTGCCTGGCCACTGTAGGAAAGCAGCCTATTTTTAGCATGGTTACCCCCACTTTCTGCCTGATGTCAGTGTGTTTGACTGTGTTTACTGGGATCCTGCTAACCAGGACCCCAGTGACTATGCTCTCTCCCTTTAAACTTGGTTGTTTGGACCACACACACTGCACATTTGGCATACTCATGCCCCCATATAAGTATCTCGTATATGGTACCCAGGGCATTTCGGTGCTGCGGTCCCCCATGGGCTGATGCATGTATTAGGCCACCCATGGGGAGCCCATGCAAAGTGTATCTGCAGGCCTGCCATGGCAGTCTGGGTGAAAGGGTGCATGCACCCCTTTCACTACAGGTCACTGTACCAGGTCACTGTAAGTCACTCCTATGGTAGGCCCTCGTAGACCAGAGGGAAGGATGCACGGACTGCGAACTCCAGCTCCATTTTCATGGACTTTGTGAGTGCGGGGATGTCATTTTACACGTGTACTGGACATAGGTCACTACCTATGTCCAGCTACATAATGGTAACTCCGAACCTAGGCAAGTTTGGTATCAAACATGTCAGAATCATACTCCAAGACTGTTGCCAGTATTGGAAGTGTGATCCCATGCACTCTGGCGGCTCCTCAGAGGATCCTCCCCAACATTGCTTCTACCAGCCTTCTGTGGTTTTCCAAACAGCCCAAGCTGCTGCTATCCCTCAGACAAGGTTTCTGCCCTCCTGCTGCTTAATCAGCTCAAGCCTAGGAAGGCAGAACAAAGGATTTCCTTTGGGAGAGGGGGGTAGCACCCTCTCTCTTTGGAAATCGGTGTTACATGACTTGTGAGGGGTATCCTCCCCAAGCCACTGGTATGTTTTGAAGGGCACATTTGGTGCCGTCTTTTTATAAACCAGTCTGCACCGGTTCAGGGACCTCCAGTTCTTGCTCTGGTGTGAAACTGGACAATAAAAAGGGGAGTGAACACTCCCCTGTCCATCACCACCCCAGGGGTGGTGCCCCAAGCTCCTTCAGAAGATCCCCTGATTCTGCCATCTTGAATCCAAGGTAGGCAAAGACCTCCGACAGCAACAGGGCCATTTAGGGTCTCTCTCTTCGGTGGGTCCTCAGATTCAGCTTCTGGCCCCTGGAACTGCGACTGGACCCTCCAGACTCTGCTTGCAACATTGTTTCCACAGCTTCTTCCAGCTTCTGCAACATTTCCACAGCTGTGCATCCTCTGAGGCAGGCAAGTTTTTAGTCTGCACGAGAAGGAAGAAGGAATCTCCTTTGGAGAGAAGGAGACACTTCCCGCATCTGTAGGTACCAAGTGCAACAACAACCGGCTATGTGGATCTCCTCTTATCCTGAGCTGCGTGGATCCTGCATCACGGGTAGTGGTCTGGAGTGGTCCCTTTGGTCCTCTCTGCCAGCTGTCTAACTTTGGTAAAGGTAAGCCCTGGCCAACCCACGCAGGACAGTAGCCCGGGACACAGCATTTCTTCCAGCTACCAAGGCTTATTGGCATCTCCTCCAAGGGATATTCTGGATCTGTGTAGCCCCAGCCCCCAGCACTCTTTCATACGATGCACAGCCCACTGGGTGCTTCTCCTGCACCATGGGACCCTTCTTCAATTGTGTTGAGTGGGCTACCCTGCGAGTCCTGGGTCCTCTTCCAGCGGGCCTCCTGTGTGGGCTGCCTTTTCTTCTGTGGGCTCTCTGCCTTGCTGAGGTTGAGTCCTCCTGGACCTTGCTGATCCCCAGCAGCTTCACTTTTCGTCTACTGCAACTCTTGCCTCTGCCAAGGCTTGTTGGTGGCTTTTCCACGCCACAGACAGACTGCAATCTTCCATCCAGCGTGGGACATTTACTGCATCCTCCAGGAACTCTTCACCGACTCCAGGGCTGCATTGCTGACCGTCTTTGCCCAAACATCGACCAATTTCTGCAACCACAGACGGGTGGGTAGTGGCTCCTGCCACCACCGGACACTTGTGCGACTTCTGGATTTGGTCCCGTTCTCCTTCAGGTCTTCCTCTTCAGGAATCCACTGCTGGTTTCTTGCAGTCTTGTCTGTGTGCTGCATTATCCTTATTTTCAGTCCTTTTGGTGGTTTGGAGAAAATTCAGTAACTTACTCCTTTCTTCCTGGTCGCTTGGGGCACTGGGGTATTTGCCTTTGGGGCTTCCTAGTTCCTTCAGCTCCCCTCTACAGATTACACTTACCTGGGTGAGGGGGTCCTGCATTCGCATTTGATTTTTTTAGTATGTGGTTTGGGCTACCGCTAGGGTCACTATTGTCTATTGCTATTGCACAGTTTTCTACTGCTATTAATGCCTTTTTCTGATTACTAGTGTACATATTTAGTGTGTTTACCTACCTCCTATTGGAGGGTTGCCTATCTAGTGCTTTTTGTAATTGCGTCACTAAAATAAAGTACCTTTATTTTTGTAATACTGAGTATTTTCTTTTATGTGTGTGAGTACTGTGTGACTACAGTGGTATTGCATGAGATTTGCATGTCTCCTAGATAAGCCTCGGCTGCTCATCCACAGCCACCTCTAGATAGCCTGGCTCTGGACACTGCCTACACTACACTATTAGGGGATAACTGGACCCATGACACCAGGCAAGCTTCCTACAGCCACCGAGCACAAATAAGTATAGATAGCACCCTTTGATTAATGGGACTAGAGTATAAGCCCTGAGGGAAACGGGCGCCAGTGTCACCATGGTGACAGAAAAACTAGTTTCCCCCAGGACAGTATTTGACTAGACAAAACTATCCAGTTACCAATGCTGATAATGTAACTAAGGTTCATCCCATGGCTATGGTACCCTTACAATGGGGAGGGGTTATACTGACCTCAAACAGGTAATAGTCTCTTCTGCAATTTCAGTTGCGTGTCTGCTAGGGAATGAACTGGAGACATTAGCATGGGCTGAGGTAGAACTGAAAACCCATGCAGCCACTGGGAATTCCTGCGATGGTGTATGGAAAAACAAGACCACAAAGCCAAGCACAGTGTGTAAAGGAAGTGCTGAATCAGGAATAACGGCCCAACGTTACAAGAGAAAGTGCAAGATGTTTGGGGGACCAGTTTCTGAGCCCTAAAAAGCTCAAGACCCCTATTTTCAGGAAGAGGGCATTTCAACCCAAAAGGAAATTGAGCCAATGGAACCTGAACCTTGCCAGGTTAAGCTCCTGGGCCTAGGGGACCCTTATAGGGGCCAGCTATGCCAAGGACAGAGGACCTCTCATATTCTTGAAAGCCTGCAACAGCAAGCTGCTGCACAGGAAAAGGGAGATGTTTGGGGGCACCCACTGTGTCTAGTGGGAGGAGGGAATCCTGTACAATGAGGCCAGAGACCCCAACCCTAATGCCATTAGAAGAGTGGTAGTTCCTCACCAGTTCAGAGAGCTTCTCCTCACATTGGCCCTTGACACCACCCCCCGTAGCTGGGCATCAGGCAGGACCAACACTTTGAATAGGCTAGTCAGCCATTTCTACTGGCCCAACATGTCTTTAAAGGTAAAGGAGTTTTTCCAACTCCTGTGTCACCTGCCAAGCCAGTGGAAAGGCAGGTGGCCACCCAAAGGTCCCCGTAAGTCCACTTCCTGTGGTGGGTGGTTCTCTTTGAAAGGGGTGGGTCTGGACACAGTTGGTCCACTTGAACCACCCACAGTATCAGGAAACAAATATAACCTGGTAGTAGTGGATCATACTACCTCATATCCTGAGGCAATTCCCCTTAGGTCTACTACAGCCCCTGCAGTAGCTAAGGCCCTCACTGGTATCTTTAGCAGGGTAGGGTTTCCTAAAGAGGTCGTTTCTGACAGAGATATCAACTTCATGTCAGCTTAACTAAAACATATGTGGAATGAGTGTGGGGTGAGCTACAACTTCACAACACCTTATCACCCACAAACCAATGGGCTTGTTGAAAGGTTCAACAAGACATGGAAAGGCATGATCATGGGACTCCCTGAAAAATTCAAAAGGAGATGGGATGTCCTTTTGCCATGCCTGCCTTCTGCTTACAAAGAAGTGCTTCAGAAGGGAGGAGGGTTTTCCCTCTTTAAGCTTCTGTTTGGCCATCCTGTTTGGGGACCGCCTGCTGTTGTGAAGGATGGTTGGGAGAGACTTCTCCACAAACCAAACCTAAGCATGTTGAGGTGGATTATGTACTAGGTCTATGTTCAAGGATGGCAGAGTACATGGAAAAAGTATCCAAAAACGCTGAGGCCAGCCAACAGTTCTAGAAGCTTTTGCATGAACAAAAGGCTGCACTGGTGCAGTTCCAACCAGGGCAGAAGATGTGGGTTTAAGAACCTGTGGCTTTAAGGGCTCTTCAAGACAGATGGAGTGGCCCTTACCCTATCCCCAAGAAGGAAAGTGAGGTCACCTACTTGGTGGACATAGACACTAGCTGGACCTCCAAGAGAGGGATCCATGTGAACAACCTAAAAAATGTCTGTGACAGGGCTGACGTGACCATGCTGATGGTTACTGATGAGGATCAGGAAGCAGAGAGTCACCTCTCACCTGACCTCCTCTCTTCCAGTCCTAAAGATGGGCGAGTTGGTGAAGTTGTCTGCTCAGACACCCTCTCTGTCCAACAGAAGGCTGACTGCAGGCAAGTCCTGCAGCAGTATGGACAGACACATTGGTATACCCATGATGTGGACACGGGAGAATGTTTGCCTCTCAAATCCAAGATCTATCAGCAGTCTGACCAAGTTAAGGTGAGCAACGAAGATGAGGTCAGCAAGATAATGGAGTTAAGAGTTACCGGACTGTCTCTGACAGTCCCTGAGCTAGCTCAGTGGTCTTAGTCCCCAGCCCTCATCCCCAGGGTGGAATGAAAGGTATTAGGTTTTGTGTGGACTATTGACGACTCACTTCTGACAACAAGACAGATGTACACCACATACCCACAACTGATAGACAAATTAGGTGCAGCCAAATTTCTAGGTACTTTTGATTTACCAGCAGGGTACTGGCAGATTTGCATGGCATCAGGAGCAAAGTAAAAGACAGCATTCCCCTCCCCCCCCATCTGATTGGCATGGTCAGTTCAGTGTTATGCCCTTTGGTTTAAAGAATGTCCCTGCCACCTTCCAAAGGTTTGTGAATCAAGTTCTTGCTGGATTGAAGGCCGCTGGCGCAGCAAATCTAGATGATATTCCTGGCTTTAGCTCTACCTTGCAAGATCACCTGGTCCACCTTGGGAAGGTTTTGCAAGCGGCCTTGCAATCAGCAGGGCTCACTATCAAGGGATCCAAATGCCAGATAAGGAAGGGTACACTTGTATACTTGAGCCACCTTTTAGGTGGAGGCCAAGTTCAACCCTTACAGCCCAAGATCCAGACAACCCTGGACTGGGAAGTTCCAACCAGACTCAAGTCAGGGCATTCCTTAGCGTGACTGGGTACTATAGGAGGGTACGGAGCCATTGTGACACCCCTCACAGAACTCACCTCCAAAAGGATGCCCAAAAAAGTAAACTGGGCGGTTAACTGTTGAAAGGCTTTTGGCACCCTGAAAGAGGCAATGTGCTCAGCACCAATTCTCAAAGCTTCAGACTACTCTAAGAAGTTCATTGTGCAGACAGATGCCTCTGAACATGGGATAGGAGCAGTCCTGTCTCAGACCAAGGATGATGGTCATGCACAGCCTGTTGATTTTGTTAGCAGGAGGTTACTCACCAGGGAACAGTGTTGGAGTGCCATTGAGAAAGAGAGGCCTTTGCTGTGGTTTGGTCCCTGTAGACATAGAGACCATAACTCTTTGGTACTCACTTCATTGTTCAAACTGACCACAAACTGCTCACATCACTTAAGCAGATGAAAGGTGAGAACTCTACACTTCTGAGGTGGTCCATCTCCCTACAAGGAATGCACATTACAGTGGAACACAGACCATGGACTGCCCATGCAAATGCAGATGGACTTTCCAGGTTCTTTCACTTAGACAATGAAGACTCTCTTGGGAAAGGTAGGTCTTATCCTCTTTCGTTTGGGAGAGGGTTGAGTAGGCAAGGGCCACTTTTGGCATGGTTACCCCCCTCCCCCACATTTCTTGCCTGACATTTGATGCTAACTTGAGTGAGTGTGTGCAGGGACCCAGCTAACCAATGTTCTTTTCCTAAACTGTTCCATTGCTCCCACAATTGGCTCAGCTCTGAACACAGCTAAGTCCCATGTAAAAGGTACCAGTGGTACTAAGGGCCTTATGGCCAGCGAGGGTTTCTAAGGCCTGCAGCATGTACAATGCCACCCGAAGAGACCCCTCTCCAAACACATGCACACTGCCTTTGCAGACTGTGTGTGTTGGTGGAGAGAAAATGGTAAAGCAACATGGCACCCATCCCTGGGTGCCATGCCTACAAACACTACCTGTGGTATAGTTAAGTCACCCCTCTGGCAGGTCTTACAGCTCTAAGGCAGGGTGCACTATACGACAGGTGAGGGCATAGCTGCATGAGCAACATGCCCCTACAGTGCTTAAGTCTATAGTCAGACAATTTAAGTACTAAGATGCCATACTGCGTACATTGCCTGGGAGTTTGTCACTACAAACTCCACAGCTTCATGATGGCTTTACTGAATGTTAATAAGTTTGGTATTACACTTCTCAGTTGAATAAACCCACACTGATGCCACTGTTGGATTTATTTAAAAAAATGCACACATAGGGTATCCTAGAGATGCCCTCTGTAAACTGACCAACTCTCTAGTGTGTGCCTGACTGGTCTCGGCCAGCCTGCCACCACCAGACAGGTTTCTGACTCCCTGAGGTAAGAGTATTTGTGCTCTAAGAGGTCAGAAACAAAGCCTGCTCTGGGTGGAGTAGCTTCATACCTCCCCCGAGCAGTAACAGCAACTCTCGGCGGTGAGCCTCAAAAGCTCCTGTCCTTTGTCATGCTGACTGAGAACACTTCAACCAGTGGAGAAGCCCACCCCTGGCCAAGCCCTACACTTTGGCAGCCAGTCAGGCAGGAAAATTAGTAAGCAGAAGGAGTGTCCACCTCATCTGGGACCACCCCTAGGGTGCCCAAAACCAAGTTGAACCCCTCTATTCAGAATCCTCCATATTGGCTTGGAGGATGTTAGCCAATAGGAACAGGGAGGTGCCCCCCTCCCCAAAGGGAGTGGGCAAACATGGGCGGAGACACCCTAAAGGTCAGTAGCCATTGGCTACTGCCCTCTGACCTCTGTAACACCCCTAAATTTAGAATGTAGGGGCACTCCTGAACCTTGTTCCTTAGCTTCCTGGTGACCTAAACAAAAAGGACTGAAGAGTCACACCAGCAGTGAAGACTCCAGATGACAACTGATAGGCCTAAGCCCTACCTGTCTGTCTGCAGCTTCAAAACTCCTGTACAAGAAGACAAATCATCTTGCAAGCCCAGCATCCTCTACAAACCCTCAGAGGACTGCCTGCACTCCCTAAGGACCAAGAACTCTAGAGAACATCAGCCATGTCCACAAAAGAAACCAACACCAAGGACTCAAGTGCCCTGCTGTAGGAGGCTGGCCCTCTATGTAGTGCAAAGCTAAGCACCCTGTGCTGGGGGTCCAGGCATACACACGTTGGTTTTCAAAGGTAAAAATTAGAACAACTAATGCTCCAATTTTTAAGGTAGCTGGTCAATCAGTTAGGCTAATCCAGGAGATGTGCTAAGCATTTGTTGTACTCACAAATCCAATCATGCACCACACACACTCAATGAATAACTCGAGACCAGAGTTTATAAAAAATTCTTCAGACTTTTATATACATTTTAAGACAAAGATCTTTTAGATATGTTAAGTACTTCTTGAGATATGAGTTTTCAAATGTTTTATAAAGTTAGTCTTTGTGTGCGTCATTATGCACCATAGAAATCAATAGACAGTCACTTTCAAAAACGCATTAAAAATCATACAGTTGGGTTATGAGTATCTTATTTTGCAGTATGGTCGAAGCAGTAAGTGAGCAGACTGTGCCAGCTGGAGAGCCTCGGATGGCTCCCGGTTCCAGCGGAAGCAGAGCTGGAAAGTCTCTTGAAAAAGGGCCACTTAGAGGGGCAACCTGGAAAAGGAGCTGGTTTGCACATTTAAAAGGTGGTGCCTTGGGGTCCCCTAGGGCTGTTAAGGTTGCAAAGGGTTAGGGATCTGGGGCACACAGCAGATTCCACGATGCAGGGCCCAGGGCCGTCGGATGCAGGGTGAGTTGGAGGGCTTAGATACTGTGCGCAATAGAACCCTTTGGGGCCTTGTAGGACGAGGAGGGTAGGGTCACTGAAGTCCCTCGACTAGGGATTCCTCCTGGTCCAGTTGCAGCTCTGGGCAAGCTGTTTTTGGTTGTGCCCGACATACACTGACAGTACCTGGGGTATTGGCACAACTCGCCCACGAGAGAGCACTGTGCCACAAAAGTTGTCACACTTGCAAGTCTAGTCCGGGCTGTCATTGGTGCGTCATCGGGTCTGGCTGCTACTTCCGGTTGCAGAGATATCGTTGGGTCTGTGAAGTGACCCACACTGGTTTGCTGGTTCCTTGAAGGTTTCTTCTTGTTTTCTGGAGTTGTGCCTCCACTCAGGAGGAAGATTTCAGGCTATCTGCCAAGCCTGGAGGTCCTCTGGGTCTTTTGAGCTCGGTTCAGAGGTCAGCTTCTCCACAGCGGCGCTTGTCAGGACTCTGATGCAGCAAGCAGGGGTCTTAGAGCCTCTTCTGGTACAGCAGGTCCTCTGTTCTCGTCCTGTTGGGTTTTTGGTGCTGTCTTCTTTTTTTCCTGATGAATATGATTTCTTGGTCTAGGGGGGGCCACTAAATACTGAATTTAGTGGGCATTTTAGGGGGGAACCTGGTAGTGTCCAATGGGACACTTACCCTAGGGTGCCTACACCCACTACAGTTACCACTTCCTGTGGGAAAGGTCACTTCCCTAAACCTCATTGGCTATTTTCCTGCCATCCAATGTGGTGGAAAATGAAATGGAGGGTCTACTTCGCTTGCAAGCCCTTAGGGGTGCTGCATGCTCAGTGGGACCCCTCCTCCTACCATTTGTGGGGTCTCCCGCCAAAAGTGGGGGTGGACGAAGGGGGAAGCCATCTGCTGCTAGCAGCAGGCCTGGGCCTGAGTTTCAAGGGTGGTAGCCCTTTGAAGCTCACTGTCAGGAGAGTGCACATTCCTGAGAGAGGGGGGCTCCTCCAACTAGGAAGGCCAATGTTTTACAAACCAGAGAGCCAGGGCTCTCCCCAGGTTTGTATGCATGCTGGATGGAACCAGTCAGCAACTATGCCAGTAAGGTTTGCTTTTGCAGGGGGCACCTCTAAGGTGACCCCTGGGTATATTTAGGGTAAATCCAATATTGGTATGGATTTATTATCCTGAGTTGTCTGATACCAAACAACCCAGGGCGCAGAGTGGCCATCATGTAACTGGGGAACATGTGTTTGACCAGTGTCCAGTACATGCACTTAAAATGGCTGCTCTGTTCACTCATCTTCCAGGTTAGGCAAGGACACAGTGGGGGCAAATTACTCAGGCAAGTATGCCCTCACATATAGTATGGTGCACCCTGCCTTAGGGCTGGAAGGCCTGCTAGAGGAGTGACTTACCCATAACATATGAAGTGTATAATGGACCGGGCACACAGGGAGTGTGCCATGTTGAGTTTGTCTTTTTAGGTTTGCCCCAGTACACTCAGCCTGCAATGGCAGTGCTGGGTGCATCTGGGTGCAGGGCCCTAGAGAGTGGCACAATAAGTATTGCTGCCCTCGGGGGCCTACTCTTAATATCTCATGCCCTGGGTATTGGGATACCCACTTACTAGGGACTTACAGTGATATTTAAGAGTGTATCTAAGTGTGCCAATCATCACAACAGATTTACATAAAGAGCTCAGGCCCAGGAAACCTGGTTAGCAGGGGCACTGAGCACTACAGCTTCTAGGACACATCAACATCAGGCAAAAAGTGGGGGCTAACCATGCAAAAAGATGCCTCCTCTCACACCACCAGAACCACAAGTCCTGACCACTCTGCACTCAACGCCCACGACCCAAGCCCAGGTGGCCCAACTGTCCAGTGAAGGCCCCCCAGCGATTCTAAACCCGAATCTACTGTGGGCTGAACCCCACCATGGCTAGCACACTGACGCCTGCAGCCTCAATCTAAAGGATCCCCATGACCGCGAAAGGCTCCAGTGAAGATTTCCTCACGTCCATAGGCTCCCCTGCATCCGCAGCCCCCAGACCTTGGGGGAACCAACCATTGGCCCTCTGACATCCAGTGACTTCCCAGCTCACCTGCCCAGTCACTGGTCTCCTTCATCAAGCCCCCTGGACCAAGTCTTCAGCATCTTTGGGAAACTGACAACCTCTATTGATTTCCATTGGGCGCCCAATGCATGTTTGCACCCTGCAATCGCCCGCCCCTGTGCCGCTGGTGGTGCATGTTTGGTGCTGCATTGTGGCCGCTGTGCTGAACTCTATTCTCAGGGCCTGTGTCCTGAAACCACAGGCCTGTAAACCGAGCCTTTTCAATTGCCCCCAGTCTCCATAGATTTCGATTAGCCACCCAACATCACTTTGACTTCTGCGCCCAGCCGCCCTGTGCCACTGGTGGTGCAACCTTGGTGTTTCATGGGGCTTTGCCCGATGGGCACTTAAAACCCCCAAAACTGGGATACTAAGTAAATGGTGATTGTGTTTGTCTACTTTTGCCACTGAAAACTATTGCAATTTGAGACGTATGCTCACTGCTGATTTCATGAAAAGTTTTATTGATACTTGAAAGTGTTAAAAACCTGAAACTGTACTTACCTGCAACGAAGATACCTTTGGTTCTAAAATAAAAGTAACAAAGAATCTGTTTTTACATAAACATTGAACTGGAGTTAGTCATTGAAGGTGTGCTTCATATTCTTGACTGTGTGCGTACAACACATGCTTAGCACAAACACCTCACCCACACTACCACAAAAGAGAGCATTCGATTTATCCACTGTAACCTATGGAATGCATCTGGGAATCCGCTGGACTCTGTGCACACTATACCTTACTTTGGTATAGTATATACAGAGCCAGCTTCCTACACTATAGATATGTGATCTCCACCTCTCCCAGATGGGCTCCCCTACCCAGAATTGGTACATCTGTGACTACAATCAGCTCTTTGTGGGGTAAGGAGAGGTGCCTGCCAGTGACCCAATTGTGATCCAGTAGCCACAAATGCAGAACAAATGTAGTCTCCCCTGAAAGCTGGATACAATCCGACAGATTTCCCTGATGTAGTGCCCGCTGAAATTTGATGTTCCACAGCAGAACCTACATGTGTCATCTGGCAATCCCAGTTGTCTCTAGACCAATATGCAGGACAGAGGCTGAAACACTGGGAATATAGCTCAAAAGTCCTGGACTCTTCATTTAGGGGGAAAGGCCTGAAACTACCATATCAAGAATGGTTCAGATGTAAGGGAGTATTTGCTAAGGAGAGAGGTGTGACTTTAGCTCGTACACAGTGCTGTGGCTGTGCTCTCTTTAAAATACTCAAATGCCAAATATGCTTAATGACTAAAAAGGAGTGATTTAACAAAAAGCATGACGATTAAAGATACCTAGATGTCCCCAGAGAAGCATGTGAACTTCATCCAGGGATCAGAGGCCACACTGGTATCCAGGGCTTATCCTCGACAATCCGTTGTGTCCAGTCCTGAGTGTATCATAAATTTGGCCACATCACGACTTTCTGATTATCCAGAGTAAGGGATGCCTGAGGGTCATCATCCAGAACAGCCAATAAGACTTGATCCACTGAGTCCCAAAGGGTGAGTAATGGCAGAGGAGACAGCAGGCATTTACAGATCTTAAATCAAGGCTCCTGGAGGAGAAAATGATCTTGCCGAATGTCTATTCGTTTGAACGCTTGATTTAAAGGAGTGGTGTAGGAAAGTGCCCTCTTTCTTGGCATGGTAACCCCCATTTTCTACCTGTTTGCAGTGTGTTTAACTATGTACAAAACTGGACAATGGAAAGGGGAGTGACCACTCCCTTGTCCATCACCCCCCCCCAGGGGCCTAGGGGTGGTGCTAGGACCTCCGCTAGAGGGCCCCTTGATTCTGCCATCTTGAATCCAAGGTGGGCAGAGGCCTCTGGGAGCATCTGAAAGGCCAGGTCAGGCAGGTGACGTCAGAGCACTTCTCCTGATAGGTGCTTACCTGGTTAGATGACAAATCCTCCTTTCAGGGCTATTTAGGGTCTCTCTCTTGGGTGGGTCGTCGGAAACGGCTTGCAAGACTCCAGCAGGATTCCTCTGCATACTTGACTTTGATTTCTGGCCACTGGAACTGCAACTGGACCCTCCAGAAACCGACAACGCTGCAAACTCACAAAGAAGACTATTCTACAACTTTGTTTCAACTGTTCCTGTCAGCGTTGCAACATTTCCCCAGCTGTGCATCCTCAGAAGACAGCAATTCTTCAGCCTGAACAAAAAGAAGGAATCTCCCTTGGAGTAAAGGAGTCACTCTCCTACAACTGCAGGCACCTAGAGCAAACAACAACCAGCTGCGTGGATCTCCCCTCAGCTTGAGCTGCGTGGATCCTGCATCACAGCCAGTAGTCCTCTTGGCCCTCTCTGACAGCTGTCCAACTTTGGTGGAGGTAAGCCTTTACCTTCCCACGCAGGACAGTACCCTGTGTAACACAGCCTTTGCAGCTGCCAAGGCTTGTTGGCATCGCCTCCAAGAGATCTTCAGGCTACCTGCAGCTCCAGCCGCCAGCACTCCTTCCTGCAAAGCATAGCCTTCTGTGTGGTTCTCCAGCAGCGTGGGATCCTCTTCTTTAGTGCTGAGTGGGGTCCTTCTGTGACTCCTGTGTCCCCGTCCTGTGGGACTCCGGTGAGTGCTGCCTCTGCTCCTGTGGACTCTCTGCGATGCTGAGGGTCCCCTGTGACTCCCCCTCCTGGGTTGAGTCCTCATGGGCCTTGCTGTTCCCTGGCAGCACCACTTTTCCACTAACTGCAAGTTTGCCTTTGCCAAGGCTTGTTGATGGAATTCCTGCACGAACACCCATCTGCATTCTTCACTCCAGCATGGAACATCGTCTGCACCCATCAGGAACTCTTCTCAGGCTGCAGTGCTGAGCTGTTCTTCCTCACTGTTGACTAACTACTCCAAGTACGGCTGGGGTGGGTAGTAGCTCATACTCCTCCTGGACTCCACTGTGACTCTTGGACTTGGAACCCTCTCTCCAAAGGTGGTCTGCTTTAGGAATCCACCACTGGTTTCTAGCAGTCTTGTCTGGGTGTCTTCTTTTTCTCCTTTTGGGTGGTTTGGGGGAAAATCCAGCGATTTACTCCTGCTTTCCTGGTGGGGGGAGGGGGGGGGGGGGGAGGGGGGAGAAGTTGTGTTTCTTACCTCTGTGATTTTCTAGAGGCCCCAGCTCCCCTCTACACATTCCACTTACCTAGGTGGGGGGTCTCGTGCTCGCATTCCCTTTTTTTAGTATATGGTTTGGGCTCCCACTAGGGTCACTATTGGTTATTGCCATTTACACTGTTTTCTCACCTTTTCTATGACTATTTCTGATTGCTAGTGTTTATAGTTAGTGTATTACTTACCTCCTATTAGAGGGTTGCCCTTCTAGTATTTTGTGGTATTGTAGTCCAAAAATAAAGTACCTTTATTTTTGCAAAACTTAGTGTTTTCTTTCACATGGTAACAATGGCTCAGTGGGAGACTGACAAGTTGCAAAACTTTAATCAATACTTAGGTTTTCACTTCCATGGCTGGCAGTTGGAAGTCTAACACTTCAGCTGCTCTTCACAATACAACAATGAAAAAGGTACTTTCCTCTGTAGCAGGACCCAAGGAGATAGAACACCATTATCAGGCGAAGTGTAAATCCCACTGTCCTTTTGGAGGACTTCATACTAGTTGACAGTGGGAGAGGCCTGACAAGATGGCTGAAAGTATGTGTTAAAGCCTTGTTTCCTGATACCCAATTCACAATTCAATATTATCCAGGGCCAAAAAGTACTACTACTGGATAAAATTATATCTGAAGTAACCTGACAATACTCACCAGCATTGTCAGAGCTTAATTTTGTTGATCGATAGACTGCAACTCTGCAATGGAGACAAAGACAATGTGTTGCCCTGAGCTGAGACCCTCAAGATGGAAGCCCATCTCCCACACACCTAAGATTGCTCTAAGAGGGAATCTGTGGGCAAGGGAATGGAGGAGACACAAGACGTGCCCCCCTGCCTGGTTTGGGGAAGCAGGAACTCTGTGCCCTAGAGAAGCAGTGCTTTTACATTGCTTATGAGCATCGCAAAACGGTGCGCTTAAGTCATGACGGGAATGTTGCCTATTAGATCTAGCCTTGGCTCCAGTGATTGGCTCCTAATTGAAATTTGCCCCACAGTGCCCCCTGGGGAACAGTACACTATTGACTGATGAGGAGAGGACTCATCACAATTTTGCTGGCTGCATCATGCGCCAGAGACACCAGGTACTCGAGTGGGCACACTAGTTCTCTTGGCTGTGAGTGGCAGCAGCGGAACATTCCCAAGGTGCTAATTTATGCCACAACATGGGGTAGCACCCAACAAGCGATGGTACAGGAAATGATTGATAGGCGATAACCCCTATTTGTAGTTGACGGTGGTCCCATGCCAACCTTGATGTGATGACCCACCGTGGACCAGAGGATGGACTTTGACACAGTTGCATTAACACCACACACCCATTTGCCCCAAAGCATATAAAAGCAGGGATGTCTTTATACCATGCCTACTTAATATGCTACTGTGGTGTGGACGCCTTCCACCTGGGTTATTATTTGTATTGCTTGGAGCTGTACGTGCTCTCCCATGACAAAACAGGTATCAGATGGGCTCATTCACCCATTCTGGAAGTGTAAGAGTGTTGAAAGACTTGGGTGAAATACTTAACCAAACAGCTCATAGATTTGCAGGATCAGGCCTCTTCACCCCGGAGAGACATACTGTTCAGATGGCTCTGTCTTGGGGCCTCCGCACCACTGTTCCAGGGCCTTTTGACAATTGTGGTGTCTCCTCCCATGCCCTCCCCTCCATAGTGACCAGTCTGAGGCTTGTTGGCTGGATCATATCATGGGTAAAGACAGGCTCGGGCCAACTTGGTGGGGGACAGACCATCATCGACAAATTCACTATGCCTAACACACCTGTGGACTCCCACCCAGACCAAGAGGACTGAAGGAGAATGATGGGAGAAGCCTCCTACATGATACTACAAGCTATACAAGACACTTGCTTCTGGCTGGAGACCAAGATTAGTGACCTTACCCTACTTCGTCAGGACCTCAGCAATGCTATCAACATGAAAACAGAGAAAGGGGGTAGAACGTCTGGGGGCAGAAATCACCATACTCACCCTTCAAAGCCAAGTTTTGTGTCTTCTACAGACTACCAGCAAACTTTATGAACAGATGGAGGAAGCAAAGGGATGTTCATGCAGAAACAATCAGACTGTGGGAATGCCAGAGCGGACAGAGGGACCCACCCAACCCACCTAGTTGATAACCACATCGCTCCGATCATGGTGTTCCAGCAGAGGACTTCTCCCAATGTTTTGTAGTTGAAAGAATGTACATATCCCTGTCCACAACCACTGTACCTACCCCACCCCTCAAAAACCATTCAGAGTTTGCTTCTGGAATTAGAGACAACAATGACATCCTCCAGACTGCGAGGAAAAAAAGGTATTCCACCTTTTAATGCCAATGATATTATCATCTTCCCAGCTTATGCCCTTAAGGCCCAACAGCAACGTAGGTCCTCCTCTGAAGTCAAGAAAAAACCTAAAGCAATCCAGCTAGCTTACATGCTGCTTTTCTCTGCCCAGTTCAAGATTCTACACAAAAGTAAATCACTCTTCTTTGATACGCCTGAAAGCATGCAGGGCTGGTTGGAATTGCAAAAGACTCTTGGACACCTGCGCCCCTCTTAAGAGGATCGTCATTGCTCCAGTTCTCAGTGGGGTAAGCCGCACAGGTAATGGCATGTCAATGTTTAGAGACCATAAGGGGCTCTACGGGTGACACCTTCCCACAAGAGCCTGCAGAAACCCTGATGGAGACGCCGGACCTGGCCACCTACACTAACAATATTAACTGTGCCCACTCACTTGCACAGATTGTTGACTACAATGCGAGCTCAGCGATGCCTGGGGAAGTGGAAATCAAAGAAACTGGTGCCATATTTCAATAACCTACACAAACAAGTTACTTACCTTTGTTAACAAATGATCTGATAGAGACATTTTCAAGTTGCAAATTCCTTCCCTTAGATTTTAACCCAGGTGTCAAACTGGATTCAGAGATTTTTCTTCGAGCAGTACCCTTGTGCGCCATCAGGTTGCTTTGGTCGACTCTGTGTCTGTTATTGGCGTCGTGGTCACCATGACGACGTCACAGTTGTATATAGACGCCACACCGGCGCGCTAACATCAGTTTCTTTTCTCAACTTTCCACACCAGAAGTGTGAAGCCATGAAGAACACCAAGACTGGTGCCCCAGAACTAGGACCCTGAAAGGGAGTCCCTGTCCCTAGAAATCAGTTTGCAGAGTGAGGAGGATAGGTCAGTCTGTAAGGAATCTTCAACTAGAATATATTTCTACCAAATAATTTGTTACCGAAGGTAACTTTTTATCTGATAGAGACTTCTAGCTGCAGATTCCTTACCTTATAATAGATACCCAAGCAATACCATATCCCTGGAGGTGGGTCTGCTAACCAAGATCATACTAGGAAGTCCTGCAGGACGGAATGTCCAAAATAGCCGTTCCTGCGGACCCGACTGTCCAGACAGTAGTGTTTGGTGAACGTGTGCAGGGATGCCTACGTTGTTGCCTGACAAATGTCCAGTGGTTGCCACTGCTGCTCTGGATGAGTGAGCACACAAACCCTAAGCGGGTTGCTTTTTAACCAAAACGTAGCACATTTTGATGCAGAGAACAACACACCCAGAAATTGGTTCTCATCTGCACCGTCCCGCCTTTCTTCGCACCCACATAACCCCCAAAGAGTTGATTGTCCACCTGCAAGTCTTTGGTACGACTGAGGACAATCATCAACCATCTTTTTGGATCCAGATGGTGCAGTCTCTCCTCCTCACAAGAAAGATGTGGGGGAATGTAAAAAGTAGGCAAGGTGATGGATTGGCCTACATGAAAGGGTCTGACCACTTTAGCTAGGAAGGAGGCCATAGTACGAAGCACCAGTTTGTCAGGATGGACACAGATGAAGAGCGGCTTCGAAAAAAGCGTGTAGCTCAGTCACTTTCCGTGCAGTGGTGATGGCCATAAGGAAAGCTGTTTTTAAGGCTAGGAACTGAAGAGGACAATTGTGAAGAGGCTCAAAAAGAGCACACAGTAAAGTAAGTACCAGGTTCAAATCCCACTGGGGCATTATGAACGGGGTATGTGGAAACGTGGTTAATACCTTTGAGGTATCTCGCAATAATGGGGGATTTCATCAAGGAGGGTTGATCAGGAAGTATGAAGAAGGCAGAGATGGCAGACAGATAATCCTTAAGGGTGCCCAAAGTAGAGCCCTGCTGGGAAAGAGAGTGAACAAACAAAAGAACCTCAGACAGAGGTGCAGAAAGGGGATCAACAGTTTTGTTGGTACACCATGCCACAAATTTATGCCATCAACAGGCATATACCCTTTTGGTGGAGGGACGCCTGGCTACCTAGATAACATCAAAGACTTCGGGTGTAAGGTCGAAAGCTGTCAACTGCCGCCACTCTATTTAAATGCAAGAAGGCAGACAGCTTCAGGTGGAGAACAGTCTACCCTGCTGCTGCAACAGAAGATCATCCCAAAGAGGCAGTCAAGCTGGAGTATCGGTGGCCATACTCAGAAGCTTGGGGTACCATACTCTCCGTGCCCAGTTGGAGCCAAAAGAATTACTTGGTCCTGGTTGTTCCTGATCTTCTTGAGAACTCTGGGAAGAAGTAGTATTGGTGGAAGGGCATACAGGAGACCTGACTTCCATTCGAGACGAAAAGCACAACCGAACGAGTGCGCCTTGGAAACTCCAATGTGCAAAACAGCCGACAATGCACTTTCTCTGCCGAGGACAACAGATCTAACCAAGGCTCTCCTCACTGCTGAAAGAGACCTTGATCTACCTCTGGATGGAGACACAATTCGTGATTGACCATACATTGACAGCTGAGTTTGTCTGCTCTGAAGTTCGGATAGCCTGCTAGATGTTGAACCACTAGGGATATGTCATTGTTATTGTCAATTAATTGATAAGTTAATTAAAACCAATCCAAATACAAGTAATAAAACTCATGTGAATCAAAATCATTTTAAAGCAGTGAAAGAAATAAAAGACAAAGTTATGTGCTCTGCTGTCTATTCTGCTACCTGGGCTAGCCCCCTCCTGAGAGCTGTCACATATTTTGCACATCTTGCCAACGCCCAAGGAGCAGAGTGGGATATGCCCTGACGTTCCAGCCACATCCAGAAATGAAGGTCCTCTTCTCAAAGGGTCCAAGACCCCATCCCGCCCTACTTCTTTCAGTACCACATGGTGGTGGTGGTGTCCGTGAACACCTGTACCACTTTCGCTTGGCGATAGAGAGGGAATGCTTTCAATGCAAGCCTAATCACCCTGAGCTCCAGAAGGTTGATGAGGAGCCCGGACTCCGCCAGAGACCAGATGCCTCTTATCTCTCACTCTCCCATGTGGCCACCCCAACCCAGAAGTGATGCATCCGTCACCACTGTCTGATTTGGTCTAGGAAGGCAGGGGGGGATCTGCCTCTGACCCAATCTCGGTTCATTAGCCAACACTGCACATCATGTGCAGTTTCCTCCGAGATTAGACAATGTCAGAAAGATTTCCCTGATGCTGCACCCAATGGAACTTCAGGTCCCAAGCCCGCATATCCCATCTGACATGTGTGACAGGCAAAATCCAGGAGGCCATGAGGCCCAGAAGCCTCAGAGTCATTTTCACTGAAACCCAAGATAAAGGCTGAAACATCAGCATCATAGCCAGAATATCCTGGACGTGCTGCTCAGGAGAATAGGCCTGAAACTACAGTGTGTCCAGAACAGCTCAGCTGGAAGGAAGCATCTGAGAGGGAGTCAGGTGTGACTTTGGCACATTTATACAGCAAATGTAGGAGGGTCGCCATAATCTGGAGGTGGGAGACAACAGCCTGGGGTGAGCCCTCCTTCAACAGCCAGTCGTCACAGTAGGGAAAGACTCAAACTCCTAGCCGGCGCAGATGAGCTGTGACCACTGCCAACATTTTTGTGAACACCTGAGGGCCGCTGGGATGGCCAAAGGGGAGCACCGTGAACTGAAAGTGCTTGTGACCTACCACGAACCGTGTAAGAAAGTACCCTCTTTTTTGGCATGGTTACCCTCACTTTTTGCCTGCTATCAATATGCTTGGAATGTTTTCACTGGGATCCTGCTAACCAGGACCCTAAGTGATTGTGCTCTCTCCCTCTAAACCCGGTTAATTAGGACTTTGCACACCCCACAATTGGCATACCGGTGCCCTCATAGATGTCCTCAGTATATGGTGCTTGTAGTTTTCCATGGGCTGCAGCATGTATTGTGCCTCCCACGGCAGCCCATGCAAAATGTCTCTGCGGGCCTGCCAGTGCAGCGTACGTGAAAAGGTGCATGCACCCTTTCACCACATGTCATGCACCAGGTCACTAAGTCACCCCTATGGTAGGCCGTCCTGGCCCACAGGCAAGGGTGCAGGTAACTGCATGAGCAGAGATGCCCCTACAAACTCCAGTTCCATTGCACTGGACTTCGTAAGTGTGGGGAAGCCATTTTGCCTGTGTACTGACACAGGTCACTACCGGTGGCTAGCTACATAATGGCAACTCCGAACCTGGGCATGTTTGGTATCAAACATGTCTGAAACATACCCCAATACTGTTGCCAGTAGCGGAAGTATGATTCGGGCATGTTTGGTATCAAACATGTTGGAATCATACCCCAATACTGTTGCCAGTAGTGGAAGTATGATTCAATGCACTTTGAGGGCTCCTTAGAGGACCACCAGTATTGCTCCTGCCAGTCGTCCAGGGTTTTACGGGACGCCCCAGCTGCTGCCACCCCATAGACAGGTTTCTGCCCTCCTGCTGCTTAACCAGCTCAAGCAGGGGAAGGCAGAACAGAGGATTTCTTGTGGGAGAGGAAGGCATCTTCCTCTTTACCTGGAAATAGGTGTCACATGGCTTGGGAGGGGTAGCCTCCACAAGCCACTGGTATGCTTTGAAGGGCACATTTGGTGCCCTCTCCTGGCATAAATCGGTCTGCACCAGTCCAGGGACTCCCAGTCCCTGCTCTGTTGTGAATCTGGACAAAGGAAAGGAGAATGGCCGCTCCCCTGTCCATCACCACACCAGGGGTGGTGACCAGAGCTCCTCCTGGTGGCCACTTGATTCTGCCATCTTGAATCCAAGGTGGGCAGAGGCCCCTGGGAGCATGGGAGTGGCCAGGTCAAGTAGGTGACATCACAGCCCCCTCCTGATAGGTGGTAACCCTGCTACGTGACCAATCCCCTTCTTGAGCTATTTAGGGTCTCCCTTTTGGATGGGCCCTCAGATTCCACATGCAAGATTCCAGCAGGACATCTCTGCAACGTTTACTTCATCTTCTGGCCACTGGAACAGCAACTGGACTCTACACGTGCCAACAATTTGCAACTCCAACTCCGCTTTGCAACATTGTTTCTCTGGCTCCTTCCAGCAA
The DNA here is from genome assembly GCF_031143425.1 of Pleurodeles waltl. Taxonomy (NCBI): domain Eukaryota; kingdom Metazoa; phylum Chordata; class Amphibia; order Caudata; family Salamandridae; genus Pleurodeles; species Pleurodeles waltl. Next base: position 537,637,917 of record NC_090450.1, read on the forward strand.
CTGCAACATTTCCCCAGCTGTGCATTCGCTGAGGTCAACGGGACTCCAGCCTGCACCATGAAGTAAGAAGGAATCTCCCTTGGAGTGAAGGCGTCACACCCCTGCATCTGCAGGCCCCAACGACCAGCTGTGTGGATCAGCACTCATCCGGGACTGTGTGGAACCTGCATCACAGGTGGTGGTCTGGAGTGGTCCCCTTGGTCCTCTCCTCTAGCCTTGCAGGACAGTAGCCCTTCGCAGCGCGACTCTTGCAGCTACCAAGGCTTGTGTGCTCCTCCTCCATGGAATCTTCAAGCTTCGTGTAGCCCCGCACCTCAGCACTTCTTCCTGCCAAGCAAAGTCTCCTCTCTGCTGCTCCAGCGACGTGGGACTCTTTAGGTGTGCTGAGTGGGCCACATTGCGACTGCTGTACCTGCTGCCAGTGGGCTGCCTGTGGGGGCTGCCTCCTCTTCTTGTGACTCTCCCAACTGGTGAGGGTCACCCAAGACTCTTCTCCTTAGGTTGAGACCCCTGCGCCTTGCTGGTCCTCTTCAGCCTTGCAACTCGTCGTCTTCTTTAGCATTTGCTAAGGCGTGTTGGTGGTCCTCCAGCACCACTAACCAACTGCAACCCGACAGCCAATGTGGGACACCATTTGCATCACTCCAGAGACTCCTCTTCATCTCTTATACTGCACAGCTGGTCTTTGTTCCTCATCGACCTGGTCCTGAATCTACAACCGGACACTCCATCACAAACTGGTTTTGGTCCCCTTCCTTGCAGGTCCTCTTCTGCCAGAATCCACCTCTGGGTTCTTCCAGTCTTCTTTGGGTCTTGCACAATCCTCTTTCTAAGTCCTCCTGTTGGGGTTTTTGAAAAACAGGTACTTACCTCTACTCTCCTGGTCACTGGGAGTCACTCTGATACTCACCTCTTGGGGTTCCTAGTTCCTCCAGCTCCCCTCTAACGATTCCACATCCTTGGGAGAGGGACTGTATCTTGCTTATTTAGTATATGATTTGGCCCTCCCCTGGGGCCTACACTATTTTCTGTTGCTTTTGCCAATGCTTATTGCTTTCTATGCTATTTTCTGATTGCTAATGTGTATATAATAGTGTGTTTACTTACCTCCAGGTGGGGGACTGCTGATTAGTATTCTAGGATTTGTGTTACCCTAACAAAGTACCTTCATTTTTGTAACACTGTGTGGTACCTTTATGTGTGATAGTGCTGTGTGACTTTAGTGGTATTGCATAAGCTTTGCATGTCTCCAAGATAAGTCTTGGCTGCTCATCCACAGCTACCTCTAGAGATCCCTGGCTTCTTAGACACTGCCTACACACTTCACTAATAGGGGATACCTGGTATAAGGTGATAACACCATAGGTGCTCATCACACACCAGGCCAGCTTCCTACAAACAGCAAGTAACGCTTGTGGATAGGAAGGATGGGAATATGAAAACAGGTGCCCTGCAAGTCCAATGCTACCATCCACCCTCCAGGGTTCAGAGCAGAAAGGACCTGTGCCACAGTGAGCATTCTGAACTTCTCTTTCTTGAGGAAGAGATTGAGGGACCGGAGGTCTAGAATAGGATGAAGGTCCTTGTCCTTTTTGGGCACCAGAAAGTAGCAGAAATAACAACCACTGCCTACTTCTGGCACAGGGACCCTCTCTATGGCTCCCTTGGCCAAGAGAGCTGTAACCTCCTTGTGGAGAGGTGTAAAGAGATCCTTCGTCAACCGATCGTAGGATTGTGGCATGGCAGGAGTGGTAGTCTCGAAAGGGAGGGAGTAGCCCCTTTGGACAATTTGCAAAACCCACCTGTCCGTCGTGACGGATTCCCATCAGAGGGCATGTCCATAAGCGATTGCTGGACAGCCCCAGTAAAGCTCAGCGATTTGGTGGCATTGTGTTCACATCAAATCGAGAACTTTGCTGCATCTCTCTCATCAGCAACAGCTTGGGAGAGAATGGCCTGGGCCTCTTTTGGGGCCGGTGGTAGCACTTGCACGACTAGATCCCATAAAGTATGGGAACAGAAGCCCAAAAGGCATGGGGTGTTCAGACCTCAATGCCTGACTGGAGGAAGAGAACATTTTCTTCCCAAGTTGGTCCAGTCTTTTTGAATCCCTGTCCGAGGGTGCGGAACGGAATGCACCAGAAAAGGAAGAAGCCAGAATGACTAAGCTCTCACATGTAGGATGTTGGGTCAGGAATTTAGGTTAGCTAGGCACACGTCTATGATGGCAGGTGGCTGTGCTGTTGACAGGCAGCCCTGTACTGGGTTTAGACCATGTCCCCAGCATGACATCAGTAAGGGCTTCATTAAAGGTAATGGAGAGTCAGATGTGGAATCCCCGGGCTGATGCACCCCTATCAGGAGGTTAGTTCTGACCTCCACTGAAGGCAGCTTGAGGCCCAGGACCTCAACCACTCTTGGCACCACCATTGAGTACAAAGCTTCCTCCTCTGTAGCCACAGTAGGGGGAGAAAGCATGCCAGAGTCAGGGAAGGTGTCCAAATCACTGGCACCACAAAATTCCTGAGCCCAATCCATATAAGGGTCTTCAAGATACTCTAAAAGGTCCAACAACCCCTCTATAATCTGACCGCACCCATACCCATAGGCATAAGGATCAGGGTCCAATCTGGGAAAGGATGTCTCCATCAAAGTCGGAATCGACGTCAGGCAACATCGTTCCGTCTCTGGGTCAACATCGATTAGGGCCCAACCGACATCGGCTGGGACACAGTAATGGATACTGAAGTGCCCTCCAGAGCAGAGTCTGAAACCCCCGGCACGAAACCAGAGGGGGCTCCTGCCGATCCTACTGGGCCTGAGGGCATCACAAGACGGCCTGTCTGCCCAAATATGAGGCACATGGCCTCATAAAACTCCCAGAGTTGGGCAGGGGTGGTTCTGTATCCCGGAAACACGTGCAGGCATGCATCCGACCCAGAAGCAGGCTCAGAGGCCTAGAAGAAGGACGCTGCTCCTACATCACATTGTTTGAGCGACAGGGCAAAGTCGAAGAACGATTGTTATTCTTGGACTTCTTTTTCTGGTGACCCAAATGTCCCAGGAACTTGGAGTGGGACGAAGATGAGTGATGACGGCTCCCCGAGCGGTCTGGTGCCCTTCCTCTCGAGCGAGACAGAGAGACGAGGATCTAAGCGCTGAGCCGCTATAAGCTTTAGGAAGCGCTCCCTCAAAGCCTTTGGGTTCATAGCCCGGCACTCGGAGCATGACTTAGGGTTGTGGTTGCGTTCCAGACACCAAAAGCACACAAGGGTTGAATCCAGTCTTAGGGGAAGACATCTTGATGCACAAAGTAGTCAAAAACCATCAACAAAAGGGTCAAAAAGTCAGTTGAAAAGTGACTGAGGGTAGCTCTTCTCCCTATCTGCACGTAGTCTGGTGCGGAAAGAAAAGAACTGACAGTACCACGCCAGTGTGGCGCCTATATATGACTGTGACGTCATCATGGCAACCACGACGACGGATGCAGAGTCGACCGACGCCACCTGATGGCGTGCAAGGGTACTGCTCGAAGAATCATCTCTGGATCCAGTCTGCTGCCTGGGGGAAATTCTATGGTAAGGAATCTGCAACTAGAAGTCTCTATCAGATTGGCACATTTCACAGTAAGACATGGAGACGTGAGTTGACCCACCCCATATCGCAAGCACACTCCACATTTGAACTGTAACCAAACTTGCACTAACACTTGTGCTTTTCTTTTACAGTTTTATGGGTGACAGACACTTCTTAGGTGGAGGGCTCACTCAGGAGCTCCCAGGCCAGTGTGTTATGCTGAGGAGCACCCCCGGAGCTCAGGCCAGCCCCACCCCGCAGGGGCGGCAGGGCGTTTGTTACGCCATTGGTTCATTACAGGCTGCACACAGTGATACTTACATTTCCAGAGTTACCAAATGGCTAATCCACTATGTAGGAAAGTGCCCCTTTTGGTATGTACACCCCACTCCCACTTTTTGCCTGATATCTGATGCTAACTTGACTGAGTATGTGCTGGGATCCTGCTAACCAGGCCCCAACACCTCCTGTTCTTTCCCTAAACTGTACCATTGCTTCCACAATTGGCACACCTCTGGCACACAGCTAAGTCCCTTGTAAAAGGTACCAGTGGTAATTAGGGCTCTGTGGCCAGAGAGGGTCCCCTAAGGGCTGCAGCATGGATTATGCCACCCTAAGGGACCCCTCACCAAACACATGCACACTGCCACTGCAAATTGTGTGTTGGTGGGGAGGAAAAGGTAAAGTCGACATGGCATCCCTCCCTGGGTGCCATACCTACAAAACACTGCCTGGGGCATAGGTAAGTCGCCCTCTAGCAGGCCTTACAGCCCTAAGGCAGGGTGCACTATGCCACATGTGAGGGCTTAGCAGCATGAGGAATATGCCCCTACAATGTCTAAGACCATTCTTAGACCCTTTAAGTGCAGTGTAGCCATACTGAGTACATGGGCTGGGAGTTCGTCATTACAAACTCCACATCTCCATGGTGGCTTCACTGAAGACTGGGAAGTTTAGTATCAAACTTCTCAGCTCAAAAAATGCACACTGATGCCAGTGTTGGATTTATTACAAAATGCACACAGAGGGTTATCTTAGAGATGCCCCCTGAAATTCCCCCAACCCTCAAGAAGGTGGCTGACCGTCTATGCCAGCCCTCCCACACAGACAAGTTTCTGACCCCATGGGGGGAGGGCCTTTGTGCTCTCAGGTACAAAGTCTGCTCTGAGTGAAGGTGCTTCACATTTCCCCCCTCCCTCATGCAGGAACAGCAACACTTGACAGTGAGCCTCAAAGGCTCCTGCCTTTTGTTCTGTTGCCTCAGGGCACTCCAGCTAGTGGAGATGACTGCCCGCCCCTGGACCAAGCGTCGCTTTTGGCGGCAGGTCCGACTGGAAAATTAGTAAACACCAGGAGAAGTGTCTACCTCAGCTGGGACTACCCCTAGGGTGACCAAAGTTGAGGTGAACCCCTCCTGGCAGAATCCTCTATCTTGTTTTGGAGGGAGATGGCCAGTAGGGTTAGGTACGTGTCCCCGCTCCCCTAAAGGGAGTGGGCACAGGAGGGGTGTAGCAACCCTCAAGGGCAGTAGCCATTAGCTACTGCCCTCCGACCCATGTAAAGCCCCTAAATCGAGTATTTAGGGGCACCCCTGAAACTCGCTCTTCAGATTCCTGGTGAACTAAAGAAGGAAAGAGGAGCCGCACCAACAGTGAAAACTCCAGATGACCACTGACTTGGCCCAAGCCCTACCGGCCTGTCTGCAGCTTCAAGACTCCTGCTACAAGAAGACTACTCCTCCTGTAGGTCCAGCGACCTCTACAAATCCTCAGAGGACGTCCTGCCTCACCTTAAGACCGGATCTCCAGAGAACAGCGGCCTTGTCCACAAAGAAACCTCCAACAAGGACTCCAGAGCCCTCCGGATCCGCGAGTCCTGCCCACTCTGCACCCGATGCCCATGGCCCAAATCCAAGTGGCTCACCTCACCAGAGAGAGTCCCCAGGCGATTTCGACCTTGAATCCACCACAGGTTGACCTCTCCTGGCCACCAGGACGAAGCCTGTAGCCTAAATCCAGAGGACGCCCTGACCTCAACCGGATCCGGGGAACCCAGCCGACGGTCCATCGGCATCCAGAGGAGACCCAACTTCCCTGTCCAGCCGTTGGTCTTCGTCAGCCGACCCTCTGGACCAAGCCTGCAGCCTCTTTGTGAACCAGGAGTTACTCATTGAAAAGCAATGGGCACCCAATGCTGTGTTTGCACCATGCACCCAGCCGCCCCTGTGCCGCTGAGGGTTAGAGTTTGCTACTTACCTGTGCGCCCCTATCAGATGCTGATCAAAACTCCCTCGGGCCTGTAACCTGACCCCGCAGGTACTTACCTGCAAACCGCTCTCTTTTGAGTGCCCCCTGTCTCCACTGGATTCCTTTGTGTGCCAAACACAAAATTTGACCTCTGTACCCGGCCAACCCAGTGTTGCTGGTGGTGAACCTTGGTGTCTTCCTAAACTTTGCACTGTGGACACCTTAACCCCAGAAGATTGGGACCGTAAGTCAAGTACTTACCTGTAAACTGTGTGTGTACTTTCCCTCCCTAGGACTGCATTGCCTTCAATTGAAAATGCACTGAGGCTACTTTTGATATTCAAAACTGTTTTAACTGTGAATTACAAACAAAGTGCATTTGATACCTGAAAGTGATACATTCTTGAAACTGTATTATCTGAAACAAAGATCCTTTTGGTTCTAGAAATAAAGTAACTAAGTACATTTTTGATACATAAAATATTAGAGTGGAGTTAATCATTGAGTGTGTGCCTCATTTCTTGACTGTGTGAGTACAACAAATGCTTAGCAGTACCATCTCATAAGCCTAACTGCTTGGCCAAACTACCACAAAAGAGATCATTAGTATTATCTATTTTAGTCTCTGTGAAGCCTCTGGGGATCCACTGGACTCTGTGCACACCATACCTTACTTTGATATAGTATATACATAGTCAGCTTCATACACACCAGAAACATCACATCTCAACAAGATCAAGATCCTCTCATGGAACGTTGATGGTCCCATTGAAAAGGTTAAGAAAAGTTCTGACATGCAGTTTGTCAGAAGGCATGCCTGAGTATACTTTTCCTTCAGGAGACCTATCATAAAGGGATTAAGTGTAAATTTCTAGGTAGATTAGGATACAATACAGTGTATCACACTGGATTTACATCTGCCTCCTGGGCAGTTGCTAAACTCATTAACAAAACCTCCCCATTCTCTGTGGAACAATCTAGAGGTGACCACAGAACAGGTACGTCACAGTGGTGGCTCTATATAAGGTCGAAAGAGGTCTCTAATATGTGTGTACTCACCTCCCACTCTCCTCAAGGCTACACTTTCACTACCATCCTAACTGGCTTGCCATCTGGCAAACTCACAATTAGGAGAGACTTTCACACAGCTGTGGACAAACAAAGAAATGTGTGGCATTCGCAGACCCACCGCTCGAATGGCCTTCTAGGCCGGTGTTTTGCATTAAGCCTCGTAGATGCTAGGCATGCCTGTGGAGTGGAGACTGAGGCTACACCTATCACTTGTTGGCACACAATTCCTTCTCCCGCCTTGACTATTTCTTTCTTCCATTCTCTGACTTGTTGGACATTTCCACTGTGTTTAAACTTTCCAGAGGCATTTGAGACCATTCACCTTTTCAACAGGAATTACAAAGACTTGAACCCAGACCGAACGTTAGTTGGAGATTCAGCCCATGGTGGCTTATGTCTGATGACCTGGTTGCTTCACTCCAAACAAACAGTAAGGCTTACTTCTGTCTTAATTTGGCAACCGTAGATTCCATGGTAAACTTAAGAAAGGCTATTAAGTCCATGATCTGCGGCACATGTTCTAACACAGCGGCAAAATTGTTGCACTCAAAACCCAAGTAATACATCTAGAAATAGAGTCTGTCAAGTCTGGAACCCCATCTCTGCTCTGACAGCTTGAAAACTTGAGAGCCCAACAAAAGGCCACCACATTGGACATCACCAGACAGATATGGATGGCCTCCCCAAACAGCATATACGAGTTCAGTAATAAGTCGGACACGTTACTACAAAGGTTTACAGCTAACGAATCACTACCTTGGTTAGACCATGCCATTAAGGATAGCACAAATAATACATTCACAGGTGCAAAGGGCATAGCAGGCACATTTGCAGACTTCTACAAGTCATTATACGCCTTATGTACCCCATCACAGGTTGACCTTGACAATTCTGTTGTTGCTCATATCTCAACCAGTCAGTAACAACCAATAGATAGAAGGTTCTAGATCTGCACCTATCGCTGCGAGAAATAAAGGAGGTGACTATTGCTCTGCAATATGGAAAACCCCCAGGACCTAATCATTTCCGAGACTTGCAGGGAGCCAAGATAACAGTAATTCACAAAACTGGTGAGCCACTCACACCTTTGTTCATCTTTCTGTCCAATCTCCCTCATTAATGTTGATGCAAAGATATATGCTAAGGTTCTAGCAAATAGGTTAAGAAAAGTCATAACTTCCTTGATTCACCAGGACCAAAACAGTTTCATGCCACGGAATGGTACTCACCCCTGCCTCATGAGACTGCTCTTGATTATGGCGCTTTGAAAAGAGCTGACCCAGATTGAGCTAGAACAAATCCACCCTTGTGCACACACAGACACGTCTGCAGATACGCCATGGCAACTAAAATTACAAATCAGACTACACCATTTCAAATACCTGGTACTGCATATTGCCCTCTCGCCTCAGCTGAGATGGGATCTCAATACCGTCCCCTTATGGCTCAAATTGCACATTATCTCGATACATGGTGGGCCCTTACCCTATCAATAACGGCAGAATAGAGCTCAAATGACTGCACTCCCTACATTTTTGTAAGTACTACAAAACGCCCAGCAGACATTTCCATGTTCCCTCTTAAACGCCTTACATGTCACACCAGTTATCCTTATCATATTGGGTGACAAACATACCTGTCACCATAACTGACATTTTCAGAATCTGTGCCAAATAATTATACTAAGTCTGGACCCAACCATGTGATATGGTCAAGGAATCAAAATCAGAGGGGATGCTAAAGGGTAGGGCACCAACAGCGAATTCAGTCAATGTTGTGGAGGATTAATTTCAGAGTCAGATAGCACAATAGACTGTAAATCCTCATCCGGCATTGATGCGAGCAGAGCTGGCACATGGGATAGCACCGGAGATGAAGCAGGCACCAGAGTCAGTGCTGAACATGAAACAGGCCCAAGCGGCACAGATGGCACTGAAGGCTCAGCCCCTAGCGAAAGTCTAACTGAAAGGCCCCTGCTCCTTGGGGCCTGAACGCCTGCTAAAGAGAGCCAATAAAGTGACTTCTGCCATTATCACCTACAGGAGGGAACAGAGGGGCCCCATTGTTGATCACTAGGTATCACTGCAGCCCTGGCTGCACATGAGCAAATTTTGCAGGTGATGGTTCAACCTGCTGTTTTGACAGACGGCTGAGACACCCGTCCCCACACATGGACAGGTGAAACCTCTTGTCAACCCCAATCAGGTTCTTCACCAGCTAAATTCAGCATGCAGCGTTTCAGCCAGCATCTTGAATAGTTGAGTCGCAGTCACTGCCCGTCTCTGTAAAACAGTTGCTATGTCCGTTATCATGACACCAGTCTTCACAGGGACATGCTGCAATGGCAGACTGCCTCAAGCATAATTTTAAGGCAACCCTGCCCACATCTATGCATGACTTCGGCCCTAGATAAGACCTCAGAGAGGAACATCTTGCTGGATACTCATGATGACCATGCCCCATTCTCATTTTTTTCGGAACGTATAAACACCTCAAATGGAAGCCCTGATTTTATTTGTGCTTTTGGCGAAGGCTCCACTACTTAATTCCAGGAGGAGTCTAAGGATTTCTTCCTGGAAGGTTTCTAGATTACAGTGACCTACTGTCTTCTAAAGTCATGGAGGTGGTCTGCAATGAATTCTATTAAATCTTCGTACCAGAAGATATCCAAAAACCTGGCTATCCGAGGTGATGTTGTGAGCAGCCAGAAGGAATGCCCCAGTCGTTCTAGCTAGGAGCAGGGATTTCAAACCTCGGCTATGCACATAATTGAAGAGGCTGGTCATGTCCTCTATTGTATGAGATGTCTCATCCCTTTCTCTGCAATCTGTTTGATGTCCGACACTGTTAAATGAGAACTGGTGGCTTCGTCTGAGTATCAGTGTCTGCTCTGATGGATTTTATAGCATCACCCACATGCTTGCCAAAGAGGTATTTCCCCAACAAAATATAAGTCTGAAACATTAGATTGAACTTCAGATCTAAGAGCTGTACTAAAGAACCATAAATTCTGCCTTTAAGAAGCTTCAACACCTCAAGAACTTTCAATAAAATTGTAAGATACACACACTTCTCTTAAGACAGTGTTCGTTTAGGTGCTACAGTCTTCAGGCAGTTTATCCGTTGGGTTAAACTCTTGTGCCATATTTGAGTTTCACAACACAGAAGGGTAGTGGCTACCTTTGCTGAGGTAGCTAAAAAACACATATGCTTCCCCATCCTATCCAAATGGCGGCACTCCCTTTCTGGGGGCACAGTAAAAAGTGCTTTAGGGTTATGTCAGCAACACTGAGGAAATGAACAGAGGACACAGTCTCTATAAACGCGGTTTATGAGGCAAGCTGAAAATATATCTGGGCCTTTTATTCAATACAAGCCACTGATCTTGTTGTTGTGACTGGGGTTTTTATGCAAGAGAGACCCTTTACCCATGGGTGCTCTAGGAATCTGAAGGATCAGATGGGGCTCTTGGTTTAATTCTTGAAGTAGAACAAAAAACATGAATGACAACTGTTTGCTCTGGACTATTTCATTCACGAGGGGAGAGTCAGTGAGACTGTTGAATTTACCAGTGTCATTGGGTATGGAATCTCGCAGGACAGGATCTTAATCAGCTTCCTAAGAAGACACATGAGCATCCCAATATCAACAATGGTTGTCTCAAAAGGCCAGATCCTGTGAGTCATCACCCTTATCACCATTCATATAATTTCACTAGTCATGCTCTCCATCATCATCATCACTACCTCTTTATCTACAGTGTCAGGCAGACATTCATCCGCAGGTCCAAGGATAGCAAGCTAAAGAAAGGGAACGATATGCTGAAAAGGAACTGCAAAAGTATCATAAGTTGTACAGAGAGAGCAGCAGGTACTGAGGTTAAAAGATGGAAACCTATTAGAGCTCAGGAGGCAAAAATGGAGATGCTAGCTGTGGTCAATTTTAGGGAGCACATGGTGGAGGCAGTCTTGCATAAAAGTTCTGAAGCATATGCTTTGCTGGGTCCAAGAAATCTGCAGAAGTCTGGACTGAATGTTGGGGAAGAAATAGTTGTTTGGTCTCAGAAACAATGATGTCTGTCCTGATGCGGATGCTGGCAAAAGTATTTGTCCCCTACATCTGAGTTATCAAGAAAAAACTATGATACACATTACTCTAATCTCTAATCTGGAGTAATGTGTGTGTGAAAAATTACCACATGCAATGGGATGGTGGAAACCAGAGAACTTGTCACTAATGTACTAAGAAATGTCATTGACATGTGTGGGCATGCTTGTCAATAAAAAAAATAGTCACCAAGGTTATCACTAAAGAAGGAACCAAAGAGGAATAAATCGAAGAAGAATGTGCTGTCTGAGGACTAATGATCATCAACGGAGGTGCAGACATCAATTTCTTTGACAACAAGTGTGTAATAACGGACAACTTAACTTGCTTGATCTTGCACAAGACAACAGCCAGAAGAGATGCAGTCAACTAAGATGTATTATCTGCCTTTTTTCGGAGTGGCTAAGAATTATCACTTTTCAGGTTTACAGATCTTGGACTTGTTAGAAGGTATGGCACTTGGTAAGAAATGTGGTCATGGAGAACAGAACCAGACTGTCAGAGGATGAAGCCTTTAGAAGATTTTTTGAGGTACTAGGATCCAATCTGAATGCTGACGGACTTGGAACTGGGCCCAGGTGGAGTACTTCTGAAAGAGTAACTATTGAGAGAAGCATCCTTCAGGACCAAAACCAGTTGGACCCATCTGTCTACAAGAGTCCTGGAACTGAATCTCTTGGATGTGCAGTATTAGCCTGTAGAACAGCTATCTTTGAGGAGACAAAGAAAGCACTGTGTGTAGAGGTCAATCACATACATTCCGGGCTCCAAAAATGTTACAAGGTTTGAAGAGACTCTTTCTTTTCAAATAGGCTGCATGGTGACAGTAGAAATCTTTGGAGTCAGCCTCCCAGCCAGAAAAATAAGTAAAATGACTCACCTCCTGCAAAGGGGGTGATAGGATGAATAATTCAAAGAATAAAAGCTAAATAATTTTTTTAAAGAGAAAGTAGAATTATATGTCTGGTCCGGAGGCGAGGATTATGCTGTTCTTTCCTCACTTTATTATTACAACAGTCTTATTAAAACATAAGCAAACTACATTTCCCATGAACCACTGGGAAAGAAAGGAACACTGAGTCAATCCAATCAGAGGACAGTATTTCCCTTTATCCCTGTGTGAAGACGCTCCTGCCTCCTCTTTCTTCGCTGCTCCAGCAGCCTACAGATAAGTGGGCTGGCCTTACTGCCATCAGTTTACTGATTTTGCCTTCATTATCACGAGCCTCGGCCCTCTGCGCATCACTTTATTGCACTGTGAATGCCATAGTTTGTTTTACTGTTGTATCGTGGCTCCGGGAACGCTTTGTTGCTCCTTCACTGAGAGGGCTTAGGATGCAGTGCTGTCTGCTAGAAGGCGCCACAACCCAAGAATTCAACATGCTCAGCATGTATCTTGCCTTCCTGTACGGGCACACTAGCTTGTAATTATCATAACCCAGGCAGTGTGTCCGGCAGTGCCTCAGCCTACTTGAGTGCAATTTATCACTGGTCCAGACTACCAGGGGTGGCTCCTTCGCAATGGTGAAGGAGTGTCGTCCCCCCCCCCCCCCCCCCCAAACTCAGCTAAGCCAGGAGATGAAAGATAAAAGAATATTTCATTGTTTTATCTTTCAGTGGCTCAGCCATCAGTAGGTGCAAGGAGGAGCAGGCTGGGCCACAGGAGTGGGGGAGGGGGGAGGAGGGGGGGAAATATGTGCTCATGTGTCTGTGTCCTGCTGTCTCAGGCCGGCCAAACACACATACACATTTAGGCTTCTCCAACCCGGCTGTGCTACACATACATCACATCACATACTCAATGTGATACCTTTTTGTCTGAAAAATGCACATGCAACATTCCAGAGGTTGGTGAATCAAGTATTGACAGGCCTGGAAGACTTTAGTGCAGCATAACTAGATTGTATTGCCGTCTTTAGCTCCACCTGGTAGTATCACCTGGTCCACCTCAGGTGTGTCCTTGAGGCTTTGAAAAAGGCACGCTTCACTATCAAGACTACCAAATACCAGATAGGGCACCTGGTAGGTGGAGGCAAAGTTCAATCCTTACAGAACAAAATCCCCAAAAATGCAGATTAGGTTGCTTGCACTACCCAGACTCACGTCAGAGCTTTTCTAGGTCTGACTGGGTATTACAGGATATTTGTAAAGGGATATGTGTCCATTGTGAGCCCCCTAAATGAGCTCACATTCATGAAAACGAATATAAGGGTAAACTGGACAGTTAGCTTTCAAGAGTCCTTTGATGCTCTGAAGAGGGCCATGTGCTCAGCTCAAATTCTTAAAAGACCTGACAACTCAAAAGAGTTCATTGTTCAGACAGATGCTTTAGAAATAGGAATAGGAGCAGTACGATCTCAACTCAATGAAGAGGGTCAGGTTTGCAACAGACATTTGTTTGGGACACTCCCTGCAACATTTAAATCATGCAATTTTTGGAGGAGACATAATCCTTTGCACACTGAAAAATGTGGGAAAGCAAAAAAGGGAGCAAGCTCCAGGTCCACGTTCAAATACTCGGAAAAAAGAAACTGATGCCAGCAAGCAGGTATGGTGGGTATATGTAACTCCATCATCCTTTCTGGGTGGTACAAAGTTGATGTAGAGCCACACAATGCCACCTATCAAGGCATAGGATGATGCCTTGGAAAATTCTCCAGATCAATTCTGGTGCCTTGGGGTATCCATCAGAAGCGATTATTTTACATACCAACGCTACTGGAGAAACCTACAACAGTAGATAGATTTGCTTGTGATCTACAGGCCACACTGGTAGAGTCAGCACAGTTCCCGACAGCACAAGCTGGTAAATAAAATACCAACTTTTCTTTGGTCTCATAACCATCTAGAGCTAGTGGTTTTCAAACTTTGTTACACCAAGCCCAGCAGCAAAATGCATTATTTTGTAGGTTTGATAAAAAACCTCCTGCACCAGTCAGTGCAGATGAGCAGGTTTCAATACCTGTGGTAGTATGTTGTGCCAGGAACAGCACAGCCTGATTCTGTATACATTTTTTTACTTCAAATACCCACTTGTTTTCAGGCCATCTTCTGTCAGAAGAGGAAATGGTTGGATACGTTTCTCCTTATTGGAGTTAATCACAGGTGGCAGAATGAAGATAGTATTTTTGAGTACATGAGCATTCCCGCAGTCATAGAAGGGTGTCGGCAAACTATGGGCATTTTCTTCTGCCATTGAAGTTGTGATGTCTTTTCCATTATGGAACATGGGACTTTTGCTAACTTCTCTCTTAATATTATAACTTGATCTTGTTGAAGGTCTTACTTTCTCTAAACTCGCATGCTCGAGCATTGCAAATTGAATGTTAGCTTGCTTCTGCTCTGTCGAGATTTAAACATAAGCAAAAAGAAACGTCTTAGCAAGAAAACAAGGCAGTATCTTTTCAACACTTTCAAGTAAATCTCCACCATTCACCCTAGAAAGGTCATCCACAAAACGTTCCGTAGAACTCCAAAAAACTCTTGTATAGATGCACAAGAATGCTGATGCTGCAGACTGACACACCTTTTTCCTATGGAGTGCATTTTCCTATTGCCCTTCTCAGACAGAAAAGGAAATGGAGCACAGCATATTTTAACACTACTTCTTCTACACACTTCTACGCATCCAAAAGGAATCTAGTGGCAGAAGTGCCTGAAGCAAGGAATGGTCTGATTGAGCCACTTTATGTATCACCTTCTTTCTCTTGGCCAGACCAGAACTGAGAAAGAAAATTGTACATGAGGGAGTACAAGAAGCCAGGGACTAAGGTAGTCACGGGTCTGGCTTGTGTCTTTGGAAACAGCATTTAAAACATTATATGGGAGAAACAGCAATGTTAATCTTCCTAGCAGCTCAGGTTATCATTGTTGTGTCCTCCCCCATGGTGTCATCAGTAGGTGGTGAAACGTCTAATGGAAGAGGGGAATGAACACATCATGTAAAGTGAAGATGAAAAAGACATCTCACTAAAAAAACATATATAACGTAAAAAAGAAAAGAAAACATATTGCCTCTTACAGGAACATTTTCCCTACTGTGATAATTTTAATGAAAGAATGCATTACTAAAAGTGTTATGGGATTACTCCTACTGCAGATAGGTTTTTACGGATTTATGGGTTGGGAGGCAATTCAGAGAATTAAAACTCTTATTGAAGGACCACTACATTGGGTTTGTGACTTTCCTACTTTCAATGACAGGATTGGACGTATTTCACAAGTGCACTTACTATTTTTTGCATTGTATTGAATATCTATATTTATCAAGGACAATGAAAACCCATGGGGTCGAAGGGACCAGGTGTCTAAGTATTTCAGAAGAAATAAAGGTCCCTTGAGTGCAAAGTGCAAACAGTGACTTAAAGTCCGTCCTTGTCAGCCAAACTGCCGCCTGGGTGCTCCCAGCCACAAACCAATATTACACATGCATTGCACTTTGCTGGCTTGGATCCCACATTCATCTCTGTGATTTTGTTTCGGTCTTGTTTTACCAGTCCCTTCCTGAGACATGGATGAACTACATATTGACGTAGATGCATGTGCGACAGCCATTGTGCCTCAACTGACTCTTCTCTTTCATTGATGTACACTAAGTACCAGCTACCAGACCCCTCTAGTTAGATTCTCATTGTGTCCCGGCCTTGAATCCTGCACTGAATGGCAGGGTGAAGGAACACACGGTGCTGCCTTTGTGGCATTTGGTTACATACGTAGTAACCCCCATTTGCATTCCAGGCATAACTCCTTATGTCCTGATGATGGTCACTAAATCTGGTTAATGGATCGAAACATCGTCGACTACAGTACCTTGACTCAAATTGCTGTAATTATTAACTTGTCTATATTTGAGAATGGGTACTTACAGTTTGTGACCTTACCATTGTGTCTTCATTTATGTCACATGTGAAATGCTCAAGTGTGGAAGTATTCATGACTTTTCTTGTCTTCGTTTCCCCACTGAAATGTTTTTTGACTTTGACTTATATAAATGCATAAAGTGTGGATATCAGGCATAGATCTCAATGTATCTTTATGTTTTAACCTTTTTTTTTTGCACTTTGCACTCGAGGGACCTTTCTTTTACCGAAGCTGTGACAACTCTCTAAACCTTTAGTTAGATATGAAAATCATATAGGCCCAGTTAAGCACATTCTAATGCAGACAGACATTTGTTCACTGACCTTCCCCGGAGGACACCGCTTCTCATTGGGGCGATGAATAAGCAGGGGTTGGTCTTGGTCCTTCACTGTGATCCCATAATTCTTACTACAACATAAGAAAAAATAAAGTTATAATCCAATATTTTGCAGAACTACCACCAATATGGTGTGTATCTCAACTTTGATTCTCAGTAACACATACCTGTAATACTCAATAAAGCTGATCTCCGAGCTGTCAGCCATGGTGAATTTGTCTTTCGGGGTTTTATTCCAGTCTATGTCATCAATGCGATATGTGCGATTGTTGTAGCGGGTAATTACGATGTTGCCAATCAACTGCTTGGTGCACTCATCTTTAAAGTTCTCTTTGGTTTCTTGGTATAGGATATTCCTAGAATGAGCAATAAAAGAATCTCAGCTAAACAAAGGCAAGTTCAGGTTTGGTACAGTACTTTACAATATGAACCATACCAAATCACTGCTTGTCTGACACTTTTTTCCCAGTAATACACTCAACTTAATATAGTATGTGTGATGTTTCGGGCCATTTTGGGTCAACTTAATGGCTCGCTTAAGTTGCTGAAAATACCACAAATATGAGTAAGGAAAAGTTAAGTCCTTGACTGTCATTCATGGCATTGTCTCTGAATACATAATAAATAATAAATAAAAGAATATCTCTGGACACCTGCTGAATTCCCACAACACATTTGTTTCTTCAAAAAAGATAAACAAAAATAAATAAAACAGTTGACATACAGGAAGCAACATGTTATATCTTTATTTGTTTGAAACAATCAAATCAATTACCAAAATCAGTTAAAAAATACCTCTGGTTTTAGCGTTTATTCCGGTGAAATAGCAAGAGCAAATGCAGGTATGTATTGAATCTTTAAAAATTCCCAAATTTGCAGCCTTTTTCTTCCCAGATTATTCAGGCAGTTTTTTAACGAGATAAGCAGTGACAGGATCTCAAACTTCAGGTGAAAGAGGTATTTTACCAATTCAGAAATGGCAATGTAGGATCAGAGTCAAGTAACACTTTCGTTCAAGACATGAGATTCTTTCTTATATCCATAAACAGACGACAAGAGTAGAAAACTGAATAATAATCCCAGCATTGGAAGTTGAAACTAAAAGCACAGAAAAAAATAAATCACAAAATTATACAAAAAGGTTATGGAGAGGCTTAAACCACTGGGATATGTATCCTGGATGATACAATATAGTAGAACAAGTTACTTAGCTTTGGCAACACCTTATCTGGTAGAGACTGAAGGAAAGCAAATTTTTCGACATGGTTAGCCCCCACTTATTGCCTGGTTTCTAATGTGGCACTGACTGTTAGTACACTGGGTCCCTGCTGAACAGGTCCCCAGTGCCAGATATCTTTCCCCAAAACTGCACAGTTGTTTTGCACAACTGGAATAACCTTTAGCTATCACTAAAGTCCCTAGTATATGGCACCCCTGGTGCCTGGGGTACTAAGGAAAGTCTATGAGGGTTGCAGCACCAATTGTGCCACCCTCAGGTACCCCCTCGCCAAACCCACACAGTGCTGCCATTGCAGACTGCATGTGTTGGTGCAGGCTAAATTGAAAACAGAACCTGTAACTGATCTGTGTGCCAGGTCCCCTATCACTGCATGTGCCAGGTGTAAGTCACCCCTAAAGTTGGTGCCTCCAGGCACATGAGAGCATATATGCATGAGCAGATATGCCCCTGCTGTGTCTCTGTCAACTCTGAGACAGAGTAAGTGCACACGGAAGCCATTTTAAATGTATATGCTGACACTGGTCATTACGACTTCCCCAGCTACATGATGGCTTCTATGAATTCTGGGATGTTTGGTATCAAACATCTAAGAATATTAAACCCTCACTGACCCCAGTAATGGATTTATTAATAAATGCACACAAAGTGCACCTTAGAGGTGCCCCCTGAAACCCCACAAAGCTACTGGTGTGTTAGACTGAGTTCTGGGCCCCTGAGGCGAGGGCCAATGCTCTCGGAGGCCCAGAACAAAGGTCTCCTAGGGGAGAGGTGATAACTCCTCATCCAGAGCAGAATGGATATTTCAGGACAAAGAGCTTCAAAGGCTTTGTGGTCTTTCAAATGCAACCCAAGTCTCTCCAGATGATGGAGATAACTGACCCCCCCTCCGCCCTCTCCCCCTCCCCTTTCCTGACCCTACTGTGGTGGCAGCACAGGCAGGAAAATTAGTTAAATCAGGAGGAGTGCCCACTTTATGCCAGTCCACCACTAAGGTGGATGAGCCAAAGTGGACATTACTTTTCTTTTTAATTATTATCTGTTTATTCAGTTTTCAACAGAACAGATACAATATCAACAATCTTAATCAGGAGCTTGACACAATGGGCAGTGTACAATAACCATTTGCTTGGGCGCTTACATCATCAATGGAACCATGTTAGGATCAACAGACAATTGGCTACAGAAGAGCAGATGAGTGGTTTGCCACTACCAGCAGTGCCCCGTACCTTAACCCTCTGCTGTTTCAACAGACCTCAAGGCATCTTCGCCACTCCCCTGCGTCTCCGCACCCACCTGAGAGATAAGCCTGGAATGGACCCCAGATATCACAGGGATGACTACCGTTGGGGAGGAGGTCACCACAAGTGTTGGACTGTACACTGCAATATGTCATATCTCTAACTCAATATTTAAGCATTGGCATGAGGCCCCTCTCCCACCGCAAGGCAACCCTTCGTTAAGGCAAGCAGTCGGCTTAAAATTTACCAGTATATTTCTATTATAGCCTAGCAGTGCCTTCTGGGATCAGGTGCTAACCGTTCACCTATGATAATGCTTAGCTCCTTGAATATCATTTGCCAAAAGCTTTGTATACCTGGACAGCCCCAGGCCAAATGCAGGAAGTCTGCCCCCTCCTCTGAGCATCTGATGCATGTCGTGCTCTCCCTAAGTCTAAAACTATACATACGAGCTGGGATGTAATACACCCGGTTGATATTTTTTAAGTGGTTAAGCCTGTGCTTGATCTGAGCAACAATACATCAATTTATTATCATCTATTAGTACCCCGAGATCATTCTGCTATGCTAGACGAGCTTGTGTCACACCCGGCCTACATGCCTCCTGTGCGCAAACAATGTAGTGATATGAGATATTAAAGTGTAGACGATGCAGGAGTGAAGTCAAGGCGGGGATAGCAGGATGCTCTAATAATTCTTTACCCAGAAGAGCGCGCACCCCAGCCTGTACCCTGCGGTAGTAGAACCGCATCAGAAGAGTAGCACGCAGCGCACCCTCCTGTATTTCCGCCCATCCACACATGCGTTCATCTGCGATCAGGTCCCCCAACACAAATTCACAGTTCTCACAGCACCCATATGGCGCCTGCTTTCGTGACAGTGGAAGCCATGCACACCAGTCCAAGGGCACCACTGGGAAATATACCCGCCAGCTACTTCAGAAGTCTCTGCCATGTGCACTGTGTTGTATTTAGGGAATCCAATGCCCCATACCTGTGGACTGGTCGCTCAAAGAGGAGTCTCAGCAGTCCACATGGTGCGGCCATCCTTCCCTCGAACCTGACATGCGGAAGCTCCTGAGGGCCGTACACTCAACAGTGTGAAACAGAGTGTGCCACCAAATAGTATAGCTCCATGTCATATGGGAGAGTCAAGGCCCACCATCGAACTCTAGGCTGTCCACCCACCCATGCCAAACGACATGAGAGTTCGTAGTCTGTCAAATACTGCCCGAGTGAGAATTATTGGGATGTTCTGAAATAGAAATAAGAAGCAGGGCAGCACCACCATATTCAAGATGGTCACTTGCCCCACGAGCAAAAGAGGCAACTTAATCCATTGCTCCACCGCATCAGTGAGCCGTTGTATCGCTTTCCCGTAATTCTCTCGCAACACTGTTTCTGGGTTAGTGTGGATTAGTATTCCTAGATAACGGACAGAGTTGTCAGTCCACTGTAGTGGCTATTCCATCTGTATTGGTTTAGTAGCTGGGGTGAGGAGGAACATCATCAATTTACTCCAATTAACCCGAAGCCCAGCATGGCTCCCAAATAGCACCACCTCCTGGAGGACTGGAGCCAAATTATGCTTGCGATCTTTAATGTAAAGCAGTACATAATCTGCATAGGTGGACACTGAGTGTGTGTAAAGGAAAGCGTAGGCCACGGTGTGAGTGATATTCGTGTAACAAGGACATACAGGAGGGGGAGAGTGGTCAGCCCTGTCTGGTCCCCCTTTCTATAGAGATAGGAGTAGTCACCAGGCCACAAAGGCAGAGGTGCACCACAGGCCATGTATAAAGTACCTTAATCAATTGAAGGGTCATTCCTTACTCGCTTCTCGACTGCCTTCTAAAAGCCCCACTCCATGGAGTCGAAGGCCTTTTTCTATATTGAGGAAGACTACAATCGCCTGAATATCCGGGTCCACATGCTATATCGTACCAAAGAGGGTTCGGAGATTGAAGAACAAACTATGCCCAGGTACAAAGCCTGTTTGCTCCATGCCAACCAACCCAGGCAACAAAGGAGCCAACTGGTTTGTCAGTATTTTCGCAAACAATTTGGTGTCCACATTAATCAGCGACAGTGGTCTATACGATGAACATTGGTCTGCTGGCTTGCCCGGCTTCAGCAGGACAACCAATAGTGCCTCACGCATGGTATGTGGCATACATCCGTCAGCTGCAATCTCCTCGAACAAGGCAACTAGATGGGGAATGAGTATCTCCTGACGGCTTTGTAGAAACACAGTTGAGATTCGGCCCACATCTGGGGTAAGTCTCCCCACCGTTTAAGTTTAGCATTAAGCGCATGGTAAAAGCTTGGATCATCATAGTTAGGACCATATATTCTCACCACCAGTATCACATGATCGTCAATGAAGCACTCAGCAATGACATAACGTCCATCCACATCCCCACACAGCTCCTGCAAATGAAGCCCCATTCCTTTCCTGGCCCAGAGGAGTACCCCCCAGGCATGCGAGGTGAATACTGCTGCACATATCTGCCCCTGCACTCTACATTGCAACCATTCTAGTCGGTCGGGAGCAAGATGGGTCTCCTGGAGTATGGCCACGTCTATCATATGCCTACGTAAATAGGCCATTACTCCTCAAAGCTTCCGATTATCATTAAGCCCCCTAACATTCCATGTGAGTAGTCTTATCGTCCTACTCACTCGCTGACCACTCACGTACCTATCCCGGCCTAACTTGCAGTTCATGTGATGTGTGCCATGTATTGATTAGTATTCAGTATGCTCTGGACAAATATTTCCCCACAGACATGCTGGTGATATATCATAACCCAAACAGCCTCCTCCCGCCAACACCACGCTACCATAACTTGCGCAGACTGTAAAGCACCCCCAGCCCACCCTGAAAACCACACAATAACCTCATATGCCAAAGAAGCGGTTCACACATGGAGATCCATAAGCCAAGCATTCCATACCCTTCAAATGTGTTATAATGGCATAAATTAAATGTAAACACTTCTAAAGCAACCTAAACAGTATCAATAACAGTTTGATATTGTGCAATGGCTCCCATGCCAATACAATCGCCCAAGTACATATTTGGGAGGCATACTGAGAGGAATTCATTGAGAACCCCTAATTACTCCTCATGCTGCTGTGTTAATGGGTCATCAGGACCCCCTGCAATCAGAGTCTGAGCACAGCCAAGTCATGGATTAGGGATCTCCCCACCTCCACCAGTATCCAGAATCAATGGAATGTGCCTATCACCCTCCTATCACCAGATGAAGGAGAAAACGGTGCCTTCCTTGATGCACCACAGCAGCCTTATTCCACGCCATCCATGGCTGTATCCAGTTTTTCTCCACCCCTTGGCAGCTGTGGCCACTGATGCGCTGTGCCGGGTACTGCACGTTCTATTCTATCTGTAGCTGCTGGAGTTGTTGTTTATCTTTCAAGGATGCTGCCTAGCCTCCTGTACCTGCTGGGTAAAGTCTGGGAATAGCGAGATCTTCGCTCCCTCATGTCACAGAGTCTCCAGCTCCCGCACCCTCCGAAGGGCCACGTCTTTGCCCCTGTAATTAAGCAATCTCGCAACTATAGGACCCAGAGGGGCCCCAGGGAGTGGGCACGGCACCAAGGAGCGGTGGGCATGTTCCACTACAAACATCGCTGAAAATGGGTGTCTGCCCAATAAATCAGTCAGCAATTGTTGCACAAATCGCTTTATGTTATCGATGCGGGTAGACTCCACCACCCCCCACAATCTGCACATTATTCCTGCAAGAGCGCGCTTTCAAGTCCTCTGTTTTAGCTTGTAGCGCAATGAGTAACTTGTCTGTGTTTTTCTGTGCTGTCCCCAGCATATTCTGCTCATCTTCAGCCTTAAACAAACTCTACTCCACCAGATCAAGCCTCTCCGTCTGCTTGTCCATCCTCTCAGACATGCAATGCATTCTGTATGTTAGAGCGTCTATCTTCCCATCGATCTTTGATAGGCTGTGCTGCATTGTGACCAGAATTTCTTTTAAATCAGTATCTTAACCCTCTGAGGCTCCCTCCTGCATCTCCTCGGGTTCCTGTGGTCCTTCACTGCAAGCCTTTGGGGTCTTCTGCAGGTTGAATTGCAGGTTGGTTTGGATTGTCAGCTTTCATCATATTTGCACCCACTCCCAGTGCTCACAGCCTCTAGGCTCTTCAGGGCAACGTACCGCTCAAAGGATCTATCCTGGCACTCCCTAAAAGCGTGTCACAGTCCCTGCTACAGTTCACAGCAGCAGGGGGCCCCACACGGCTATTTCATGTCTGCTGCAGCACACTTGTCGCTCTCTATGGCTCCTGTGGTTCTACTATGGGGCCCCCCACAAACCTGTCCCCAGAAGCACTTTGTGGCCCGGGGGCAGGCACACTATCCCCTACTCATTTTGGAAGCAGTTACCAATTGTGCGCAGTCACACGAGAGGCACAACACACACTCACCTCTTCGCGCCAGCCGGCCGTTGTCTAAGCGGTTGTACTCCGCTCCTCTGATTCCCACCTCCGGCACGCCCAGCGGGTCTCCCTGTAGCCCGCCAGGTGCTCTCCCAGCTCAACCAAGCTTTGCTCGGGGCCTCAGACACCAGACAAACACAACCTGTCCGAGAGGGAGAGAGCACCTCCCACACGTTGATCTGGCCACCTACTCTGGCATGCGCAGATCCGTGACCAGCATTGAGCGTCTCCCAAGCTGCGTCTCCTCATACGGCCTGGGACTTCTACTACAATTAGGCCCGTGCAGCACCTCCAAGGCCCGATGGTGCCCAGCTGGCCCACCCTTCATTGCTGCAGCAGATTGATTTCTGAGCTGGAGGAGCACTTGGCCTATGCAGCAATTTTCTTCGTCCCGGAGACTCCGCCCCCTAAGTGGACACTACTTTTCAAATCCCTCCATCTTGCTTGTAAGGAATTAGGCCACAAAGGTTAGGGTTATGTCCACTTACCAGAAGCTGTCATAAGAAGGGTGTAGTATCCTTAAATATGGTGAGCCCATTGACTACCGTCTGGCACTCTCTGTAATGCCCCTAATTTGAGTATTTAGGTGGCACCCCTGGACCCTAGAACTCAGATCCTGACTACCTACAAAGAAGAAGAGGAAGAAGCAGCAGCTGACCCGGTACCACCCCTCCTGGCCTGCCTGCTAACCTCACAGGACTCTGCACAAAAAAAGAAAACTTGTCCCGCAGCTTCAAAAACCAGAGGAAGCCTGCCTGCCTGCCTTCAAAATAATCAGACTTCTGTGAATTGCGGACCAGCTCAGCCAAAAAAAAAAAGTATTCAATAAGGACTCTGCAGCTTGGAAACCCAACACCTTAAGTGACCTTTGCACCCGAGGACCTTGACCTGGTGAGGAGCCAACCAATGGTGCCAGCAGGGCTCCCAGCTATTCTGAGCCAGAGTCCACCTGAGTGTCACCCATTCTGGACTCAACCAAGTCCACTCCAGATCCTGCATGCAGGCCCCCTCTCCCAAAGTCTGGTGGCGAGAGAAAAACACGACACCTACAGCAATCACTACACCTTTGATCCCCCCTGACCCAAGCTAAGGTGGGTCATCAGTCCCAGCGATGCCCCTAGACTCCTAAGAGCTCAAATCCACCCTGGGTCCACACCTGCTAGACTCCACCACGACGCCTGCAGCATCAGTCCAGTAAATCCCCAATTGGTATTGCAGAGGCAAAAGTAGATAGGACTAATGCTCTCTTTTGTGGTAGTGTGGGCAAGCAGTTAGGCTTATCAGAGGGTAGTGCTAAGCATTTGTTGGACTCAGAGGCGATAAATGACACACACTCAAAGAATAAATCCGAGACCAATTTAGATAAATAACTTTTTTATACGTTTTTAAACCCAAGAACTTCATAATGAGGTACGCAGACTTTTAGGCATAAATACGTTGCAGAGTTCTTCTCAATGTTATCCTATGGAGGAAAACAATGTTCAGCAAACACAGGGTTAACAATAATTTACAAAGCCGATCTCAGGGAGTTAAGGTAAATACTGGGCACTGATCAGATTCACACCAAGAGGTCACACCGGGCGGCACAAAATAATGTTCAGCAAACACAGGGTTAACAATAATTTACAAAGCCAATCTCAGGGAGTTAAGGTAAATACTGGGCACTGATCAGAATCACACCAAGAAGTCACAACGGGCCTACTGGGGTAAGTGCTGTAGGCTTGGGGTGCCCAATGGTTCTCCATGGGAGTTGGACCTCATGACAAACAGGCTGGAGGCTCTGGTTAGGAAGTCAGGAACAACAATCAGGTAATTAGCAGACTTGGGGTGCTTGGGGACATAGGTGCACCTTTGGTCCTCTTCTCCCGTGCCAGGGGCGACGGATGCAGGAGTGTCTTTAGGTTTCGGGTTTTATTGTCTGGGAGCACTCACCGTCAGGGGTCCGGCGTGTTGAGGCTGCAGGCGTACTAGGAGAGGCAGTCAGGGGTGGACTTGAGCTCTTAGGAGCCGGGGTACGTCACTGGGGCCAGGGGGTCACGGGTGCAGTGGTTGCAGGAGATATCGGATTTTCTCTCTTCACAAGCCTGTTGGAGAGGGGGCCTACATGCAGAGGCTGCAGGCATCTCAGGAGAGTCCAAGATGGGTGAGACCACACTGGACTCTGTCTCTGGGCAGCTGGAGAACCACATTGGCACCATTAGTTTGCTTCAACTCCGGTCGTGGACATCGAGTGCAGTGGTAATTTCAGGTGTCGTGTTTCTGGGGTCCAGCAGCTGTAGAGTCTTTTTCTTTTCTTGTTGCAGCGATAGTCAGCTGCCCATGGGAGACTTGAGTCTTCATTGAAGGCTAGACGATTTGACTTCTTGTGCGGGATCCTTTGAAGTTAGCAGGCAGTCAGATGTGGTCAGCTGCTGCCTCTTTTCCTCGTCTGCGGGTGCAATTCTTCTTTGTCCAGGTCTTCTTAGGTTGTCAAAATCTGAGTTCTAGAGTTCACAGGTGCCACCTAAATACTCAATTTTGGGGTGTTACATGGAGTACCAAATGGTAGCCACTGGGCTGCCCACCTTTAGGGTGACTACACCCTTTTTTTGACCAATTCTGTTGGGAAGTGGTCATAACCCTGACCATAGTGTGCTTAATTCCTTCCAAACCAAAATGGAGGAATTTAAAAAGTGGTATCCACTTCACCTTGTCCACCTTAGGGGTCAGACTGGCATGACGTGGGCACTCCTCATAATTCAACTAATTTTACAGACTGTGCGGCCATCAAAAGTGGGGTCATGACAGGAGGGTTGGTCATCTCCCCCATTTGGAGACACCTGTGTCGCATTACAAGGACAACGAGGCATTTGAAACTTTTCGCCCTGGAATGTCCATCCTTCCTGGAGGAGGTGTCAACACCCCCACCCAGCTTAGGCTTTCCTCTCTGGACCCCGAGAGCGCTGGCTCTCACACTAGGGGGTCAGAAACATAGCTAATGTGGCTGGACTGTTTAGGACCAGTCTGTTAACACACTGGTAGTTGGTGGTTTTTCAGGAGGCACCTCTAAAGTGCCCTCTGTGTGCATACATTGGTAGATCCAACACTGGCACCGGTGTGGGTTAACCAATATGAGATATTTGATACCAAACATCCCTATCTACAGTGAAGTCATCATGTAGCTGGGAAAATCCTAGTGACCAGTGTCCAGCACATGTATCAGAAGTAGCATCCCCATCACTTACTATGTATGAGTGTTGACGAAGACAACAGGGGCACATCTCCTTGTGCAGATATGCCTTCACATTGAATATAATGCATCCTGCCATAAGGCGGTAAGGCCTGCAAGAGGGGTGACTTGCATCACTTTTGTCTGCACAAAAACACGTAGCCTGAAATGGCAGCCTTTCATGGGATTGGTGTGGACAATTCGTTTTACAGCCCTTAGGGACCCTCTTTAGTACCTCAGGCCCTAGGTACCAGGGGTACCACTTACTACGACTTACAGAGTGTGCTAAAGGTTTTGCCAAATGGAGAAACAACTGTGCAATTTTCAGGAAAGAGACCTGGCACTAAGCACCTGGTTAGAAGGAACCCAGTGCATTTTCAGTCAAAATTACATCAGATATCAGGCAAAAAGTGGGGGCTAACCATGCCCAAAAAGGGTGCTTTCCTACACCTACTGTGAACCACAGGTAACATCTGTGGGCAGACAGGACAGGGATGTGGAAATATGCATCCTGCAAGTCCGACACTACCATCCAGGGAGCAGATCTTGGATAGGACAAAGGTCTCTGTCCTACTTGGGCACAGAAAGTAGTGCAAATAGCAACCACGACTTACTTCTGATGGGGGCACGCTCTCCACGGCTCCCTTGAACAAGAGAGCCTCCACTTCCTTGTTGAATAAGGAGATATGGTCATCCCCCTGTTGCAATTTGGTACCATGGGTGGAGGAGTAGTCATGAAGGGGAGGCAGTAGCCCCTTCGGACAATCTGGCGAACCCAGCAGTCGGATGTTATCAACCTCCAGTGGTGCAGGTGATGGCCTATCCTGCCTCCAACTGTGTGCCCATGATG
The DNA here is from genome assembly GCF_031143425.1 of Pleurodeles waltl. NCBI lineage: Eukaryota > Metazoa > Chordata > Amphibia > Caudata > Salamandridae > Pleurodeles > Pleurodeles waltl. The sequence continues at coordinate 537,665,122 of NC_090450.1, forward strand.
GCCAAAATGCAAACTGAAGAGACTTAGAGGCTGCGGCTGCCAGGGGCCTGGGCGTGTGTGGACTGGCATGATCTCTGGCTACCTGACTCACAAGGTCTGTGGGTACTGTATTCTTGGCCAAACATAGGCTTGGAAGCTTGCCTGTTGTGCTGGTTGGGCTGGTAGAGATGCAAATGTAGGAAAGGCAGGCTAAGGTTGGCAAGGGCCATGGACAGGCCCAGGTACCTGACAGTAGCTCTGCTGCCCTTGAAGCACTCTAGTGCTGAATCTGCAATGTCTCCGAAGAGATGGTAGCCAGGAAAGGGCATTTCCATGAGCGAAGTCTGGACATCCCCCAAAAAGCCTCTGGTTCTCAACCAGGCATTACGCCAAAGTGCCGCCAACTATAACACCGCTCTGCCTAGTGGGTCAGTCACATCCAGCCCACAACGTATGACAAACTTAGCTGTGTCCCTCCCGTCAGCAATAGCTGGGGAGAGTATGGTTTGGGCCTCCTCTAAGACCATAAGCAGCAACAGAGTCCCGGAGCGAATGCAAGTCATGGCCCAAAAGGCAAACAGTGTTCACTGACCTCAGTTCTAGGCCTGGCAGATGAAAAAATCTTCTTTCCCAAGATATCCAACCTCTTGGATTCCCTGTCCGTTGGAGTGGTAGGGAATGCACCCGAATTTACTCTGGAAGTGTAGGATGCTGGCCCTCTATGTAGTGTGCAAAGCTAGGCACACTGTGCAGGGGGGCCAGGCAACCACACGGTTTCCAGAGGTAAGAATCAGATTACCTAAAGCTCCAATTTTAGAAGTAGCTGGTCGAGCAGTTAGGCTAATCCAAGAGATGTGCTAAGCATTTATTGTACTCACAAATGCAATCATGAACCAAACACATTCAATGAATAACTCAAGACCAGAATTTATAAAAATAAAAAAAAACACTTCAAGCTTTTATGTAATTTTTAAGACCAAAATGGTTCAGATATGTTAAGTACTTTTTGAGTTATGAGGAATCAATGGAAGGCCACCTGGAAAAATGCATATAAAATCACACAGGTGAGTTGCCAGTCTCTTCTTTTGCAAGATGAATGTTGAGGTTGGTGGGCACACTGACCCAGCTGGAGAGCCTCGGATGGCTCCCAGTTCCGGCTGGAGCAGGGCTGGAAAGTCTCTTGGCACAGGCACAGGGCCAGGGCCACTTTGAGGGGCTACTTGGAAAAGGGGCTCGTCTGCAAATTTAAAGGTGGAACCTTTGGGCCCCCTTGGACTGTTGAGGTTACAAGGGGTTAGGGACCCGTGACACACAGCAGGTTCCACGATGCAGGGCTCAGGGCGGCTGGATGCAGAGTGAGTTGGAGGTCTTGGAAGCTGTGCACAATGGAACCCTTTGGAGCTGGAGGTAAAGTCTTCTTCTGGGGGCCTTGCAGGACGACGAGGGTGCTCTGGTGGAAGGTCCGGGGTCTTCCTGAAGTCCCTCACTGTGGCTTCCTCCTGGTCCAGTTGCAGCTCTGGGTGAGCTGTTTTTGTTGTTGTCTGACATGCACTGACCAGTACCTGGGGTACTGACACAACTTAGCCACTGGAGGGTGCAGTGTCACCAAAGTTCACACACTTGTAGGTCTCGTCCAAATGGTCATTTTGTGTGTCATCAGGTCCGGTTATGGCTTCCGGTTGCGGAGGTATCATCTGGTTGGTGAATTGACCCTCACCGGTTTGCTGGTTCTTTGCCGGTTTCTTTGGTTTCTTGAGTGGTGCCTCCACTCAGGAGTCAGATTTCGGGCTATTTGCGAAGCATGGAGGTCCTCTGGGTCTTTTGAGGTCGTTCCAGCGGTCAGCTCCTCCGCAGTGGCGATTGTCAGGACTCTGGTGCAGCAAGCAGGGGTCTTGGAGCCTCTTCTGGTGCAGCAGGTCCTCTATTCTCGTCCTGTCGGGTTCTTTGGTGCTATCTTCTTTTCCTGATTAATCTAGTTTCTTGGGCTAGGGGAGCCCACTAAATACTAAATTTAGTGGGTGTTTTAGGGGGAACCTGGTAATGTCCAATAGGACACTTACACTTGGGGGGGCTACACCCACTACAGTGACTACTTCCTTTCGGAAAGGTCACTACCCTAAACCTCATAGGCTATTTTCCTGCCATCCAACATGGAGGAAAATTAAATGGAGGGTCCACTTCGCCTGCAAGCCCCTAGGGGTGGTGCATGCTCAGGAAGATCCCTTCTCCTACTCTTTGTGTGATTTCCCGCATTTGCTCCTGCCAAAAGTGGGTGTTGACAAAGAGGGAAGCCATCTGCTGCTAGCAGCAGCCATGGGGGCTCGAGATTCAAGGGCAGTAGCCCTTTGAAACCACTGCCAGGAGAGTGCAGATATCTGAGGGAGGGGGTTTTAGCTTCTTCACTCGGGAAGGGCACTGTGTTATACAAAACTGGGCAGAACCCTGGCTCTCTGGTTTATATTGGTTTTCTGGAAGTGGCATACTGGATGGAACCAGTCAGCAATCATGCCAGTCAGGTTATCTTTTGCAGGGGGCACCTCTAAGGTGACCCTGGGTACACTGAGGAATAAATCTAATACTGGAACCAGTTTGGATTTATCATCCTGAGTTGCTTGATACCAAACAAAACAGGGTGCAGAGTGGCCATCATGTAGCTGGGGAACTCGTGTTTGACCAGTGTCCAGTGCATGTACTTAAAATGGCTTCTCTGTTCACTCCCTAAGCCCCTGGTTTGGCAAGAACACAGTGGAGGCATATTGCTCATGCAACTATGTCCTCACATATAGTATGGTGCACCCTGCCGTAGGGCTGGAAGGCCTGCTAGAATGGTGACTTACCCATAAAATATGCAGTGTAGGGTGGACAGGGCACACAGGGAGTGTGCCATGTTGAGTTTGCCTTTTTTAGGTTTGCCCCAGTACACTAAGCCTGCAATGGCATTGCTGGGTGCAGGGCCCAAGAGGGTGGACAATCAGTGCTGCTGCCCTCAGGGGCCTACCTTTAATATCCCATGCCCTGGGTATAGGTGTACCCATTCCTTAGGGACTTACAGTGATATTTATGAGTGTATCCAATTGTGCCAAGCATCACAACAGATTTAGGGAAAGAGCCCCAGCCCAGGGAACTTGGTTAGCAGGGGCCCTGGGCACTACAACTTCTAATACACATCAACATCAGGCAAAAAGTGGAGAGCTAACCATGCGAAAAGAGGCCTCCTCTCACATTGGCCCATTTCCCTACAGGGGATGGCCTTTTCAGAGAACAAAGACCTGGGTGTAACCATGCCAATGCAGATGGACTTTCCATATATTTCTACTTAGAAAATTAAGACTCACCTGGGTACGGCTAGTCTTATCCTCTTTCGTTTGGGAGTAGGTGGGGGGGGGTGGTTATGTAGGAAAATAGCACCTTTATGACACAGTTACCTACAAATGTTGCCTGGTATCAGTATGTTTAGACTGTAGTACACTGGGATCCTGCTGCCTAGGGCCCCCAGTGTCAGTGTTCTCTCGCCTAAATGTAGTTGGTAAGTAACTTTTACCCCTAACAATTGGCAAACTGAGGAACTCATCTAAGTCCCTAGTATATGGTACTTAGGTACCAAGGGCAATGGTACACCAGGGGTCCTGCATGGGCAGCAGCATGTATTATGCCACCCCTGGAGGCTCATGCAAACTGTAAATACAGGCCTGTCTTTGCAGCCTGTGTGAAATAGTGCATGCACCTTTCAGATATAAGGTTTACCTTCACTGCACTCTAACCCTATAAGTCACCCCTTAGGTAGGCCCTTCAGCCCAAGGGCAGGGTGCATGGTTCTCAGTGTGAGGGCACCTCTGCAGAGCAGAGGTGCCCCTACAAATCCCAGACTCCATTTTCTAGGCTTTGTATGTGCAGTGAAGCTATCTTATGCAGTGGGCGCTGGTCAACAAGAGATGTCCAACTACATAATGGCTTTACAGAAGGTAGTCATGTATGTTATCAAACATTTTAGAATCATGCTACTACACAGATTCCATCGCTAGTTGCATAATACCATGTACTCTCGGGGTTCCCTAGGGGATCCCCCATGTCTGCCTGTACAGCCTTGCAGGGTCTGCATGCCAGCCCATGCTGCTGCTGACCCCAGACACTATTCTGCACTCCTGCTGCTAAGCCTAACTCAATCATTAGAGGGCAGATCAAAGGATCTCCTGTAGAGGTAAGGTGTTATCACATCTCCTTCAGAAATAGGAGTCTCTGGGGTGGGGGTACCTCTGATGCCACCAGACTGCTTTGAAGGGCACATTTGGTGCCCTCCCTGCATAAACTGGTTTACTCCAGTGCTCCACACATAGGACAGGGCAGTGACCATTCCCCTTGTCCAGCTCCTCGACTAGGGAGATACCCAGAGCTTTGCCAGGTGGCTTGATTCTGCCATCTTCGAAATAAGATGAGCAGAGGCCCCTGGCAGTATTTACCTGGTTATTCCAGCTGGGTGAAGTCACTCACTCACCCAAACAACCCCCCCTCCCCCCAGATAGGTGGGTCACAGCTCTGTGGATTCGTCTCTGCAACCGTTTGAAGTAACTTCTGCAAGACACTTCTGCAACCTGGACACTGGAACCGCTGCTGGACTTTGCCAGGACACAAGATAAGACTGCACCTAGTAAGAGGGCTCCTACGGCAACTTTGTCCCCATACATTGCAAGACTCTGTAACCTCCATGGCCGTGCATTCTCCAGAGTCACAAGGATTCGGCCTGCACTTAGGAAAGCAAGAAGGAGTCTCCATTGGAATGAAGGAGTCTCTCCCCTGCATCCGCAGCCACCTCAACTTAGAGGACCAGTTTGCAGATTATGCTGTCCCACTGATTCTCCACGGCTCTACAACACAGGTGGTGGTTCTGTGGCCCACCAGAGGCCTGACCTGTCCTCTTTGCAACTGAGAAGTCTGAGGTCCCTCGCTCGAGCTGCCTGGCTGGAACCTCTGTGCACCATGTCTGTTGTTGTAGGAAGCTGGCCTGGTGTGTGGTGGACACCTATGGTGTTTCCATTTTATACCAGGTCAGGGAATCCTTATTAATTAGTGAGACAGTGTCTAGGAAGCCAGCGCTCTCTAGTGGTAGCTGTGGTGAGCAGCCAAGACTCACCTAGGAGAAGTGTAAAGCACTTGACTTGCACTACCACAGTAGTCACACAGTAACTTCTCTCACATGAAAGGAACCACACAGTGTTGCAAAAATATAAGTACTTTATTATAATAACAATGAACTAGCATTACTTATAGAAAGTTCCCCAAATGGAGGTAAGTACACACTATATATGCATGGTAAGTATTAGGAATTAGCATAGAAATCCAACAAGCATTGGCAAGAAACAGCAGAAAATAGCCAAGGCCCTATAAGGAGGCCAACCCATATACCAAAATAGTAGAATGTAAAATTAAGTCCCCCACCCAAGGATGCGGAGAAGATAAAAGGGAAGTGGGAGAACTCAGGACCCCAAGAGGTGAGTACCTAGGTGACACCCAGCCACCAGGAGAGCAGAGGTAAGTTACCTGGTCTTTTCAAAGACTAACAAGTGGAATTGCAAAAGGAAGATTGCAAGACCAGCACCAGAACAGGGGAACCCAACAGTGGATTTCAGATAAAGAGGATCTGCAACAGAAGGGGACAGAGCCCAGTCTATGCAGGAGTGTCCAGATGGGTCAGGAGCCACTACCCACCCTTCTATGGACAAAGATCCGGGCCGACGAGGGAAGATTAAGATCAGCCCGGGAGGCCAGGAGGAGCAGAAAGGTTCTTGGAGTCATGCAGAAGATGTCCCACGCTGATCTCCTGGCCGCAGATGGTCTGTGGTCAGGAGGACCACCAACAAGCCTTGGCGAACACAAATCAGGGCAGAAGAGGATTTACAGAGAAGAAGAGGACCAGCAGGGTCCAGGGGACTCGATCCTTGGAAGGACTAGACCCATAGCAGTCGGGAGAGCCAGCAAAAGCAGTCACAGCCCCCACAGGCAAACCACTGTCAGCAGGCGCAGTAAGTTGCAGTGAGGCCCAAATCAGCAACCCTGGAGAGGAGTCCCACATCGCTGGAGCAGCAAAGGAGAGGGTGTCCTTGCATGGATAAAGTGCTGACGGCCGGGGCTACTTGGAGCCTGAAGATATCTTGGAGCAGGAGTCAACAAGCCTTGGCTGCTGCAAGAGTAGTGGTGCGCAGGGGTACTGTCCTAAAGGAAGAGGCAAGGGCTCACCGTCTCCTAAGTTGGATAGCAGGTAGAGAAGACTCAGAGGAGCCCTCCACATCACCACCTATGTTGGAGATTCTTCTTGGAGCCGGAGGGCAGAAGATCCTAGTAGCCGGACGTCGTTGCCTTAGGTGCCTGCGGAAGCAGGTAAGTGACTCCACACTTCAAGGAAGATTCCTTTTTGCTTCCTTGGTGCAGCTGAAATCTTACAGACCCCAGAGGATGCACAGCCATGGAAACGTTGCAAGTGCTGGAAGGAGCCGGAGAAACAATGCTGCAAGGCGTTGTCATCTTGGAAGTTCCAGGCTTCTTTAGTTCCTGTGAAGTCCAGCAGCGGTTCCGGTGACCAGGAGCAAAAGTGGTTGATGCAGAGAAGTCCTGGTGGAGTCTTACAAGCCAAATCTGGGGACCCACCCGCAAGGAGGTCCCTAAATATCCTTAACAGGCGACTTGGTCACTCTGCAGGTGTAGGAAAGTACCCTCTTTTTGGCATGTTATGCCCAATTTCTGACTGATGTCAGTGTGTTTTTGACCGTCATTGGGATCCTGCTAGTCAGGACCCCAGTGCTTATGGTTTATGGCCTGCTTGTCAGTATGTTTCACTGTTTTCTACATTGTCACTGGAGTCCTGCTAATCAGGACCCCTGTGCTCATGCTCTCTGTGTTTCCAAATTTGTCCTTACATACTGGTAACTCAGTATTTCACTTCAAATTGGCATACTGATCCCCCCCTTATAAGTCCCTAGTATATGGTACCTAGGTGCCCAGGGCATTTGGGTTCCAGGGGATCCCTATGAGCTGCAGCATTTCTTTTGTCACCCATAGGGAGCCCATCCAAAGGCTTCTACAGTACTGCCATTGCAGCCTGTTTGAAATAGTGCATGCACTATTTCACTTTCACAGCCATTTTCACTGCACCAGGTCACTTACAAGTCACTTAAATATCAGGTCTTCCAGCCCTGAAGGTTGGGTGCAAAGTTACTAAGTGTGTTAGGGCACCCCTGCACTAGCAGAGGGGCCCCCATGTTGTCCAGGCTCATTATCCCGGACTTCGTGAGTGCGGGGATGCCATTTTACGCATGCACTGGACATAGGTCAATTCCTATGTCCAGCTATACAATGGTAACCCTGAATATGGCCATGTAAGGTGACTAACAACTGGGAATTGTACGCCAATACTGATTCCAGTAGTGCTTGCATGATCCCATGCACTCTGAGGGCTCCACAGTGGACCCCCCAGGACTGCCACACCAACCTTCTGAGGTTTTTCAGGCAGCCCCAGCTGCTGCCACCTCACAGGCAGGTTTCAGCCCTCCTGTTGCTTGAGCAGCTCAAGCACAGGAAGGCACAACAAAGGATTTCCTTTGGGAGAGGGGAGTTACACCCTCCATCTTTGGAAATAGGTGATACAGGCATGGGAGGGGTAGCCTCCCAGAGCCTCTGTAAATGCTTTGAAGGGCACAGATGGTGCCCTCCTTGCATAATCCAGTTAACACCAGTTCAGGGACCCCCAGTCCCTGCTCTGGCGCGAAACTGGACAAAGGAAAGGGGAGTGACCACTCCCTTGTCTATCACCACCCCAGGGGCGGTGCACAGAGCTCCTAAAGAGTGTCCCTGTGTTTTCTAAGGTGGTGGGGCACTCCGGGAGCATCTGAGTGGCCAGTGCCAGCAGGTGATGTCAGAGAACTCTCCTGATACGTGCTTACCTGGTTAGGTGACCAGTCCCCCTTTCAGGGCTATTTAGGGTCTCTCCTCTGGCTGTTTCTTCAGATGCGGATAGCAAGACTCCAGCAGGAATACTCTGCATTCTTTACTTCCTCTTTTACCAACAGAACCGCTGACCGCTCCAGGAACTCTACAAAACTGCAACAAAGAAGCAAAGACGACTTCTGCAACACTGTAACTTTAGCTCCTTCCAGCAACTGCAACGGTTTCTAGGTCGTGCATCCTCCGAGGACTGCCTCTCTTCAGCCTGCACCAGAAGAACCGAAGGAATCTCCAGAGGAGTGACGGAGTCACTTCCTTGCTTCAGCAGGCACCTCTCTGCAGTGACGATCAGTGGCGTGGGTCACCTCTCCAGACAACAGGCGTGGATCCAGCAACACAGGTGGTGGACTAAAGTGACTCCGACAGTCCCAACGTCCAGTTGTCCAACTTTGGTGGAGGCAAGAGCTTGCCGCCCCACGCAAGACAGTATCCCCATGCACTGCATGACTTGCAGTTGCCAAGGTGTTGTGTGCGACCTTCCAAGAAGTTCTTCACGCACAGCACAACTTAGGCCCCCAGCACTCCATCCTGCGAAGCACAGCTTCCTGAGTGGTTCTCCGGCAGCATGGGATCCCTTTGTGTCGTGTTTCGTGTGCCCCCAGTTGCACCTTCTTTGTCCCCGTGCTGTGGGACTCCTGTGCTGGCTGCCTGGTCTTCTGAGGGCTATCTGAGTTGCTGAGAGCCCCCTCTGTCTCCCCCTCCTGGGTAGAGGCCACCAGGTCCCTCCTGGTCCCGGGCAGCACAATTTTCTGCTAACCACAAGCTTTGTGTGTGCCAAGGCTAGTTGGCGGAATCCAGCAACGCAAACCAGACTGCATTCATCCATCCAGCGTGGGACTTATTCTGCACCAACCAGGAACCCGCAGCTGGCTTCTTTGATGCAATACTGACTTTGTCTTCTTGCCGGTGGTTCTTCTTTTGCACCTTCATCCGGGTTAGCAGGGGCTCCCGTTCTCCCTGGACTCATCAGTGCTTCTTGGACTTGGTCCCCTTATTCCACAGGTCTTCATGTCCAGGAATCCATCGTTGGTGTCTTGCAGTCTCTTCTGGTTCTTGCATGATCTTCTATCACAACTTCTTATGTGTTTTAGGAAACTTACTGTGATTTACTCCTGTTGTTTCTGGGCTCTGGGTTGGGGTCTATTACTTACCTTTGGTGTTTTCTTACACTCCCAGCGCCCATCTACACACTACACTTGCCAAGGTGGGAAACCGACTTTCGCATTCCACTATTTTAGTATATGATTTTGTGTTCCCCCTAGGCCCATTGCAACCTATTAAGATTTTCACTATTTGCACTGTTTTCTGACCGTGTAATTACCTGTTTTTGGTGACTATTGTATATATTGTGCATAATACTTATCTCCTAAGGGAGTATAGTCTCTAAGGTATTAATGGCATTGTGTCGCTAAAAGTACCTTTATTTTAACACTAAGTTTTGTCTTTTAATGTGTGTGAGTACAGTGTGACTACAGTGGTATTGCAAGAGCTTTGCATGTCTCCTAGTTCAGCCTTGGCTGCTCCGCCTACAGCTATCTCTAGACAGCCTGGCATCTAGACACTGACTACATTTCACTAATGAGGGATAACAGGACCTGGTATAAGGTGTAAGTACCTTTGGTACCCACTACAAACCAGTCCATCCTCCTACAGCAGGGTAACAACCTATCAGAGGGGGTCACTGACGTCAGTCACCTGTCCTGACCACCCAGATGCACCCAGGGGCCTCTGCACATCTTGTTTCCAAGATGGAAGAATCAAGTGGCCACCTGGAGGAGCTATGGGTACCATCCCTGGGGTGGTGACAGACAGAGGAGCGGTCACTCTGCCTTCCTTTGTGTGATTTCGTGCCAGAGCAGGGACCAGGGGTCCCTGGATGGTGCAAAATGGATCATGCAAGGAGAGCACTAAATGTGCCCTTCAAAGAAAGCCAGTGGCGTGGGGAGGCTACCACTCCCCAGCCATATCACACCTATTTCCAAGGGAGAGGAGGTTGCACCCCCTCTCTCACAGGAAATCCCTAGATCTGTCTGCCACTGCTTGAGCTGGTCATGCAGCAGGAGTGCAAAAACCTGTCTGAGGAGCTGCAGCAGCGTAGGCTTCCCACAAATCCTGTAAGACTGGTAGAAGCAATACTGAAGGGGTCCTCTAAGGAGCCCAGAGAGTGCATGGAATCATGCCACCAATACTTGCATTAGTATTGGGGTATGATTCCGACAGGTTTGATACCAAACATGCCTAGGTTTGGTGTAACCATTATATAGCTGGCCCAGTAAGATGGCTTCCCTGTACTTACTAAGTGCAGTGCACTGGAACTCAAGTTCCTAGGGGCACTTCTGTTCATGTAGGAGTGCCCTCACACTCAAGAACCTGCTCCCTGCCCTCCAGGCTATGAGGGCCTACCAGACGGGTGACTTACAGTGACATGGTGCAGTGACCAGCAGTGAAAGGGTGCATGCACCTTTTCACGCAAGCTGCAATTGCAGGCCTGCAGACAGTTTGCATGGGCTCCCATGGGCGGCATAATACAGCTGCAGCCCATGGGGGACCCCTGATGTACCAATGCCCTGGTTACCTAAGTACCATATACTAGGTACTTACAGGTGAACACCAGTATGCCAATTGTGGGGTGAAAAAGATACCAAAGCAACCAAATTTAGAGGAAAGAGCACAATCACTGTGGTCCTAGTTAGTAGGATCCCAGTGAAAACAGTCTAAACACACTGACAGCAGGCAAAAAGTTGGGTAACATGAAGTCCGATTGGGAACACACTGCGTAACATTCGAGCCGAGTTCACCCCTTGCATCCTGGTACGTGCAGTTTGAACAATTAACGCTTGCTTGAAAAAATCTGTAGTATTTCACTAAAGTTAGTGCAGACAGTACTGTTCATCTCTAGACACGTGTTTCTGCGTTAGTGCCCTTCATCAGTAGAGACCAAAGAACAACAAAATATTTGGGGTTGGTGGAAATGCCGCCGATATCGTCTCAGGTTTAGTACCACTCCCCGGCTCACAGGTGCTCCTCCAGAGCTCGTCAGCTCAATGGCTCGAGGGAGCCTTTTAAACATGAAGTCCGATTGGGAGCACACTGCCTAACATTCCAGTCGAGTTCGCCCCTTGCATCCTGGCACATGCAGTTTGAACAATTAATGCTTGCTTGAAAAAAGTGGGGTAACCATGCTACAAAGAGTGACTTTCCTACACTTGCTGCCAAGGCTTGTTGGTTCTTCAGCCCAAAGACCTAGCTCCAAGAAGCCCCAGCCTCCAGCACTACACAGCTCCAAGAATGACATCTTCTCTGGAACTCCTGCCACATGGACACACCTCTTTGCTGTACTGCCGAGGCCTTCCTGTGACTCCCTGTCGCTGTTGCCAGAGAGCTCCACTGGGAGCTCCAACAATTCCTGCTGGCTCTCCTGCTTGCTGGCCCTGACTTACCTACAAAGGTAGAGTCTCCTGGACATTGCTGGTCCCCAAAAGTCTGCAATGCTCCGTGCAACACTTTCTTGCATTTGCCAAGGCTTGTTGGTGGTTCTGCTGACCACTGACCCCTCTGCAATCCAAAGACCAGTGTGGGACAGCTCGTGGGTGACTTTCTGGGATCTTTCTGCATCGCCTGGACTCCACTTCCTTGACCACCGCCCAACTTGAAAGCCACTCCAAGAAGGGTCGGCATTGCTACCTGCACCGCCTTGGCACCCTGAGTGGTCTGGACTATGTCCTCTCTTTCCTTAGGTCCTCTTCTTCTGGAACCCACGTCTGGGTTCCACCGACCTGGTCCACGGGTCACGACAGCAGCTGGACAACCGAGGTCCTCACTGACTTCAACGGTAGGTTCTGACACAACTTCATCCCAATGCGCTGGGGATCCCTGGTGTAGGTACTACGCTTCTCTGGGTATCCACAGGTGGGGCACTCTTGAATCTTCTTTATCCCAAAAGGTTTCCACGGGACTTCTGGGAAGGGTCCTAAAACACAAAAACTAAACTGTGACTTCCCTCCTTTATCCTACTGACACTGACTCAGGACACGGGCGCCTGGGGTATCCTAGCTACTTACTTTTGATGTTTTCGTGCTTCCCCAGTCCAAAGGGTCCTTGGGTGGTAGTTTGGGTTGGTAGTGATTTTCACATTCCATTTTTTTTTTTTGTAATAGTTTGTCACCCCCTCCCCCCGCTACCCCTTTCCCCCCCCAATGTTATTTTATGCTTTTACCTACCTGTTTCTCAGTATATCTTTGTATGTTCATGTCTCCAGTTAGAAGATATACAAAAGTTAGTTTAGTGTTTATGTTATAATAAATAGCACAATATTTTTCGAACACAGGTGAGGTTGTTTCCTGTATGTATATCACTGACTGACCTGGGTGGCACCTGCAACTGCTCTACGCCCTCCTGGATAAGCTTTAGCTACTCTCCACCTCTACCCTTTAAAAGCTCTGGTTACCTAGAACCTCTTCCACTATCACTAAATGTTGCTTGGACCCACCACAGGGTGGCTCACCTACAGGTGTAGAACATACACTGAGCCAGTGTAAGAAAGTGCCCCTTTTGGTATGCCGCCCTACCCCCACACACAAACACACCTTTTGCCTGATATTGATGCTGACTTGACAGAGTGTGCTGGGATCCTGCTAATCAGGCCCCAGCACCAGTGTTCCTTCTCTAAAACTGTACAATTGTTCCCACAATTGGCACACCCCTTTTACATAGCTAAGTCCCCTGCAAAAGGTACCAGTGGTGCCAAGGGCTCTGTGACCAGGGAAGGTCCCTAAGGGCTACAGCATGTATTTTGGCACCCTAAGGAACCCCTTACCAAGCACATGCACACTGCCATTACAGATTGCGCGTGCGGGTGGGGAGAAAAAGGTAAAGTCAACATGGCAACCCTTCCAGGGTTCCATCCCCACAAACCACTGCCTGCATAGGTAAGTCACCCATCTGGCAGGTCTTACAGCCCTAAGGCAGGGTGCACTATACCACAGGTGAGGGCATAGCTGCATGAGCAATATGCCCCTACCGTGTCTAAGTCTATTCTTAGACATTGTAAGTGTAGTGTGGCCATATTAAGTACATGAGCTGGCAGCTTCTTATTACGAACTCCACAGCTCCATGATGGCTTCTCTGAAGACTGGGAAGTTTGGTATCACACGTCTCAGCACAATAAATGCACACTGATGCCTGTGTTGAATTTATTGTACGATGCACCAAGAGGGCATCTTAGAGATTCCCCTTGTATTTTAACCAACCCTTTAGTGTAAGGCTGACCAGTCTGTGCCAGCCTGCCACTAAAAGACAGGTTTCTGACCTCATGAGGTGAGAGCCTTTGTGCTCTCTGGGGCCAGAAACAAAGTCTGCTCTGGGTGTAGGTGCTTCATACCCCCTGCAGGAACTGTAACACTTGGGGGTGAGCCTCAAAGGCTCAGGCCTCCTGTTACAAGTGCCCCAGGGCACTTCACCTCGTGAAGATGCCTGTCCCCCAGACAAAGCCCCACTTTTGGTGGCAAGTCCAGCAGGAAAATTAGGTAAAATAGGGAGGGGTGACCACTCCAGCTAGGACTACCCCCTAAGGAGTCCAGCGCTGAAGTGACTCCCTCTCTGCAGAATCCTCCATCTTGGTTTGGAGGACAGGGACCAATAGGGTTAAGAATGTCCGCCCCTCCTCAAAGGGAGTGGGCACAGGAAGGGTGTAGCCACCCTCAGGGACAGTAGCCATTGGCTACTGCCCTTTGACCCCTGCAACATCCCTAAATCTAGGATTTAAGGGCTCCCCTTAACATAGCTCACCAGATTCCTGGCAACCTCAACAACAACAAGAAAGAAGCAGAAAGAAGGACTGCTAAGACCCTCGCAGAGAAGACTCCAAACATCAACTGGATTGGCCCCAGCCCTACCGGTCTGTCTGCAGCTTCAGAAGCCCTGCTACAAAAAGGCAATGCATCCAGCAGGAACAGTGACCTCTGCAAACCCCCAGGGGACTGCCTGCCAATTAGAGGACCAAGAACTCCCCACGACAGCGGCCCTGTCAAGAAGAAACCCTCCAAATGGTCTCCAGAACTACCCCAGCCCATGAGTCCTGCCCACAGTCTGTGTCGAGGTGGCCCACCGATCCAGAGCAGGTCCCCAGGTGATTCTGATCTTGTGCCCACCCTGGGTGGACACTCCTGACCAACATGACAATACTTGCAGCCTAACTCTGAAAGACCCCTCTGATCGCGAGAGAACCGGATTAAGATTTCCGACGCCTAAATGTACCACTGCACCTGCAGCCCCCTGGCCTTGGGGAATCCAACCACCAGCCCAGCAACGTTCAGCAGATGGCCCTCCTCCTTGTCCAGCTTGTGGTTTCCTGGAACCGACTCTCTGGACCCAGACTGCAGCATCTTTGTGACCCCTGAGGTCCCCCTAGAGGCTGTATTTGCAACCTGCACCAGGTCACCCCTTTGCCGCTGACGGTGTGTGTTTGGTGCTGACCTGGCTCCAGGCACCACAAACATACCAAACAAGGCTGTCGCCGACATTTGCCTATGAAGGCTGCACATGGTTTGAAATCCGTCGTTATCTGGTGACATCCTCACACCAGGAGATGAAAAATCTCTAAAAGAGTTGAGAAAAAGTAAAAAAAAAAAAAAAAAAAAAAAAAGGCAAAAAATGACTAAGGGGTAGCTCAGACCAGATCAGTGCTTTCTGGCTCAGAAAGGAGAGAACCGATATCAGCACGCTGAGGTGGTGCCTATATATGTACCATGCACATCATTTCTACTGCAGGCAACGCTGATGATGCTGTTGCAGAGCCGAAAGACGGCACCTATTGGCAGGAAGGGGTACTGCTCAAAAATCTTCCAGATCCAGTCTGATTCCTGAGGATATTCTAAGGTAAGGAATCTAAAGCTAGAAGTCTCTGTCAGATAATATCAGTCTATGTTAGGCAATAACATCCCACTTGAGGGAAAGAGACCCTTGCATGAATCACATATACCTAATACACACAGGCTGGTAATTCAGTGATCCCTGAAGGTCCTGCCGCACATGAATTAGGGGAAGAACTGATTGTTTCCTTGAGTACCTACCTTAAGGGTTCAAGTATCTACATAGAGGGTTCAAGATTCATGCCTGGGTCCAGGAGCGTAGAAAGAGCTGTGTGTGGAGGAACCATTTCCTGTACTAGCTTTTAAAAAGTGGCCCTTGGTGGAGGACCTCCTATCTTGCCTTTGCATTCTGTGGAGCCTACCTATTGTCTAAGGTGGTACGAAACATATGCTTTCCTTAGTAAAGTGTTATCTAATTTTCTTCATGGAGGAAGTCCCCAGAAACCAGATTTGAAGTTTCTTTGGAAGTTCATCCATTTTGGATTAATATGGAGGATCCATGATGAATGCAAAATGCATCAGATGACTGACAAAAGAGTCAACATTTCCCGACAGATAAGGATTCTTTTCAAACTCTTCATTTTGCTTTAAGTACATTTCACATGAGTACACACACATGTTGTTTACAGCCTTGTTTTGCTTCAACAGTTGTTTAGTTTCAATAATTGTTTTTCCTGGTGAATATATCTTTTTGCAAAACCAATACAGCTCTTTGGCAAACCCCAAACAAAATATCTGCCCCTTTTTTAAAAACCTTTATGAGAACCCCTGGTCTTATGGAAGAACATCGCTCATCTATCAGAATCTGTGGTCAGTCATTAGGCGGCAGCAGCAGGCAGCCATATAGAGGTAATCAAAATAACGTTTTTTTAAAACTTGTTTTATTAGTTTGTTTGACAAAAATAAAGCATTGCTTACTTAGTTAATTCAATGTATTAAATTGTATCAGCAACATGCCTTACAATAATATAAAAGTACACATCATAAACGACTACAAAAATCATAATAGCCCCATAGTCACAGTTTAAAATACAATAGCAGCAGTCTGTCTATTCATAAATAATCACATATCCCCAAACAAATATAAATGATTGGTTTAAGAATGACTGCCCCCCCTCTCCACCCACATCTTAGAAGAGGGGCAGCTCTTTGTCAGTGCCTGTCCTCTACTCATGGGGGGACCTGGAGGCAAAGTGCCTGCGCTCACAGTATTTTGTATTGGCAATAACCACCACATAGCTACAGGGATTTTTAAAGGAGGGGCCCCAACGTTAACGGGGGCAGACCATATTTAATCATACCGTTATCGCCTAGGGCCCTATTAGAACAGCCACCACTAGTTTGGCTGGCAATTCTCTTAGCCTGGGCAAAGTGGCCGACATATATGAGGCGACCAGGTTATGTTCGCTCACAGTACCCAGACTTGCGCAAAGTACAAGTGCAGTTTTCGTGGAATTTACTCCACTAGCCTTAAAAAGAGAGAGAAGCCGCTGACGCCTTGCCTCATCAAATTGCTTACAGGAGAGGGAGAAATAATCCACATTATCCACCTCCCCAGGGGTGCAGTTACAAAACTCCAAACCTTCAGTCAGCCTACGAGTGCGGACCGGGGATCCTCTTAAGGTCAACACTCCCAACCCTGTATTTCATATAGATGGTCCGCTCCAAATCCGGACACAGCATACCCAAGTACGCCCGGGGACCTGGGTCATAGACATTGTTAAAATAGTAGTGCATGATTGAATCAGGTCTGAGTTCCTGATACACCCTCGTCTTCCTGAGTTTCCAGTATCGATCTTTTATCTGGCCCACAGTATCTTTGGTAACTCTACCCTGATCCACCAACAAATTCTTCAACCGGAGGTTCTCTAGAGTCTTTTTAACATAAGCTCCACAGGGACACCCCCCAGGGCCATCATATGAGATGACTTCATCCAAAGTTTCTAAATACACCGCTGCCGTAGGGTTGCGCACTACTCTCGCCCAGTATAATATTGTCTTTATAGCTGCAAGTTCCGAAATCGGTGTCCAATTTAATTCTGCACAGAGAGCATTGAGGGGGGTTCCTGGTCCCAGCCCCAGTAAAGTTCTCAGGAAGTTATTCTCTGCAACCTGCAGCACACTAACATTCGTAAGTCCCCAGAGTTCCGCTCCACAGAGTGCAGCAGCCACTGCTTTTCTAGCATATATCTCCAGGATGATACTAACACTACGGCCTTCAGCCTTATACTTAAATCTCAATATTGCCCCAGCCGCTTGTTTAAGGGCTATGGCTGCCTTCCGGACTTGGCAGTCCCAACTTAAGTTCTCAGAAAACCGCACCGCTAGATAATCAAAGAGCTTGGTAACCTCAATTGGGGCAGGGTTAATCATCAACTTCCTCCGTAGGCTAAGGGAGGACAACAAGGTCATCCCCATGGTCTTCATGGAATTAATAGTTAATGATTTTCCCTCGCAGTATTTCACAAAGCGGGCAAGGAGCCTATGGACCGCATTTTAAGTGTGTGCCATAAGAACTGCATCGTCCAAGAACAACAATATTGGCACCCTCCTACCCGCTACAGTGGGGACATCTATCTGCTCCCCTAAAAGGAATTAGGTCACATCATAAAAAAAAAGGCTAAAAAGTAGGGGTGCCAGGACGCAGCCCTGCCGTACGCCCTTTCGTACCTGGAAGGGGTCTGTACATTCCCCACCCATCCCATATCTTACAGTAGCCCTTCTGTCCGTATGCAAAGATGCTATAGCTATCACTAGGGAAGCATCAGCCCTCAAACTTAACAGTGATCTCCATAGTTTACCCCTATCTACTGAATCAAAGGCTGCTTTCTGATCTATAAAGACCAGATATAACGAGCACTTCTTGATTACAGTAAATTTATACAAGATCAGGTAAAGACTAATTATCTGGTTGATGGTTACAATTCGGGAACGAAAGCCCGCTTGCGCTTCTGATAACACACCATAGGTGTCGACCCACGCCTGGAGGCGACTGAGCAGAACTTTCCCTAGGACCTTGCCGGCCCGTCAAGCAAAGAGATTGGCCGGTAATTAGCAGGGCATCCTTGGTCACCCTTCTTATAAATCTGAACAATAACGGCAGAGCGCCAGGACTGCGGTACTATATTCCCCTCCAAGGCTGCATTAAACACCTTGGTGAGTATTTTGGCCCAATAAGGGGATGCCTTACGGTAAAGGTCCACCGGCACCATATTTGGGCCCGGGGCCTTATTCCTCTTCATTGCTCCCAGTGCTCTAATTACCTCTGGTATTCAAATTCTTATCTCACAAATGGCAGAAGGTGGGGAATCAGCCACAGGGGTACTGTATAATGTACTAAAGTAATCAACCCAGGCAAGGGGGCCTATACAAGTTTCTACAACAGTCGCTGACCCCTTCTCCACACTTGCCACCAATGGCCAGAATCTTTTAGGGTTGTGGTCAGCAGTAGTTTCTTTAAGTTCAGCCCAGAGTTTACTTTGATACATCTGTTTCTTAGTTGCCAATAAATTCTTATAGCCCTTTCTAAGTGCTCTAAATTTCTCTTCGGCAGCTGCACTATCATTCTGCCGGGATAGGGCAAGTGAGACCTCTCTTATCACCCTTATACACTCCACATCAAATCAGCCTTTGCGACCCATCTGCCTTTTACTGCTAATATCACAAGGCTTAGATGTTGCAGGTTTGGACCACAAGACCCTCACCTCCCCTATCATTGTGTCATATGCCACCAGGATAAGGGAGCTGGCAGAAGCAAAGCATCTGAGATAAATTGGCCACAGTTAGCCAATATGAGTTCAAGTTGTGGGAGGTCCTGCAGGTACTTTCCCTCATCCTACCGTATTCTCTTTCTGCAGTTGGTCAGGACAATTTCCCTTCCATAAAACCCTGGTGCTTGACCTAACATATTACCAAGCCCCAGAACATTTAGCCTCATGTTGAGAGCAAGTGGGTTGTGATCTCTTTCTATCTTACTAACCATAGCCATATCAAGGATAGCTGACCATGCTTCCACATGACAATAACACAATCAATGACAGATTGAGATCTGCCATTATCAAAGGTTGCCTTTGCAGCACCATCCGACTTGGAGCGGCCAATAACAAAGCGAAGGCCATTGTTGAGCATAAGGTCAGTGAGGGAGCCAGCATTTTTTTGCAGGCTGTGGACAAAGCATTGTTGTCCCCGGGATTCCCATACTCCAATCTTCTGTCACAATTTCACTGTATTACAAGCCGATATATTAAAGTCTCCACATACCAGTATCACATCCCTATCTCTATCATGACCCCTTGATGTTTTATCATTTGCAGTACCTCTTCTAATTTTGACAATGTATGAGGAGCATTTTTCCCAGATTACCTGTACCCATGGGGACCATCCCCATGGGATGCATACATTCAAAATATCCAGGACACTCCCCTTATCCCTTGCATTGGGATAATGCACATGTACTAATATGTCTCACAGCACAGTCATGTGCATAGCATAACTATCAACAGGATACACAACTGTAGGAAGCTGGCTCTGTATATACTATATCAAAATGAGATATAGTGTGCATAGAGTCCAGTGGTTCCCCAGAGGCTTAACAAAGGCTAAAGTAGATACTACTAATGCTCTCTTTTGTGATAGTGTGGTTGAGCAGTTAGGCTTATCAGAGGGTAGTGCAAAGCATTTGTTGTACACATACAGAGACCAAATGAAGCACACACTCAATGACTAACTCCAGGCCAATGGCTTTTATATTGCAAAAATATATTTTGTTACTTTTTTTTCCAGAATCACAAGATTCTGATTGCAGGCAAGTACATTTGAAAATAAGTAGCAAGCAAAAGTATCAACACCACTGTTTCAATTTGGCAAGTTAAACTGTTTTCAAGTAAATAGCAGTGATATGTTTTAAAAGTTCACACTGCAATTTTCAAACAGTTCGGGGGGACGGGGGAGAAAAGTTAGCACAGCTTTAAAGTAGGTACAAGACCAAGAGTTGCATAACACGGACCGGCCGGGTGCAGAGGTCAAAGTTGTTGCAAGATTGAAAATGGGCTCCTATGGAGACTGCGGGCACTCAGAATTGGATCTGCTAGCAGGTAAGTACCTGAGTGTTTGGAGGGCAGACCTGGGGGGTTTAGGTGAGCACCGAGGGGGTCACAGGTCAGCACCAAACACACACCCTCAGAGGCACAGGGGCAGCCGGGTGCAGGGTGCAAACACAGCATTGGGCTCCCAATGCTTTTCAATACGGGGACCCTTGGGGTCACAAAAGATGCTGCAGACTGTGCCCAGGGAGTCGCTTCTGGGAAACCACAGGCGGGAGAAGGAGGAACGACGCCAGCGGAACGCAGCTGGACATGTGGTCGGATTCACCAAGGCCAGAGGGCTGCGGATGCAGGTATGCCTTAAGGCGTCGGGAATCTTCGTCCGGTTCTCTCTCAGTCGTGGGGGGGTCCTACGGATGTAGGCTGCAGGCATCGTCGCGTTGGTCAGGACGGGTCAAGCCAGGCTGGACACAAGGTCAGAATCGCCTGAGGACCTGGTCTGGACTGGTGGGCCACCTGGACACTGGCTGTGGGCGTCTGGTGCAGAGTGGGCAGGACTCACGGATCTGGGGTGGTCCTGGAGTTCTTTGTTGGAGATTCTTCTGGAAAGAGCCGCTGTCCTCGGGAGACCTTGGTCCTCTGGTGGGCAGGCAGTCCTCTGAGGGTTTAGAGAGGTCGCTGGTTCTGCAGGATGTGTCGCCTTTTTGGAGCAGGAGTCTTTGGAGCTGCAGATAGGCCTTTATGGCTGTGGCCAAGTCAGTTGGTGTCTTGGTTCTTCTCTGCTCGGGGGTCGGCTTAGCAGTCCTTCTTTCTTCTTGCTTCAGTGTCTTTCTTTCTTGAGGTCGCCAGGAATCTGGTGAGATGGGTTCAGGGGAGCCTTTAAATCCTAGATTTCAGGGTGCTACAGTGGTCAGTAGCCAATAGCTACTGTCCCTCAGGGTGACTACAGCCTTCCAGTGTCCACTCCCATTAGTGAGGGGGACACAGAACTAACCCTATTGGTCCCTGTCCTCCAAACAAAGATGGAGGATTCTGCGGGGATGGGGTCACTTCAGCTCTGGACACCTTAGGGGTGGTCCTAGCTGAAGTAGTCACTCCTCCTTGTTTTTCCTCATTATCCAGCCAGGCCTGCTGCCAAAAGTGGGGATTTGTCAGGTGGGCGGGCATCTCCACTAGCTGGAGTGCACTGGGGCACTGTAAGGGGGCTGTTGCGCAGTGAGGGGCGACTCCACTGACCTTTCTGGCCAGCGTCCGTCGCTTCCTTTTGAGTGGCCACTGTTGCCTTTGCATCATCCCTGGTGCCTTGTGGCCGTCTGAGTCTGTCTGGGTTCGACTTTCCTCTTTTTTCTCTTTACTCCTTTTTTTATGCCTTTCTCTTTTCCTTCCACCTTCTGGAGATTGTTCCCACTCCCTTGTAGGAAGGTGGCTTTCTTCTAGCCTGGTTTCCCCCATTTTTGGACTGTTTTTCAGTGTTTGGCAATGTGTTTTTACTGTCTCACTGGGATCATGCTAGTCAGGAACCCAGTGCTCAGTTTGTGGCCTATATGTCAATGTATTTTACTGTGTTGTCAGTATGCTTGACTGTGTCACTGGAGATCTGCTAATCAGAACTCCAGTGCTTATGCTCTCTCTCTTTACCAAATTTGTCACTATAGTTTATGACTCCATATTCCACTTCAGATTGGCACACTGGATCCGCCTTCTAAGTCCCTAGTATATGGTACCTAGGTACCCAGGGCTTTGGGGTTCCAGGAGATCCTTATGGGCTGCAGCATTTCTTTTGCCACCCATAAGAAGCTCATACAAACACTCCTTCGGGACTGCCACTGCAGCCTGAGTGCAATAGTACACACACTATTTCACACCCATTTTCATTGCACCAGGTAACTTATAAGTCACCTATATGTCTACCCTTCAGTTACTGAAGGCTAGGTGCAAAGTTACTGTGTGTGAGGGCACCCTTGCACTAGCAAAGGTGCCCCCACGTTGTCCAGGACCAATTTCCCAGACTTCGAGAGTGCAGGGACACCATTATAAGCATGCACTACAAATGTCAATACATATATGTAGCTTCACAATGAAAACTCCGAAAACCGTCATGTGAGGTGTCTAAGATTGTGAAATAGAACTCCCAATCCCAATTTGGTACTGGGGGGCCAATTCCATGCACCATGGGGGCTCCACCGTAGCCCCCAGTACTGCCAAACCAGCTCTATGAGTTTTCCACTGCAGCCCCAGCTGCTGCCACTTCACAGACAGGTTTCTGCCCTCCTGATGATTGAGCAGCCCAATCCCAGGAAGGCAGACCATTGTATTTCCTTTAGGAGAGGGGTATTACACCCTCTCCTATTGGAAATAGGTGTTACAAGCATGGGAGGGGTATCCTCCCAGAGCCTCTGGAAATGCTTTGAAGGGCACAAATGGTGCCATCCTTGCATATTCCAATCTACACCGGTTCAGAGACACCAAGACCACTGTGGACCCTGCACCTTCAGCTCCAGCCAGCAACTGCAACAGTTTCCAGGTTGTGCACGCTCTGAGGACTGCCAGTCTTCATTCTGCACCAGAAGGCTCAAAGGAATCTCCCGTGGAGGGAGTAAGTCACTTCCTTGCTTCAGCAGGCACCTCCCTGCAATGACAACCGGTATTCTGGGACTCCTCTCCTGTCGACGAGCGTGATCCCTGGAACACAGTTGGTGGACTGAAGTGATCCTGGCTGTGCAAACGTCCACCTGTCCAAATTTGGTAGAGGTAAGAGCTTGCCTTCCCGTGCCAGACAGTACCCCTGTGCATCACATCTTCTGCAGCTCCTTGGGCTTCGGTGCACTACTTCCAAAAGTTATTTGTGCACGACATAGCTCAGGTCCCCAGCACTCTATCCTGCGATGCTCAGCTCCCTGAGTTGTTCTCCGGTGGCGTGGGATCTCTTTGTGTAGTACAGCGGCGACCGCACTTTGTAATTCCTTTGTCTCCTTGTCCTGGGGCTCCTGTGGGTGCTGCCTGGTCTTCTCAGGGCTCTCTGAAGTGCTGAGAGCCCCCTCTGTCTCCTCAGTCCAAGTCAAGACCCCCAGGTCCCTCCTGGGCCCGGACAGCACCTCTTTGACGCAAAAGGCGTTCTGGCATGAACCAAGACTTGTTGGCGGAATCCTGCAATAAAAACAGCCTGCATCCAACGACTTGACGTGGGACATCTCTTGCATCAAGCAGGAACCCGCAGCTGTCTTCTTTGGTGCATTTCTGAACTTTTTTTCTAACTGAAGAATCCACTTTTGCACCTTCATCCAGGTTGGCATGGGCTCCTGTTCTTCCTGGACACTTCATCGACTTCTGGACTTAGTCTCCTCTCTCCACAGGTCTTCAGGTCCAGGAATCCATCGTTGGTTTTTTGCAGTCTTGCTTGGTTCTTGCATAACCCTTTACCACGACTTCTAGTGTGTTCTGAGGAAACTTGCTGTACTTTACTCCTGTTTTCCTGGGCTCTGGGGTGTGGTATTTTACTTACCTTTTGGTGTTTTCTTACACTCCCAGCGCCCCTCTACACACCACACTTGCCTAGCGGGGAAACCGACATTCGCATTCCACTATTTAAGTATATAGCTTCTGTTGCCCCTAGGCCTATTGCAATCTATTGTGTTTTTCACTATTTGCACTATTCTATGACTGTTTACTTACCTGATTTTGGTTACTAGTGTATATATTGTGTATAATACTTACCTCCAGTAGGAGTATTGCCTCTAAGATTTTGTTGGCCTTGTGTCACTAAAATGAAGTCCCTTTTTTTTTGGTAACACGGAGTATTGTCTTTTATTGAGTATAAGTACTGTGTGACTATAGTGGTATTGCAAGAGCTTTGCATGTCTCCTAGTTCAGCCTTGGCTGCTCTGCTACAGCTACCCCTAGACAGCCTATGCGGCTAGACACTGCCTACACGTTTCACTAAGGTATATCACTGGACCTGGTGTAAGTAGTAGAAGAAAAATACTTTATTCGATCATACATGACCATCAATGTGCACATAAATATAATTTACAATTACAACATTCTTAAAATATATACACAAGGCATGTAAATGAAGGAGATAAAATATTACAAAGATCCTACTATTGAGGCATATTAAATAACTTAATCCTAATAATAAAAATCACTAACTCCATACCCTGGGCAGAGTGTTAGTTCCCTAAATTGCCAAAAGTCCCACTGTTAATAATTTCGGAAACAGTTTCAGGCCAGTTCAGTAACTTAAAATGACTTTTCCTGGTTCAATAATGATCGACCTAGGCTAAAATCTTTTGGCGCCTGCACCAGAATGACAGTAGGAATCTGCTCACTGAAAATACGATTTCCTCTGTAGTGTCATATTTAAAAATTCTTAGGGCCTGACAATGATCTGTTTTCCTGAGCTGCAAGCAGATTGGGCGGATCCATCATCTTCTTTGATTGCTGTACTCTGGGCGTGCAAATAAAACGTGGGCTTCAGTCTCGTTCGCCAGGCCGCAGACTGGACATACAATTGAGGCGAAGCCCCTATTCCACCTACTGGTGAACAAGCTTAGGGGGAGGGAGCATGTCCTAAATCTTATAAACAGACTTTTAGCCAGGGCCAGAGTGATTCTGTCAAGATATGGTTCAAAGCAAGGGTAGAGTTTTATCTCCAAAAAGCTGCTTGTCAATGTACTCTGAGTGCCCAACAGGTCTGTTGGTATATAAACTCCCAATATTGTTTTTTAGTATTTGGGTGTCAGCTTTGCGTAAGCAATCGGGCTCATCCCAGAATCTATTCAGGTTCAGTTTACTGAACCAGTCTCGCACTGACTTCATCCAGGGAATGCGGCTCATGTTAGCTGGAGTAATCAAATCCCTTACTAAGTCCCTATGATGACTCAGTTCATTAGTAGACCACAAACGGACCCAATAAGCAAGAGGCCTTAATGCTGCTAAAATTACTCTA
Source organism: Pleurodeles waltl (assembly GCF_031143425.1). Classification (NCBI taxonomy): domain Eukaryota; kingdom Metazoa; phylum Chordata; class Amphibia; order Caudata; family Salamandridae; genus Pleurodeles; species Pleurodeles waltl. Next base: position 537,689,952 of record NC_090450.1, read on the forward strand.
CTTAAGTTTAAATCCATACAATTGTCAAGTAATCCAGGTTACTATGCCCCCATAGTTCTCCAAAAAATAGGGCACCTCCATGCTTCTTTGCTCGATAGACTGCTAACGCTAGAGAGACAGATCGTGAGTTGGTTACATTATAGACCCCGATAATAGCATTTGAGTTATGCTGAAGCACTAGAGAGGACTTGGATAGTTGGGGGGAGCCATTTTAAATTGCTAGTTGATTTAACCCCCAAGTAATCAAATGATTCAATCCTCTCCAGTACTTTCCCAACTCCTCCGATTGGGCTTGACTTAGTTCCTCTCTGCCCAAAGACCATGTATTTTGTCTTCTCCACGTTTAATTCCAGTCCTCTTAAATTACAAAGGTTCATGAATCTATCAATTAAAACTTGAAGCCCCATTGGTGATCTAGAAATCAGTAAGGAATTGTCAGCGAAGAGTAATATGGGGACTTTTAAGTTATTCAGTGAGGGGGCATCGTTCTTACACTTACAAAGTTCCTTCGCCACTTTGTTCATGTAGAGGGTAAATACAGTGGGGGCCAATACGCAACCTTGGCGCACACCACATCTGATGAATATCATGTTTGTTAGTTCACCCTTTTTGCCCCATCACACTTGAGCATAAGTCGTAGAGTGCAGCCTTATAATCCGCATGAGCATGTTTGATGGAGTCCCCATATTTGAAAACACTAGCCATAGCCTGTTGTGTGGAATAGAATCAAAAACGACCTTAAGGTCAACAAAGGAAAAGTAGAACTTCTGTCCAGCTAGTGTCACATATTTCCAATATAAGCAGGCACGCCTAAAGACTTGATCCGTGTTGTTGTGTTTGGGGCAAAATCCGGTCTGTAATAGGGTCAGGATTCTTTCATCTTCTACCCACTTAAGCAACTTCTCGAAGATCTGTCTTGAGAAAATGTTCTGAAGATTGTCAATAAGGCTTAATGGTCTATAATTGGAAGGGCAGCTGGCCTCCCCTTTTTTGTATATCAATATTATCTCCGACCCCCTCCAAGTCTCCAGCATATTCACTCCCCTTGAGAATGCGTTGGTCAGCAGATTTATGTAAGAGCTCCAAATTAATGTCTCTGATTTATATAAGTCTCCTGGGATTTTATTAGGGCCAGGTGCTTTCGCACATTTTAGGGCATTAATCACTCTGAGCGTGTCAGCTAAACTGAACTCTAGTGGGCCCATCTCCTCCATCTCACCCTGCCCACAGGTAACTCCCTCTTCTGCCTCATTATGCTCCTGTTCCAGTATGTCAGCTCGCTCATATAGAGTAGAGAAATGAGAGACCCAGCTGCCAGGAACTATGTGATGATGGAGGGGGTTCACATCATCCGGTCCTGCTTTTGATACCAGCTTCCAAAAAACCTGTGAGTCTCTCATTTCTACTGATTTTAACACTTCACACCATATTGAATCATCCTGCTCTTTTTTTTTGCTAAATGAAGTCTTCTGTCATATTCCCGTCTGGACTCCGTGATGTTGTTTCTATCACCCTCCCTTAATGCCATTTTTAAGTGTGATTTGGCAGTTTTACAATCATCATTAAACCAAGTAATTGTTCTTTCCCTTTTCACCTTCCCATGGTTGTCCCTAAAGAACAATTCTTTTAATTTTGAAAAAAGCATATTATGCACTTCTAAAATCGGAATAGCCAAAGAAGGATGTCCCTCATACTCGGAGAGATAGAATACAAAAAAGGTCATATATCTCCGAGTGCGAGTTCCTGTTGGCTATCATGGCGGGCCAGGACAGATAGTGACCATTACTGGCCACCTCAGGCTCAAAGGTCATTATCTCATAAGTAATGTTGGCTTTCCTTACTGGATCCCCCTTTAACAGTAGAAGAAGAGCGTTGTGGTCACTATTCAGGCGATTTCCGACTATCATGTCTCCCAAGAGGCCCCACAGACTCGCATCTAAGAGGATATAATCGATGACACTGCATTGTTTACCCCTCTTGAATGTTTTGACTAACCCAGGATCAGATGTTGGTGGCCATTGCAGGTTCTAAGACCCCAATCGGCCATCATTGAAACTATCTTAAGGGCAGAGGCTGAATGATTCTTACAGGGGTTCCCTGCCATAGGTGGAATATTCCCAAATTTATCTTCTGAGGTAGTAACCTCTTTCAGGAGGGTAGACAGCTCAAATGTTACATTAAAGTCACCCGCTACTATAATCTTTGTCCCACTATCCAAGTGTCTCCTGTAGCAACATTAAGGTAGGGGCCTCCTCGCTGCCTTGTCCGTGTCTAACATAGATGTTAATGAGAGCAACATGTAGTCCGGAGGGGAAGGTTATGATAATGCCCAGAATATCTGCTGAGTCTATTTTCATATGTTTGCGGCAGCTAGATAAATCGTTCTTTAATAGAGTCAGCAGCCACCCACTAGCTCTTCCAGAATTCTTGGGTGGCTTTGCCTCCTTGCTATAGGAGGTATAGCCATTGATTAATATTTTATCTGTAGCCCAGGTCTCTTGGAACATAAGGATGTCACATTTCTCTATATGTGAAACCCACTCATCTCCCAGTTTGTGCCTGATCCTGGCTAGGTTCCACAACATCAGTGAAAGCTGATTACTAGGGGTAGTGTCTTTTCCCTCAACTAAGCTGCTCTGAGACTTTGCCCGCACCCCTCGGGGGGGGGGGTCTTTGGTGATGCCCCTTGAGGGCCTTGCGGGTGGATCCTAATGGTCCCTCCTCCGAGGTGATCCTCCACATCTCCTAAATCTTTTTTATATGCTGTCTCATTACTAACTACAGCTGGACTAGCAATGGGAGATTCGTCAGGGTCCAACCTTGCCTGAGCCACTCCCTTATTATGTAAGCATGCCCGCTCAAAGGACAGCAAGCAGGAATTAATCCCTGCCTCTTCCCCCATTTAGAGTCAGTCCACTTTATCAAGGGAACTGAGCCTCAGGGGGTGACCATTTAATCCATGACTGGGCAATTCTTGTTGCATTTGTAACAAGACACCCCTTATGGAATCCTCCCAATATCCCTCTTTTGGAGGGCCCAGTTTCATACTGATTGTTAATGATGTCCATTCCCTTGATCGGCCAGGGCGTTGGACAAAGCCCATAAGGTTACTGACCAGGGTTTTAGAGATTAATTGAACTATGATGTAGTCAGTCAATCAAATAACTTTATACAGCAATTGCCATAAAAGTGCGAACCAGAACACATTTTACCGATCTATAAATAATATAAAACACAATTAGAACTTATAAAACAATTTCTAAAAACACCACATAAGCATCCAATCTGAAACCCCTTGACATAAGAAGATAGGTATACTAAACATGATTAAAATCACAAGATCAGAAAAATACAGATATTATCTCAAAATAGTAGACTATACAAACATATAAGAATTTAAAATAGAGTAGGCCTTTTCCTAATACTTAAAGAAGCTGTAACAAAATCTAGTACATGATGACAAATTTGGATATCTGGCAATCTCTGGAGATATAATAGAGCTTCCTTGTAGTGAATAGGTCTAAGGTGACGTAAAATGGGTAGGATAAAAGCCCCTCTGGGAGCAGCATAGAGAGGGCAAAAAAGAAGAAAATCTGAGGTACTCTGAATTGATTTGGAATCAGAGGAACAAAGTGGTAGATCCTTTTTCCAAAAACATGGTTCGGGAAAGGCTACCTTAAAGTGAATTAGATTAAGTCTTATAAGTGTTAAAAGAGAAATTATTCTAAAACTTGAAAACCAGGTCAAATAGGGTTCAAGGCATGGAGCAGTCACAATCCGAGTGTAGGGATCGAAGGATTTCAATTTCAGGGAACTATAAAATCTCAGCTCTGATACATGCTCAGAATAAGTAGACTTCAAAACAGACCTAGAGTTTGTAGTTAACAAATGGGGTTCATCAAACATGTACCTAAGCCCTAGCTTCTCAAAAGAGTTTAGCAGAAACAAAAGCCAGGGAATCCTATTTGAATTATCCAATTGTAGACAATCAGAAATGCAGTCTTGAACAAGTTTTGCCGCAGGGTTTAACCAGCATCTAATCCAGAGCAGTAGGGGAGCCATAGAGACCCTGTCCTCCAAAAAGCGCTGGCCAAGTTCTTCATGGCAGATGATGTTTGCTATGCATTTTGGAACCAACAGTAATCTACGCAGGAATTTATTTTCAGCGCTCTGGAGAGAGGGTATTTTAATGTAGCCCCAGACACCTGCCCCGTTAAGGACTGCTGCAGCAGACTTAGAGTTCTGAAGTGTTTGCATCTGTGCAGGGGGTCTGTGGCCTAATTTATTAGAAAAGCGAAAAATCGCTTCGTTATTCCCTGTCAACTGTTGGAGCTTAAAGTTAATGTGTGTCTTCCAGGACAGAGAGGAACTCATATGCATGCCTAAATAACAGAAATTATTCACCTTGTTTAAAATATGTCCTCACATAATAAATTGTTTAGACTTTGGGGGTGATTCTAACCCTGGCGGTCGGTGTTAAAGTGGCGGCCAACCCGCCAACAGGCTGGCGGTCCAAAAAATGGAATTCTGACCCTGGCGGGAACCGCCAACACAGCCCGCCAACTTAACACTCCGACCGCCGCGGCGGTACAGACAAACAGCGCGGCGGTCACCGCCAACAGGCAGGCGGCAGACAATGTACCGCCCACACTATCATAACTCACCAATCCGCCACCTTTTCCGGGGCGGGAGCACCGCCGATAAAAACACGGCGGAAACAGATTACGAACGGGAAAACGCTTACCTCTACGCACTCCACGAGGACGGAGGACAGCATGGAACCCGAATTGAACATCATACCTGCTCTCGTCTACCTTCTCATCTACCACGAGTACGAAGTCCGGCGCAGACGACAACGGTGAGTACTGCACCTACGACACACGGGAGGGGGAGGACGAAAGGTTACGGGCACACACATATGCCCCCCCCCCCCCCCCCCCCCCAATCATGTACTCACCAATGCAGAGCACCAAGTCACAGTGACACCACCCAAACACCCCTGAAAAATGCTAGGACATAATCATATTTGGAATAAATATTTATGTACCAAAAAGCTCCAGAAAATTAGCGTACAACCATGAAAGATATCCACAACAAAACAAATGACATACACATCAGTGTATAACTGAAGTACCAAGTCCTGCACATCCTACCAATTCAGCATGTCCGTGGGCCAAAGTCTAGAGAAACAAGGGCAAAGCCCACACAGGAGACCTGAGTCCTTTGGAGAGAACACTGCAGGGGCATCAGATGTAAAAACTACAGGCACCTCAGGGGGAAGGGAAGGGGGGGGCACCACAGCCACATGAGTCCACGACGCCAGATCCACGAGGAGCCACCATGCCCACTGTTCAATCCTGGGGAGTGCAAAGCCACAGTCTCTCAATGTCTCTACAGTGGGTGGGCTGCCCACTGGACCAACCTGGGGAGTGCAAAGCCACAGTCTCTCAATGTCTCTACAGTGGGTGGGCTGCCCACTGGACCAACCTGGGGAGTGCAAAGCCACAGTCTCTCAATGTCTCTACAGTGGGTGGATTGCCCACTGGACCATCCTGGGGAGTGCAAAGCCACAGTCCATCATGTGGATGACAGTCTCCACTGGTCAAGGAGGAGGCATGGTGGGCACAATGAACCATCAACGGTGCTTGAGACGGCGGGGCCCAGCGGAGCGGTGCTTGAGAGGAAGGGCCCAGCGGAGCGGTGCTTGAGAGGAAGGGCCCAGCGGAGCGGTGCTTGAGACGGCGGGGCCCAGCGGAGCGGTGCTTGAGACGGCGGGGCCCAGCGGAGCGGTGCTTGAGAGGAAGGGCCCAGCGGAGCGGTGCTTGAGAGGAAGGGCCCAGCGGAGCGGTGCTTGAGACGGCGGGGCCCAGCGGAGCGGTGCTTGAGAGGAAGGGCCCAGCGGAGCGGTGCTTGAGACGGCGGGGCCCTGTTCAGCAGTGCTTGAGACGGCGGGGCCCAGCGGAGCGGTGCTTGAGAGGAAGGGCCCAGCGGAGCGGTGCTTGAGAGGAAGGGCCCAGCGGAGCGGTGCTTGAGAGGAAGGGCCCAGCGGAGCGGTGCTTGAGAGGAAGGGCCCAGCGGAGCGGTGCTTGAGAGGAAGGGCCCAGCGGAGCGGTGCTTGAGAGGAAGGGCCCTGTTCAGCGGTGCTTGAGAGGAAGGGCCCTGTTCAGCGGTGCTTGAGACGGCGGGGCCCTGTTCAGCGGTGCTTGAGACGGCGGGGCCCAGCGGAGCGGTGCTTGAGAGGAAGGGCCCAGCGGAGCGGTGCTTGAGAGGAAGGGCCCAGCGGAGCGGTGCTTGAGACGGCGGGGCCCAGCGGAGCGGTGCTTGAGACGGCGGGGCCCAGCGGAGCGGTGCTTGAGAGGAAGGGCCCAGCGGAGCGGTGCTTGAGAGGAAGGGCCCAGCGGAGCGGTGCTTGAGACGGCGGGGCCCTGTTCAGCGGTGCTTGAGACGGCGGGGCCCAGCGGAGCGGTGCTTGAGAGGAAGGGCCCAGCGGAGCGGTGCTTGAGACGGCAGGGCCCAGCGGAGCGGTGCTTGAGAGGAAGGGCCCAGCGGAGCGGTGCTTGAGAGGAAGGGCCCAGCGGAGCGGTGCTTGAGAGGAAGGGCCCAGCGGAGCGGTGCTTGAGACGGCGGGGCCCTGTTCAGCGGTGTTTGAGACGGCGGGGCCCAGCGGAGCGGTGCTTGAGAGGAAGGGCCCAGCGGAGCGGTGCTTGAGAGGAAGGGCCCAGCGGAGCGGTGCTTGAGAGGAAGGGCCCAGCGGAGCGGTGCTTGAGAGGAAGGGCCCAGCGGAGCGGTGCTTGAGAGGAAGGGCGGAGCGGTGCTTGAGACGGCGGGGCCCAGCGGAGCGGTGCTTGAGACGGCGGGGCCCTGTTCAGCGGTGCCTATCTCCACGGCGGGGCCCTGTTCAGCGGTACTCTTCTGCACCGCGGGCCCTGTTCAGCGGTGCCTATCTCCACGGCGGGGCCCTGTTCAGCGGTGCTCTTCTGCACCGCGGGCCCTGTTCAGCGGTGCCTATCTCCACGGCGGGGCCCTGTTCAGCGGTGCTCTTCTGCCCCGCGGGCCCTGTTCAGCGGTGCCTATCTCCACGGCGGGGCCCTGTTCAGCGGTGCCCATCCAGCAGGTCAAGGGAGCCAGACCTGGCCTGGACTCCCTGTTCAGTCGCCCTCGGACCGTGACGTATCTGGACCCTTCGGGGACGGACTCCTGGCCTCCTTAGTGTCCTCCTTCCCAGCTGGGATGTGGCATGTGGGGTCCACCTTCTCCGCGCTCCTGCTGCCCTTCCGCTCCTTTGATGGGGCTCTCGGGCCCTTGCCTCCCCCAGATGGTGTGGGTGGTGAAGTGGCCGCACATTGCTCCTTGGGGGCAGCCCTGTCAGTCCTCGCACTGCGGTCCTTGGTTTTGCGGGTCCTCTTGCCGGGGGGGGGCTGGACGTGTCCTTGCTGCAGCTCGATGTGTCACTGCTGGCAAATGGTGGGCTCCAGAACCCAGGCACAACAGTGACACCCGAAGCTGGGCTGGTGGTGGCTGCGGTGCTCTTGGGACTCTCTGAAGATGGATGGTGGAGGTCATCGGGGGGAAAGAGGTTAAGGTTAGCCAGGAAAAGTTTTTTAGGGCCAAGGTAAAGGGTAGGAGTAGTGGAGATGGAAGTGGAGGTAGAGGAGGTGGTTGTAGGAGAGTCAGGTGTGCTGTCATTGGGTGAAGGTGCTGGTGCTGTAGGCTGTCGTGAGGTGGATGGCTGTTGGGTGGGTGGCTGCCTGCGTTTGTGTGTCTTGGAAGAGGGGGTGACAGACACAGTGGGAGAGGACACAGGGGACGTGTACATGGCAGTGGGGGTGGTGACTGCACGAGTGTGGACTGTACTGGAGGGTGAGGTGGTGATGGAAGCACTGGCTGATGTTGGGGTGCATGCAGGTGTGAGTGTAGACGTCACAGGGAGGGAGGAGGGAGACGAGGAGGAGGGGGACACAGGGGTGGCAGTGGCTGTTGGCATGTCTGCATCTGGGTGTTGCTCGGGTGAGTGTTTGCGGGATCTGTGGTGCTTGTGTTTGGATGAGCTGCTCTTGGGTGTTGAGGTGTGTGCAGGCTGGTCTGATGGTGTGGATGGGATAGGCTGAGGAACAGGAGACAGAGACAGGCTGGAGGCAGTCAGAAGAGGGAGGCTGGAAACAGGGACAATGGCTGCCGTCAGTGCTGAGGCCAGAGCAGTGAACGCTCGTTGATGGGCAGCCTGACCCGAATGAATGCCCTCCAGGTACGCATTGCTCTGTTGCACCTCCCTTTGCACACCCTGGATGGCATTCAGAAGGGTCGTCTGCCCAACAATGAGCGTCCTTACCAGGTCAATGAGCTCCGCACTGAGGGCAGCAGGGGCAACAGGGGCAGGGGCTGAGGTGCCTGGGGCGAAGGAGACGCGCGCCTTCCTGGCCGAAGCGGCACGGAGCGAAGACTGAGGGGCTGCTGGGAGGGCGGGGCTGGTGCGCTGGGTGGCGGCTGTACCTGTAGAGGCGGGGGGCACGGATGTTGCCGCCACCCCTAGGGAGCTCCCATCCGAGGACGTGTCGCTTTCGCTGCTCTCACCAGCGGTCCCCGTCGTGGTGCTCCCCTCGCCCTCCGGATCACTGGTGCCCTCGGTGTCTGTTCCTGGGCCCACCGGGGCCTTGTGTCCTGCAGCTCCCTCGTGCTCCGATGCCATATCTCCTCCGCCTGATGATGCTAATGCACACATGCACAAGAAGATGAAGAGAAAGGGTGGGGGGAGAAAAAAGAAGACCAGGTTGAGTGCATGCAATGTCAACACCGTTGGCGGAGAGGACAGACACAGGTGCCTAATGCACTAAGCCGCGCATTCGGGGTACACTACTCAGTACTACTGACTAAGACAACAGGCCAAGAGACGTCAAACACGCACATGGGAGATGCTGGACCTTCAATGGCTGTACTTGTCACCCTACAGAGGTGGGGGCCGGGGGCACAGGGCCATGCCTAAGGGAGAGGACTACACTACAGAAAGCGCCCTGGCCTAATGTCACCCACAGCCCTCCTCCCCCACCCAGACGCCTCCACTGCGCAGAAAGATAGGAGAATGTGCTGATACTCACCCCCTTGTGTCTGCTGTGATGACTTAAAGCGCCCATCCAATTCAGGGTAGGCCACCGCCAGGATCCGGGACATCAGGGGGGTCATGGTGCGACTGGCACCCCTCCTTGGTTGGGAGGCCATCCCCAGCAGTGTTTCTGCGGTCTTCCTTGTTCCGCGGCGGATGTCCTCCCACCTCTTGCGGCAGTGGGTGCCCCGTCTGTTGTGGACCCCCAAGGTCCGGACTTCCTTGGCGATGGCACGCCAAATATCGATCTTCTGATGGGCGCTGACCTATTAGACATGTACAGGGTGGAAAGGAGGAAATCATCAATGGCCTGCATGTTAGATGTAATTGCCCCCCCCCCACCCACTTTGCCATATGGCACATGCTCTCATCTGTCGGGCGTTGCACTCCTCATTCGCCCCCCACCCCACCAACTTACATCCACCCCAATCCACACAGGCATAGCCCATTCCATTAGCACCCGGGGTACTCACTTGTTGGTCTGGAGGACCGTAGAGTAGCGCATACTGGGGGAGGACCCCATCCACGAGCTTGTCCAATTCTTCAGACGTGAAGGCAGGGGCCCTTTCCCCAGTCACAGCAGCCATTGTATCTTCCAGACCGAGGTCACAGCAGCACTTGCAGTATAGGTCCTCTCCTGTGGATGATCAGGTCTCGAGTGATTAAGCAGATCGAAAATGGCGGTCACGTCCGCGGCGGTGCGTACCGCGACCGCCGGCGCACTTCGTTATTGGCTCCTGAAACCCATAGGCTTCAATGTTAACCAATGCGGCTTTGCGCCGCGGTCTTCGACCGCCTACCGCCACGGTGTGCCCCGCCAGCGCAGTGACCTCAGAATCCCATTGTCCCACTTCACAGGTCAGGCAGCCGCCATTTCAAGGGCCCACATGGCTTAATTTTGACTGCGACACACAGGCCTAGGCCTTGCATTGCCACACATACACGCCTTTCAACCCATTGCCATTCTTTAACTGTGCAAGCTGTCTGTACGTACCTGTGGTTTGCCTGACTCTGTGCTCCATGTTGTCCTTCCTAGGCACCGTCCGCTGGGACTTGGGATGAGAAGGAGGAATCCTCGCGTGTACCGACCGCTGGTGGACCTGTCGACAATGGAAGAACGCCATATAATCCTTCGATACCGACTTGACCGTGCCACTATCCATGAACTGTGTGCCCAGCTGGAGCCAGCCCTGATGTCCCCCATCCGCCAACCCACAGGGATTCCCCCTCTGGTGCAGGTTTTGTCAGTCCTCCATTTTTTGGCCAGTGGGTCATTCCAGACCACAGTGGCCATGTCATCTGGAATATCTCAGCCTATGTTTTCTAAGATTTTGAGCAGAGTGTTGTCTGCCCTGATGAAACTCATGCGGAGCTACATCATTTTCCCCGAGGAGGGTGACTTGCCTACAGTGAAGGGTGATTTCTATGCCCTTGGACATATCCCCAACATCATTGGTGCCATTGATGGGACCCATGTGGCTTTGGTACCCCCAAAAGACGATGAGCAGGTGTACCGAAACAGAAAGAATTATCATTCGATGAATGTCCAGGTGGTCTGTTTGGCTGACCAGTACATCTCCCATGTAAATGCCAAGTTCCCAGGGTCAGTGCATGACGCGTATGTGATGCGAAATAGCAGCATCCCCTATGTGATGGAGCAGCTACAGAGACAACGTGTGTGGCTAATAGGTGACTCTGGTTACCCCAACCTGCCGTGGCTACTGACCCCAGTAAGGAATCCCCGGACAAGGGCAGAGGAACGCTACAATGAGGCCCATGGGCGTACAAGGAGGGTGATTGAGCGAACCTTTGGCCTCCTGAAGGCCAGGTTTAGGTGCCTGCATATGACTGGTGGATCCCTAATGTACTCACCAAAGAAGGTGTGCCATATCATCGTGGCGTGCTGTATGCTTCACAACCTGGCTTTGCGACGCCAGGTGCCTTTCCTGCAGGAGGATGGTCCAGATGGTGGTGTTGTAGAAGCCGTGGAGCCTGTGGAGAGTGAAGAGGAGGAAGACTCTGAGGACGACACAGACAATAGGGACAGAGTGATACAACAGTATTTCCTGTAACACCCAGGTAAGAATCACCCACGCCATTTCACAATTGCTTCTAGCCTCCTGCATCTATACTTTCTGTAGTTCCCCACAGATGTTTTTTATTAATTTATGCCTTTCCCTTCCCTTCTCAGTGCTGTCTGACTCAGTACCTGACTTCTGCTTGGTTCGCCCATGAAATACAGCGTATTGACATTGGTATGTTGTCATGACTAATTGACAGAACAGAAATTGAACAGTAATATGTTATCCCTTTGTTAATAATACAGCATGACTCAAAACAGGTTTGTGTGCAAAATGTGATTTATTTACAGTGCTAGATACCGGTACATGTGATTCTAAGGGTGATGGGTGGGGGTGGAGGAATATCCATGGCAGAGTCCAGTTCTCAGTCTCACAGGTGCATTGTTCTTTTGCCTGGGGAAGGATGGAGCATAGGCAGTTCATGGTTGGACAGGGTTGCAATGTGGGACAGTGGGAAGACTTGAGGGGGTATGTCCTGCTGGCGGGGGTCTTGACATCCTACTCTGTCTTTTTCTTTGGTCTCAGGCTCCTCTTACGGGGTGGTTGTTCTTCAGCAGGAGGTGGGGTTCTGGGGGGCTGTCGAGGTGTTGGGACCTCCTGTCCACTAGCGCCGGCGGAGGTGGTAGGCTGTTCCTGGTCCGGCCTAGTGACAGGGGCCCTGTGTGGTGCACCATGGTCCCGCAACGCGTCCTCTATCCTGTGGAGGGCCAGGACGATGGTCCCCATTGCGGTCCCGATGATTCTCAGCTCCTCCCTGAAGCCCATGTAGCGTTCCTCCTGCTGTGCCTGGATCTCAGTGAACCTGGCCAGTACCGTCGCCATCGTTTCTTGGGAGTGGTGGTAGGCCCCCATGAGGGTGGTGAGGGCCTCTTGGAGAGTGGGTTCCCTGGGCCTCTCCTCCCCCCACTGTCGCACAGCAGCCCTCCGAGCTGCCCGGTTTCCCCCGGCCTCTGTCCCCTGGCCGGTGTGCCCGCTCCCACTGCCCCCAGGTCCCTGTTGTTGTTGGGGTGTCGGGTTAGCCTGGGTGCCCTGTAGTGGCAGACACACCGCTGATTGAGCTGTCCTAGAGACAGAGGCATGGGCCCGCTGGGTGGGAGCTGTGCTGGTGTCGGCAGAGGGGGTCGGGTCTGGTGTGGCCTGTGTCTGGGTGAGGGGAACCGACTGCCCAGAGGTCCCCGATGGTCCGGGCTGGTCATCAGGTTCACTGTCGACAGAGCTGCTATCCTCAGTGTGGGCCAGTTCCGGTGGTGGGATGGACACTTCTGGACCCTCCTGGTTGGTGTGTTGTCGTTCGGGTCCTGCATGGGGTAAGAGAGTTTGGTTATTGTTTCTGTGTGTGCAATAGCATGCGTGTTGTGGGTGCCCTTGTCCCACAGTGCAGGCATTCCCTGGAGGGAGGTGTTGTGAGGGTATTTAGTGGGGGGGAGGGGTTAGTGCAGTGGTCATGCTTAGGTGATGGGTGCCCATGGTTTGTGTTGGCATGCAGGAGTTGGTGTTGGGATGGGTGGGTTGTGCTGGTGAGACATTGTCAGGAAGGATGTGTGCTGGGGGGTTGGGGGTGAGGGTGGGGGTGTGGGTTGGCATGCTGGTGGGGTGTGGGGGATATAGTAGTTGAGATGGGACTTACCAGAGTCCATTCCTCCGGCTACTCCTGCGAGGCCCTGAGGATGCAGGATGGTCAAGACCTCTTGTTCCCACGATGTAAATTCGGGAGGGGTGGGTGGGGGTCCGCCGCCAGTCTTCTGGACCGCGATGTTGTGCCTCGAGACCATCGACCGGACCTTCCCCCGTAGGTCGTTCCATCTTTTGCGGATGTCCTCCCTATTCCTGGGATGCTGTCCCACCGCGTTGACCCTGTCCACGATCCGCTGCCATAGCTCCGCCTTCCTGGCTATACTGGTGTGCTGCACCTGCGAGCCGAAGAGCTGGGGTTCCACTCTTAGGATTTCCTCCACCATGACCCGGAGTTCTTGGTCCGAAAAGCGTGGATGCCTTTGGGGTGCCATGGGGTGGTGTGGGTGAGGTGTGGGGTGGTGTATGTGATGAGGAGTGTGTTGGTGAGTGGTGCTTTGTGCTACTATGTGGTGTGTGTGATGGTGTAGTGTGCCTCAGTGTGTCTTGCTTTGGATTGTCTGCTGTGTCTCTCTCTCCTTCTCTCAGTATTTGGGGTCGCAGGGGTTTGTGGGTGATGTGGGTGTGTGTTTTATAGTTGGTTGATTGTGTGGGAGTGGTGTGTGTATGTGTATCAGGTGTGTGTTTTTCAAATTGTCCAATGTGGCTGTGTTTTGGTGATGTGTGTGTATTCTGACCGCGGCGGTGTGTAGCGCCATTGGAATACCGCGTTTGAATGACCGCCGTGTGGATTCGTGGGTCGTATGGGCGTATTTCTGTTGGCGTGACGGTGGAGGTTTGGTCATCTCCAGTTTATCGCTGCCCGCCGATGTGGCGGGCTGCAGTGGAGGACGGATTTTTGGAGGTTTGGCCGTTATGGGTCAGAATGACCGTGGCGGTTGACCGCGGCCGCGGCGGTGTTATGGCGGTCTTCTGACCGGCGGTAAGGGCATTTTACCGCCGAGGTCAGAATCACCCCCTTTGTGTTACGTGGGCCACATGTCATAACAAAAGTCTTGGGGTAGTTTACTTTCAAATCAAGGTTCGACATAAAATTATAAAATAAGTCCAATAGTCCCTGTAAACCATTTGCGGTACAAGCAATTAAAACTGCATCATCCGCATATAATAAAACTGGAAGTGGTCTCTGGCCCATCTTCGAAACATCCTTTGCATGTTTTACCAGTGAATCATAGAGCCCATTTATGTATATCAAAAAAAGAAAGGGCGCTAAGATACATCCCTGTCTTACGCCCCTTGTTGACGGAATGGGAGAGGTTCTCTGCCCATGTAAACCAACCTGAACAGAAACCGTTAAGTCTGTGTGTAGGCGTTTAATAAGCTCCAAAAGGGACGAATCACAGCCTAAAGCTCCCAAAATTTGCCATAGCTTTGACCTATTGACCATATCAAAAGCACTAGTTAGATCAATAAAAGCCATATGAATGGACTCCTTTTTGACTATCACATATTTACTGAGTATCAGATGCAGGTTTAAAACTTGCTCAACTGTGCCTACACCGGGTCTAAAACCAAATTGAATAGGGGATAAAATCTGGGCCTTGGTCACCCAATCTTCTAAACGGGATAAGATCAAATCTGCCGTTGAATCAATGAGAGAAATTGGTCTGTAACAAGAAGGATCTTGTCTGTTTCCTTTTTTGAAGATGGGAACAATAATAGCCGATTTCCATGAGATGGGCACCTTACTATTTGCCGTGCTATTCAACACATTTGTAACTAGCGGACCACAAAGTCAGTTTCCGATGTAGTCATCTGGGGCCTGTTTGAATGAATATCTCTTCACATATATAATGTCTAATCTTACTATAGACAATTACGTTGGTATCTAAGCCAAAAAGTGACACTATTAATCAAGGATTCAGTATCCTCTTAGGAATCCTTGCTTAATTTAGGCACCTGCATTAGGCAGATCTGATCCCCACAGTCTGCAAAATTCCTGCCTTGAGTATGGTGATATCTTCCAGTTGGAGTATGGAATTCCCTACTATGGTGCTCGTCAAGAACAGGATGACGTTTTGAGCTAGAACAAGCTGGAAGAGTTGTTTTCACCAAGCAGTCAGGAATGCTGCTAGGGCACCGGGCCTTAGTGCCCCATTTAATACTCCCCTCTGGTAGGGTATTTGGCCTTAGGCCAAATGAATTGCTTGCCTCTTCGGGAACCATCCCCCGAATTTTACTATTGCCTGGGTAGGTAACTTCCTGTTTTCTACTAGGATCTAATACCCTACTTAGGGGGTCTTTACAACTGCCCTGAAAAGAGCAGCAGCGCTCTTCCAATTTTGCTGTTAAGTAGACTATCTTGCTAACTAGTTCACCCACCATCGTTTTTAGTACGTTTATTTTGTGCTAAAGAGGATCACGGTTATTGGAAAGCTCAGCTATTTCTTCCTGCGGTTTACCTGTAATGCTAGTAGGCAAGGTGGTGCTCTCGGTTTCTGAACAGGGGGCAAACCTGTTTGTGCAGGGTATGGTCCTATTCACTATTACAGAAAGAGGAATGTTTGCCGGGTGTGGGGAAGCTACTACATTTCCAGCTGTGGCACTCTGACTGCGCTGATTGTTATCGCTGGGCATTGGCATAGCTTTATCACCAGTTGGGGGCATCTAACTATAGCTTATGATTTAGTGAACATATCAGGGACCTTACTGCATGTTTCCTCCCTTGTCCTCTTGGGCGATTTACTTTTTAGCAATAGTTCAACCTCCCCAATAAGATTGTCAATTTCGAAGACAGTACCTGGATCATCATTCCCCAATAGTCCCAGCTTGGTCAGTTGCGTTTGCTTTTTAAGTTTTTTGCGCAGCTGGACAGAGACTCAGTAGCCCCTGCCTTGCGCTTACCCATTCTTGGTCGTGTCTGGGACTCTCCCAGTTCCCCTAATTTCTGGCCAAATACAGCTTTTTGGTTCAACCTGGATCTCCTTCAGACTAGAGGGCGAAGCAGGGTAGGCCCAGCCCAGCCTTTTCCGGCCGATGACGGGCGAAGACGGGCCTACCCTTGGCCTGGGCTACTGGAGTAGAGTCAGCTGCGGTAGATAATGGCTGCCTCCTTGAGCCAAGGGCAGGCTGGGACTTGCAGTCCCCCTCTGTGCGCGCGTCCGGCGCTGTGGTGTCTGTCCCCGCGCTTTATAGCGCTACTGGAGTAGAGTCAGCTGTGGTGGATAATGGCTGCCTCCTGGGGCCAAGGGCAGGTTGGGACTTGCAGTCCCCCTCTGTGGGCGCGTCCCACGCTGCGGTGTCTGTCCCCGTGCTTTATAGCACTACTGGAGAAGAGTCAGCTGCGGTGGATAATGGCCACCTATTGGGGCCAAGGGCTGGCTGGGACTTGCAGTCCCTCCTCTGTGCGCGCCCACTACAAACCAGGCCAGGTTCTCACAACCTGCGCTTCACTCCCAGCCACTGCTGCCCTGCCCCCGAAGCGCTTTCCCACCCTCCCAGCTGACCAATCCTTCCATCCTCCTTCACCATCTTAAGGGTGGCTGCTGCAAAGTGAGGGGCGACTCTACTGACCTTTCTAGCCAGCATCCATCGTTCCCTCTTGCATGATCACTGCTACTGCCGCTGTTGTGACTAACAGGGCTTGCTGGCTCTGTGTTCGAGGCCTGCCTCCACCCACAGGCACCCCACCCCACCTGTGCATCATCCCTGGTGGCCAAGTGGCCATCTGTGTCTGTCTCGGTTTGTATTTCCTCTTTTTTATCTTTTCTGTTTGCTCCTTTTTTTCTGCCTTTCTCTCTTCCTTGGACCTGTTGGCACTTTCCCCTGCTCATGCGCGTCTCTCCCTGCCGCTGCT
This sequence comes from Pleurodeles waltl, assembly GCF_031143425.1. NCBI lineage: Eukaryota > Metazoa > Chordata > Amphibia > Caudata > Salamandridae > Pleurodeles > Pleurodeles waltl. The sequence continues at coordinate 537,706,558 of NC_090450.1, forward strand.
GCCCCTGCGGCCCAGCACCACAGACCCTGGCTCTCACACCACCCACCAATACGACGTGAAACCCTCTACGCAATGAACCCAGGACATTCAACTTTCTGCCATCTTGCTTCCCCCAGAGGCACCAATGGACCTTTTGACTGCCACAACTGCCACTGCACCTTCCCTGCACTCCAAATGCCAGCCGCCCCAGCCGAAGAACTGTCAAAAAGCCCTCCAGATCACCTCAAGTGCATCCTCTTCAATAGTGACTCCCTGCACAAACACACTGTGGAACTCTGGGACCTGATAGCCTCTTCCCGCCCAGACATCACCTTCCTCACCAAGACATGGACAAACACTGCGTCTAAAACGGACATCACCAACGACTTCAAACTGCTCCACAAGGACTGACCTTCCAGATCAGGCGGCGGACTAGCCATCCTCCACAAGGCCACCCACCGCCTATCAATCAACACACTGGAATCTCCGCTTCCAGGTCAACATTACCCCGAAGAACACCATCCACGGCACCCTCATCTACAGACCAACCGGCTCACGCCCAGACTTCAGCGACTCCATCATCGACTTCATAGCCCCTCATTCACTTGCCTCTACAAACCACATACTCCTCAGAGACCTCACCTCGATGACCACAACACCTCCTTGCTAATCGAGAATCTTGACACATCTGGTTTCAAGAAATTGGTCATCTCGCCAGACACACTCACTAGACCCCATCTTTTCCGCCAGCTGCAACGTCCCCATCGAAGACAACACCACTATACAGGACTGACCGCCACTGCATCCATTTCTCCATCAACATACCTACAGCTCATGTCTACACCACCCATCCCCCCCCCCGACCACAGAGGAGCAACTCATCGACAATCTCAGCAACTCAACACCCACAGACACAACAGTTGCCTACACCTCAGCACGCAACCTCCGCCAAGGGAATGCCGACTGCGCCAACACCCTAGATCCACTCCGAACGACCACAGTGAAACACACCACCAAGAAAGCCAGCTGGTTCACCCCTGCACTCCAGGGATCAATGTGCACCTCCAGGAAACTGGAGAGAAAAGGGAGGAACAGCAACTCCCTGGATGACTTTGCAGCCTTCAAATCCGCCACAAGATCCCACTATGGCCTCATCAGATCCACCAGAAAAACTGCCCTGCAGGACAGTAACACCGCCACCACTCACAACACAAAATAACTTTTCGCCGTCATCAAGGAACTCGTCAAACCACAAGCTGAGGCCACTAACATCCATCCATCCATCCATCCCAGGACTTCAGCGACAGACTAGCCGACTTCTTCCATGGCAAAATAAACTATATCTATAACAGTTTCGGACTGCAAGACTCTCCACCAAAACACCAACCCGGATCTACTGACACCCCCCCTCCCACAGTTCTTGCACGCCTGGACTACCTTCACGACAGAAAAGACTTGCTCCATAATGAGCAGCATCCACTCCGGAGCACCCACCGACCCTTCCCCCGCTTCATCTTCAAAAAAGCCAGTGCCCGGATTGCACCTTAGCTCCACAAGACCATCAACTGCTCCCGAAAGGTGGCTACCTTACCAGAGGACTTGAAGCACCCTGAGATCTGCCCGCTCTTGAAGAAACACATAGCCGACCGCACTCCTCAAGAATTACCACCCCATCTCACTGCTGCCTTTCCCAGCCAAGGTCGCCGAAAAAGCCATCAACGCTCAGCACCGCCAACACATCAAGGACAACATCATCCTGGACATCACCCAATCAGGATTCAGAACTAATCACAGCACCAACACTACCCTTCTCGCCGCCACAGATGACATCCGCTCTCTCCTCGACCATGGCCAAACAGCAATCCTGATCCTACTAGACCTATCTGCCGCCTTCGATACAGTGTCCCAAAGCACACTATGCACCAGACTGCACGCACCAGGCATACGTGGCAAGGCCCTTCAGTGGATACACTCCTTTCTGACAGGCAGAACGCAGAGAGTCAGATTCCCACCCCACCTGTCAGAACCTACAGCGATCAGCTGTGAAGTACTCCAGGGATCCTCGTTGAGTCCCACGATGTTCAACATCTACATGGCCCCACTCGCCCCAATCGACAGAAACTACGGATTGAACATCGTCTCCCATGCCGATGACACCCAACTGACCAGCTCCCTGACTGAAAATCCCACAACGGCCAAGAAGAACTTCCAAGATGGGATGGAAGCAGTCACCGCCTGGATGAGGAGAGCTGCTGTAAGCTAAACCCTGACAAGACCCTGGGACTTTCTAATCCTGGGATTCTCCTCCTCAGCATGGGACGACTCCTGGTGGCCCTTAACACTTGGCAGCCCCCCTACCCCTACAGACCACGCACGCAACCTCGGCATTGTACTCGATCACCAAACAAGATGGGTCAACTCCGCCTCCTCCACCTGGGTCCACACCCTCCAATTCCTACGAAAGATCTTCAGATGGATCCCAACAACAGACGCAAAACTGTGACACACGCCCTGATCACAACCAGACTTGACTACATCAACGCCCTCTATGTCGGAAACACCAAGAACATCCTGAGCAAGCTACAACAAATCCAGAACGCGTCCGCCAGACTCATCCAGAACATTCCCTGTTGAGAACATCACAGGGCACCTGAGAGATCTCTACTGGCTCCCCGTCAAGAAGGGGTTCAACTTCAAACTCCTCGTACACACTTAAAGAGCCCTCCACAACCTTGAACCCAGCAACCTCAACCACTGCATCACCTTTTACTCCCTTGCCAGACCTCTCCATCCTCCCAGCAGTCGCTTGTGACCGTACCCTGCATAAGGAATTCCTTGACTGGAAGGAGGTCTTTCACCTATCCTGCGGCAAAATGTTGGAACACCTAACCTCTCCACCTCAGACAGTCGCCATCGCTATCTCAATTCAGGAAGGACCTCAAGACCTGGCTCTCCGACTGAACCTTGAGGACTTACCCCACAGCACCTTGAGACCCGAAGGGCGAGTTGCACGCTTTAAAACATGATGATTTATTGACTGATTGGTAACAGGAGGCTTGAGCCTTTGAGACTCACCGTCAGGTGTTACAGTTCCTGCAGAGTGGAAAGTGCGAAGCACCTCCACCCAGTGCAGGCTTTGTTTCTGGTCTCAGACAGCACAAAGGCTCTCACCCCATGAGGTCAGAAACTTGTCTGGAAATGGCAAGCTGGCACAGACTGGTCAGTTCTGCACTAGAAATTTGACTAAAACACAGGGGGCGTCTCTAAGAAGCCCTCTCGGTGCATTATACAATAAATCCAACACTGGCATCAGTGTGGGCTTATTGTGCTGAGAGGTTTGATACCAAACTTCCCAGTGTTCAGTGAGGCCATCATGGATCTGCGGAGTTCGTAATGACAAACTCCCAGCCCCTGTACTTTAAATGGCCACACTGCACTTACAATGTCTAAGAATTGACTTAGACACTGAAGGGGCATATTGTTCATGCAGCTATGCCCTCACCCGTGATATAGTGCACTCTGCCCTAGGGCTGCAAGGCCTGCTAGAGGGGTGACTTACCTATGCCACAGGCAGTGGTTGGTGGGCATGGCATCCTGAGAGGGATTCTGTGTCGACTTTACCTTTTTCTCCCCACCATCATAAACAAGCTGCAATGGCAGTATGCATGTGCTTGGTGAGGGGTCGCTTAGGATAGCATAATAGATGCTGCAGCTCTTAGGGACCCACCCTGGTCACAGAACCATTGGTATATCTGGTACCTTTTACAAGGGACTTAGCTGTGTGCAGAGGTGTGCCAATTGTGGGAACAATGGTACAGTGTTAGGGAAAGAACACTGGTGCTGGGGCCTGACTAGCAGGATCCCAGCACACTCTCAGTCAAGTCAGCATTAATATCAGACAAAAAGTAGGGGAGTAGCCATGCCAAAAGGGGCACTTTCCTATAACAATGCTGTAAGGAAATGGCTCCCTGTTGCAGTTACCCCCCACTTTTTGCCTGATACTGATGCTGACTTGACCGAGAAGTGTGCTGGGACCCTGCTAACCAGGCCCCCGCACCAGTGTTCTTTCACCTAAAATGTACCATTGTTTCCACAAATGGCACACCCCTGGAACACAGATAAGTCCCTTGTAGAACGCACCAGTGGTACCAAGGGCCCTGTGACCAGGGAAGGTCCCTAAGGGCTGCAGCATATGTTGTGCCACTGTAAGGGACCACTCACCTAACACATGCACACTGCCATTGCAGATTGTGTGTGTTGGTGGGGAGAAAAAGGCAAAGTTGACATGACATCCCCCTCAGGGTGCCATGCACACAAAATGCTGCCTGTGACATAGGTAAGTCACCCCTCTAGCAGGCCTTACAGTCCTAAGGTAGGGTGCATTATACCACAGGTGAGGGCACAGCTGCATGAGCATTATGCCACTACAGTGTCTAAGTCTATTCTTAGACATTGTAAGTACAGTTGTGGCCATATTAAGTATATGGTCTGGGAGTCTGTCAAAAACGAACTCAACAGCTCCATAATGGCTACACTGAATACTGGGAAGTTTGGTATCAAACTTCTCAGAATAATAAACCCACACTGGTGCCAGTGTTGGATTTATAAAAAAAATGCACACAGAGGACATCTTAGAGATGCCCCCTGTATCTTACCCAATTGTTCAGTGCAGGACTGACTGGTCTGTGCCAGCGTGCTGCTGAGACACGAGTTTCTGACCCCATGTGGTGAGGGCCTTTGTGCCCTCTGAGGCCAGAAACAAAGCCTGCTCTGGGTGAAGGTGCTTAACACCTCCCCACTGTAGGAACTGTAACTCCTAGCAGAGATTCTCAAAGGCTCAGGCTTCGTGTTACAATGCCCCAGGGCACTCCAGCTAGTGGAAATGCCCGCCCCCTGGACACGGCACGCACTTTTGGCGGCAAGTCCAGGGGAGATAATGAGAAAAACAAGGGGGAGTCACCCATCAGTCAGGACAGCCCCTAAGGTGTCCTGAGCTGAGGTGACCACTGCCTTTAGAAATCCTCCATCTTGATTTTGGAGGATTCCCCCAATAGGATTAGGGATGTGCCCCCCTCCCCCACGGGGAGGGGGCACAAAGAGGGTGTAGCCACCCTCAAGGACAGTAGCCATTGGCCACTGCCCTCCCAGACCTAAACACACCCCTAAATTCAGTATTTTGGGGCTCCCAAGAACCTAGGAAACTAGATTCCTGCAACCTTAACCAGAAGAAGGACTGCTGACCTGAAGCCCTGCAGTGAAGATGGAGACGACAACTGCTTTGGCCCCAGCCCTACCAGCCTGCCTCCCAACTTCGAAGAAAACTGCAACAGCGACGCATCCAACAGGGACCAGAGACCTCTGAAGCCTCAGAGGACTGCCCTGCAACCAAGGACCAAGAAACTGCCGTGAACAGTGGCCCTGTTCAACAACCTGCAACTTTCTTGCAACAAAGAAACAGCTTTAAAGACTTCACGGTTCCCGCCGGAAGCATGAGACTTTCCACTCTGCACCAGACGCCCCCGGCTCGATCTGCGGAAAACCAACACTACAGGGAGGACTCCCCGGTGACTGCAAGCCCGTGAGTAGCCAAAGACGACCACCCTGAGCCCCCACAGCGAAGCCTGCAGAGGAAATCCAGAGGATCCCCCTAACCGCGACTGCCTGTAACAAGGGACCCGATGCCTGGAACCAACACTGCACACGCAGCCCACAGGACCTGAAGGAACCGAACTCCAGTGCAGGAATGACCTCCAGGAGACCCTCTGCCTAGCTCAGGGGGTGGATACCCAGAGGAGCCCCCCCTGTGCCTGCCTGCATCGTTGAAGTGACCCCCGGGTCCCTTCCTATCTAAAACCAGACGCCTGTTTGCACTCTGCACCCGGCCGCCCCTGAGCTGCTGAGGGTGTATTTTCTGTACCTTCTTGTGTCCCCCCCGGTGCCCTACAAAACCCCCCTGGTCTGCCCTCCGAGGACGCGGGTACTTACCTGCTGGCAGACTGGATCCGTGACACCCCTGTTCTCCATTGAAGCCTATGTGTTTTGGGCACCTCTTTGACCTCTGCACCTGACCGGCCCTGAGCTGCTGGTGTGGTAACCTTGGGGTTGCCCTGAACCCCCAACGGTGGGCTATCTTGGACCCAACTTTGAGACTTGTAAGTGTTTTACTTACCTGCAAATCTAACCTTTACTTACCTCCCCCAGGAACTGTTGATTTTTGCACTGTGTCCACTTTTAAAATAGCTTATTGCCATTTTTACAAAGACTGTACATGATATTGTGATTATTCAAAGTTCCTCGAGTACCTGAGTGAAATACCTTTCATTTGATGTATTACCTGTAAATCTTGAACCTGTGGTTCTTAAAATAAACTAAGAAAATATTTTTTTCAATATAAAAACCTATTGGCCTGGAGTAAGTCTTTGAGTGTGTGTTCCTCATTTATTGCCTGTGTGTGTACAACAAATGCTTAACACCACCCTCTGATAAGCCTACTGCTCGACCACACTACCACAAAATAGAGCATTAGAATTATCTCTTTTTGCCACTATCTTACCTCTAAAGGGAACCCTTGGACTCTGTGCACACTATTTCTTACTTTGAAATAGTATATACAGAGCCAACTTCCTACAAATGCTCAGTGAATCATGTGTATATCATCAATATTACAGCCGGAAACATACATACATATATGAAAAATTATAAAGGAGAAAACAGCAGCTCAACCAGGAACAGTACTGTGAACAGGAGGGGGGCTGGGAAGAGAGGACAGAGGACAATAGACAATCATTCATAGGGAGGTAGAGGGGGACCAAGATCCATCTGTACTTTCCCTTGTGTATTACCCCACACTCCCAAAAGCACACCACAAGTAGGGCTCAATCACTCTCGGGTGTGGATCCTGTGCGAAAAGACCTCCTTTTGACATGGTTAGCCCCCACTTTTTGCCTGATGTGTGATGTAGCCTAGACGTTGTGGTGCTCAGGGACCCTGTGTAGGAAAGTACCCTCTTTCTTGGCATGGTTACCCCCATTTTCTGCCTGTCAATATGTTTGACTGTGTTCACTGGGATCCTGCTAACCAGGACCCCAGTGATTAAGCTCTCTCCCACAAAAGTCTGTATTTCACCCACAATTGGCATACTGGTGCTCCTTTTTAAGTCCCTAGCATATGGTACCTAGGTACACAGGGCAATGGGGTTCAAGGGGATCCCTATGGGCTGCAGCATATATTTTGCCACCCATAGGGAGCCATGAAAAGGCTTCTGCAGGACTGCCATTGCAGCCTGCATGAAAAGATGCAAGCACCCTTTCACTGCACCAGGTCACTTATAAGTCACCCCTATAGAAGGCCTTCCAGCCCTGAGGGCAGGGTGCAAAGTACCTGTGTGTGAGGGCACTTCTGCACTAGCACAGGCACCCCACGAACTCTAGGCCCATTTTCCCAGACTTCGTGAGTGCGGGACACCATTTTACGCGTGTACTGGACATATGTCAATACCTATATCCAGCTACATAATGGAAGTTACGAACATAGGCATGTTTGGTATCAAACATGTTGAAATCATACCCCAAGGCTTTTGCAAGCATTGGTTGTATGATTTCATGCACTCTGGGGGCTCCTTAGAGGACCAACATTTCAGCCTTCTAAGGTTTTCCAGCCAGCTCCAGCTGCTGCCACCTCACAGACAGGTTTCTGCCCTCCTGTTGCTTGAAAAGCTCGAGGCCAGGAAGGCAGAACAAAGGATGTCCTTTGGGAGAGGGGTGTTACACCCTCTCCCTTTGGAAATAGGTGCTACAGGGTGGGGAGGGGTAGCCTGCTTTGAAGGGCACATTTGGTGCCCTCCTTGCATAAACCAGTCTACACCGGTTCATGGACACCCAGTCCCTGCTCTGGCAGGAAACTGGACAAAGGATAGGGGAGAGACCACCAGGGGTGATGCTCAAAGCTCCTACAGAGGGTCCCTGGATGTTGCCATCTTGGATTCAAGGTTGGCAGGGAACTCTGGGAGCATCTAAGTGGCCAGTGCCAGCAGGTGACGTCAAAGCCCTCCCATGATAGGTGCTTACCTAGTTAGGTGACCAATCCCGCTTTCAGGGATATTTAGGGTCTCTCCTTTGGGTGGTTCCTCAGATGTGGATTGCAAGACTCCAGCAAGAATCCTCTGCATCCTCCACTTCGACTTCTTACTGAAGAAACTGCGTCTGGACCCTCCAGGAACCTACAAGCTGCAACAAAGAAGCAAGACTCCTCCTGCAACATTATATCTCCGGCTAGTTTCCAGGTCGACCATCCTCTGAAGACAGCCAGTCTTCAGCCTGCATCAGAAGTAATCTCCCTTGGGGTGAAGGAGTCACTCTCCCCTGCTTCTGCAGGCACCCACTGCGACAACGACAGGTTGCGTGGATCCCCTGTCCTGCTGAGCTGCGTGGATCCTGCATCACGGGTGGTGGACTGAAGTGGTCCCAACGGTCCTCTCTTTCAGTTGTCCCACTTTGGTGGAGGTAAGACCTTGCCTCTCCACTCAAGAGAGTACCCTGTGCACCACGTCTATTGTACCTGCCACGGCTTGTTGGCAACCTTCCTCCAAGTCCTTTGTGCATCTTGTAGCTCCAGCCCCTAGCACTCCATCCTGCGAAGCATAGCTTCCTAGGTGGGTCTCCTGGGGGAGCCTTTGTTGTAGTGCTGCTGCGTGAGCCTCGTCTGCAACTTTTTTTTTTGTCACCATGCTGTGGGACTCCTGTGTGCACTGCCTGATCTTTTATGGGGTCTCTGAGTTGTTGAGGGACCCTCAGATTCCCTTTCCTGGATAGAGTCCATCTGGTCCTTCCTGGTCCCCGGCACCGCTATTTCCCGCTCACCGCGAGCTTTGGATGTGCCAAGGCTGGTTGGCGGACTCCGACGACGAAAACCTGACTGCAATCCTCCATCCAGCGTGGGACATCACTTGCACCCTTCCAAGAACCAGACTTCATCTTTTTGGGTGCAAGACTGATTTTTCTTCTTCACCGGTGGTTCTTCTTTTGCACCTTCATCCAGGTTAGCAGGTGCTCCTTCTCTTCCCAGACTCTTCTGTGCTTCTTGGACTTGGTCCCCCTTCTTCGACAGGTCTTCTTGTCCAGGAATCCACTGATGGTGTCTTGCAGTCTCTTCTGGGTTTTGCACAATTCTTCTTCTCGTTTCTGTGCGTGTTCTGGGAAAGTTATTGTGATTTACTCCTGCTTTCCTGATCACTGGGGTGGGTTGTGGTACTTACCTTTGGGCTTTTCTAGTACTTCCAGCTCCCCTCTACACACTACACTTGCTTAGGTGGGGGACCAACTTTCGCATTTCAATTTCTTAGTATGTGGTTTGTGCTCCCCCTAAGCCCAACTATTGTGATTTTAACTAATCACACTGTTTTCTAACAGTTTGTATGCCTCTTTGTGCATACTAGTACATATAATTTGTGTATTACTTACATCCTAAGGGGGTATAGTCTCTATGGTATCTTTGGTATTTGTGTCACTGTAGGAGGCTGGCCTGGCTTATAGTGGGTACCTGATGGTACTTACACCTTGTGCCAGGTGCAGTTACCCCTTATTAGTAGATTAGTAGTGTTCTAGCAGCTTAGGCTGATAGAGGTAGCTATACCAGAGCAGCTTAGGCTGAACTAGGAGGCATGCAAAGCTCCTTCTATACCACTTATATCATATAGCACTATATCATAAGAATCACAATACTCAGAGTTACTCAAAATAAAGGTACTTTATTTTAGTGACAATGTGTCAGAAATATCTCAGAGGATATACTCCCTTAGGAGGTAAGTAAAATACACAAAAATATACACACAAACCAAAATCAGGTAAGTAAACAGAAAAGTAGTGAAAACACTGTAGAATACAACAGGATGCAATAGGCCTAGGGCAAACACAAACCATATACTCTAAAAGTGGAATGCGAACCACGAATGGACCCCAGGCCTAGTGTAGTGTGTAGAGGGTCGCTGGGACTATTAAAAAACACTAAGGGTGTCCAAGATACCCCACCCCAAGACCCTGAAAAGTAGGAGTAAAGTTACCCTGCTTCCCCAGAAACACACTAAATTTGTGATAGGAGATTCTGCAAAGACAACAACTGACTGCAAAGCACTGAAGATTGATTCCTGGACCTGAGGACCTGCAAAGGAAGGGGACCAAGTCCAAGAGTCACAAAAGTATCCAGGGGGGGGAGGAGCCCACTAAACCCCAGATGAAGGTGCAAAAGGGCTGCCTCCGGGTGGAAGAAGCTGAAGATTCTGCAACAACGGAAGGAGCCAGGAACTTCTCCTTTGCACAGAAGATGTCCCACGGCGTGCTGGAGGATGTAGAGTTGGTTCCACGCAGAAAGATCGCAAACAAGCCTTGCTAGCTGCAAAGGTCGCAGTTGAAGAAAATGGGTGCTGCCTGGGCCCAGTAAGGACCAGGAGGTCGCCCCTTGGAGGAGGAGACAGAGGGGGTGCTCAGCAGTACAGAGAGCCCACGCAGAAGCAGGCAGCACTCACAGAAGCACTTGAACAGGCGCTCAAGAAATCTGAGCATGGCGGTCGTCTCAACACTACAAAGGAGGGTCCCACAAAACTGGTGGTCAACTCAGCGAGTTGAGCAATGCAGGACGGAGTGCTGGGGACCTGGGCTATGCTGTGCACGAAGGATTCCTTGCAAAAGTGCACAGAAGACCTAGCAGCTGCAGATCACGCAGTACACAGGATTACTGTCTGGCGTGGGGAGGCAAGGACTTACCTCCACCAAATTTGGACAGAACTGGACTGTCAGGGTCACTTGGATCCAGCTCCTGTGTTCCAGGGACCACGCTCGTCAAGATGAGAGGGGACCCAGAGGACCAGTGATGCAGAAGTTTGGTTCCTGAGTTAGCAGGGGGAAGATTCTGTCGACCCACAGGAGATTTCTTCTTGGCTTCCAGTGCAGGGTGAAGGCAGACAGCCCTCAGAGCATGCACCACCAGGAAACAGTCAAGAAAGCCTGCAGTATTAGGCGCTACAATGTTGCTGGTAGTCGTCTTGCTACTTTGTTGCGGTTTTGCAGGCGTCCTGGAGCAGTCAGCGGTCGATCCTTGGCAGAAGTCGATGAGGGAGATGCAGAGGAACTCTGGGGCGCTCTTGCATTCGTTCTCGGAAGAGAAACCCACAGGAGAAACCCTAAATAGCCCTCAGAGGAGGATTGGCCACCTAACCAGGTAAGCACCTATCAGGAGGGGTCTCTGACATCACCTGCTGGCACTAGCCACTCAGAGGCCTCCATTGTGCCCTCACACCTCTGCATTCAAGATGGCAGAGGTCTGGGACACACTGGAGGAGTTCTGGTCACCACCCCTGGGTTGATGATGGATAGGGGAGTGGTCACTCCCCTTTCCTTTGTCCAGTTTCGCACCAGAGCAGGGACTGGGGGATCCCTGAACCGGTGTAGACTGGCTTATGCAAGGAGGGCACCATCTGTGCCCTTCAAAGCATTTCCAGATGCTGGGGGAGGCTACTCTTCCCCAGCCCTTAACACCTATTTCCAAAGGGAGAGGGTGTAACACCCTCTTTCAGAGGAAATCCTTTGTTCTGCCTTCCTGGGACAGGAGGGCAGACGCCTGTCTGTGGGTTGGCAGCAGCGGTAGCTGCAGTGAAAACCCCAGAGAGCTAGTTTGGCAGTACCCGGGGTCCATGCTGGAGCCCCGGGGATGCATGGGATTGGCACCCCAATACCAAATTTTGGCATGGGGGACAATTCCATGATCTTAGACATGTTACATGGCCACACTCATTACCATTGTGAAGCTACATAAAGGTATTGACCTATATGTAGTGCACACGTGTAATGGTGTCCCTGCACTCACAAAGTCGGGGGAAATTGCCCTGAACTATGTGGGGGCACCTTGGCTAGTGCCAGGGTGCCCTCACACTTAGTAACTTTGCACCTAACCTTAACAAAGTGAGGGTTAGACATATAGGTGACTTATAAGTTACTTAAGTGCAGTGTAAAATGGCTGTGAAATAATGTGGACGTTATTTCACTCAGGCTGCAGTGGCAGTTCAGTGTAAGAATTGTCTGAGCTCCCTATGGGTAGCAGAAGAAATGCTGCAGCCCATAGGGAACTTCTGGAACCCCAATACCCTGGGTACCTATGTACCATGTACTAGGGAATTATAAGGGTGTTCCAGTGTGCCAATCAGAATTGGAAAAATGGTCACTAGCCTGCAGTGACAATTTTAAAAGACAGAGAGAGCATAAGCTCTGAGGTTCTGGTTAGCAGAGCCTCAGTGACACAATTAGGCACCACACAGGAAACACATTTAGGCCACAAACTATGAGCACTGGGGTCCTGGCTAGCAGGATCCCAGTGAGACAGGCAAAAACAAACTGACACACAAGTAAAAATGGGGGTAACATGCCAGGCAAGATGGTACTTTCCTACAGTCACCAAAATAAAGTACCTTTATTTTTGTAACACTGAGTATTTTCTTTCGTGTTTGTGAGTACTGTGTGACTACAGTGGTATTGCATGAGCTTTGCACATCTAGAGAAGCCTTGCCTGCTCATCCACAGCTACATCTAGATAGCCTTCACTCTCCGGTGGCCGTACCGCACCAATACCTGGGTACTGGTCAAGTGACAACGGACAAACAGAAAATCAGCTTGCCCAGAGCTGAAAGAAGACCAGGAGGAAGCACAAGTCGAGGACTTCAGGAACACCCTGGACCTTCCGCCAGAGTGCCCCCATTGTCCCATAAGCAACCTTCAAAGAGACCTACCTACAGATCCAAACAGCACCTTTGCGCACAGTCTCCGGCTCACCGATTCGCTCTGCACCCAGCCGCCCTGTGCCCTGCAACGAAAAACCAGCTGTGGCCCAAGGGTCCCTCACCCTTTGCGACCTAGACACTCCAAGGGGACCCCAAGGAACCACCTTTAACTTGACCAGAGCAGACCTTTTCCAAGTGGCCCCCTTCAGTGGCCCTGCACTAGCTCCAAGACAATTTCCACCACTGCTTCTGCCGGAACCGGGAACCGCCAGAACATCTCTTGCTGGCACAGTGTCCACCAATGACCTCTACTAACCTGCAAAGGCAGAACTTAGTAAAACAACTGTGTGATTTTATATGAATTTTTAAAGGTGTCCTCATTTTGATTCCTATGGTGCGTTTTAACGCACAAAAAGACTGCATTTATTAAAACTTCAAAAATCCATATCTTCAAAAGTACTTAACCAATTTTGATAACCTTGGTCTTAACATTTATACAAAAATCTGGAGTATTTTTATAAATTGGTCTCTAGTTATTCCTTCGAATGTGTGAGCTGCATGATTGATACTGTGAGTACAACAAATACTTTGCACTGCTCTACGATTAGCCTAACTGCTCGACCAAGCTACCATAACAATTAGAGCATTAGGTGATCTAGTTTTTAGCTCTGGAAACCAACGTTTGGTTGCCTGGACCCCCTGCACGGTGTGCCTAGTTTTGCACACTGCAAAGAGGGCCAGCCTCCTGCAGACCCTTCCCCTCAATCCGTGGCTAGGGGGAGCATTGGGTACTGACTGTGTACGGAGTGAGTGTCGCCAGTGCAATCTCCAACAAATTTTTCAACATGGCCTCCCATGTGTCTAATACCGTTTGGCATTGTGGTCAGTGCACACCACTCGCAGGTGTCTCTTCTCCGCCATTCCCCATTCCAGGACATCTGTTGGCCACTTACCACCTGTTGGGACTGTGGATTGCGTCCAGTGTATGGCCACCCTATGTTTAGCGAAGACCAACCCCAACAGAGAAAATCAATGATGGATTCAGGCCCTAGGCTGACGCGTCGGGAGCACCCCAAGCAAACAATGCTCTAAGAAGCACTCTATCGCCACCTGGGTGACTTCCCACAATGTATGCAGGACTTCCTTCTAGTACACTCTCAGGGCACCACAGTTCCTTGTCATATGAAGAAAGGTTGCCACTGTCATCCCACAGTGAGGGCAGGCAGTCAATCGAGCCCTGTCTATCCTATGTAGTCGCAGAGGGTTAAGTAAGCCTGGTGTAAGTAGTAAAACTGAGTTTGAACCTCCCTAAGCTGGGAAAATGCTCTCTTCCATGCACTTGTGGAGAGGGCAATTGTCGGTGCCTCCATCCACCTATCCTGGACCGCTGTGTCCAGGATAGGTGTGTGATGATCTCCCTTGGGGGCAATATAGAAATGTGATATCTGATCTTTTGATGACCCGGAGTCCAGTATCATCTGCAGGGTCTAGGACTCCATGGGCTTGGCGGGGAAGGTCGGCCAAATCTCACGAAAAGTGTGAGATACTTTGGCATATTGGAGGAATGCACCTCATGAACATTAAATACATATTGCGCTTCTGCTATCATGAGGTATACATTGTTATAGAATAAGTCACAAACAGGATTACAGCCACCCGCATACCATTGTGTCAGATTCATCACCGAATGAATATCACACATAGGTTTCAGCTATCGCAGGGGCAGTTTGAACAATAAAGTGAGTAACAAACACATATGGTTTCAACCTTTTCAGGGACCAAAACACAGCAAAGGCCTTCCTCTCAATGGCACTCCAACACTGCTCTCTGGAGTGTAACCTGCTAATAAAAGAAACAGGCTGGTCATCGCCATCATCATTGGGTTGGGACAGAACTGCTCCTATTCCATATTCAGAGGCATACGTCTGCACAATTAACTACATCTGGGGCTCTGAGTACTGGTGCTGAGCACATTGCCTCCTTCAGGGTGTCAAAGGCCTTTTGGTAGTCATGAGTCCAGTGTACCATTTTGGGCATCTTTTAGGTCAGTTCTGTGAGGGAGGTCACTATGGATCCATACCCCTTCACAAACCTCCTGTAATAACCAGTCAAGCCAAGGAATGCCCAGACTTGAGTCTGGGTATTTGGAGCTTCCCACTCCAGAATTGTCTGGATCTTGGGCTAAGGGTTGCACTTACACCTACAAGGAGATCCAAGTATACAATAGTGCCCTGCCCTCTCTGGATTTGTGATGCATTAATGGTGAGGCCTGCTGATTGCAAGGCCTGCAAAAACATTCCCAGGTGGCTCAGGTGATCCTGCCAGGAGGAGCTAAAGACAACAATATCATCTACATATGCTGCACTTAAGGACTCCAAGCCACCAAGGACTTGCTTCACCAACCTTTGGAAGGTGGCAGGGACATTCTTTAAACCAAAGGGCATCACAATTAACTGATCATGCCCATCAGGTGTACGGGATGCAGTCTTCTCTTTTGCTCTAGGTGCCATTCTAATTTGCCAGTACTCTGCACTCAAGTCAAATGTACTAAGGACTTTGGCTGCACATAATTTTTCTATTAGTTAATCTGCTCTTGTTATAGGGTGAGCATCTGTCTTGGTGACAGAGTTGAGACCTCTGTAGTCCACACAAAACCTCATCTCTCTCTTCCTATCCTTGGAATGACGTTTGGGGACCAAGAACACTGGGGTATCCCAGGGACCGTCAGAGGGTTCAATAACTCCTAAATTCAGCATCTTGTGGACTTCCACTTTGATGCTCTCTTTGACTTGGTCAGACTGTCAATAGATTTTGGTTTTAACAGATAAACTGTCTCTTGTGTCCACATCATGGGTACACAGGTAGGTCTGTTCAGGGGTCAAAGAGAAGAGCCCAGCAAACTGCTGTAGGACTTGCCCCCAGTGAGCTTGCTGTTGGGCAGCGAGGGTCTCTGAATAGAGAACTCCATCAACTGACCCATCTTTAAGGTCATGTGAGAGGCAGTGAGGGAGAGGTTCACCCTCTGCTTCCTGCTCCTCATCAGTGACCATCATCATGGTTATATCTGCCCTTTCACAGTAGAGTTTTAGGCGGTTTACATGGATCACTCCTCTTGGGTGTCCTGCTAGTGCCCTGGGAGCCACAGTCTCCAGAACCCATACCTTCTGCCCTAGCTTAAATTCTACCAGTGCAGTCTTTTGGTCATACCACAGCTTCTGGAGCTATTGGCTGGACTCAAGGTTTTTGGATGCTTTTTCAATGTACTTAGCCCTCCCTGAGCAGAAACCAAGTACACAGTCCACCACATCTTGTTTAAGCTCATGGAGAGGTCTCTCCCAGCCATCTTTTACAAGTGCAAGTAGTCCACTTACAGGACAGCCAAACAGAAGCTCAAAGGGGGAAAACCCTACTGCCTTCTGTGGTAACTCTCTGTAGACGAAAAGCGAGCATGGCAGGAGGACATCCCATCTCCTTTTGAGTTTTTCAGGGAGCCCCAAGATCGTGCCCTTCAATGCCTTGTTGAACCTCTCAACAAGTCCATTGGTTTGTGGATGGTATGGTGAACTTATGTCACCCCACAATCATTCCACATGGGCTTCAGGTAAGCTGACATGAAGTTTGTACCTCTATCAGAAACCACCTCCTTAGGAAACCTTACCCTGGTAAAAATACCAATCAGGGCCTTGGCTACTGCAGGAGCTGTAGAAGACCTACGGGGAATTTCTTCATGATATCTGGTAGCATGATCCACTACCAGTATGTACTGACTTTCTGAGGCTGCTTCAAGTGGACCCACAATGTCCACACCAACCCGTTCAAAGGGACCCCCCCCACTACAGGAAGTGGAGTGAGGGTGGCCTTTGGGTAGCCTCCTGCCTTACCACTGGCTTGGCAGGTGACACAGGAGTTACAAAACTCCTTCACTTTCTGAGACATATTGGACCAGTAGAAATGGCTTACAGGCCTATTCCAGATTTGTGTCTGTCCCTGATGCCCAGCTCGGGGGATGTGATGGGACAAAGTGAGGATAAATGCACTACGCTCCTTGTTGCACCAGGTTTGTGGTCTCTGGACTCAGTGAACAGGAGCCCATCCTCCCAAACGACCCTGTGGGAGCCACTGACATCTCCCTTCTCCTATGCAGCTGCTTGTTGCCTCAGGTCTTCAAAAATGGGATAGGTACTCTGTCCCTGGCACAGCAGTTCCTTGAGGGTCCCCCTAGGCCCAGGAGCTCTACCTGATAAGGATCCAGCTTCATTGACTCAGTTCCGTCAGAGAATAAGACTTCTTTCTGAATCCGACTTTGTTTTCTTAGTTGGTGAGAGGAAGATGGGCTTCAAATTAAAGGCAAATTTTCCATGAGGCACAGCACCACAACAAAGATGACGTTCTCCTGTGCAGCACAGTACCTTACTTTGGATGCCACTACACATCCATGAGTCATTTTTTGATTGATGTGCCACCTTGCAATTTATCAGAGTATACGCAGAGACAATGCTAGCAATAACTTTCACACTTTTCATCACAGGCGGTTTATTCAAGTAACTGCTTGCTCATTGGTGCTAATAGACAAATAGTTGTTTCACAATGTTTCTATAACTAATAACATCCAAGACTAAACACTGTTTTATACTATTATTAAAATAACTTGCATTTGTATTTATATTGTCTATGTTAGTGAATGATCCCGCATTTCTGTTTAAATTCATCAAGTGTGAGGTACGTGAACAATTCCTGGATGAAATTTAAATGTGCATGCAGCAACTTTAACACTTTGTGTGCAGGCCTCATTCTGGTGTTTTTGTAGCTGATCTTTTCTGCTGTGATTTTCTGACATTTGGTTTGTATGTTTAACAGAATAGATTTTCAAAGTACAATTTTGCCAACTGCTTAAGTCCAGAAACACAAGCTTGAGTTTTCTTCATAATAAGGAAGGACTTCACTCTGCTTCAGTGACAAACATGGGACCTTGGTTAGACACTGTTGCCCAGAGGTCTTGGGGTGAAATACCAGTATATAGGCTGAGCCTGAGAGTTCACGGTCACCACTTCTTTCAATTATTTAAAGTTTTATGGTGGATAGGGGATCAAACTGGCCTTTGAGGTTTTCTCCCTCTCAAAAACTAATGCTTTGATATGAGAAACCTACATGTACAAATAAGAAAATGTTACTTACCAGAAACTACAGTTCTCCAGTACTGGCATCTTTCATAGATTCACATGCTTGAATCCTCCCCAGTCATCGAAATGGGAGCCTCACAGTATCATTAAACAGCAGTGCAAAATGTCTACACAATAAACAATGTTATGGACATTCACTTCAATAGCTTATTAACATCATTAAAAAATACCCAAAACCCAGCCAACAAAGAGAGTTTCCTTTAGAAACCTCATCACAGAGGCTATATTCCCTAAGATTTTACAGCATAAGTGTGATTCATAACCTAGAGAAGGTAAGGGGAGCCTCTATGGGGAGGAGAGTGGGTTGCATCTGAAGCTATGAAAGGTATCAATATTGGAGAACTGCAGTTACAGGCAACTCATTTTCGTCTCCAGTATTGGATGTTTCATAGATTCACATGCTTGAATCAGATTAGCAAGCAGTTACTGAATAAAAATACAAATATATATATATATATATATATATATATATATATATATATATATATGGAAAATGTCACTTACCCAGTGTACATCTGTTCGTGGCATGAGACGCTGCAGATTCACATGCTGTGCATATCCCGCCATCTAGTGTTGGGCTCGGAGTGTTACAAGTTGTTTTTCTTCGAAGAAGTCTTTTCGAGTCACGAGATCGAGGGACTCCTCCCCTTTCGGCTCCATTGCTCATGGGCGTCGACTCCATCTTAGATTGTTTTCCCCGCAGAGGGTGAGGTAGGAGTTGTGTATATAGTAATAGTGCCCATGCAATGGAGTAAGTATGTATGTACATAATGTGTGTAAAAGTAATATATATATTTACAAATTTACAAATGTACAAGTTTTATTTTTATCAACATACAACGGCTACAGGCTCCCGGGGAGGTGGGAGGGCGCATGTGAATCTGCAGCGTCTCATGCCACGAACAGATGTACACTGGGTAAGTGACATTTTCCGTTCAATGGCATGTGTAGCTGCAGATACACATGCTGTGCATAGACAAGTAAGCAGTTATCTCCCCAAAAGCGGTGGTTTAGCGTGTAGGATTTGAAGTTGTTTGAAATAATGTTCGTAATACTGCCTGTCCTACTGTGGCTTGTTGTGTTGTTAACACATCCACACAGTAATGTTTAGTGAATGTATGAGACGTAGACCATGTGGCTGCCTTACAGATTTCAGTCATTGGTATATTTCCTAGAAAGGCCATGGTGGCGCCTTTCTTTCTAGTGGAGTGTGCCTTTGGTGTAATAGGCAGTTCTCTCTTTGCTTTAAGATAACAGGTTTGAATACACTTAACTATCCATCTGGCAATGCCTTGTTTGGATATTGGATTGCCTGTATGAGGTTTTTGAAAAGCTACAAACAATTGCTTTGTTTTGCGAAATAGTTTGGTTCTATCAATGTAATACATTAGTGCTCTTTTTATGTCTAATATATGTAATGCTCTTTCAGCTACAGAGTCTGGTTGTGGAAAAAATACTGGGAGTTCCACTGTTTGATTTAAGTGGAACGGTGATATAACCTTTGGTAAAAATTTGGGATTTGTGCGTAGAACCACTTTATGTTTGTGTATTTGTATAAAGGGTTCTTGTATGGTAAATGCTTGTATTTCACTTACTCTTCTAAGAGATGTGATAGCTATTAGGAAGGCTACTTTCCATGTTAAGTATTGCATCTCACAAGAGTGCATGGGTTCAAATGGTGGACCCATGAGTCGTGTTAATACAATATTAAGGTTCCACGAAGGAACTGGTGGCCTCCATAAATGCTTTTATGACTGGGATTCTAAAGAGTGATGTTGAATGTGTAATTTGTAGGTAGGCAGAAATTGCTGTGAGATGTATTTTAATGGAAGAAAAAGCTAGCTTAGACTTTTGTAAGCGTAGTAGGTAGCTTACAATGTCTTTTGTGGACGCGTGTAATGGTTGAATTTGATTATTATGACAGTAATAAACAAATCGTTTCCATTTATTTGCGTAACAATGTCTTGTAGTAGGTTTCCTAGCCTGTTTAATGACCTCCATACATTCTTGTGTAAGGTCTAGATGTCCAAACTCTAAGACTTCAGGAGCCAGATGGCTAGATTGAGCTATGCTGGATTCGGGTGCCTGATCTGTTGTTTGTGTTGAGTTAACAGATCTGGTCTGTTTGGTAGCTTGATATGAGGTACTACTGACAGGTCTAGTAGTGTTGTGTACCATGGTTGGCGTGCCCAAGTTGGTGCTACTAGTATTAGTTCGAGTTTGTTTTGACTCAATTTGTTTACTAGATACGGAAGGAGTGGGAGAGGGGGAAAAGCGTAAGCAAATATCCCTGACCAACTCATCAATAACGCATTGCCCTTGGAGTGAGGGTGTGGGAATCTGGATGCAAAGTTTTGGCATTTTGCGTTTTCTTTTGTTGCGAATAGGTCTATTTGCGGTGTTCCCCAGTTTTGGAAGTAAGTTTGCAGTATCTGGGGATGAAGTTCCCATTCATGGGTCTGTTGGTGATCTCGACTGAGATTGTCGGCCAACTGGTTTTGAATTCCTGGGATGTACTGCGCTATTAGGCGAATGTGATTGTGAATCGCCCAATGCCAAATCTTTTGTGCTAAGAGACACAGCTGTGATGAGTGTGTCCCTCCCTGTTTGTTTAGGTAATACATTGTTGTCATGTTGTCTGTTTTGACAAGAATATGTTTGTGGGCTATCAACGGTTGAAATGCTTTCAATGCTAGATACACTGCTAGTAGTTCTAGTTGATTTTTATGAAGTTGCTTTTGTTGAGTGTCCCATTGTCCCTGGATGCTGTGTTGGTTGAGGTGTGCTCCCCACCCTACCATGGAAGCATCTGCTGTGATCACCTTTTGAGGCACTGGGTCCTGAAATGGCCACCCTTGGTTTAAATTTATAGGATTCCACCATTGAAGCGAGGTGTCTGTTTGGCGGTCTAGATCTTGAAGTTGACCCAGTGCTTGTGTCCATTGTGTCGGTAGGCACTGCTGTAAGGGCCGCATGTGTAATCTTGCGTTTGGGACAATGGCTATACATGAAGACATCATGCCTAGAAGTTTCATCACTAACTTTACTTGACACTGTTGGTTTGGGTGCATGCTTTGTATTATGTTTTGGAATGCTTGTACCCTTTGTGGACTTGGAGTGGCAATCCCTTTTTTTGTGTTGATTGTTGCTCCTAAGTATTGTGGTATTTGACACGGTTGTAAGTGTGATTTTAGGAAGTTTATTGAGAACCCTAGTTTGTGAAGGGTTTCTATGACGTATTTTGTGTGTTGAAGACACTGTTTCTGAGTGCTGATTTTAATTAACCAATCGTCTAGATACGGGAATACATGTATGTGCTGTCTTCTGATATGTGCGGCTACTACTGCAAGGCATTTTGTAAATACCCTTGGTGCTGTTGTTATCCCGAATGGTAACACTTTGATTTGGTAATGTACTCCTTGGATTACAAACCTTAAGTATTTCCAGTGTGAAGGATGTATGGGTATATGTAAGTAAGCATCCTTGAGGTCTAATGTTGACATGTAGTCTTGTTGTTTGAGCAAGGGAATCACGTCTTGAAGTGTTACCATGTGAAAGTGATCTGATTTGATGTAAAGATGTAAATATTTAGTGTTCTGAGATCTAAGATGGGTCTCAGTGTTTTGTCTTTTTTTGGTATTAGAAAATACAGGGAATAAACACCTATTCCTTTCTGATGTTTGGGTACTAGTTCTATTGCCTCTTTCTGTAACAACGCTTGGACTTCTAGTTGTAACAGATACAAGTGCTGTTTGGATATGTTGTGTGCTTTTGGAGGCACATTTGGTGGTAATTGTAGGAATTCTATGCAATAACCATGTCAGATAATGGCTAGGACCCATGAGTCTGTAGTTATTTCTTCCCAATTTTTGTAATAATCTGTGAGTCTCCCCCCCCCACTGGTGTTATGTGTTGGGGATTTGTGACACTGAAGTCACTGTTTATTTTGTGGGGTTTTTGGGCCTTGGAATTTCCCTCTTGTTTTAGGGAACTGTCCACCTCTATACTGTCCCCGAAAGCCTCCTCTTTGGTACTGGCCCTGGTATGTGGGTCTGGCCTGTGAGGTTGAAGGTTCTGTGCTTTGGGCTCGAAACCCCCCTCTAAAGTGTGGCTTCCTAAAGGTGCCTCTGCTCTGTGGGGAGTAGAACGCACCCATGGCTTTGGCCGTGTCCGTGTCCTTCTTTAGCTTCTCTATAGCTGTATCCACCTCCGGCCCAAACAACTGTTGTGCATTAAAGGGCATATTAAGCACAGCCTGCTGGATCTCTGGCTTAAATCCGGAGGTGCGTAGCCATGCGTGTCTCCGAAAAGTGACCGCTGTGTTTACAGTTCTGGCGGCTGTGTCCGCTGAGTCCATAGCCGAATGTATCTGGTTATTGGAGATACTTTGGCCCTCTTCTACCACTTGCTGTGCACGCTTTTGGAACTCCTTGGGAAGATGTTCAATAAAATGCTACATTTCATCCCAATGAGCCCTGTCATATCTTGCCAATAAAGCTTGTGAACTGGCAATGCGCCATTGATTGGCTGCCTGTGCTGCAACCCTTTTCCCCGCGGCATCAAACTTTCGACTTTCTTTGTCGGGAGGTGGTGCATCCCCAGAAGTCTCTGAGTTTGCCCTTTTGTGGGCTGCGCCTACTACCACTGAGTCAGGTGTTAATTGTTGCGTGATGTACACAGGGTCCGTAGTGGGAGGCTTGTACTTCTTTTCCACCCTAGGTGTAATGGCCCTGCATTTTACGGGGTCTTGAAACACTTGTTTTGCATGTTTTAACATCCCTGGTAACATCGGTAGACTCTGGTACTGGCTGTGTGTTGATGACAGAGTATTAAATAAAAAGTCATCCTCAATAGGTTCAGCATGCAGTGCAACATTGTGAAAAGTAGCTGCTCTGGACACCACCTGCATGTAAGCAGTACTGTCTTCTGGTGGTGACGGTCTTGCCGGGTAGCAATCTGGACTATTGTCAGATACTGGTGCATCGTATAGATCCCATGCATCTGGGTCATCCTGGCTCATCCCTGTGTGCGTTGGAGATTGCATCATTGGGGGTGTTGCAATTGGTGACAGTTGCGGTGAGTGCTGTGGCGATGGTTGTGGCGAAAAACGTGGTGGACTTTTTTCTTCAGCCACTTTTGCTTTTGGCTGTTTATCCATTTCTTGGAAAGCAAGTTTCCTTTTCATTTTAATAGGGGAAAGAGTTCTTATTTTCCCTGTGTGTCTTTTTAAATATGGAGCCTTCTTTGTGTATAGTCTGGTTCTCCCAGCTCCAATTCTTGTCCAAATTTATGACCTTGTAGTTGAGATGAAAGGCCATGTTCTTCGGAATATGAGCTTTGTTTCGGCTCCGAGGCTGGGTGTTTCGGCACCAAAACCTTTTCCGCAGTCTTTTTCGGCTCCGAAGCCACCTTTTTTGGTTTCGGGGTGCCGATCTCTCGGTGCCGACTTTGGTCGGAGCTGGTATCTCGGTGTCGAGTTTGGTCGGAGCCTGAATCTCGGTGCCGAGTATGGTCTGTGCCGGTATCTCGACCGGAGTCGGATGTCTTCGACACGTGAGTGCCCTTTTCGGTGCCGATGGTTGGTCACCGTGTTTACGGGTTAAGCCATGGCCTGCCGGCATTGGCGTCCCCTGGGCTTTCATTATTTTGGTGAGAGTCTTGGCCGGGGCAGTTTTACTCACGGTTTTCGCCGGCTGCTCACTTTCGGCCTCGTCCGAGTCTGGAATAGAGAAAGTCTCCTCTTCTTTCACGTCGTGATGTCCTGATGGCGTCAACGCCATTTGAAGCCTTCGAGCTCTCCGGTCCCGTAGCGTCTTTTTCGACCAAAATGCCAGACAGGCCTCGCAGGTATCCTCTTTGTGTTCGGGTGACAAACACAATTTACAGACCAAATGTTGGTCTGTGTAAGGATACTTATCATGGCATTCGGGGCAGAGGCGGAATGGGGTCCGTTCCATGAGTCTTGAAGACGCATGCGCTCGGGCCGACTAGGCCCCGCCGGGGAATGGAAGCCCCGAAGGGCTACTGGAGCGCTTCTTTTATTCGTTGTCGATCTGCTATAAGTAACTCGATACCGAATGCAAACAATACCGTCGATTTTTCCGAGATTTACCTAACTTTCCGAACCGAAACACGGAGCGAAGAGGAACACGTCCGAACCCGATGGCGGAAAGAAAACAATCTAAGATGGAGTCGACGCCCATGCGCAATGGAGCCGAAAGGGGAGGAGTCCCTTAATCTCGTGACTCGAAAAGACTTCTTCGAAGAAAAACAACTTGTAACACTCCGAGCCCAACACTAGATGGAGAGATATGCACAGCATGTGTATCTGCAGCTACACATGCCATCGAACATATATATATATATATATATATACACACATACACACACACACACAATTTGCAGATGGTGGGTTACAATTATATGTGGAATTATTTAAATTATTCAACCAAGCTACTGTTATACAAGAAACATATCAATACAGACCAGAACACATGAAATCAATGAAGGCTCACCTTAGTGAAATAGACTGCATCACTACATTGAGCTGATTCTACACAATAGTGCTGCATAAGAATGAACGCTCTTCCAAGTCGCATCGCAACACATTTTTTTACCGACAGTACTCCGGCAAGCAAAGCAGTTGATGTGGACACTGCTCTGGTTGAGTGTGCCTTGACTTTATTTGACAAAGGCTTTTCCGCCTTTGAGTGGCAAAACTGGATGGCTGCCAAAATCCATCAAGCGATGGTAGTTTTAGTCACTGTGGTACCTTTCTAAATGTGATCATAGGAGACCAACAGCTGAGTTGATCTTCTGATATTTTTTGTGTGATGTAGGTAAAACTTGAGGCAACTTTCGAGATTTAGCATGTTCAAAATCTTTCTGCCGGTGATGTTGGATTCGTGAAGTAAGTCCTTAATATTAAAGGGTCATTAAGATGAAAATCCAGGGGCACCTTAGGGATGAATCTTGGATTGGTCCTTTGAATTACTGCATTTGTACAACGCAAGAAAGGTTATTGAGTTGAAAAAGCCTGGATCTCGCTAACCCTTCTGGTGGTTGTTAGAGTAGAGCGATCTTTCCAGGTGAGAAACTTGAGGTCTGTTCTGTTTAAGGGTTCAAAAGGATTTTTTCGATGCTTTGGATGTATGTGGAAGTACCCATCCTGTAAATCTAGGGTTGTCATATAGTCGCTGCGACTTAGGAGCTTTAGAAAGTCCAGAAAAGTGAGCATACAGAAGAACTGCTTGCATAGGAATTTGTTTAACTTCCCTAGATCCAGAGTGGGTTGCCATTCCCCTGATTTCTTTTGAATAAGGAAAAACCTGGAGTAGAAATCCATTTCATTTGATTGCTCCTTTCATTAACATGATGTGGGCTTCTTCCTGAAGTAAGTGAAGACGAGGTGGGTGCATTCCCCTTGGGAGAGTTGTAGGCAGTCGTTTGATGCATTCTAGGGTATGACCACAGGTGACAAGGTCCACTACCAACCTGTTGGTGTCATTTCCCACCGATGATGGGAGTAAGTGGAGATGATTACGGCTGTTGGTTGTGAGGGATTGGGACACTAGAGACAGGTCACTGTTTACTGCTGGATTCTTTACCCTGAGAGACTTGCTTGTTGTAGGCTGCTGCAGGTGGTGGACAAAATGACTGCTGTTAATAATACAGCCTGCATTGTTGGTGATACGGTTGTTGGAATCGCTGGTAGCTATATCAGTATGTGGAGAGTCCTCTACCACGTGCCCCCAGAAGGGGCAATTTATGGAACTGTAGAGTTCTGAGCAACCTCGCTGTTTCCGATGGACTGACCACTTCATCAATATGCTTTCCAAAAAGGGCTTCTAGCTTCTCTGTCGAAGTCCATGGCCAACACTTTTATCAGGACTTTAGGTTTAAACGAGGTGGACTTTAACCACCCTTGGCGCCTTAAGACTGTAGACCCTGCTAACTAGCAGAACCCAGTAGATGCAATGTGCCAGCATTAGACGGAAATTTTCTTCCCAGATCTGCACATCGACGAGGACGTCTCTACTGCCCGACTCCCACGCGACTCCGTCTGACGTCATCGTGGCAATAAGAGGGCCTTGCTGGCGTGCTGACGTCAGTTTTCACAATTTTTTACATGCCTTGAGGCGGACAGGTGATCAACTGACATTACATACTTGACATGACTACATCAATCAAATATATTACGCAATATTTAATCAAATAAAAAGAGCAAAGTATACAAATATAAACATCTATATATCACACATATATGTGTATATATATATATATATATATATATATATATATATATATATATATATATATATATATATATGTGTATATATATATATATATATATATACATATACATATACAATCAAATATACATTCACCCTACCTAGGAAATCTTAGTTTGACCAACCAGGCAACGGGGAGGCGGGTGGAACCGTGAGGAATCCACAGGTAGCTAGTGTATCCACCAGAAAAGGCGTGACTGAAGGTAAATAACTTGTTCTGCTGATGGATACAACTAACTGTGGATTCCTCACCTAATGAATAGAGTCTCAAAGCAGTACCACACTCGGTGGTGGGTGCCTGAATGGTCACACCAAGAGATCCTGCAGCACTGACCGTGCAAAATGGCCATCCCTCCTAACCTCCCAGTCCAAGCAATAATGCTTTGCAAAACTATGGAGGGAAGCCCAAGTCGCGGCCTTACAAATTTCATCCACAGGAACACCTCTAGCAAATGCCGAAGAAGCCGACTTAGCCCTGGTGGAATGGGCTCTAATTCCAACAGTAGGAACCTTCTTTGCTAAGGAATAACATACTTTTATGCAAAGAATGACCCACCTGGACAGTGTTCTTTTGTCGACAGCCTTGATTACCTCTTCCCTACGTAGCCAATGAAGAGCTGATCATCCACTCGGAACTCTCTCGATGTAGAAGCTTAAAGCTGTCCTCGGGGCAAGTCAATGCAGTCTCTCTTCCTCTTTTGATGGATGGGGAGGAGGGTAGAAAGACGAGAGCATTATAGATTGTCCCAGATGGAAGGGTGTAACAACCTTTGGTAGGAAAGCAGCCCTGGTCCACAGCACCACCTTGTCCGCATGAAAAGAAGTAAAAGAGGGTTTAACGCTAAGCGCTTGAAGTTCACTCACTCGCCTAGCCGACGTGATAGTTCTGAGAAAAACAGTCTTTAATAGCAACAACCTTAACGGACATAAAGGTAAAGGTTCAAACGGCGAACCCATCAGGAATATAAGAACTAAATTCAAATCCCACTGAAGCATAATAAACGAAGTGGGAGGAAACCAATTAGTAAGACCCTTTAAGAACCTTAAAACTATGGGGGACTTGAATAAAGATGGTTGATCGGGAAGGCACAAAGGTCGACAGTGCCGACAGATAGCCTTTAACAGTCGCAACTGCACAACCCCTCTGCGCCAAGGACAACGCAAATAATAAAATGTCCGACAAATGGGCCCCTAAAGAATCAATTTCCTGCTTTCCACACCAAGCAACAAATTTTGCCCATTAGCCAGCACAGATAGATTTGGTGGAGTGTCGCCTGGCCGATAAAATAACGTCCACCACTTCCGCGGGAGAGAAAAGAAACTCAGATTGCCACATTCAATCTCCAGGCATGAAGGTGCAGGCTCTGGAGGTGGGAGTGTAGAACCTGCCCCTGCGACTGCGAGAGGAGATCTGCCCTGTAACGGAGACGGAGCGGAGGGCACAGTGAGAGATGGAGAAGGTCTGAGTAACACACACTTCTTGGCCAATCCGGAACTATTAAGATGACTTGGGCCCGGTGTTGGCAAATCTTCCTCAGAACCCGCGGAATCAAGGGTATGGGGGAAACGCGTAAAGCAACTGCCCATACCAGGACCTCTGAAATGCGTACCCCAACGCTCCTTGCACCGGATACTGGAGGCTGCAGAAAGACTGGCAGTGCGTGTTCTCCCAAGTGGCAAGGAGGTCTACCTGAGGGAATCCCCACATCTAGAACATGTGAAGGACCAGGTCTGGATGGAGATGCCACTCGTGATTGACCGAGAAGTGTCGACTGAGACTGTTCGCACGTACGTTCAGAACTCCGGCCAGATGGTTTGCTACTACGCAAATCTGATGGTCCTGTGCCTAGGACCAGAGCCTCTCTGCAAAGAAGGTACGACTCTACTCCCCCCTGCTTGCTGATGTACCACATCGCAGAAGTGTTGTCTGTCAGGCCCTGAACCGACTGATCGCAAAGGGAAGGGAGGAAGGCCTTGAGAGCCAAACGTATCGCCCGCAATTCTAACAGATTGATATGAAACATCTTTTCCACTGGACACCACTGACCTTTGACCTGCAGGTCCCCCAGATGAGCTTCCCACCCTAGAGTGGAGGCATCCGTTATAACCGTGACCACTGGTGGTGGTAGCTAAAACGGCCTTCCTTGGGAAAGGCTGCCGTCCACAGCCCACCATCGTAGATCCGCTGCAGCGTCCCTGGAGATCTTTATCGACTCCCCACAATCCCCTCTGTGCTAAAACCACTCCCTGCGGAGGCACCACTGAAGAGTCCTCATGTGCCAGCGTGCATGAGTGACCAACATAATGCAAGAAGCGAACAAACCGAGCAGACGAAGGACCTTGAGGACTGGAACAACCGCTCCACTTTGAAACATTGGAATCAACGCCTGAATGTCCTGAATCGGCTGAGGCAGAGGATAGGCCCGATTCAATGTTGTGTCCAGTACTGCCCCTATGAACAGGAGGCGTTGAGAGGGCTCCAGGTGAGATTTGGGCACGTTTACCGAAAACCCCAGATCGAACAACAACTGGGTTGTCATTTGCAGGTGATGCAGCACAAGCTCCGGCGACTTGGCTTAGATCAACCAATCATCCAGGTAAGGGAATACCGATATTCCCTTCCTCCTCAGATGTGCTGCAACCACCGCCATCACCTTCATGAAGGCTCGAGGTGCTGAGGTAAGACCAAAAGTAAGGACCGCAAATTGGTAGTGTTGCGACCCTACCACAAACCGGAGATACTTCCTGTGCGACTTCAGAATAGGGATATGAAAATAAGCATCCTGTAGTCGACAGACACCATCCAATCTTCTTTGTTCAATGCCAGAAGCACCTGCGCTAGGGTCAGCATTTTGAATTTCTCCTGTTTGAGGAACCAATTCAAAACCCTCAGGTCCAGGACCAGCCTCAAACGACAATCCTTCTTGGGGATCAGGAAATATCTTGAATAACAACCCTGACCCCTTTCCTGCTCTGGAACCAACTCCACTGCACCTTTCGATAAAAGAACTAGAACTTCCTGCTGCAACAACAGGAGATGGTCTTCTGTGCAAAAGGATGGACAGGGAGGGATGGGAGGGGGAAACTCCTGAAAGGAAGGGCATAACCTTTCCCCACAATATTGAGCACCCAGGAGTCCGATGTGATCAATTCCCACATACGGAGAAAATTAAGCAACCTTCCCCCTACAGGAGAATCATGGGATGCAATGGATGGAGGACTAAGGCTGCTTTTCCTGTTGCACCCCCTCTCCCCCCCCCCCAGAGGAAGAGGCGGAGTGCTGCTGAGTGGCTTCTCTCGTTCTAACCCTACCCCGCCCTCTATAGGACCTATAGGGAAGGCTAGATGGTTGTTGGCCTGCCAGTAGGGGTCTCCGAAAGGAAGTTCTTCTTCCAAACCCCCTGAATCATCTAAAAGACCTGAACGGGTTGGTCATAGAAGCCTGCAGGCCTAAGGACTTGGCAGTAGCCTTGCTCTAAGGTAGAGTCAGCTTTGGAACCAAACAACTTGTCCCCATCAAACAGCAAGTCCAACATGGTTGTCTGTACATCTGTTGAAAATCCAGAAGACCTCAACCATGCATGGCTCCTGGTGACAACAGATGTGCCCATTGCCCTGGCCACCGAGTCCGACGTATCCAGCCCCGACTGAATAACCTGAGTCGCTGCCGCTTGCACATCAGACAGGAGACCCCGCATATCCTGAGGCAAATCAGGTACCACAGCCTTTGCCGCGTCCATCAGGGCATGAATATACCTGCCCAAAACACAAGTGGCATTTTTAGTTTTAAGGGCCTTACTGCACGAAGAAAAAGTCTTCTTGGCGGACTGTTCCATCCTTTTCGACTCGCTGTCCGATGGAGCCCCAGGAAAGGAACCAGAAGCTGAACGTGATTAGCACAAGGCCTAAACCACCAGACTCTCTGGAGTCGGATGCCGAGAGAGGAATCCTGGGTCCCCAGGAGCCACTCTATATCTTCTCACCACCGATCTGCTTACAGCAGTCAAAGATACAGGCTTCCTCCATACTTAAAAGATTGGTTCTGTAAGAGCCTCATTGAATGGAAGGAGTGGTTCTGCAGCAGCCGAAGCAGGATGCAAGACTTCCGTCAGAATGTTCGTCGTTACCTCAGCTGCCGGTAGCTTAAGGTCCAGAAAGTCCGCTGCCTTCCTTATCACCGTATGGAACGAGGCAGCCTCCTCAGTAAATTCACCAGGAGAGGCTAGATCCCCCCCTCAGGGGAAGTATCGAGACCACTCGCGGAGTCCAAACTCTGAAAGTCCCCCGGGGGCTCAACGATCTCTCCTTCCTCTGTTGAATCACGTTCTTCTGGATCCATTTGGACCTAGTAGACCCTGTGTACACAATGAAAATACAGGCCTGTTTCTGTTGAACACATTACAATGTTGAATTAACTAGGCCTTGAAGAAATGTCTATTGTGCTTGAAACGCTTTATGTTGCAAGGCTTGCTAAACTGACGGCCATCACAAGACACCACCGCATGCTAGCTTGCGAAATCCTCACTTCTAAAAGTACTAACGTATGCACTTATGGTTCCTCTTTCTCCACATATAGATGTATCACAAGACATTTGATTCAGAGGACATTGTGCAAGCTTCTTGTCCATGATTCTAACCCTTATATGGAGCATCACGTGTGCTATATAGAAAAAAGTTAATCATACGACATTATCAAGAACCAGTGAAATGTGTTAATGTGTCTGCGGTTTAATGCTATAAAAGATCATGCATTATTTCCTTGTGCAGACTGTTCGAGCTGGATTTTGCCCGCTCAGTCTCCATGTACATGTATTTCTTATTGTGTCTTATTAGTTCTTATTAAAAGTAATCTAAGGAAGAGCGTCTGGTCTCGGTTTGTTTTCTGAATTGTCTGGATCTGAAATACTCCGACTTGGCTTCGACAACTTGGCTTCGACATCTGGTGGAGGATTGCGGTTGGATTTACGATTTCGCCGGCACAGCTCCTGCCTCTCTGCGGAGGGGGGCAACGGCGTTTTGGGCTGATCGGGCCCCCTCCGGGGCGGGGTGCTGGTGCTGTCGTGAGTATCTGTCATTTCATCGGTCCCGTCTGTTTATGTTTTGAATTTTTTTTTTTCTCTTCTCCTCTCTCTCTCTCTTTTCGCAGAGGGTGTTGTATGGGGGGAGGTGGCGGGGTGATTTACGTTTGCATTTCTAAATGGAGTTGTGGATAATTGTACTATATGCTATTCCTATTAGCCTGCTGTTCTTTCTTGTTATGTTTGTTCTTTGTTTACGGTGGCATGCGGATGTTCCTGTCCCCATTATTCCAGGCTCTTCTAGAGTACCTCGTTCAGACATTCAGATGATGGCCGTCAGATAGCCACGGGCTGGAGTTTTGTGTTGATATTATCGTTTCTGCCTGATTGCGCCATTTCCTTCCCTCTTTTGTTCTCAGTGCCTAACGAATTCATGGTTCAGTAGTTGCTGTAAATATTAGCCAAGGGTTTCTGTTTATCCAGCAACGCTACATGTGTGAGACTGTTAATGGTATGGTCTCGGTACACAGTGGGAGGCGCTGTGTGGCCACAGCTCCCAACCAGAAAGGGTTGGTGCAGCATTTCCCAGCCAGAGGGGCTGCGGAGGAATATTCTGGCCGGTGGGGGTGGTGATTGTCCACCCCAGCAGGAAGGGCAGGTTGTGCCCGGTGATTTATCGAGTGGTAGTTGTCCACTGCAGTGGAGCAGGCAAGGCAGGCAGTGCCGTGTTCTCGCATATTTATTTATTTATTTTCTCTCTCTCTCTCTGCGCTGATAGCGTTGCAGTGTTGTGCTCTGTGGGGGCGTCGTATTGATTTTTTTTCTTTCTTCTCTCTTCTCTTTCTCTCTCTCTCTCTTGCTGGTTAGATGGAGTTGAGTGAGATGAATGGATGAGGTGTAGGAAAAGGGTGTTGGAGAGATAGACGGGGTGGATGAATTATGTGTTAGGATAGTAGTGAGAATATAGTGAGGAAGGAGATGTGTATTAACTGACTGACTCAAGCTGCGATTGTACCAGAACTCAGGAGCATTACGCCCGCCAATACCGTTACAGTGACTGATTACTACAACTGACAGGGTCTGCCTGTGCACCACACTCTACTGTCACCACGCACCAGCACAAAGGGTGGGAGGCATGACCATCACGTAGGGCAAGTACCTGTTTTTGTTATATTGTTATCGTATTGTCCTATATGTGATTGAGTGCACTGTTCACCATTGTTGCATTACCTGTGTGTCACCCGCCACGGATCTGGTCCGGTTCCTAATCCCATACAGCCGCACCCTGCCTCAGGGCAGGAAAGCAAGGGTGTGGGATCTTTGCCTTTCTCTCTTGACCTTCCTGTCATCTTTTATTTGCTAAAAGGACGCCAGTGTACGCCGTCACCAGCACCTTGGCACTGTTTTTTTTCATTCCAAACTTGTGCATGCTTGCGGTGAACAAGGCTGCGTGTACTGTTGTGTGATTGCAGACAAACTCTCCGCTTCACTAATAACAAATGCAGTTGGCAGTGCTGATTTGAGTGCGGGTTTTCCTCATGTGTCATTTGATATGAGCGGCAGAAATAGCCGACTCCCTGGTGTTTCCTGGTGTGACCGAACTGTTTACGTGAAGTGGTAAGGGAAAGCGGTGACCTTTTATTTAGCTATGGGGAACCCCTTTAGCAAGGAACATTTGAACACACGCCAAATCACACCCCCTAGGGATAGTCCTGCCTACCAAGTAGCCGTTAAGCAAGGACTACATGCATTAATGTTTCTTGACAAATGGCACAGGCTGATGGCAAGGCGACCCGACTTACAGTTTCCAAGTAATGGCACATATGACATGAACAAGTTGTCATACTTGAGACAAATGCTGATTCTAAAGGGACGTAAGATTCATAACCTTGAATGGGACTCTTTCTACTCATGCGACTATTGCCTAGACATACCAATGACATAAAAGCTAAAGTGTGCAAGGAATTGGTGGTGTTGAAAGACGGATTTTATTCTGAAAGACAGAGGAATGAGAAGAGGGAGGAGCGGAGGGATAAAATGCTTGATATGGTAGGAACATTCCCATGTCTTCCTGTGGTAGGTGCACCATCACAGGAACACAGTATGCAGGGAACGACAAAGGAAGAGACAGAGGACGCACTCATAGAAGACATACTGATGGGGAGGTTAGGTAATGAGAACAAAACAGTGAGTTCGGAGGAAAAAGTGCACGTTGAGCACTTAGTGACAGGTACAGAGCCTCCTGAGCTATCTCTGGCTCAGAAAACTGCAGCCTGTGAGCTCGCACATGGTTTAATAAAAGAGGAACTAACAAAAATGAACCTTGAACGATTGAAAGACTTTCAAATGCTGCAGGAAGTCAGAGAGGAAGTGGCCCACATTGCTCACAAAACGAACAAGGGAAGTGACAGTTTGTTGGCGCAGGCTACAAAGAAAGGAAATGGACCAAAATTGTTGAATACACTTTGGAAACAGCAGTTCCAAGATGCGTCCAGGGACAGTAGTGAAGGGACAAAGGGATTGCATGAGATAATATGGGAGATATGTATTTTCACACACCACACAAAGCATAACATTGATATTTTGACAAGGTTTTTAGACGGAAGTCTATTTGAAAGGAGGAACAGCCTCACAGGAACACAAACGAAAGGAAATTCACCATACGGTACACCGAGTGCTTCTCCCAGCACACTAAGAAAGACTACGTTCCTGAAATCAGACAGAAAAAATTGTCGTGCCATACTCCCAGATCTCATTGATAGAAGACAGACATTTGCGGAGGTAGAAAGAGATAACAATAGGGAATACAGAGAGGAACTTCTGGCCATGGCGCGATAAGAACTGATGGCCCTAGGCCCTGAGATACACCAGATATATGCTCGCTACACTAACAGCACAAGTCCCCTGCCAACAGAATACAGTTGGGACACTTCTCAAATGAGTTTCACAGATGCAGACGTGCCATCCTGGAGAAACGACAAATTGTCTGAAAAACTGGAATACGCTATATTAAAATTACAGAAATGGAAAGAATTGAAAGAAGGGTTAAAAGCAGCTCAGGTCCTGCAGAGCCTAGAGAAAAATAAGGAAGGGACAGAACAGGTACAGACAAAGATGATGCCTCTGAGAGAAGTCCCTTCGTCCTCCTTAGGGGAGGATGGCCATACCCCAACATATGTCTATGTACCTTGGCATAGAGCTGACCTGTTTTCCTTCACCAAAGACTTCCCAAAATTACGCGATGAGCCACACAAATGGTACTCAGAATTGAATAGAATAGTGGCAATGGGAGAAATGCTGTGGAAGGATTTGAACATGTTATTCAGTATAATAATACCACGAGATTTATGGGAGGATTGTAAGAAGGTGGTAGGATGGCCGACAGAGGAACCGGTGAGGGGAAAAGGGGGGGCACCGGGACAAGAGGTACAAACTCATTTACAAACTTCTTTTGTGTGTTGGCAACAAGAACCCATTGACAAAGTGTTAGCAGCAGCCAGGTTTTGCGCAGACTATCAAACAAATATCCAAAGGGCAGATGATGAGAAATTGAAAAAGGATAAGGTAAAACTAATGGTGGCACAAGAACGATTTTACAATAAGAATCAAATCAGGGGTAGGGGCAGGGGCAGAGGACAGGGTGAACGGGTACTTTTCACGCCCCGCCAGGTACCACCTGTTTCCACTGTATCCAACAGGGACACTGGAAGGCAGATTTCCCTTTTTTAGCCAGGCGACAAAGAGGTAGAGGTCAGCAGAGACAACAACAGGGCAGTATACAACACGGGACACAACAGTTACTACCCCCACCTTATACTAACAATGCATATGATGCTGCCACTGTAAATGACCCGGCTTGTGCAGGGTGGGGTACATATCATGACATACCACAGGCACCTCAGGGGGGACATGGGTTTCCATACCCACCTCCTGTGGAGACATTTCACAGGCCCAGTACTGTCGGTTGATCAAGAAGGTCCATATGTAGATGGAACAGTGCTAAGTAGAACTGTGCCCTTTTTAGTTGACACTGGGGCCACTATGTCAATGCTAAAGGCCTCTGATTTACCCAACGCACCATTATCAGCAACTCAAATAACAGCCGTAGGTTTGACAGGACAACCTATGAGTGAATACTTAACACAACCATTGAAATTCAAAGTAGGCCCTATTACTGTAAATCACCAATTTATTTTTGGGAGACACTGTCCAGTAAATTTGCTAGGAAGGGATCTCCTATGTAAATTACAGTGCACCATCAACTGCTCACCTGAAGGGATCTTCCTGGAAAGCAAGGAGAATGGGATAGCATTACAGGCTTTCATGGGATGTGACTCCAGAGGCAAGGGACAAGAACAAAGTCTCCCACAATAATTACAAGACTCGGTCCCCAGTGAAGTGTGGGCAAAGGGGCCAAATGATGTGGGAAGAATATTAGATTGCCCCCCAGTGCGAGTGACACTGCACCCTGGAGCCCGTCTACCACAGGTGCCACAATACAAAATAGCCAAAGAGGGAGAGGAGGGGATAGCTCCAGTAATAGAAGAGCTTCTAAAGAAGGGGATACTGCGGGAGGTACGACACAGCCCATGCAACACTCCTATTCTCCCTGTGAAAAAGGCAGCGAAAGGACAAGATGGGTCCCCGGTATACCGATTTACTCAAGATCTTAGGGAACTGAACAAGGCAGTTATACCATCATTCCCTGTGGTTCCCAACCCAGCCACCATCATATCAAACATTCCCAGTACAGCTAAGCACTTCACAGTCCTGGATCTCAGTAATGCCTTTTTCTCAGTGCCTCTTCATAGGGAGTCTCAGGGTCTATTCTGCTTTACGTACAAAAATAGAAAGCTAACATATACTTGTCTCCCTCAGGGGTTTGTAGACAGTCCAACATTATTCTCAGACGCTTTAAGAGCAGACTTGGCATCATTGCACTTTGCAGGAGGATCAACTTTGATACAATATATTGATGATTTGTTGCTAGCCTCACCATCACAGGAAGCATGTGTCCAGGACACCGTGGCCCTACTCTGTCACCTTGCCATAAAAGGACATAAGGTCTCCCCAAAGAAGTTGCAGTTCTGCCAATCAAAGGTGAAGTACCTAGGGCACGAACTGTCACCAGGGTCCAGGAGATTGCTACCAGATAGGATAGCAACAATAACTCAGCACCCCAGGCCACAAACACAGAAGGAGGTGAGGGCTTTCCTTGGGGTGGCAGGTTACTGCAGGCATTGGATACCGAATTTCTCCCTGATTGCACGACCACTTTTGAATTTAACACACAAGGATGTGCTAGACAAAGTACCATGGTCAGAAAACTGTGAAGAGGCTTTTCAGAAATTAAAGTTCGCATTGTGTGCGGCACCAGCATTAGGCCTCCCAGATTACACCAAAGATTTCCATTTATTTTGCCATGAAAAAGATGGTTGCTCCTTAGGGGTTTTGGCACAAAAACAGGGCACCTTCTACTGCCCGGTGGCTTACTATTCGGCTACCCTGGACCCAGTAGCAGCTGGTCTTCCCCCATGTCTGAAGGCAGTAGCAGCGGCCGCCTTAGCAGTGGAACAATCAGAAAACATTGTTCTGGCTCATACTTTGGTGTTACATGTCCCACACGCAATTGACACATTACTAACTACCACTAAGACCCAGCACCTGACAAATGCTCGCCTCTCACACTATGAGTTGACACTATTGGCACCACATATAAGGATAAAGAGATGCACAACATTGAATCCCTCCTGCCTGTTGCCTACCGAAATGGATCACGATGATCCCACCATAGATAATTCTTTCCACGATTGTATTATGGCAGTCGACACACACACCAAGGTGAGGCCAGATCTCAGAGACACCCCATTCCCTGAGGCCGAGGGTGATTTGTTTGTGGATGGTTCATGCATTAGGGACCACACAGGGATGCTACAAGCAGCCTATGCTGTTGGGACGGCCAAAAGACTACTTGAAGGAGGAAGGCTATCAAAGATTAAAAGAGCCCAGGCAGCAGAATTAGTAGCACTAATCAGAGCATGCAAATTAGCAGCAGGAAAGACAACGAATATTTACACAGACAGCCAATATGCTTTTGGGGTCACTCATGATTTCGGTCAACTGTGGGCAATGAGGGGATTTCTCGCTTGAGCAGGCCAACACATACAACATACTTCATTGATTGTTGCCTTGTTCTAGCTCTACTACTGCCCAGAAAAATTGAAATTGTAAAATGTGCAGCCCACACTTCTGCTAAGGACTATGTTTCTGTGGGAAATGCTTTTGTTGACAAAGAGGCACGAAGAATAGCCCTCAGTGGGTGTGAATATGTAATGGCCCAGGTTAAACCCACCACAATAGTTAAGGAGGAAAGTACATATTTTGATCCAAAATGTATTCAACAGCAGGCTGATGGGTCAGAACTAACAGATTGGGAAAAGGGCGGTTGCAAGACAGACGGGGAGGGTGTGTGGGTGGGACCCAACTGTAAAATATGTCTACCATCCACGTTACTGTCCTCTATGGCACGCCTTTTCCATGGCCCCTCACATGTGGGTAGGGATGGAATGATATGACTGTTTTCACAATGTTGGTTTAATACCAAATATCGGCAATATGCAGAACATTTATGTAAGAGATGCACGGTTTGTGCACAGTACAACACGGGAAAAGGTACACCAACCGCTTCAGGCCATTTCCCACCGCCACATGGACCCTTTGAAAGCCTCCAAATGGACTTCATTGAGATGCCCCCGGTATACAAGCTAAAATATGTTTTGGTAATAGTTTGTATGTTCAGCAAATGGACTGAGGCATACCCCACCAGGAACTGTGATGCACAAACTGTGGCTAAGTGCCTTTTAAAAGAGTTAATACCACGTTTTGGGGTGCCGATTCTTTTAAGTTCAGACAATGGACCAGGATTCATTTCACATGTTATTCAGGGCCTTTGCAAAGGGCTGGGAATAACACAAAAGTTGCATTGCGCATACCATCCACCTGCAGCAGGGGCAGTAGAGAGAAAAAATGGGGTGTTGATAAACAGAATAGGGAAGATATGCGCAGTGACTAAACTATCTTGGATTGATGCATTACTATTAGCGCTCCTCGCTATGAAAAGTACCCCTGATAGAGTCACAAAATTAAGTCCACAAGAGGTGCTATTTGGGCGCCCCATGAATATTCCAGGCCACATGTCAGTTGCCCCATTGGCAATAACAGATGATCTTTTGTTACAATATTGCAGGAAGATAACAGAGACGTTACGCTGTCTTCACCGCCAGGTACTGCAGGCCCTGCCAGATGGAGGAACGCCACCAGAACACGGACTACTGCCTGGCAACTGGGTTTGGGTCAAGGCCCACACTAGACGCCATTGCCTTCAACCACGGTGGAAAGGGCCTTACCAAGTCCTACTGACAACAGCCACAGCGGTCAAGTGTGAGGGTCTCAAATATTGGATCCACAGCTCACACACCAAGAGAGCAATTGAACCTGAGGTCATCCAGCCACCACCTGCGGTACCCATAAAGGTCACACCTGCACCGCAGGAGTACAACCTTCGATCAACAAGAAACACCAAACAACACTGACAGGGCTGCTCGTGCTGCACTCCTACAGGAGTCAGGAGGTGCAAGCGGGCCCTGCGGTGAGACTACAGGGCTGCTCGTGCTGCACTCCTACAGGAGTCAGGAGGTGCAAGCGGGTCCTGCGATGAGACTACAGGGCTGCTTGTGCTGCGCTCCTACAGGAGTCAGGAGACGCAAGCGGGTCCATCAAAGAGTTCTTCATAGACTGCTCGTGCTGCACACCTCAGGAGAGGGATGGGTTTAAGCGGGTCTTACCTGAATATCTACGTATATCATGCAAGTGGTTTCAAGTGCTAGTAACCTCTGACACCACTCTGTGACGTGCCAACAAGAAGATACTGAGAATAAGAGATTAACAGACAAGGACTAAACAGTGCAATTTGTGACACCTGGAGTAGAATAATGCCTAGAAGAAGAAGAAAGGAGAAAAAGTGGCCTATGGTACTAACTGCCATATGTACCGCTGTTCCAGCAATAATTAGCACTATAATAATTATTATATATCATGAAGAAATACAAATCCCATATCTGGACCAAGAACAGTATATAAATAACAATGTAAATAAAATAGGGATTACCATTGCAGTGAAACAAGAACAAGGAGAGAACTCTAGTGTGGTAGAAAGGGTGGGGAACAGGACACAGTGGATAAAATATACCAAATGGGAGGTAGATGGGAACAATTACAGGGATAATGCATTTGTGCAAATGGTTTAAATTTTATAAGGAATTGGCAAATGTGTCTGATTGCTATATTTGTACACATTTACCCACCTCTGCCCAGGGAAGGACAGATTACGCCCAGATTCCTCTTCCTCAGTATGCTTCATGTCACATACTAAACAGCATGTTTGCAAAGGAAGTAAATGGGACTATAAAGAGAAGACCACCTAAAAGGAAGAGGAAGGTTGGAAAAGGAAGATTAAAGCAGGGAAACAGTGGGGCGGGAAGAGAAAGTAAAGGAGGAGGTAGGATGGGTGTGTGTGGACAACTCGTACCGGAAAAAGGTGAAACAGAGCTGCTGGAAGCTTTCAACATAGGAAGAGATGAGGGTTATGTACAGGGGGAGAAGAACAGATATATCACAAATGTCCCTTTCTATACATAAGGAGAAAAAGGGGTCATGGTGTTTTCGATACCTCAAAGGCAGCATCCCAAGGCCAAATACATTTTATGATAAGGTGTGTCGAATGGTTACACCAGTAATGAAATGCCCTAACATACACCTCCCCAACCATAATAATAGCAGCATAAAGGTAGGAGAAAGCACCTGCTCCAAATACTCTGATTTGGATAACATACGGAAGGGCCCAGAAGGTTTGTCTATAGGTCTCTCAGCTCCAAGGGGAATATACATAGTAGGCGGGACATCTGCATATTTTAGACTGCCTGCAGAGGGGCAGGGCTCCTGCTATCTGGCGTTCGTACTACCCCGAATGTTGCATATAACAAATTTGACCAATGCAACACAAGAGGCACCCGGTAGGGTATGAAGAAGAAGGGCACCTACTTTGTTGGATAGGTTCATAGCAGTGGAAGGAATATTTGTGATGCCATTAGGGATAGCGCATTCAGAATATCAAATGCACAGATTGGCAGTATTGGTAGAAACATTAGCAAGTTCTACTGCAGCAGCCTTAGGTAACATTACTGAAGAACTTACAGACTTAAGAGCTGTTGTAATACAGAACAGACTTACATTACACATCATTTTAGCAAGAGCCGGTGGTGTATGTAACGTGATCCATCAGGAATGCTGTGTTTTTATACTGGACAACAGTGGGAATGTAAGGATGGCAATAGGGAAAATAGAGGTGGTAGAAGAAGGAGCAAGGAAAGTGGCAGATGTGACGGAAATAGGAGGAATACTAAAGGACATTGCAGCATGGTTCCGTGGTTGGGGATCCTGGCTGATAGAAGTACTGGTGGTGGGAATAGTAGGATTTATAACATTATGTGTGTTGATAAGGGTGTGTCCTTCCTGTTTGAACATGTTAATGAAGAAAATGTGTCATAAGGACACTGAGCACCATCGTAAGAGAAGGCATGAGAATGAGGCCAGGGAAGATGATGCTATTGAAATGACACCTGTCCATCAGGATGATTAAACTGTCAATGAGTGTTTTCATTGGGTATCAGAGGGCGGAATGTGGAATCACGTTCTCCTGGATCCATTTGGACCTAGTAGACCCTGTGATACACAATGAAAATACAGGCCTGTTTCTGTTGAACACATTACAATGTTGAATTAACTAGGCCTTGAAGAAATGTCTATTGTGCTTGAAACGCATTATGTTGCAAGGCTTGCTAAACTGACGGCCATCACAAGACACCACTGCATGCTAGCTTGCGAAATCCTCACTGCTAAAAGTACTAACGTATGCACTTATGGTTCCTCTTTCTCCACATATAGATGTATCATAAGACATTTGATTCAGAGGACATTGTGCAAGCTTCTTGTCCATGATTCTAACTCTTATATGGAGCATCATGTGTGCTATATAGAAAAAAGTAAATCATAAGACATTATCAAGAACCAATGAAATGTGTTAATGTGTCTGCGGTTTAATGCTATAAAAGATAATGCATTACTTCCTTGTGCAGACTGTTCGAGCTGGATTTTGCCCGCTCAGTCTCCATGTACATGTATTTCTTATTGTGTCTTATTAGTTCTTATTAAAAGTAATCTAAGGAAGAGCGGCTGGTCTCGGTTTGTTTCCTGAATTGTCTGGATCTGAAATACTCCGACTTGGCTTCGACAACTTGGCTTCAACACCTCCAGGAGCTGCTTTCTATACTTTTGCTCCTCCGAAAGCCTCAGAGCCCTTCTTCTTGGGCACAGCCTGGCCTCTATCCTCAGCGTCGACATAGAATTGGCCGACGGCAACGACCTCGGCTGACAGGGCCCAGGAGACACACTCCGGTCTCTGGATTTGTCTGACGCCGGATCCATCGGCGCCATAGATAAACGGGCTCTCTTCCCCGGCGTCGGCTGGATTCATGGCGACGTCAACGGCGCCACCAAATCCACAGAAGCCATCAGCGCCGAAGGTCTCCTCAGTGAAGCCAACAGCAAAGGCGCCAGACCGGCACCCTCTGCTGGACAGAAGAGCATGAACGGCGTCGACTTGTATGAAGACGAAACACCCAATCCAAAAGCCAAGGGACCTGGGGGACCAGCCAGTGCACCACCAGGGGCCATGAAGTTAAAGATAATAAACACAGCATTCAAGAATGCCACCGGATCCGCTCCTGGAGCCGGGAATGCTGGATACTCCTGCGGCGTTGGCGCTCGATCAGGCCACTCCGACTGTGCTGCAGGCAAGAAGCCAGGACTCTGGGAGGCTCAACCACCTCAAACGACGACGGCGCTGGAGAAGCCTGAGGGCTCTCAGGCTGAGGAGTCACCGTCGGACCGACATCCCACGTCGGATGACGCTGAATAGATGGTGACCTCGACCGGGATCGGTCCCTCTCCGAACGGCGCCGGGAATCATGTCTACGCCGGGAATCATGTTGACGCCGCCTCTTATGCCACCTCAAGGACTTCCCTGAAGATGACCTCCGATGTCTATGCTTTTCTTTCTTTTTAGCCTTGGTCAAAAACAGCTTGGCCTCTCGCTCCTTGAGCGCCTTTGGGTCCATTTTCTGACACGAACCACACTCCTCTACGTCGTGCTCGGAACTCAAACACCACAAACAGTCATTATGCAGGTCCGTCACTGACATACGACCCCCGCACTCTCTACAAGGCTTGAATACTGATTTACGAGGTGGAGACATTTTAACAAAGTAACCCCTTCGAGAAACAGTAGCTCCCCAAGAGCCAGGGGAAAAACAGTTATGCTTCGAAGGCACGGAAAAAAGGGAACTGACGTCAGCACGCTGGCCAGGCCCTCTTATTGCCACGATGACTTCAGACGGAGTCGCGTGGGAGTCGGGCAATAGTGACGTCCTCATCGACATGCAGAGCTGGGAAGAAAATTTCTGTCGAATGCTGGCGCATTGGGAGAATCCATTAGGCGAGGAATCCTCAGGTACTTGTATCCATCAGAAACTTCGTTATAAGGCAAGTACGTTATCAAGCATAAATACTTTTTAGTTAAAAAAAAAAAAAAATCGACACTTTCAGAGTTCTTCAATGTTAATCCATGAGAGGAAAACACAGTCAGTAAACGAGCACTTAATGACGTCTCATGGGACCAATCTTGTAAATTTAAGATAAATACTGGGTAAGGGTCAGGACCATACCAACAGGCCACAGGTGCAGAGTTGCAGAACACATCGGGTGCCCAATGTATTTCAATGGGGATTGGTCTATGTGGATTTAGGCTGCAGGCTGCGTCTGAGGGGCTAGGTCATGAATGTGGGGTGCTCAGGACCTAGGTGAAAATATGGTACTCTTCACCAGGACCCAGGGACAATGGATGCAGGGGTGGTCTTTGGTGTTGGGTTTCCTTGTCATGGACCACTCGTAGTGGGGGGGGGGGGGGAGGGGGAGAGAGGACCTGTGGTCTGAGGATGCAGGTTTCGTAGTGGAGTCCAGGGTTGGTGAAACCACAGTGAACTTGAGCTCAGGAGAGCCGGGGGGGACGCCACTGACACCAGTGGTCCACTTCAACTCGGGCCGGCACCAACGGGTGCAGTGGTTGCTTTAGGTCTCAGGTTCTCTCACAGCAGGAGGGGGGGGGGGGGGGGGGGGGTGTCTGCATGCAGAGACTTCAGGGAGTCCAGGACCGGTGAAGCCATGATGGATTCTGACTCTGGACAGCTGAGGGACCTTGCTGGCACCGGAGGTCCATCCCTCTCAGGTCGTTGACAGTGGATGCAGTGGTGACAACAGGCATTGGGTCTTTGCAATTCCAGAGGTTCCTTTCTTTGGAGTTGGTTGGAGAGCAGGTCCGTTGCTCATGGGAGACTTGAGTCTTTTTTTAAGGCAGGCAGTCCTCGGAAGTTTCTGGAGGTGCAAATGCAGGACGAAGTGCCTTTTGGTGCAGAGTCCATCAAGGGGTGTAGACAGGAAGTCGGGCTGCTACCCAGTCAGCTGCTGCTGCTGCTTCTCCTCTTCCGCAGGTGAATCTCTTCTTTGTCCTTTTCTTCATGGATCGGAGTTCTATGATTAAGGGGTGCCACCTAAATACTCAATTTAGGGGTGTTACACAGAGTGTCAGATGGCAACCAATGAGTTGCCCACCTTTAGGGGGACTACACTCTTTCAATGACCACTTCCGCTGGAAAGTGGCCATAA
Organism: Pleurodeles waltl; assembly: GCF_031143425.1. Classification (NCBI taxonomy): domain Eukaryota; kingdom Metazoa; phylum Chordata; class Amphibia; order Caudata; family Salamandridae; genus Pleurodeles; species Pleurodeles waltl. The sequence continues at coordinate 537,750,626 of NC_090450.1, forward strand.
CCCTAGCCATAGTGGCCCAAATGCCTTCCAAACAAAGATGACGGAATTTAAAAAGTGGTACCCACTTCAGACCATCCACCTTCGGGGAGGGACTAGCATGAACTAGGCACATCTCCTAATCTGCCTAATTTTCCCACCTGTTGTACTGCCAAAAAAGGCAACCGGCCAGGCCTCTGAAGCTTCCCCTTCTGGAATGTCCATCTTGCCTGGAGGTGTCAACCACCCTGCCCAGTGCAGGATTTTGTCTCTGGGGCCCGAGAGCACTGGCTTTCACCTTGGGGGGGTCAGAAACATGGCTAAGGTGGCTTAACTGGTCAGGACCAGTCAGTTAACACACTAGTAGCTGGTAGGTTTTCAGAGGGCACTTCTAAGGTGCCCTCTGGGTGCATTTATTAATTAAATCGCTCAATGAAATCAGTGAGGGTTTATTAATCTGAGATGTTAGATACCAAACATTCATGGGTTCAGAGAAGCCATCATGTAGTTGGGAAACTCTTAGTGGGCAGTGTCCAGCACATCTATTTAAAATGGCTACCCTGTTCACTTACTATGTATAAGAATCAACAGACATTGCAGGGGCATATCGTCTAATGCATATATGCCCTCACATGTGTCCTGATTCACACTGTCTTAGGGGTGACTTACACCTGGCACATGCAGTGGTAGGGGATCTGGCACACAGGGATGTGTGACAGGTCTTGTTTTCAATTTTACCTGCACCAGCACACGCAGTCTGCAAAGTCAGCACAGTGTGGGTTTAGTCAGGGGTCCCTTGGGGTGGCATACATGGTGCTACAGCCTTCGGGGAAACTTCTTTAGTATCCTAGGCCCTAGATACCAGGAGTACCATTTACTGGGGGACTTACAGAGGATGCTAAAGCATTTACCAATTGTGGAGAACAACTGTGCAGTGGGGAAAGAGGTCTGGTACTGGGGACCTGGTTAGCAGAGACCCAGTACACTTTCTGTCAAAATCACATCAGATACCAGGCAAAGAGTGGGGGCTAACCATGCCAAAAAGGTGCTTTTCTACAAAGGCCCGTCAAACAGGCTGGTGAGTCTTCAAGGGCACTGTATTTTTTGTTGATCCGAGGTAAGACAGCAGCCACGTAGCTGGATTCTGCATTATGTTCGTATCCACCTGCCAGATGTAATCTATTATGGGATAGCACAAACAGATTATCTTTATGGCTCTTTGAAGTCGTATAAGACACAGTCCGACTGTTTCACAGTCATCGGAAGCTGAAACTTTTTTGCAGCCCTCTCCATAAGGTTATGGAATCCTCCTACATCATCGGGAGGAAAATCCAATGGTTGGGGGGCCAGTAGAGATGGTGTATTAATTGAGTTATCATCCCATTACAGGTTTGATCGATCCTCAGGAATCTCTCCTTCCTCTTGATCATACTCCGATGAAGATGGATTGCCTTTTGGGGGAGCCGCAATGTTGGATGCTGGGGTCATCCTGGGGGTCATTGGTGGTGTGATTGGTTCTGGAGTTTTTGGCAGTCGAGGCGGAAGGCCAAGCAGGTTCAGGAAATCTCCTTTGGTAATTTCTTAATATTCCCTGTAGGCCCTGCAATAAAGAGACACACTTTTATGATGTCTTGCTGTGCAGAAAACTGGTCAAGGCATTGATAGTGCTTTTCCTGATGTGCGGGTCTATCAGCAAACCTGGGCTGTTTGTAGTATTGGTATTCTTCCTCAAAATCCTGGCACTCAATCCTTAGCCCGAGGGACCATGTGCTGTTCCAAATGATCCCTTATCCTCACAGTCTTCTATATGCAAAAGGTGGCTTGGAGACACCTTGCTGGGAGAGTTGTGCTCTGGGTGCAGGAAATATTTTGAAAATTTTATGATAGTCAACAGTGTCATTGTTGACAACGTCGTCGAGCCCTTCATGCCTGTTAATGGAAGCAGGATCTTTGTTGACAAGGTCCTCGTCAAAGATGCTGGGGCCGTCGGCAGCAGGCTGTCATCGATGGCTGCTACTGCTGTGTCAACAGTGATTTCGTCGATGATATCTTCGTTGCCGGAATGGGCGCTGATGCAAGACTGAAAAGGCATCATCATTGTAGTCATCGATGTCGCCAATGTCAATGTAGTGCTCGTCCTCATCGATGGTGTCATCGTCGACAAACTTGTTGACAAGAGTTTTAAGGTGTTTTTTACCTTTGATGGTTCTGATGCAAATGTAGAGGATTGTTCACCAGATGTTTTTTTTTGGAGTTGCAGGATGAGATCTACTGTGCTCTGATGATATTTTTCCTGTTCTCTCCTTTTTGACAGCGCCTTTGACAGACTCATTCTAAGTTTTTAAGGCCTTTATAGATTCTTCTCTGGATTCCTTGTCACAGGATCTTTCCTTTCTACTTGACCTTTTGTGAGATGTCTACAAAGTGCCACTATCCTCTTCAGAACTGACTGATGGTTTACATATAGCCTTCTGGAGCCACAGAAGAAGCTTCCCCTCACAGTTTTTCAATGTTTTTCTAGAAAAGGTGCGACATATCTTTCCGTCTTTCACCTTATGCTGAGTGTGCAGGCAGTAAATACAATGCTGGTGGGGGGTCCTCTGCATACAGTCTTTTTCTCCCACAATAATTACAAGGTCTATATAACCCTTTTTTAGGTGTTTCAGACATTGCCAATAAAATAAGAAAGCTTACATTGCTAGCTTGTAGAAAAACTGAGCAGAGCTCAGGGAGACTCCCTTCACACAATGTGCAGTAGAAAATCTGAGAGAATTAAGCCTCTGTGTTGAGGGTTCTAACAGGGACTGTCGCCTGATTGGCTGGACTTTGGGTATTTTTTAATGGTGTGACTAAACTATTTAAGTGAATGTCCTTAACACTGTTTTCTATGTAGACACCCTACACTGTTATTTAATATTGCAGTGGGTCTCCCATTCGACAACAGGGAATGATTCAAGCATGTGGATCTATGTAATATCTAATACTGCAGAATATGTTTGCAAATTCAAAATCGCTCTAATAATGTGGGGCTGTTCCACTTGCTCCAGCTGGCTTAAACACCAGCACTGATTCACCAGTTCTGATTGTTATGTGTTAAGCCTCTCATGAATAGCACTTGTTTAGATCATTCAACTAGGCTGCTTTGGAGCTAATAGCTTGGGAGTCAGGACCTATGTGCATCATGTTTAGTACAGGAAGGTGTGGGTTGTCCTGCCCATGGTAAACAAGGTTTATTATTTTATTGTTAAGATTTATTTCTCAAAGAGGGTTCAAGAGTGTTAATATCAACCAAAAACCCAAGTGTTTTTTACATGTTCTAAAAGAAACTTTCTGGGCACATTTTCTATGCGTGTCAGATAAGAAAGACTTACATGATATCCAGTACTGAATCATTCCGAATAACTTTGTGAGCGACATCAGCCAATAAGAAGAGACCACCATCTGTCCTTCGAATACTGGCGGCATAACCTGGCCACACTTGTAACCTAAAAGATACACAGCATAGTGTGCTTTCAGACACATTTACAAAAGAACCAAGCAAATAAATTACTTATAAAAGAAACTGTTCTACAAAGAAAGTTACTTACAAGTAGTACCAGTTCTCTATCAAAAGTATCTTAACTGCATTCATGAACATTACAGTACCTCAGAGGATGTGCAGGATCCTTGATTACTCCATGCTTGTGCAAGATCAAGGAACATTTCTTCAGGAGAAACAAATCTTTTTAAAAAAACAATGGACTATAAGCACATCCTACTTCCATTGTTTATACTTAACGAAAATGAAAAACTATTTTAAAAAAAATCGAAACAGCACATGGAATTGCTTTACAATCGCAACACACCACAGTGACAGCTGCTCCGCAGTCAGATTTAGTTAGAAAGTAAGACTATCCAAGGCTCTTGCATTGTAATGGTTGTGTCAAGAAAAGTTTATACATTTAATGATGACACTCTTGAAATAGAACTAGTGCTACATTTTGTTTACCTGCATTAAGGGATCGCCATTAATATTCTCAACATCCGAATAGACTACCCACCTACTGCACCAAAAAACCTGCATATTGAATAGCCAACTTTGCTGGCAAGATAGAGAAGAATACTTTACTTACCTGTAACACCAGTTCTCGTCAAGGATATCTTCAATAAATTAATAATCCATGAACAATCCTGCCCATGGATGGGATCCTGGAAGACATTTTAAAGTGTTGAAAAAAAAACACTTCTATCAAAGCAACATTGGAAAAAAATACTTATGAAATAAAGAAAATAATTAAAACCAGTTCCATGAAAAGGTCCTTCATGCCCCCATTTTGAAAACAAAATTTGAAAGGAAATTGATAACATATCCATGCAGTTTAATGTAGGAGGCTGGCTCACTATATGGTGTACATCTGTAGATGATGCACCCTGCACTGAGTCCAGGCAACCCTTAGTGATAGTGCTAGAGGCTTTCCATTAACCAAAGCTCTTAAAATGGGTTCCTGTGGAGAGCAGCTAAGGCTTATCAGAGAGGGTGTAAAGCAATTGCAATAACCACAGTCAGTCAGTGGGTTTACACACAACAAAGAACCACACCGAGGCACTAAACTAACTCTGGTACATCTCCCAGCTGGATATATGAACACACAGAAATATACTTCAAAGCCGATAGGTACAAGCATATAATAACATGGGCCCTTATTTGGGGAGGAGAAGGCAAACCATATACTGAAAAAATGGGTAAGTAAAGTCACAGCTGACCAAGACTGATACTCAAGAATCCTAAGGACTGGGGACTGCTGGAAAAAAAAAAAAGTAAGCAGCAGGAATTCCCCGGGAGCCTGTGTGCGGAGGTGTCACCTAGTGTTGGGTGTCCCATATGACAACACTGGGGTTAGGAAAAGGTTGGAAATGGACCCTCCCCAGAGGACCTACACCAAGGAGCCAGGATGCACAGGGGTGACATTTTCTCTGAATTTCCCGTTGAAGTCAATTGGGACCTAGGCTGTCCAGCTGCTGCCATGACCCGTGGACCAGGTTGGTGGCACCCAGGCATAGATTTCAGACAAGGAGCACCTCTAGAGAGAGGGGACGGAGTCTAAACCACCCGGAGGTGCCCAAAGGGTGCAAGTGGCACTGCCCACCCTTCTCGTGGATGTTTTACTGTTGAACGTTTGTCGTGAAGGTGCAGCTATGGCGTCCAGGCAATACAGAAGCAATCAAGGAGTAATCCATAAGCTGTGCCATGCCAGCTGTCGATTGCTGAAGGGTCAGAGGCCAGCAGGACCACCAACAAGCCTTGAAAAATAAAAAAGAAAGTTGCAAAAAAAGTTGCAGAAATGGGGACCAGCAAGTTCAGAGGGATTCAACCTTTAAAGTTAAGTCAGGAGTCAAGACCGGTCTCAGCAGTGAGGAGAGCCAGAAAGAATCGATGGAGACCTCAGGAGGACCCTCTGGCAGCAAGAAAAAGGAGTCCTGAGGAGGCATCAGCAGCACAAAGACGCCAGGTCAGACCTCTAGAGAGCCAAAGAACCACCACCTGTGTTGCAGAGCCTTGAGGAGTCTGAGGGACAGAAGGATCCACAAACCAGTCGTACATGTTGAGGTGCCTGTGGATGTATGGGAGATTCCTTCTGGATGTCCTTAGTGCAGGCAGAGTCCTTGTAACTCTAGAGGATGCACAGCCACAGAAGTTGCAGAGTTCTTGCAATGCTCGGGGACAAAGTTGCAGTAGGAGCCCTCCTACCAGATGCAGTCTTGGCTTGGTTTCCAGCTACATCCAGCAGCAGAATCTGGTGTCCAGGTTCCAGAAGAAGTCTTGAAGACAAATCTGTGGTCCCACCCTCAGGGGAGCTTTTAAGTTACCCAAGAAGAGGGTTGGATGACTTCTGTGGTGACCAATCTATTTGTGGGGGGGTGGGGGGGGGAGGTGCTTGTTGAATCTTTCAACTAGACCAGTGTCCAGAGGATGATAGGTGGTGGTGAATTTGCAACTTACACCACACTCTTTCCACACAGCCTTCAGGTAGTCAAACATGAAGTGTGCACTTCTGTCTGACACCACCTCCTTAGGGAAGCAAACTCTGGTCCTTAGGGAAGCCCACACTGAAAATCATTCTTAACAGGGCATTGGCCACTGCAGGAGCTGTAGTGGTCGTAAGTGGAATAGCTTCTGGGTACCTGGTGGCATGGTCCACTACCAGCAAAATAAATCGGCTCCCAGAGGCTGTAGGAGGGTCTAAGAGACCAACAATGTCCATCTCTACCCTCTTAAAGGGAACCCCACCCACTGGAAATGGGATTAAGGGGGCCTCTGTAGTGTCACCTGATTTGCTACCAGCTTGGCAGGTGACCCAGGAGCAACAAAACTCCTTTGTGTCTTCAGACATATGGGTGTCTTCAGACATATGGGCCAGTGAAAGTGAGGAACAAGTCTGTCCCAAGTCTTGCTTTGCCCAAGATCTCCTGTGAGGGGTATGTCATGTGCTAGGGTCAATAGAAACGCCATAAATTTCTGAGGTACAACCAACCTCCTGGTAGCACCAGGATTTGGGCCTCTAGCCTCAGAGTATAGGAAACTATCTTCCCAGTAAATCCTATGGGATCCACTGAAGTCCCATGCCTCTTCTGCAGCAGCTTGCTGCCTGAGACCTTTCGGAGAGGGGTGGGATTTCTGCCCTAGACTTAATTTCCACCCAGAGGGTCTCCCTGTCCCAAACTCCTTTGCTGTGTCAGGCCCAAGCTCCTCTGGGGCAGTTCCCTCATAAGGGGCAAGATCCTGAGGTGACTGATCCTAACTTGAGGTCTTGAGGGAGGCTAACTTTTTACCCTTTTTACTTCCCATCTTGTAAGCTGCTTGGGCCATTGTTCCAGGCTCCACTGCTCCTTCTTCGCCCTGTTTCGTGACCTGTGCCCTTGTTGCCACAAACACACTCTCATGGATGCCCAGCAAGGATGCATGGGCCTGCAACTCCACTTCAGCCCATGCTGAAGTTTGCAAATCACTGCCTATAAGACACTACAGGAATAGATGAGGATACCACAACTTTCTTAGGGCCAGTATCCCCGCCCCCAGTTGAAAGTAACCACTGCCAAGGGGTGGCACTTAGTGATGCTGTCTACGCTGGTTACTTGGTATGTATGACCAAGTAAGATCTGCTCATGTGACAAGTTTTCCAGTCACCATGGTGACACTTGCACCTCTGTCCCTGTAGGCCTCTGCCTCAATACCATTAATAAAAGGATGCTGCCTGTATTTCCTCATGTTAGGAGGAAGGCAGCCAATGTAAGCTCAATGTCTCCCTCTGATACTAGGACAGGCTCAGTGGTTTTTCTGACGAGGCCAGAGTCCACTGCAGTACCTAAGGTGAACCCAGCTATAACCCTTGGTTGTGGTACTACTATTGGTGCATGTAGGAAGGTACACTCTTGTTGGCATGTTACCCCCAGTTTCTGCCTGATTTCAGTGTGTATGACTGTGTCACTGGGATCCTGCTAACCAGGACCCCAGTGATTTGCTCTCTCTCTCCTAACCCAGCATTTCATCCAAATTTGGCATACTGGTGCCCCCTTATAAGTCCCTAGTATATGGTACCTAGGTACACAGGGCATTGGGGCTCCAGGGGATCCCTACGGGCTGCAGCATTTCTTTTGCCACCCATAGGGAGCCCATGCAAAGGCTTCTAAAAGGCTGCCATTGCAGCCTGTGTTCAATGGTGCATGCACCCTTACACTGCCATTTACACTGCACCAGGTCACTTATAAGTCACCCATATGTCAGGCCTTCCAACCCTGAAGGCTGGGTGCAGAGTACCTGTGGCTGAGGACACCCCTGCACTAGCAGTGGTGCCCCTCACATTGTCCAGAACAATTTTTCCAGACCTCATGGGTGCGGAGACGCCATTTTATGCGTGCACTGGACACGGGTCACTACCTATGTACAGCTTCACAATGGTAACTCCGAATATGGCCATGTTTGGTATCAAACATGTTGGAATTATACCCCAAGGCTTTTGCAAGCCACAACTGCTGCCACCTCACAGACAGGTTTCTGCCCGCCTGTTGCTCAAGCAGCTTGAGCCTAGGAAAGCAGAACAAAGCATTTCCTTTGAGAAATAGCTGTTAAAGGCATGGGAGGGGTAGCCTCCCAGATCCAATGGAAATGCTTTGAAGAACACAGATGGTGCCTTCTATGCATAATCCAGTCTACACCGGTTCAGGGACCCCCAGTCCCTGCTCTGGTATGAAACTGGACAAAAGAGAAGGGAGTGACCACTCCCCTGTCCATCACCACCCCCAGGATGGTGCTCAGAGCTCCTCCAGAGTGTCCCTGGGTTTTGCCATCTTGGATTCCAAGTTGGCAGGGCACTCTGGGAGCATCTGAGTGGCCAGGGCCAGCAGGTGACGTCAGAACCCTCCTCTGATAGGTGCTTACTTGTGTATCTGAACAATCACCCTTTCATGGCTATTTAAGGTCATCTCTCTTGGGTGGTTCTTCAGATTCAGATGGCAAAGCTCCAGCAGGAATCCTCTGCATCCTTTATTTCACCTTCATACCGAAGAAACTGCATCTGGACCCTCCAGGAACTCTACAACTGCAACAAAGAGGCAAAGACGGCTTCTGAAACATTGTATCTTCAGCTCTTGCCTGCAACTGCAACTGCTTCCCGGTCGTGCTTCCCAGAGAACAGCCAGTCTTCAGCCTGCAACAGAAGAACAAAGGAATCTCCCTTGAAGTGAAGGAGTCACTTCCATGCTTCGGCAGGCACCCCTCTGCAGCGACGACCAGTGGCTTGGGTCCCTCTCCTGAAGAAGTGCATGGATCCAGCAACATGGGTGGTGGATTGAAGTGGTCCCGACGGTCTTGGCATCCAACTGTCCAACTATGGTGGAGGTAAGAGTTTGCCTCCTCACGCGAGCCAGTACCACCGTGCACTGCGTGTTTTGCAGTTGCCAAGGCTTGTTGGCATTTTTCCACGAAGTTCCTCTTGCACCGTGCAGCTCCAGCCCCCAGCACTCTATCCTGAGACGCACAGCTTCCTGAGTGGTTCTCCGGCAGTATGGGATCCCTTTGTGTAGGGCTGCGTGGGCGTCCTTTTGCACCTTCTTTGTCCCTGTGCTGTGGGACTCCTGTGCATGCTGTCTGGTCTTCTGTGGGCTCTCTGAGTTGCTGAGAGCTTCCTCTGTCTCCCCGTCCTGGGTAGAGAACAGTAGGTCCCTCCTGGTCCCAGGCAGCGCCATTTTCCGCTAACCACGAGCTTTGCGTGTGCCAGGGCTTGTTGGCAGAATCCGGCATCACAAATCAGACTGCAATCATCCATCCGGTGTTGGACATCATCTGCACCAACCAGGAACCTGCATCCGTCTTCTTGGGTGCAGTACTAACTGATGTTCTTCACCGGTGGTTCTTCCTTTGCATCTTCATCCGGGTTAGCAGGGGCTCCTGTTCTCCCTGGACTCTTCAGTGCTTCTTGGACTTGGTCCCCTTCTTTCCACAGGTCTTCAGATCTAGGAATCGTTGGTGTCTTGCAGTCTCTTCTGGTTCTTGCAATATCTTCTTTCTCGTGTTATTGTGTGTTCTAGGAAAGTTACTGTGATTTACTCCTGCCTTCCTGGGCTCTGGGGTGGGTTCTATTACTTACAGTTGGTGTTTTCTAATACTCCCAGCGCCCCTCTACACAATCACTTGCCTAGGTGGGAAACAGACTTTCGCATTGCACTGTCTTAGAATATGGTTTGTGTTCCCTGTAGGGAAATGCCTCCCTTGCCATGGTTACCCCCTAACTTTTTGCCTTTTGTTGATGCCAGTTATGACTGAAAGTGTGCTGGGACAATGCTAACCAGGCCCCAGCACCAGTGTTATTTCCCTAAACTTTACATTTGTCTCCACATTTGGCACACAGACAAGTCCCTTGTAACTGGTACCTCTGGTACCAAGGGCCCTGTGGCCAGGGAAGGTCTCTAAGGGCTGCAGCATGTCTTATGCCACCCTGGGGACCCCTCACTCAGTGCATGCACACTGCCTCTCAGCTTGTGTGTACTGGTGGGGAGAAAATGATTAGGTCGACATGGCACTCCCCTCAGAGTGCCATGCCATCAATCCACTGCCTGTGGCACAGGTAAGTCACCCCTTTAGCAGGCCATACAGCCCTAAGGCAGGGTGCACTATACCACAGGTGAGGGCATAGTTGCATGAGCACTATGCCCCTACAGTGTCTAAGCCAAACCTTAGATATTGTAAGTGCAGGGTAGCCATACAGTATATGGTCTGGGAGTCTGTCAATTACGAATTCCACAGTTCCATAATGGCTACACTGAAATCTGGGAAGTTTGGTATCAAAATTTTCAGCACAATAAATGCACACTGACGCCAGTGTGGGATTTATTGAAAAATGCACACAGAGGGCATCTTAGAGATGCACCCTCTATACCAGTCCAATTCCTGCCACAACCAGACGAGTTTCTGGCCACATGGGGTGAGTGCCTTTGTCACTCTGTGGCCAGGAACAAAGCCTGCACTGGGTGGAGGTGCTTCTCACCTCCCCCTGCAGGAACTGTAACACTTGGCGGTGAACCTCAAAGGCTCATACCTGTTGTTACAGCGCCCCAGGGCATCTCAGCTAATAGGGTTGTCCGCCCTTCTGGACACAGCCCCCACTTTTGGTGGCAAGTCCAGAGGAGATAATGAGAAAAATAAGGAAGAGTCACCCACCAGTCAGGACAGCCCCTAAGGTGTCCTGAGCTGAGGTGACCCCTGACTTAAGAAATCCTCCATCTTGGTTTTGGAGGATTCCCCTAATAGGAATAGGGATGTGGCCCCCCTTCCCTCAGGGAAGAGGCACAAAGAGGGTGTAGCCACCCTCAGGGGCAGTAGCCAATGGCTACTGCCCCCCAGACCTAAACACACCCCTAAATTCAGTATTTAGGGGCAACCCTGAACCCAGGAAATCAGATTCCTGCAACCTACAACAACAACAAGGACTGCTGACCTGAAAGCCCTGCAGCGACGACGGAGACAACAACTGACTTGGCCCCAGCCCTACCGGCCTGTCTCCAGACTCAAAGAACCTGCACAGCTACGCATCCAGCGGGACCAGCGACCTCTGAGGACTCAGAGGACTGACCTGCACCTGAAGAACCAAGAACCTCCAGAGGACAGCGGCTCTGTCCAGAAACAACAGAAAAACAAGCAACTTTAAAGAGACTCCAACTTCCCGCCAGAAGCGTGAGTCTTCACACTCTGCACCCGACACCCCCGGCTGGGTGGGCTGCCTATGCCCAGGAGTCTGACTGTGTAAGTGCTTCATTTACCTGAGAAACTAGCAATTACTTACCTCCCCCAGGAACTGTTGATTTTTGCACTGTGTCCACTTTTAAAATAGCTATTTGCCATTTTAACCAAAACTGTGTGTACTACTGTTTTAAATCAAAGTCCTATACTTTCCTGTGTGAAGTACCTTGCAATGTATGTATTTGTAGGAAAGTACCATCTTGCCTGGCATGTTACCCCCATTTTTACATTTATGTCAGTTTGTTTTTGCCTGTCTCACTGGGATCCTGCTAGCCAGGACCCCAGTGCTCATAAGTTGTGGCCTGAATGTGTATATCTGTGTAGTGACTGTCACTGAGGCTCTGCTAATCAGAACCTCCGTGCTTATGCTCTCTCTGCCTTTAAATTTGTCACTATAGGCTAGTGACCACTTTAAAAAAATTCAATTAGCACACTGGAACACCCTTATAATTCCCTAGCATATGGTACATAGGTACCCAGGGTATTGGGGTTCCAGGAGATCCCTAGGGGCTGCAGCATTTCTTTTGCCACCCATGGGGAGCTCAGACAAACCTTTAAACAGGACTGCCATTGCAGCCTGAGTGAAATAACGCACACGTTATTTCACAGCCATTTTTCACTGCACTTAAGTAACTTATAAGTCACCTATATGTCTAACCCTCACTTGCTGAAGGTTAGGTGCAAAGTTACTAAGTGTGAGGGCACCCTTGCATTAGCAAAGGTGCCCCCACGGAGTTCAGGGCGATTTCACCTGACTTTGTGAGTGCGGGGACACCATTACACGTGTGCACTAGATACAGGTCAATACCTATATGTAGCTTCACAATGTTAACTCTGAACATGGCCATGTAACATGTCTAAGATCATGGAATTGTCTCCCCTTGCCAAATGTGGTATTGGGGAGCTAATTCCATGCATCTCTGGGGCTCCACTATGGACCCTGGGTACTGCAAAACCAGCTCTCTGGGGTTTTCTCTGCAGCTACCGCTGCTGTCACCCCACAGACAGGGTTCTGCCCTCCTGGGGTCTGGGCAGCCCAGTCCCAGGAAGGCAGAACAAAGAATTTCTTCTGAGAGAAGTTGTTACACCCTCTACCTTTGGAAATACGTGTTAAAGGCTGGGGAAGGGTAGCCTCTCCCAGCCTCTGGAAATGCTTTGAAGGGCACAGATGGTGCCCTCCTTGCATAAGCCATACTACACTGGTTTAGGGAACCCCCCAGTCCCTGCTCTGGCACAAAACTGGACAAAGGAAAGGTGAGTGACCACTCCCCTGTCCATCACCACCCCGGGGGTGGTGCCAAAAGCTCCTCCAGTGCGTCCCAGACTCTGCCATCTTGGATCCAGAGGTGTGAGGGCACTCTGGAGGCCTCTGAGTGGCCAGTGCCAGCAGATGACATCAGAGACCCTTCCAGATAGGTGCTTACCTGACTAGGTGGCCAATCCTCCTCTGAGGGCTATTTAGGGTCTCTCCAGTGGGCTTTTCCTTAGATAACAACTTGCAAGAATTCACCAGAGTTCCTCAGCACCTCTATCTTCGACTTCTGCCAAGGATCGACTGCTGACTGCTCCAGGGCGCCTGCAAAACTGCAACAAAAAAAAGAAGACTACCAGCGACAGACTTTTTTCTGGTGGTGCATGCTTTGGGGGTTGCCTGCCTTCATCCTGCACCGGAAGCCACAAAGAAATATCCTGTGGGTCGACGGAATCTTCCCCCTATGCCAGCAGGCGCCAAACTTCAGTGTCACTGGTACTCTGGGACCCCTCTCATTCTGACGAGCGTGGCCCCTGGAACACAGGTGGTGGACCCAAGTGAGCAAGACTGTCCAGTGGTCCAACTGTCCAAATTCGGAGGAGGTAAGTCCTTGCCTCCCCTCTCCAGGCAGTAATCCTGTGCACCGCGTGAACTGCAGCTACAAGGGCTTCTGTGCACATTTCCACGAAATCCTGCATGCACAGCCAAGCCTAGGTCCCCAGCACTCTGTCCTCTGATGCTCAGCTCCCTGAGTTGATCCCCGGTGTTGTGGGACCCTCTTTTGCAGTGTTGAGACGACTGCCATGTTCAGACTTCTTGAACCTGTGTTCAAGGACTTCTGCTGGTGCCTCCTTCTGGTCCGTGGGCTCTCTACGTTGCTGAGGGCCCCCTCTGTCTCCTCTCCCAAGTGGCGACATCCTGGTCCTTCCTGGGCCCGGGCAGCACCCTTTTTCTTCAACCGCGACTCTTGCAGCTAGCAAGGCTTGTTTGCGTTGTTTTGCCAAGGAAACAACTCTGCATCCTCCAGCACTCTGTGGGACATCTTCTGCACGAAGGAGAAGTTACTAGCACCTTTCGTTGTTGCAGAATCTTCAACTTCTTCCATCCGGAGGCAGCCATTTTGCATCTTCATCTGGGGTTTAGTGGGCTCCTGGCCCCGCCTGGACACTTTCACGACTCTTGGACTTGTCCCCCTTCCTTTGCAGGTTCTCAGGTCCAGGAATCCATCTTCAGTGCTTTGCAGTCTGTTGTGGTCTGTGCAAAACCCTCTATCATGACTTTAGTGTGTTTCTGGGGAAATAGTACTTTACTCCTACTTTCCAGGGTCTTGGGGTGGGGTATCTTGGACACCCTTAGTATTTTCTTACACTCCCAGCGACCCTCTACACACTACACTAGCCTAGGGGTCCATTCGTGGTTTGCATTCCACTTTCTTAGTATATGGCTTGTGTTGCTCCTAGTCCTATTGCATCCTATTGTATTCTACAGTGTTTGTACTACTTTCTACCTGTTTTACTTACCTGATTTTGGTTTGTGTGTATATTTTGTGCATTTTACTTACCTCCTAAGGGAATATATTCTCTGAAATATTTTTGGCACATTGTCACTAAAATAAAGTACCTTTATTTCTAGCAACTCTGAGTATTGTCTTTCTAATAATATAGTACCTATATGATATAAGTGGTATAGTAGGAGCTTTGCATGTCTGCTAGTTCAGCCTAAGCTGCTCTGCTATAGCTACCTCTATCAGCCTAAGCTGCTAGAACACTACTAATCTACTAATAAGGGATAACTGGACCTGGCACAAGGTGTAAGTACCATCAGGTACCCACTATAAGCGAGGCCAGCCTCCTACAGTACTTACCTCAAATTTGAATCTTGTGGTTCTAAAAATAAATTAAGAAAACATATTTTTCTATATAAAAACCTATTGGCCTAGAGTTAAGTCTTTGAGTGTGTGTTTCTCATTTATTGCCTGTGTGTGTACAACAAATGCTTAACACTACCCTCTGATAAGCCTACTGCACGACCACACTACCACAAAACAGAGCATTAGTATTATCTAATTTTGCCACTATCAACCTCTAAGGGGAACCCTTGGACTCTGTGCACACTAGCTCTCACTTTGAGATAGTGTATACAGAGCCAACATCCTACATTCCCCTAGGCCCATTTCTGACTATTGTAATTTTCACTATTAGCACTGTTTTATAACAGTTTTTACAGCTATTTCTGCATACTAGTGTATATACTGTGCATATTGTTACCTCCTAAGGGGGTATAGTCTCTAAGGTATTTTTGACATGTGTCACCCAAATAAAGTACCTTTATTTTTGTAACACTGAGTATTTTCTTTCATGTGTGTGAGTACAGTGTGACTACAGTGGTATTGCATGAGCTTTGCATGTCTGCTAGTTAGGCCTTGGCTGCTCATCCCCACTACCCCTAGAGAGCCTGGCTTCTAGACACTGACTACATTTCACTAAAAAGGCATAACTTGACTTGGTATAAGGTGTAATTACCTTTGGCATCCACTACAAACCTGGGCAGCCTCCTACAGTGCTAATGCTAGAGGCACTAGGGGAAGTAGTAGTAGTGGTACAGGTGTTTTTCTTAGGGCAATTGGAAGCAGCTGCTGTATGGCCTTTTGCCTTACAGGCAAAGCACTGGGTTACTTACCAGGGAAGAGAAGGGTTTTGACCCACCCCCAGAGGAAAATATTTGCGGACCTGAAGAAGGCTCTTTCTTTTTATCCTTAGGTCTCCTATCATCTTTACCTTGGATTTAGAAGTATTCACTTTCTTATGGTCACCCCTACGAGTTTTCTTAATCACCCTGGGGCAGATCCACTAGTCTGCCTTCTTTGCCAAATCTTGAGAAGGCAGCTAGGAGTCCACCAGGTACTGCTGCAGACTGTCAGACACAGTTATTAAGGATATGCTCAATCATGATTAGATTGTACAGCCCTTCATAGTCATGGACATTACTACCATGTAACCAGCCTTCCAGAGCCTTACCTGTGCATTCCACAAAATCA
This sequence comes from Pleurodeles waltl, assembly GCF_031143425.1. Taxonomy (NCBI): domain Eukaryota; kingdom Metazoa; phylum Chordata; class Amphibia; order Caudata; family Salamandridae; genus Pleurodeles; species Pleurodeles waltl. The sequence continues at coordinate 537,766,163 of NC_090450.1, forward strand.
ACTCAGTCTTGAGAGGACTCTTTCTGTGTTTCCCTGAACTTTATCCAGTATTCATCAGAAGAAAGCCGAAACCCATCAATCAGTGACCCCTCAAGATCTAGTAGTTGTCTGCATCCTCTTCCCTGACTGCTGAAAGTTTGCCTTTACCTTTGTCAGCAAAAGAGAGCCACGGAGTAGTTGCCCACTGTCTCTGGGGGACTGCAGTGATTCACTTGTGGATATTATCCCCAGCCTTGTAAGGAGGGACTATCCTGCTGAGATTCCTAGAGTCTAAGTGTTCCTCCTTGAACCTTGAGTCTCTAGTGCTGCCACTATGGGCTTCTAACCCTAAGGTTTCCTCTCTTTCTCGGCCTCTAGAGCTTCCCTTTCAAGGTCCAGCTGCTTCCTCTTCAACTTGAGCTTATCCCTCTCAAGTTTCAGCAGGTTGTACCCCTCTACCTAAAGCTGCTTCCTCTAACTTAGAGTGGACTCAACAGAAGATGCTGAGGCACAGGAGGATGATGATGATGAGGAGGAGGAGGAGGGCCTATCCCTCCTTGAAACCCTTTTTACCAAGCTTGGGGGAGAAAAAGTGGGCCTTCTAGTCTGACCACTCTCTGTGCTATCAGTACTTCTATCTGCAGGCCCAGAGTTGCTCTCAAGAATTTCCTCTGAATCCTCGTGGATATGTGCAGAGTGAGAGTCTGAAGTACTAGGCACTCCCCCGCTCCAACTCTGGAGGTTTACCCCCCTCATCACTATCTCCCTGCCTCTCAGGGTTCTGGAGGTAATCCTGGATCAGCATCTCTAAGAGAGAAGATTTGCTAGGGTGACTATCTGTCTTCAGACTTGTAGCACTGCACAGTTACCTAAGCTCTTGAAACTTTAGGGCACTATACCCAGACTCCTGAGTCTGTCTAAATCCTTCAACAGAAGACATTGTACTAGTGTAGTGTAAGTCTATCTATAACTACCTTAGTGTTTTAAATTTTTAAGCGATTGGAAAAAAAGGGGATGCTAGAACCTTGACAACTCAATAAAAAAAATTAAGAAAAATACCAGTTTGTTAAAAGTACAGTATGTACCTAAGTCAGTAGTGGTTTTCCTGTGGAAACTCACTTATGACCAAGTGGTAATGCAATGCAAGTTTGTATCCCAACCACTGCACCACCAATGTAGCAGGCTGGCTCAGTATATGGTGTACACCTATAGGTGATGCACCCTGCACTGAGTCCAGGTAACCCTTACTGACAGTGTTAGAGGCTTTCCAATAACCAAATCTCTCAAAAGGGGTAGCTGTAGAGAGCAGCTAAGGCTTATCAGAGAGGGTGTAAAACAACAGCAATACCTACAGGGTCAGTCAATAGGTTTACAGAAAAAAAAAAAAAAACACACCAAGTATTAGAAAAATAAAGTACTATTTATTAACACACAGGCACTAAACTAACTTTGATATATCTCCTAACTAGGGATATGAATACACAGAAATATACTTCAAAGCAGGTAGGTACAGGCAAATAAGAACATGGGCTTCTAAAAGAGTTGGGGGAAGGGGGAGGAATTTGCAAACCAAATACTAAAAAAAAAATGGGTAAGTAAAGTCACAGCTGACAAGGACTGTTACTCAAGAAGCCTAATGACTGGGGAAGTACTAAGATACCAAAGTTAAGTAGTACAAATTCCCCAGGAGCCCATGTGCAGAGGTGTTACCTAGTGTTGGGTGTTCCATAGGATAACACTGCGTAAGTGGCGGTTAGAAAAAGGTTGGAAATGGACCCTTCCCAGAGGCCCCTGAAGAAACCCACTGGAACAAGAAGGTTGAAGAGTGTCCCTACCTGTGGATGACCAGAGAAGTGGATTGCCTACACCAGAGAGCCCGGGTGCATAGGGGTGAAGTTCTGTTGAACCTCCCGTTTTAAGTCAAAGGGGTCCTCGGCTGTCCAACTGCTGTAGTGACCTGTGAACCACGTTGGGGAGCCCTGGTGTAGATTCCAGATAAGGAGCACCTGTGGAGAGAGGGGACAGAGTCCAAACCACCCAGAGGTGCCCAGGGGTTGCAAGTGGGCATTAATGCCCACCCTTCTCACGAATGCTTTTCTGTTGGACTATTGTCGTGAAGATGCAGCTGCAGCGTCCAGGTGATGAGAGGCATCTCAGGAGGCATCTCAGGAGGCATCCACAAGCTGTCTCATGCCGGTTGTAGGTAGCAGAGGGGTCAGTGGCCAGCAGGACCACCAAAAAGCCTTGGCAAATGCAAAAGGAGTGTTAAAAAAAAGAGTTGAAGCAAGGTCTGAGGGTCTCAACCTTTACAGGTAAGCCAGGACCAGCCCTCAGCAGTGAGGAGAGCCAGCAAGAATCAATGGAGACCCAAGGACGACCCTCTGGCAGCAAGCAAAGGGAGTCGCAAGGAGGCCTCTGCAGCACAAAGAAGATGGATATCCATGTCGCAGAGGTTGCAGGGAGGACATCGGTCTTGGAGCTGTGTGATACTTGAGGCTAGGGCTTCTTGGACATAGGAGGACTTCACGCTGAGGAGCCAACAAGCCTTAGTATTGACAACCAACGCATGCACAGGGGTTCCATCCCAGCAGCTCCAACGAGGGACCACCGTCTTACCAGCTGCAATGAAGACAGGTCAGACCTTTAGAGAGCCACAGAACAACCACCACCACCTGTGTTGTAGAAACATGAGGAGTCTGTGGGAAAGTAGGATGTACAAACCGGTCGTAGACGTCGAGATGCCTGCAGTTCCAGGGGAGTAACTCCTTTACTCCAAGGGAGATTCCTTCTCGATGTCCTTAGTGCAGGCAGGGTACTTTTAACTTTGGATGATGCACAGCCACGGAAGTTGAAGTGTTTTTGCAATGCTATGGGACAAAGTTGCATTAGGACCCATTCTACCAGAAGCAGTCTTATCTTGGTTCCCAGCGAAGTCCAGCAGCAGAATCCGGTGTCCAGGTTGCGAAGTATTGAAGACGAATCTGGAGGCCCACCCTCAGGGAAGCCCTTAAGTAACCCAGGAAGGAGAATGGACGACTTCTGTGGTGATCCACCTATTGGGGGGGTTGAGGACAAGGATGCTACTCAACTGGACTGACCAGTCAGCTGCTCCAAGGGGCCTCTGCTTATCCTGTTTCCAAGATGGCAGAATCAAGTAGCCACCTGGCAGAGCTGTGGGCACCCCCTCTAGGGAAGGAGCTGGATAGGGGGATAGTCACTCCCTGTCCTTTGTGTGCTTCGTGCCAGAGCGGGAGCCTGGGGGCTCATGCACTGGATGGAAGTAGTTTTTAGCAGAAAGGCACCTAAAGTGTCCTTCAAAGGAGCCTGGTGGCGCTCAGGAGTACCCCCCACCCGTGGACAGACACACCTATTTCTAGAGTAGAAGGGATAACACCTCTCCTTTAAGGGAAATCCTTTGTTCTGCCTTCCCCTGCCCGAGTCAAGGTCAGCAGCAGGAGGGGTCGGTGGTAGCACTGGCTTGCACGCAGACCCTGCAAGGCTTAACAGGCAGACATTGGGGATCCTTTAATGAACCCCCAAAGTACATGGTATTATACAACTAACACTGGAACCAGTATAGTTGCATGATTCATACGTGTTTGATACCAAACATGACTACGTTTGGAGAAATCATTATGTTGTTGGACATCTCGTAATGACCAGTGTCCACTACATACCATAGAATGGTTTTGCCACACTTACAAAGCCCAGAAAATTGGGTCTTGGGTTTGTAGGGGTACCTCTGCTCATGCAGGGGAACCCACACACTTAGAACCATGCACCCCGCCCTTGCGATGAAGGACCTACCTTAGGGGTGACTTATAGGGTCAAAGTGCAATGACCGCGATATAAAGTAATCCTTAAATCTGGGGCAAAAAGGTGCATGCACCATTTCACACAAGCTGCAATGGCACGCCTGTAGACAAAGTTTGCATGGGCCCCCACTGGTGGCATAATACATGCTGCAGTCCATGGAGGATCCCTGGTGTACCAATGCCCTGTGTATCAAAGTACCATGTATCAGGAACTTACAGGGTACACCATTAGCCAATTATGGGATGTAAGAAATGCTTACCAACCAAATTTAGGGGAGAGAACACCAGCACTGGTGGTCCTGGTTAGCAGGATCCCAGTGTACTACAGTCACAACACACTGACACCAGGCAAAAAGTGGGGACAACCATTCAGAAAGATCCTACTTTCCTACATTTACCAAAGAAACCAACTAAACTCACAATTTAAGAATACCTTTGGTCCACTTTAGCAACACAAAAGGATGATAGACGGAGTGCTGAAACTTTTCAAACACTCACCCTGAGTCACATATCTGGGTTAAATCCATCGTTCTTTTGCTTACCATGCCACCCCCAGTTTGGACCCAGCCGTATGCAAATCAGTCTTGACCCTGCTCCCCATGGGAACAGTCCAGCTCGAACTTGCAGGCCCTCCCTGGACTGAAAACAAGCATCCTGGGGCCGGTTTTGGGGTATCACCTCTCATCAGCAAGGCTAGCTGAATCCAGTGGCACAGTGAGCAGGAGACCCATTTCTGGAAATATACAGGCCACCTATGGCGATGTTAGCAACATAAAAGGACGATTGATGGAGTGCTGAAACTTTTCAAAAACTCACCCCCAATCACAGATGTGGGTAAAATCCATTGTTCTTTTGCTCACCATGCTATCCCAGATTGGACCCAGCAATTTGCAAATCAATCTTGACCCTGCGCCCCATGGAAACAGTTCAGCTTGAAGTGCCAAGCCAGGTCCTCTTTGGGCCGGAAGTAAGCATCCTGGGACTGGTTTCTGGGTATCACCCATCATCAGCCAGGCTAGTTTGAATCCACTCCTAAACCAAGTACACATCTGACAGAGACACATTCAGAAGGTCAAAGCACTACACACCGATTCTGATTCTATGAACTCAAGAAGTAATAGTATGATTGAGTCTCACACATACCATGCTATTTTAGCTTTAATTTTAGTCACAGAAAAGATTCTTTATCTTTTAATCATTCCTTTCCACGCTTCAAAAATGTGGCACTGTGCCAATAATATGGGGGTAACTAAAAATAGAAGAAGTTTTTAAGTATGCAGGTAAAAAGTTATTTAAAAAAATGGAACACCAGACTGTCTAATTTGTGAACAGCCAAAGGCTCCTCCTCCTGCAGGAAGTAGTAAGAACTTTGTCTTAGAAGATAAGAAGAAGATACAAACTTTGACTTGGAATAGATATTTTGTTAAAATCTGAGTAAATTAGTTGGTATCAATGGACAGGCAAACAAAGAGCAAATCTGAAAAAGACTGAGATGGGTGGAAAGACTTGGGGTGCTTTGTTCATAACACCAACGAATTAAAAATAAAACATGGCAGGTCTGGTTATTGTGAGAGCTCAGAACAACAATTTATTCGTTTCAGGGGTTAGAAAGTTTAGCTTTGTTTTGTTAGAAAAAAACACATTTACTGGAATGTAAACAAACAGTCCTAAAAATCTACACAAAGAAATAAAAAAAATTATATATATATATATATATATACACATACATACAAACACACACACACACACAGAGAAAAAAATCAAGGGCTAGGGGGACACTATAGTTAGGTGAAAGAATTACAAAAACATAGAAATCCACTTTAAAAAACAAAGGTTACATGGACGTTATACTTAGGCTCACATTTCAAACATACAAAACCATAGAAATTCAGCAGTTATAGTTATTTCAAGTAACTAAAAAGTAACTGCCGAAACGCGTCATGCTGGGGTGTGGAAGTGGAATCCAAGAGTGCCCCGGGCACTGTAGTGGAGCTGCTTGGTTTGGACATTAATTAAATGCAGTGCTGCTTGCACAAAGGAGGCACCACTTGATAGAGTTTGGTAACAATGAGCAGCATTTAGGTGAATATATATATGTGTGTGTATGTATAAATGTATGTATGTGTGTGTGTATATGTATACATATATATATATATATATATATATATATATATATATATATATATATATAAATATAAATAATACACACACACACACATATATATACATATATCCAAACAAAGCCTTTGGAAGCATTCAAACAAATGAACCAACATCTGCTAAAGTGTTGTACATATTTGTTTAGTCTTTCCTCAGTGATTGTGGTGATGTCACATGCCATAGAAGGTGTAAATACGAGTGAACGAAATCTCACTTCTTTGTCAGTGATCAAGGTCGCGGATGCAGCCTAGTTCCTTTGAATGCTTAAAAAGGCTTTGTTTGGATTTCACGGAGCGTGCAGACTCTGCACTTAACGACACGCACTCCGGTCAGGAGGACAGAGGCCACCTGCAATCTGTAAGGAGAAGGAATACATTATATTATTATATATATATTATATTATATATATATAAGGGCTATATATATATATATATATATATATATATATATATATATATATAAAAATAATAATACAGTCAGGGCACGTCTTACAGGGAAAATGTAAAGTTTTTTGTGATGTCAACAGACAATACGCTTCGGCTTGACATTCTTTCTCAAGTGCGGGTTCAATCGCCAATGACTATTAGATTGCGCAACCAATCACAACTAAATAAACATAGTAGCCAAACTACGCTTTAAAAGAACCAAGTGACATCGAGACCAACCTGAAATACGAACATATTGATCAGGTGCTCTTTGTAATAATATACATACAAAATTGCGTAAAAATAAAAACTAAAAAACAAATTTGTATAACAAAGCTTAATGGTCACAAATTATGCCATATGATTCCTTTCAATATTACAATCTGCTCTTTTTATCCCTTAAAGCTGAATGACATGGGATCATATAACAGATACAATCTATCAAGTCAATTCTGTCAACAAATTCTGGTGTGTAGGATACAATGTAGCACAGTCCAGTTCACTGCATTTGTGAATACAAAGATCAGACAATGAAACTGCATCTCGTAGGCAAATCCCTTAAAGCCCCATACACATTATTTAACAAGGATCACTGAGTACCAAGGTATTCAGATGACAATGTTATTAACCATCACAAGGTCCCAGTAGGCATGTTCAATTCGCACAGAACCCTCTATGTACATGCAAATTAGTTTTTCACAGTTTTTGTTTCATACAACTTTATTTTTGCATTGGTTGCATGATATAATCCGCATTGGCCTTGTACGCTCGCATTTGAGAAACGATGTCAAGGCGAAACGAGCTGCCCATTTTTGACATCTCAATCAACTTCCTATTTTCACCGTAAAGAGTGCCCTGACTATTTCTTTGCAACGCATCATTAACACGGGTGCTGCAGCCCGTTTCAGGGCACCAGCACAGTCGGGGGGATATGACCAGAAAGCTGTAGACTTGTTTGGAAGGACACACACACACTATAAAGATGCACACACATCTAGATGTGTATGTAGTTAAGCAGAATTATTTAGATTTGAAGGAACATGCATGCATATACTTAAATTAAGCAAGGCGTGTGTTGCGTGCTGTGGAAAGCTGCTAATAGATTGCATGCAATTCACCAGAAAAACCTGTGGACTATATATATATATATATATATATATATATATATATATATATATGGAAAATGTCACTTACCCAGTGTACATCTGTTCGTGTCATTAGTCGCTGCAGATTCACATGCTGTGCACATCCCGCCATCTGGTGTTGGGCTCGGAGTGTTACAAGTTGTTTTTCTTCGAAGAAGTCTTTTCGAGTCACGAGACCGAGGGACTCCTCCCATTTCGACTCCATTGCGCATGGGCGTCGACTCCATCTTAGATTGTTTTCCCCGCAGAGGGTGAGGTAGGAGTTGTGTATGCTAGTAATAGTGCCCATGCAATGGAGTGAATGCGTATGTACATAATGAAGTTTCAAGTAATATATTTACAAATGTACAAATGTTTAAGATCTACTTCTAAACGACTACAGGCTCCCGGGGAGGCGGGTGGGCGCATGTGAATCTGCAGCGACTAATGCCACGAACAGATGTACACTGGGTAAGTGACATTTTCCGTTCGATGGCATGTGTAGCTGCAGATACACATGCTGTGCATAGACTAATAAGCAGTTATCTCCCCAAAAAGCGGTGGTTCAGCCTGTAGGAGTTGAAGTAGTTTGAAATAATGTTCTTAGTACTGTTGCCTGTTGTGCAGTTAACACATCTACACAGTAGTGCTTGGTAAATGTATGAGGCGTAGACCATGTTGCTGCCTTACATATTTTGTTCATTGGAATATTTCCCAGAAAGGCCATGGTAGCACCTTTCTTTCTGGTTGAGTGTGCCTTTGGTGTAATAGGCAGTTCTCTTTTAGCTTTAAGATAGCAGGTTTGAATGCACTTAACTATCCACCTAGCAATGCCTTGTTTTGAAATAGGATTTCCTGTATGAGGTTTTTGAAAGGCGATAAATAGTTGTTTTGTCTTTCGAATTAGTTTTGTTCTGTCAATGTAGTACATTAGTGCTCTTTTGATGTCTAATGTATGTAGTGCTCTTTCAGCTACAGAATCTGGATGTTGGAAGAACACTGGTAATTCTACTGTTTGATTCAAGTGGAACGGTGAGATTACTTTTGGTAAAAATTTAGGATTGGTCCGTAGAACAACTTTATTTTTGTGTATTTGAATAAATGGTTCTTGAATGGTAAATGCTTGAATCTCACTCACTCTTCTTAGAGATGTGATGGCAATTAAAAATGCAACTTTCCACGTTAAGTATTGCATTTCACAAGAGTGCATGGGCTCAAAAGGTGGACCCATGAGTCGTGTTAAGACAATGTTGAGGTTCCATGAAGGAACTGGTGGTGTTCTTGGTGCTATAATTCTCTTTAGGCCTTCCATAAATGTTTTTATGACTGGTATCCTAAATAATGAAGTTGAGTGCGTAATTTGCAGGTAAGCTGAAATTGCCGTAAGATGAATTTTAATGGAAGAGAAAGCTAGTTTCGATTTCTGCAAATGTAGTAAGTATCCTACTATCTCTTTTGCAGATGCGTGTAAAGGTTGAATTTGATTATTATGGCAGTAATAAACAAATCTTTTCCACTTATTTGCATAACAGTGTCTAGTGGTAGGTTTTCTAGCCTGTTTTATGACCTCCATACATTCCTGTGTGAGGTCTAAGTGCCCGAATTCTAGGATTTCAGGAGCCAAATTGCTAGATTCAGCGATGCTGGATTTGGATGTCTGATCTGTTGTTTGTGTTGTGTTAACAGATCTGGTCTGTTTGGCAGTTTGATATGAGGTACTACTGAAAGGTCTAGTAGTGTTGTGTACCAAGGTTGCCTTGCCCATGTTGGTGCTATTAGTATGAGTTTGAGTTTGTTTTGACTCAACCTGTTTACTAGATATGGAAGGAGAGGGAGAGGGGGAAAAGCGTACGCAAATATCCCTGACCAGTTCATCCATAGTGCATTGCCCTGAGACTGATGTTGTGGGTGCCTGGATGCGAAGTTTTGGCATTTTTAGTTTTCTTTTGTTGCAAATAGATCTATTTGTGGTGTTCCCCACATTCTGAAGTAAGTGTTCAGTATTTGGGGTGAATTTCCCATTCGTGGATCTGTTGGTGATCCCAAGAGAGATTGTCTGCCAACTGATTCTGAATCCCTGGAATAAATTGTGCTATTAGGCGAATGTGGTTGTGAATCGCCCAATGCCATATTTTTTGTGTTAGGAGACACAACTGTGTCGAGTGTGTTCCTCCCTGTTTGTTTAGGTAATACATTGTTGTCATGTTGTCTGTTTTGACAAGAGTGTATTTGTGGGTTATTATGGGTTGAAATGCTTTCAGAGCTAGAAACACCGCTAACAGTTCTAAGTGGTTTATATGAAACTGTTTTTGCTGAATGTCCCATTGTCCTTGGATGCTGTGCTGATTGAGGTGTGCTCCCCACCCTGTCATGGATGCATCTGTCGTTATTACGCATTGTGGCACTGGGTCTTGAAAAGGCCGCCCTTGGTTTAAATTTATACTGTTCCACCATTGAATCGAGATGTATGTTTGGCGGTCTATCAACACCAGATCTAGAAGTTGACCTTTGTGCTTGTGACCACTGTGATGCTAGGCACTGTTGTAAGGGCCGCATGGGCAACCTTGCGTTTGGGACAATGGCTATGCATGAGGACATCATGCCTAGGAGTTTCATTACTAATTTGACCTATATCTTTTGGTTTGGATACATGGCTTGTATTACATTTTGGAATGTTTGGATTCTTTGTGGACTTGGAGTGGCAATCCCTTTTACTGTGTTGATTGTTGCTCCTAGGTATTGCTGTGTTTGACACGGCAGAAGGTGTGACTTTGAGTAATTGATTGAGAAACCTAGTTTGTGTAGGGTTTCTATGACGTAATTTGTGTGTCGTGAACACTGTTTTTGCGTGTTGGTTTTGATTAACCAATCGTCTAGGTACGGGAACACATGTATTTGCTGCCTTCTGATATGTGCAGCTACTACTGCTAGACATTTTGTAAAAACTCTTGGCACAGTTGTTATTCCGAATGGCAACACTTTGAATTGGTAATGTATCCCTTGGAATACAAACCTTAGGTACTTTCTGTGTGAAGGATGTATTGGTATATGGAAATATGCATCCTTTAGATCCAGTGTTGTCATGTAGTCTTGTTGTTTGAGCAGTGGGATTACTTCTTGTAATGTAACCATGGGAAAGTGGTCTGATTTGATTTATGTATTTAATATTCTGAGATCTAGCATAGGTCTTAGAGTTTTGTCTTTTTTGGATATTAGAAAGTACAGTGAGTAAACTCCTGTGTTTAGTTCTTGTTTTGGTACTAATCCTATTGCCTCTTTTTGGAGCAATGCTTGAACTTCTAATCCTAGAAGATTTATATGTTGTTTCGACATACTGTGTGTTTTCGGTGGGACTGTTGGAGGGAATTCTCGAAATTCTATGCAATAACCATACTGGATAATTGCTAGTACCCAAGAATCTGTTGTTATCTCCTCCCAATGTTTGTAAAATTGGCTTAATCTTCCCCCCACAGGTGTTATGTGATGGGGATGGGTGACTTGTGAGTCACTGCTTATTTTGAGGACTTTTGGGGCTTTGGAATTTCCCTCTACCTCTTTGGAATTGTCCCCCTCTATATTGCCCCCGAAAACTTCCCCGCTGATATTGGCTTTGGTGAGTGGGCCTTGTTTGTGATGTTGTGGTTTCTGTAGGTTGTCCTCGAAACCCTCCCCTAAAAGGTGTTTTGCGAAAGGTGCCTCTGCTCTGCGGGGAGTAGTGCGCCCATGGCTTTTGCCGTATCAGTGTCCTTCTTGAGTTTCTCAATAGCAGTGTCGACTTCTGGCCCAAACAACTGCTGTTCATTAAATGGCATATTTAGCACGGCTTGTTGAATTTCTGGCTTGAAACCTGACGTGCAGAGCCAAGCGTACCTTCTTATTGTTATTGCAGTATTTACTGTCCTTGCAGCCGTATCTGCTGCATCCATTGAAGACCGTATCTGATTATTAGAGATACTTTGTCCTTCTTCCACCACTTGTTGTGCCCTTTTTTGGAACTCCTTGGGTAAGTGTTCTATCAAATGTTGCATCTCATCCCAGTGAGCTCTGTCATATCTTGCCAAAAGCGCTTGTGAATTGGCAATGCGCCATTGGTTTGCTGCTTGTGCTGCAACCCTTTTGCCCGCAGCATCAAATTTGCGACTCTCTTTGTCTGGAGGTGGTGCGTCTCCCGAGGTATGAGAGTTTGCTCTCTTACGAGCTGCCCCGACAACTACCGAGTCTGGAGTTAACTGCGTTGTAATATAAACAGGATCTGTTGGCGGTGACTTGTACTTTTTCTCCACTCTTGGAGTTATGGCTCGGCCTTTAACAGGATCCTGAAAGATTTTTTTGAATGTTTTAGCATTCCTGGGAGCATAGGTAGTCTTTGGTACTGGCTATGAGTGGAGGTTAGCGTGTTAAACAAGAAGTCATCCTGAATTGGTTCTGAATGCAAGGTGACGTTATGGAAAGCAGCTGCCCTTGCGATCACCTGTGTGTAAGATGTACTGTCCTCAGGAGGGGACGGCCTGGTAGGGTACGAGTCTGGGCTGTTGTCCGATACTGGAGCATCGTAAAGGTCCCATACATCGGGATCATCTTGACTCATGGCAGTATGAGTCAGGGAGTGCATCAGTGGAGGAGTTGCTACTAGTGATGTGTGCACTGATGGTGGTGGAGAAGGTGGTGGAGTTGTTTTCTTTGCCACCTTTGCCTGTGGCTCCTTGTCCTTTTCGTGAAAGGCAAGTTTTCTTTTTGTTTTAATTGGAGGAAGAGTGGTTATCTTCCCTGTGTCTTGATGAATGTGGAGCCTCCTTTGAGTATAGTCTGGCTCTACAGCTTGAAGTTCCTCTCCAAATCTATGTTTTTTCATTTGGGAGGCCAATCCTTGTTCCTCTGTATAGGAACCTGTTTTCGGCTCCGAGGCTGGATGTTTCGGAACCAAAACTTTTTCAGAGGTCTTTTTAGGCTCTGAAGAAACCTTTGTAATTTTCGGCGTGGTGGTGTCTCGATGCCGAATTTGTTCGGTGCCGCTGTGACGGTGCCGAAATTTCTCAGAGCCGATGTCTCGGGTCAGAGATTGCTGTGTAGCGGTATCTCGACCGGAGTCGGATGACTTCGACACCAGCATGCCCTTTTTCGGTGCCTTGGAACAGTCACCGCTTGTTTGGGTTAAGCCATGGCCTGTTGGCGGTGGCGTCCCCTGGGCTTTTGTTGACTTCTCGTGAGTCTTATGTTTCGACGTCTTACTCACGGTTTTCGGCGTTTCTTCGGCCTCGAGCTCTTCCGAGTCCGACTCTTGGATAGAGAAAGCTTCCTCTTCTTCCTCGAAACGCTCTTGTTCTGTCGGCGTCGACGCCATCTGCAGTCTCCTGGCTCTTCGGTCTCTTAGCGTCTTTCTGGACCGAAACGCTCGACAGGCCTCACAAGTATCTTCCTTGTGCTCTGGGGACAAGCACAAGTTACAGACCAGATGCTGATCCGTATACGGATACTTGTTATGGCATTTTGGACAGAAGTGGAATGGGGTCCGTTCCATCAGCCTTGAATTCACACGTGGCCAGGCCGACCAGGCCCCGACGGGGGATCGAAAAAACCCCAAAGGGCCACCGGATCTCTTCTAAATTCGGTGTCGATCTGTTGTAACTAACCCGATACCGAACGCAAACAATACCGACGTTTTTTCCGAGATTCTAACTAACTTTCCGACCCGAAACACGGAGCGAAAAGGAACACGTCCGAACCCGATGGCGGAAAAAAACCAATCTAAGATGGAGTCGACGCCCATGCGCAATGGAGTCGAAATGGGAGGAGTCCCTCAGTCTCGTGGCTCGAAAAGACTTCTTCGAAGAAAAACAACTTGTAACACTCCGAGCCCAACACCAGATGGCGGGATGTGCACAGCATGTGTATCTGCAGCTACACATGCCATCGAACATATATATATACACACACACACGTACGTTTGATTTCTGGATCCATTAGTAAAAATACACATCTGGACAATACAAGAACTGCTTCTGCAGGGATTCGTAATACAGCTTTGATGAGATCCAAAGTCAACAATTTTCAATATGAAAGCAGAGAATACGTTATTGCAAGGATCCTGATGTCTGTAAACATACACAATGAGAAACTCTGACTGGAGAACCCATAGCTGTAACCAGCAGGAATGGCGTATTCCTGTATTCTTTTCAGAAATTAATAACTTTTGTACAGTTCCACACTCTTATGTACGAGTTCATATGGTTTTATCTACGGCTAATTCCACAGGAAACATTTTGGAGGAATTCAACACTTTAAAGAAAGGTAATAGTCCAGAATGGATCTATTTGTTTAACGACAGATGAAAAGAGAAAATATAGAATGCGTCATGTACCTTTGTAGAAGAACTGCATTGTACTTTCTGCAGCTAGGTAATGTGAATGTATAAGGCTGACATGTAAAGAGCCAACTGTAGGATAAAAGCTTTTAAAATAATCCACTTTTACTACTGTCTACTGCTTTGATATTTGCAAAGATCACCAGAGGCCTTCAAATAAAACCGTTACTCGCCATTTATTACAACGTGCCTCTGAAACGTTACTATGGAATTTACCAAAGGGAACATCATGATTCAATGCATTGTAGAGCTAACTGAATTGACTTTCAAAATTCTGCTACAGAAGCACTCCTGTCAAAACTTTATTCTGTTTAGGAAGCTTAATCAGCCTGGAGAAACACTCAAAGAAAAAGTGAGACTTCTGTCAGTCCGGACTTGTACCATAAGAAAGATTTTGATAGAAACATGAAAGAAATACTATCTTGAATATAAGTGACATACCTGGGCTAGTCAAAGGATAAGCCAGTTAACACTACGGTCTGTTATGTTTGATAACTATTGTAAAAGGACCATTTTCTGTCAGTAGTCATCAAGCTGAAGCAGCAAACAGACGTCACACGTACCCAGCTGTAATGCAAGGTCACAGACACAATAGGAAGCTGATGTATATAAGCAGAGGAAGACGTGGACCTGGAATCCATGTGGGACTGGAGAATTCACTTCCAATCTCCCGTTGGTACTGCGTAACTGATAAGTTACAGAAGACCCCCTCACTGAATAAGTCAGCTTCCCTTAGATGCTGCCGAAATTGCCTATGCGTAGTAATAAGCAGTGGACAGAGGATTCTAACACTGAAATACCCAAAGAGTTTACCTCTTTGGACATGTCCGTGAACAACTCACTGCCCCTAAAATAAGAGCATGAATTGTAGCTGCACACGAATATTGGAACCTATAGGGAGCATAGGCACAAGCTCAATCATTAACAAGCTCTCCCCTATTTCCCGATTTGTAAATTAGAGATGCAAATAATCATAGGGTTCAGATGGGGCGGAGCTCCACTTCACATTATCTAATTATGACCGGATTACAGAACAGCAAAGTCCCATGCTCCTTATGCAGTGGATTATGTCAATGCGCTTTAGTGCTTACAGGAACCCTAAGGTATACCTAGCATGAAAACTGAATGACTGCTAACATTAGGTAGCCTAGCCCTTCATATGTTGGAACTCCCCTTGGGTGAATTATTGCATCCAACTGGGACGCCAACATTTCCATTCAATCAAACTTTTTAATACTGTATGCCATGATCCCTATCCTTTTGCTTGTTCATAATGTTCATAATGTAGTACCATCATTGATGTAGTACATGACTAGTTCAGACTAGAAAAATATATTTGGTTAACTTTTAATGAATAATTTGATTCGGTGTTCTACACTAAGGGTTTACCTGCATCCATGCTAGACTGACTAATGCCCATAGCTGGATGTTCTTTTGGTTGGCTAACACGATGGAATTAACCACCTGCTGCTGATAATTATTTTTTCTAGAAAATTTCAGAAAGGACTTCATAAATTAAAACCTTTAGCCCCAGACCTAGGTTCTTTACAACACTAGTCTCTTCTTCTAGGGAAGTATTATATTTGTCAAATTATTATTCTCTGCCAGATGACTCATTAACAAGTCCAGAAAGACACAAGGTCACTTCATAATCATTTTGCTTACTAGTCACTACTGAAATACTAGCTTCAGTTGCCAAGGGCTAACATCTACTGCAAAAGCATCCATTCACTATCATAGGATGGGAAGTC
This sequence comes from Pleurodeles waltl, assembly GCF_031143425.1. Taxonomy (NCBI): domain Eukaryota; kingdom Metazoa; phylum Chordata; class Amphibia; order Caudata; family Salamandridae; genus Pleurodeles; species Pleurodeles waltl. The sequence goes on from NC_090450.1 coordinate 537,781,778, forward strand.
TTGGGGGCCACTGACTCGCGCTGAAAGAAGTGTGATCAGCAATGTTTGATTTGTGCAGGTTTTTGCCCAGGCTCGGCACCGGCATTTATTTTTAAATAGGGACTCTTGCTTATGAGAGTTCACCACATGGCGACAATATCAGCCTATTTTGTAGCCACATAATAAGAGTTTAGCTATTCAGTTTATAACAGCAAATTATAACATTTACAATTGCAGACCATGCCTACAGTTTGGAGTGACCTGTAATATTCTAAAATGTCACATTTATTTCACGGAGATGGTCAGAAGGTAATGTTGGAACTGGTTTTCCACATGAGTGGCAGGATTTGTGGGTGGTGCCAGCTGCAGTGGCATACATTGGCCCCTCACTGAGATGGTGAGAAGGTAATGTTGGAACTGGTTTTCCACAGGAGTGGCAGGATTTGTGGCTGGTGCCAGCTGCAGTGGCATACATTGGCCCCTCACTGAGATGGTGAGAAGGTAATGTTGGAACTGGTTTTCCACAGGCGTGGCAGGATGTGTGGCTGGTGCCAGCTGCTGTGGCATACCTTGGGCCCTGATACTTCTATTTTACCAAATGTCAGAAGACCACAGAACTCTGATTTCCAGTTTGTCAAGATTAACTCACTTCCAGAGGGAAGAAATATTGGTCACCTCAGTGGCCATTTGCGGTGGAGTGCAGAAGGAATTCAAGCATATACGGTGGCTGTTACCAGCCACCACAGGAGACCCTGAGCCAGCTGCAGGGAAATCCAAATACTGACTTTCAGGACTTCCCAATACTGTGCCTACTGAAAGAAGAGGCATTACTGGAGTACATGAATGGAAAACAAAGTACAAGGGTCCAGAGAAAAAACATGAAATAAGCAGGCCAAAAAGGCAAAGGCCTGTCAGGGACAGAAAAGGAGCTCCCTCCACAGAACCAGGACCACAGCCTGGATGTCCCAAAGTCAGAGGGAAGGTCAGAAGGTCTTGAATGAGACTGTGCCAGCTCTGTCCTGATGAAGAAAATACACTTGGAAGCCTGGGCGTGGAACTTCAGGAAAATGACTGAAAAGTAATAACAACTGCTATGCAATTTTTCCTTTCACATTATGCCATCTTGATGCTGAGAACGAGCCTTAAAATTAACACTTTAAAACACAAAATGAAACAGAAACGTTTGATCTAATTAGGGGAATGGCCAAGGTTTGAATGATCACCAAAATTCTACGAGATCTTGCATTATGCAAATGTTTTTCATTCCACTTTTGGGCAGCCATGACTGAACCCCGAACTTCATAATTTTAAAATGGGGAACCATAAGCCAAAAAAAATCCTTGACCTCAGTCTTCAACTGAAGAATAGAGATGTTTTTTTGTATGATTTTTAGGATCATAGGGCCAGATGTACATACCATTGTTATGGTTGCAAACACTCAGAAACTTAGTTTGCGACCACAAAAAGCTTTTTCTTGTATAGCAACCCCAATTTTAGGAGTCTGTAAAGTTTATGAACCTTAACATGAGATTGCAAATGGATACTGATTCAGGTCCTGATTTACAAAGGGCCTCTGCACTCGTGGCGGTGGCCTGGCACTCATGACAGGGGTCTCACACTCCTGCTGGGACCTCCGTACAGCATTTTCCATTGTGGAGTGTGGTGCCTCAGCCACGAGTGTGGAGGCCCTTTGCGAAACAGTCCCTTAGTGTTTGGAAGGGGCGTTTTGTGCGAGTCCCTCAACAATCGAACATGTATCTGCTGCATCAGTGGTTTGCAACCATAATTCCAGTTTCAATCCAGTAAAAAGTTACCCACTTCCAAGTTGGCATGGTAACAGATTTGCAAAGGTAGAGGCATCCCTTTGGTCATCTTCCCCTTTGTGAATTTTTTTGTAAAGGTTTCAGGAAAAACTGTTAGTGATGCAGGGGACCACTGCCAACTCTGTGAACCTTTAAAAAAAACTACATATAATTTTAAAAGCAAACCTGTTTCCTTTAAAGAAAACGGGCTGCTCAAATAAATATTTCTTTCTTTAAAATTAATCACATACATGGTGATCTACTGACGATTACAGGCCACTATCCTTGTGATTTTGTCTGATCTGAGTGAGCCGCAATTTGTGATCTCTCTCATAATTATTAACGCGACTCCGTTTCAGAATTTTACAAGCTGGACTATAAATACATACGTTGGTTAGCAAAATGTAATACTGCTTGCAAAAAGGCTACTCACAAATTTGGCTCTTGAGCCTTACAGCTAACTCGGAGTCTACTTTTATGTCGCAGAGAAACCCAGAGCTGATAAAATGTGCTCAAACTGCCAGTCTAACAACTGTGCTACTGTGTTCTAATCATGTCTCAATTCAAGCATTTTTTTGGCAGACTCAAGAGAATATTACTATCGTGAAGTCATGGACTAACAAAAGTGTTAACCAGTGAAACCCAGTGAGCAAACACTAAGTATAGGAGTAACCTGCGCAGTAGTTAGGTAAACCCAATTATCAGATTGGCTATCACCTCCTGGGGCAAAGATTGTAGACCAGTGGATGACAGAAACAGCACTCTCAAAATGTGCAAGAACAAATATGGACGACCAGAGACATGCTTTGGTTGTGACTAGCAAATGTAACTAGTTAATGCGAATCATTAATACAGTTCGAACTTAATCTGAATGTCAGTCAGCAGCCAGCGTATGTGGTAAGATACTTATTACAGCAATATTTTGCCATTCACTGTTTGAGCTCTAGAACTTGTGCATGGTTTTAAATTGCGTAAGCACACCTTACCTTTACTGCGGTAACAGAGCGAAGTGTGAAGCAGGTATTTGCATAGCACAGTGATTTCAACAATGTAGGAATTCCTAAATCTGACCTACCTGTACTGATGTAGCACTGTAGCGCTTGAAGGATCAAAAAAATTTCTCCCCACCAGTTTCATATCCAATATTCTCATGACCCTGAAAGAGAATTTCCCATGACACATAAGGTTTGGCCAAATACCACATTGGGTCCTCGTGTACATGTAAATCACATAAAATAGGCTTTATAACTACCAAGCAACTAATAACAATCATTTGCAACGCAATGGGTCTCGCGTCTGTTCGAGTTAGCGCTACTAGCGTTCTAGGCTCCTAACCCGACTTTTCTTGCCACATAAATTGAAAATGAAAAGTTAAACAGTTTCACATAAGGAGGCCGATTCACAGCGCCATGAGCATCAGCGAGAAGAGACACACAACACAAAAGGGAAAAATGTTCTCTCGCAGTTAAACTAATCGGTAATCGTGCAGTGCAATTAACCATGTAACAGGGGCGATGGCCAAGGCGGTAACAAAAGGTAAATCATTTACTAATTTGATCCAAGGATTTTTTTTGAAGGGCAAGCCACGAACGAGTGGTAGTGATGGGCGTGAGGTGGGCGTTGTTAAAAGCCCAGATACATACCAACACGTCGAAAAAGCAGCGCCTGACCGCTACAATGCCCGACCTAAAAAAGCTGTGCATTTTTCTGTTGCATCTGAGTTTCAGTTCTCTAAGATGTTCGGACATTTTTTTTTTTTTTTTGTGCAAAATTGAGAGATTCATTATACATTAATTATCTGATTTTGAAGACGTTGTCAATTTTCTTATAGTAGAAAGGTGACCTGAATGAGCAATATACACTACACTAAAATGACCTGTTTCCAAATATGGTATTAGGTTAACAAGAACCTGGAATTATGCTAACTCCACTTTTACCAACCCAAACGTCTGTGTCTGCTTGCTTTTGACTATGTCCTGCTTTGACTGCATTATTGAACAACTTTACCACCCTAATAGGTTTAGAATATGACCACTTCCTTCTTTCAATAGTTTTTTTTCCTCACTACGTCTTTAATTTTTCATTTGATAACCGTCACTGATTTTCTTCTGTAGAAAATGCCCTTTCTGTTGCAGATTTTTTTCTCACCAGATACTTACTCCCTTTCGTCACTTCTTCAATGTTTTTTCCTTTATTCACGAAGGCTCTATTTACTGTTGTTGGGCTCTCCCAGTAGTCGTGTGTGGAGTCAGTTGATAAGTTACCTCTTTTATCATCATCTTCATTATTCAGTTTGGAAGGTAAGAAAAATGAAGATGGACCAACATTTAGCATTTTTAACTATGGTGGTTTCAGAAAGCTCTCACACAATACCAGAAGCAAGCAATAAACTTAACTCACTACTCACTGCATGACACTGACACGTATAAAAAAATCATCACTGGAATGTTTTATGATACCCGTTGCAAATAGGGTCTGCCCACTTATTAGATACGTTTTTTTTGTTGCTTTTGATCACCTGTTTTTGGACATTTATTGTGCATGAGTAACATTACCCGAGTCACACTTCGTGTAATTTTATGATAAACCGAACTGTGCAATTTTACTAACATTGGGCACTTTTTGAGATAAGGCTGCTGTGCATCGTTGGGGGGTTGGGGAGAGCCACCAAGCTTGGCTGGTTACATGTAAACACGTGTACGCAAGGGTACAGGCTGCATGGGAGAGACTACAGTTGTGCACAGCCTGGTTGCTGCACACAGGTACCACCCTGCCTGTGGCAGTTTTAAAAAGCACATTTGACCTGTGAAATAACCCCTTCTGACAGGCCTAAACCATCATTTCAAATATTGTGAAGTCACCAATAAATAGGATTTACTGCCCATAGAAGCAGGGTGCAGATATTTTATCCCTTAGCTGCTGACCCCCTCCCACCCTTGGCATTTTACTGGGACATAACCACCCTCTTTTTTTAAACTATTTTTTGTGCTTTCCGCCTCCTTCCAGTTAGTGACAGAAATGGGTGTGAAACTAATGCTGGATACAGGACAGCTAAACATTTCTGAAAAGTAGACAAAATTCTGAATTCAGAAAGAGGTCATTTGTGTAGATCCATCAAGGTTTTCCTACAGAAACTAATAGCTAAAATAAACAAATATTGAAATTGAGGTGAAAAAAAGAGCCATTGCTGTCCACGTTTTCTTCTATAACTTTTTCCAGTTATGGCAGATTTTTGAAAGCAATATATCGTTACATCTGCTGGACTCTTCTGGCTGCAGGGATATATGGGGCTTGTAGGTTCAGCAAAAACCCTGGGTACCCGGAGCCAATAAATGAGTTGCACCTTGCAATGGGTTTTTTGTTGTATAACGGGTATACAGCAATTTATTTGGTGAAATATAAAGACTCAAAAATAGGTATCAAGGAAACCTTTGTACTTCCAAAATGGGCATACTAGCATGTAAATTACAGGGCATTTCTCAAATAGACTTCTTTTTTAAGTCACTGTCTTACATTTGGAAGTAAGGAATGTAGAGAAAGACAAGGGATAAGAACACTTGTTCTTCTATTCTGTGTTCCCCCAAGTCTCCTGATAAAAATGGTACCTCACTTGTGTGGGTAGGCCTACTGCCCGCGACAGTAAATGCAACGTGGACACATCACATTTTTACATTGAAATCTGATGTGTTTTTTTGGAAAGTGCCTAGCTGTGGATTTCGGCCTTTAGTACAGCCGGCACCTAGGGAAACCTGCCAAACCTGTGAATTTGTGAAAACTAACACCTAGGGGAATCCAGGATGGGGTGAGTTGTGGGGCTCGCAACAGGTTCTGTTACCCAGAATCCTTTGCAAACCTAAACATTTTCCAAAAAAACACTTTTACCTCAGATTTCAGTGCTGCAAAGTTCTGGAATCTGAGAGGAGCCACAAACTTCCTTTCACCCAGCATTCCCCCCAAATCGCCCGATAATAAGGGTAAGCTCACTTGTGTTGGTAGGCCTAGTGCCCGCGACAACAGGAAATGCCCCAAAACACAACATGGACAGATCAAATTTTTACATTGAAAACTGACATGTTTTTTTAAAAGTGCCTAAGCTCTGGATTTTGGTCTTTAGCTCAGCCAGTACCTAGGAAAACCTACCAAACGTGCATTTTTTGTTTTTAAACTAGACCCCTAGGGGAACCCTTGATGGGGTAACTTGTGGTGCTCTCACCAGGTTCTGTTACCCAGAATCCTTTGCAAACCTCAAAATTTGTATAAAAAAAAACAAAACAAAAAAAACACTTGTTCTTAACATTCCTGTGATAGAAAGTTGTGGAACCTGAGAGGAGCCACACATTTTCCTTCCACCCAGCATTTCTCCAAGACTCCTGATAAAAATGGTACCTCACTTGTGTGGGTAGGCCTAGTGCCTGTGTCAGGAATGGATCACACAACGGTCAATGTTAGTCCTTACATGAGGGCAACTGTTGACCCTGGGGTGATCCATTCCTGATGAAGGCACTAGGTACATGCACACAAGTGGGGTAGCGTTTTTATCAGGACAGGTGGGGAAACACTGGGTGGTAGGAATTTTGTGGATCCCAGCATATTCCTGTAGTGTGTTTGACAGAAATGCAAGAAAAAAAAGTTTTATTCAACATTTCACCTTCTCAGGGTATTCTGGGTAAGAAAACTTTGATTAATCCACACAAGTCAAACCCCAGTGGACTCCCCCGGGTGTCTAGTTTCCAGAATAGTCTGGGTTTGGTAGGTTTCCCTATATGGCCACCAAGCGCGGGACCATAAACGCAGGTGCCTGCCTAACAAAACCAGGTTGCTTTGTGATAGGTAATTTTGATGTCTTCACAATACGATTTGGGCGGCGGAATTTGTGGCTGAACTAAATTGGGGAGCTCCCAAGAGAGCACTCTCTCTGTGCTTGGCACCACATGCACCTGCTCTCTGGTTTGGGCTAACCCGCCATTGTTCCGCTACACAAACTGTGCTTGCGAAGGGACAGCAGGACTGTCCCCATCACCTCCCTCAGAATCACTGGAAGAGGAGTTGTCGGAAAAACCACTCCCAGAGTCTGCGCCATTGTCCTATCCCTCAGATGCTGTCTCAGTATCTTCTGTGCCAGTCTCTGATTTTACACCAGAGCTGTCCTCTAACCTGTTTGGGCTTGAGCAGCAGTCATAAAACGAAACACCATCTCTGCTACTGGCTAAACTCTCGCTCTAAAACACTAGCCTACGTAGACAGTCACAAAATTGCTGGTGGGTGTGTGTGTGATGCGTGCAACAGTAAAGGTCAGTCACCTTACCTATGCTTCTTCCCTCAATCAGCACGTTCTCTCAAGACACTCAAAAAAACAAAAAAAGACACACTACTACTTCACCTTGTCACATACCAATCGTCATAGTCTTTAGCGCCTCTGGCTCCTACTCCAACAATCATTACTGGTGCTCTCACTCCCACTCCCATGACCAACTCCCCTGACACCCTCACTACCACCCAGTAAAAGTGCTCTTCATCTGTCCATAGCCCCCCTTGCACATACATTTCATTTGTATTATAGCGCAGGTAATGGCTGGCTTTACTAATCCACTCAGCTATTTACATAAAATACAGATTTGATCTTTTCAGTAGGTATATAAACCTTCTGCGCTACTTTATGGCATCAAAACTGCCACTAGACAAAAGTCGGATCCTTTTGTAGCAGAAACATAATCACAAGAGTTACTTTACCTTTTTATTGCTGCCTAAAAGCTACAGTTGAAAAGCATCAGTTGAACTATGTGCATTGCTTTGAAGACACAAGCTGCAACTGCATGAGAACTGGTAGCATTTATAAATATATATATATATATATATATATATATATATATATAATCTCTGTTTGTGTGTATAAAGAGATCACTTTTATATGTGGGTGTGGTTTTCCTGGGGGACAATATATATATATATATATATATATATATATATATATATATATATATATATATATATATATATATATATATATATTTTATCTTTAATAGCTGTATGGTTTCCCTGGGGCCATAGTTGCCCTCAGGGAAACCATAAAACTATTTTTTTTTAAAAAGGGGGGTGTTGGGAGTTGCCCTGCCCACGGTGGACACCCTGTCAATTTCATAATATATTTTTTTTTAAATACCCCCAGGGGTAAACGTACCTTTAAAAAAAAAAAAATATATATATATATATATATATATATGGAAAATGTCACTTACCCAGTGTACATCTGTTCTTGGCATTAGTCGCTGCAGATTCACATGCTGTGCACAGTCCGCCATCTGGTGTTGGGCTCGGAGTGTTACAAGTTGTTTTTCTTCGAAGAAGTCTTTTCGAGTCACGAGACCGAGGGACTCCTCCCATTTCGACTCCATTGCGCATGGGCATCGACTCCATCTTAGATTGTTTTGCCCGCAGAGGGTGAGGTAGGAGTTGTGTATGCTAGTAATAGTGCCCATGCAATGGAGTGAATGCGTATGTACATAATAAAGTTTTAAGTAATATATTTACAAATGTTTAAGATCTACTTCTAAACGGCTACAGGCTCCCGGGGAGGCGGGTGGACGCATGTGAATCTGCAGCGACTAATGCCACGAACAGATGTACACTGGGTAAGTGACATTTTCCGTTCGATGGCATGTGTAGCTGCAGATACACATGCTGTGCATAGACTAGTAAGCAGTTATCTCCCCAAAAGCGGTGGTTCAGCCTGTAGGAGTTGAAGTAGTTTGAAATAATGTTCTTAATACAGCTTGACCTACTGTTGCTTGTTGTGCAGTTAGCACATCTACACAGTAGTGCTTGGTAAATGTATGAGGCGTAGACCATGTTGCTGCCTTACATATTTCGTTCATTGGAATATTTCCTAGAAAGGCCATGGTAGCACCTTTCTTTCTGGTTGAGTGTGCCTTTGGTGTAATAGGCAGTTCTCTTTTAGCTTTAAGATAGCAGGTTTGAATGCACTTAACTATCCATCTAGCAATGCCTTGTTTTGAAATTGGATTTCCTGTATGAGTTTTTTGAAAGGCGATAAATAGTTGTTTTGTCTTTCGAATTAGTTTTGTTCTGTCAATGTAGTACATTAGTGCTCTTTTGATGTCTAATGTATGTAGTGCTCTTTCGGCTACCGAATCTGGCTGTGGGATGAACACTGGTAATTCTACAGTTTGATTTAAGTGGAACGGTGAGATTACTTTTGGTAAAAATTTAGGATTGGTCCGTAGAACAACTTTATTTTTGTGTATTTGAATAAATGGTTCTTGAATGGTAAATGCTTGAATTTCACTCACTCTTCTTAGAGATGTGATGGCAATTAAAAATGCAACTTTCCACGTTAAGTATTGCATTTCACAAGAGTGCATGGGCTCAAAAGGTGGACCCATGAGTCGTGTTAGGACAATGTTGAGGTTCCACGAAGGAACTGGTGGTGTTCTTGGTGGTATAATTCTCTTTAGGCCTTCCATAAACGCCTTTATGACTGGTATCCTAAACAATTAAATTGAGTGCGTAATTTGTAGGTAAGCAGAAATTGCCGTAAGATGTATTTTAATGGAAGAGAAAGCTAGGTTAGATTTTTGCAAATGTAGTAAGTATCCTACTATTTCTTTTGCAGATGCGTGTAAAGGTTGAATTTGATTATTATGGCAGTAATAAACACATCTTTTCCACTTATTTGCATAGCAGTGTCTAGTGGTAGGTTTTCTAGCTTGTTTTATGACCTCCATACATTCCTGTGTGAGGTCTAAGTGCCCGAATTCTAGGATTTCAGGAGCCAAATTGCTAGATTCAACGATGCTGGATTTGGATGTCTGATCTGTTGTTTGTGTTGTGTTAACAGATCTGGTCTGTTGGGTAGTTTGACATGAGGTACTACTGAAAGGTCTAGTAGTGTCGTGTACCAAGGTTGCCTTGCCCATGTTGGTGCTATTAGTATGAGTTTGAGTTTGTTTTGACTCAACCTGTTTACTAGATATGGAAGGAGAGGGAGAGGGGGAAAAGCGTACGCAAATATCCCTGACCAGTTCATCCATAGAGCATTGCCTTGGGATTGATCTTGTGGGTACCTGGATGCAAAGTTTTGGCATTTTGAGTTTTCCTTTGTTGCAAATAGATCTATTTGAGGTGTTCCCCAAATTTGAAAGTAATTGTTTAGTATTTGGGGGTGAATTTCCCATTCGTGGGTTTGTTGGTGATCTCGAGAGAGATTGTCTGCCAACTGGTTCTGAATCCCTGGAATAAATTGTGCTATTAGGCGAATATGGTTGTGAATCGCCCAATGCCATATTTTTTGTGTTAGGAGGCACAATTGTGTCGAGTGTGTCCCTCCCTGTTTGTTTAGATAATACATTGTTGTCATGTTGTCTGTTTTGACAAGAATGTATTTTTGGGTTATTATGGGTCGAAATGCTTTCAGCGCTAGAAATACTGCTAACAGTTCTAAGTGATTTATGTGAAACTGCCTCTGATGTATGTCCCATTGTCCTTGGATGCTGTGTTGATTGAGGTGTGCTCCCCACCCTGTCATGGAAGCATCCGTCGTTATGACGTATTGTGGCACTGGGTCTTGGAAAGGCCGCCCTCGGTTTAAATTTGTACTGTTCCACCATAGAAGCGAGATGTATGTTTGGCGGTCTATCAACACCAGATCTAGAAGTTGACCCTGTGCTTGTGACCATTGTGATGCTAGGCACTGTTGTAAGGGCCACATGTGCAATCTTGCGTTTGGGACAATGGCTATGCATGAAGACATCATGCCTAGGAGTTTCATTACCATTTTGACTTGTATCTTTTGTGTTGGATACATGGCCTGTATTACCTTGTGAAATGTTTGAACCCTTTGTGGACTTGGAGTGGCAATCCCTTTTGCTGTGTTGATTGTCGCTCCTAAGTATTGCTGTGTTTGACACGGCAAAAGGTGTGACTTCGCGTAGTTGATGGAGAAACCTAGCTTGTGAAGGGTCTGTATGACATAGTTTGTGTGCTGTGAACACTGTCTTAGCGTGTTGGTTTTGATTAACCAGTCGTCTAAGTACGGGAACACATGTATTTGCTGCCTTCTGATATGTGCAGCTACTACTGCCAGGCATTTTGTAAAAACTCTTGGTGCAGTTGTTATTCCGAATGGCAACACTTTGAATTGGTAATGTATTCCTTGGAATACAAACCTTAGGTATTTCCTGTGTGAAGGATGTATTGGTATATGGAAATACGCATCTTTTAGGTCTAATGTTGTCATGTAATCTTGCTGTTTGAGCAGTGGGATTACGTCTTGTAACGTGACCATGTGAAAGTGGTCTGATTTGATGTAGGTATTTAGTGTTCTGAGATCTAGTATTGGTCTCAGAGTTTTGTCCTTTTTGGGTATTAGAAAGTACAGTGAGTAAACTCCTGTGTTTTTTTGTAGATTTGGTACTAATTCTATTGCGTCCTTTTGTAGCAATGCTTGAACTTCTAGTCCTAGAAGCTCTATATGTTGTTTTGACATATTGTGTGTTTTCGGTGGGACGTTTGGAGGTAATTGGAGAAATTCTATGCAATAACCATGCTGGATAATTGCTAAGACCCAAGTGTCTGTTGTTATTTCCTCCCAAAGTTTGTAAAATTGGCTTAGTCTTCCCCCCACAGGTGTTATGTGATGGGGTTGTGTGGCTTGTGAGTCACTGTTTATTTTGAGGAGTTTTGGGGCCTTGAAATTTTCCTTGATTTCTTGGGAATTGGCCCCCTCTATATTGCCCCCGAAAACCTCCCCTTTGATATTGACTCTGGTAAGTAGGCCTTGTTTGTGAGGTTGTGGTTTCTGTGGGTTGACCTCAAAACGCTCCCCTAAAAGGTGTTTTCCGAAATGTGCCTCTGCTCTGCGGGGAGTAGAGTGCGCCCATGGCTTTGGCTGTATCGGTGTCTTTTTTGAGTTTCTCAATGGCAGTGTCAACCTCCGGCCCAAACAATTGCTGTTCATTAAATGGCATATTGAGCACAGCTTGTTGGATTTCCGGCTTGAACCCTGAAGTGCGCAGCCATGCGTGCCTTTGTATCGTGATTGCAGTGTTTATTGTCCTTGCAGCTGTATCTGCTGCATCCATGGAAGACCGTATCTGATTATTTGAGATACTTTGTCCCTCTTCTACCAACTGTTGCGCTCTTTTTTGGAACTCCTTGGGTAAGTGTTCGATGAAATGTTGCATTTCATCCCAATGAGCTCTGTCGTATCTTGCCAAAAGTGCTTGTGAATTGGCAATACGCCATTGATTTGCTGCTTGTGCTGCAACCCTTTTTCCCGCAGCATCAAATTTGCGGCTCTCTTTGTCTGGAGGTGGTGCGTCTCCTGAGGTCTGAGAGTTGGCTCTCTTACGAGCTGCCCGACAACTACTGAGTCTGGTGTTAGTTGTGTTGTAATATAGATTGGATCTGTTGGCGGTGGCTTGTACTTTTTCTCCACCCTTGGAGTTATGGCTCTGCCTTTAACTGGATCCTGAAATATTTGCTTTGAATGTTTTAGCATTCCTGGGAGCATGGGAAGGCTTTGGTACTGGCTATGGGTGGAGGATAGGGTGTTAAACAGAAAGTCATCCTCAATTGGTTCAGAATGTAAGGTGACGTTGTGAAATTCGGCTGCCCTTGCGACCACCTGTGTGTATGATGTACTGTCCTCAGGTGGTGACGGTTTTGTGGGATAGGAGTCTGGGCTGTTGTCAGACACTGGAGCATCATAAAGGTCCCATGCATCGGGATCATCCTGACTCATTGTAGTATGAGCTGGTGAGTGCATCAGTGGTGGAGTTGTTGCTGGTGATGCATGTATTGACGGTGGTGGAGACGGTGGTGGGGTTGTTTTCCTTGCCACTTTTGCCTGTGGTTGCTTGTCCTTTTGTTGAAAGGCAAGTTTCCTTTTTATTTGGGGAAGAGTGGTTATCTTCCCTGTGTCCTCATGAATATGAAGCCTTCTTTGCGTGTAGTCAGGCTCTACAGCTTGAAGCTCCTCTCCAAATCTATGTAATTGGGAGGTTAATCCTTGTTCCTCTGTATAGTAACTAGTTTTCGGCTCCGAGGCTGGATGTTTCGGAACCGAAACCTTTTCGGAAGTCTTTTTAGGCTCCGAAGAACCCTTCTTTGTTTTCGGCGTGGTGTCTCGGTGCCGAAATTCTTCGGTGCCGCTGTCTCTGTGCCGAAGTTTCTCGGAGCCGCTGTCTCGGCTCCGAGGTTGCTGTGTGGCGGTATCTTGACCGGAGTCGGAAGACTTCGACACCAGCATGCCCTTTTTCGGTGCCTTGGATCGGTCACTTAGTTTTCGGGTTAAGCTATGGCCTGTTGGCGGTGGCGTCCCCTGGGCTTTTGTGGACTTTTCGTGAGTCTTGATTTTCGACGTCTTACGGTTTGGTGTGTTTCTTCGGCGTCGAGTTCTTCAGAATCCGACTCGCGGATGGAGAAAGCTTCTTCTTCCTCCTCAAAATGTTCTTGACCTGTCGGCGTGGACGCCATTTGTAGTCTCCTGGCTCTTCCGTCTCTCAGCGTCTTCCTCGACCGAAACGCTCGACAGGCTTCACAAGTATCCTCCTTGTGCTCGGGGGACAAGCACAAGTTACAGACCAGATGTTGATCCGTATACGGATACTTGTTATGGCATTTTGGGCAGAAGCGGAATGGGGTCCGTTCCATCAGCCTTGAAGTCGCACGTGGCCGGGCCGACCAGGCCCCGACGGGGGATCGAAAAAACCCCGAAGGGCCACCGGAGCTCTTCAAAATTCGGTGTCGATTTGTTCTAACTACCCGATACCGAACGCAAACAATACCGACGTTTTTTTCCGAGATTCTAACTAACTTTCCGACCCGAAACACGGAGCGAAAAGGAACACGTCCGAACCCGATGGCGGAAAAAAAACAATCTAAGATGGAGTCGATGCCCATGCGCAATGGAGTCGAAATGGGAGGAGTCCCTCGGTCTCGTGACTCGAAAATACTTCTTCGAAGAAAAACAACTTGTAACACTCCGAGCCCAACACCAGATGGCGGATTGTGTACAGCATGTGTATCTGCAGCTACACATGCCATCGAACATATATATTAAAAAAACAATTTTCAGAGGGGGGGCGATTCCCCCCCCCCTCCCCTCCCAAAAGTGCTGTTTCAGGAAGGGCTCGATTGAAAGGTGAGAATCTCCCCTTTCAAACAAGGCCTTCCAGAACGGTGGTGAGGCCTTACCTCCGCTTCCTGCTCCGGTGGGGAAACCAGATTGCGATGTCAACACGCCATGTCACAAAGGGGCGGGTAGAGGGTCACCGGGAGACACAGAAACTCTGCTGTGTCTCCTGATGGAGGATTAAATAATAAAAAAAAAATCCTTGTGCGATGCAGGGATTTTTTTTAACCCCCTCCCTGGTGTCGGCCACTGGTCGTGACCTGCACAAGGGAGGTAGTGTGGGAGTCGGCCAGTGGCCGACACCCACACTCGAGAGGTTAACGGTAGGACATGTAGAAATTAATGTTGAAGATTTCTTTACAGTGAAATATCCTCCAAAAACATTTTTACTATAACAAGGCTGGCTGCTGCTATCGGGAATCACTAAGAGAAACACAGGAGAAAGCTAAGGCAGGGAGCCAATAAAATCAGCTCCCTGCAAACTGCACCTTTTGGCAGGCCTGGAGAATGTAAAAAAAATGCTAAGGAAGGGGAAGGGGTTTCAGGTGGAAGACTGAGTTTGCCACTAAGAAAATAAAGGAGCCCAAGATCATCGAAATCAGCCTAACAGGACCAGAGCTAGTCATCTTGAAAAGATCTGATCTTTGAACCATTCCCCTTGGAAAAATGGAGATCGTTGTACCCATAGCACTACATCGCAGACACCTTGCGCCAAGCCCTTTATCTGATCACGGGGTTCAAGAGCGTTGTATACCGACGGCAGACACTCCAGACATTGCTAGTGCCAAGCCCCCTATCTGATCAAGGGGTACAAAGCATTCTATCGCAATGGCAGACACCCCTGAACTCCTAGATAATGGAGTCTGGCGTGTTTAAAACTTTCTTCATACATAACAGCATAAGTTTGTTTGGGGATGAGGGGACATTCAACAGCAGAGAATAATCGTTTAGGTCAGAAAGCTCCCTCACTGTCAGCAGAAAGAAAACGGCATTAATTGATAGGAAGGAGTAGTCTCTAAACTTAAGAATTATAGCATCCTTGAAGGACTAAATACAGAGAAAGGTCCTATGTACTTACATAGAGAAATGCATCTTGGTCCTGCTTTGTTGTGTCAAGGTGTGTGGGCATGGGGGGGGAGGTACCAGACGGTGCCCGGGTGTCCAGCTGGAGCCGTAGGAATAGGGGCTGTCCAGCTGCAGTGGATGAGCATACTCTAGTCGGCGGTAGAACAAAGGGGATGTCCAGTGAGCGAGTGGTACAGGCTGTACCGAGAGGGGTTGCTGGGCTGCAGTGCAGTGCTTCTGGTCGCAGGAGTGGTCATCAGTACCAGGGCTACATGCAGCCCTGGTTCAGCTTCTTCCTGGCTCGGCCCTTCCTGCTCTTATCCGCATATGCAGTTAGGCAACCAATGGCAGGAGCTGCAGTCAGTGCAAGCGCTAGCACCAGCAGAACTCCTGGGAGATCCGGGAGTCGACCAGCAGCTCCCTGGCTCAGAGAAACCCTGTTGCCGCTCCCTCTTCCATCGTTATGTCCCTCCGAGTAGTGCAAATGGCAGCAGCAATAGGTCAATTCAGAGGTCTTCAAACTTTTTTATGCCGCGCCCCCCCAGTTGAAAAATAAAAAACATTGGGCCCCCCTCAGAATTTTTCACAATTATTTTGTAAACATGGCAATGTTAAATATGTCTAAACCTATTTAAACATTGCAGTTAAGTACTGTTACCTTTTTAAAACTGCAATAACATGCTTCTGATTAAAACAAAGGCCTGTTATCTGTATAATATTTATTTTGGCCAGAGTCTGGGGCCCCCCCTGGGATCACTTGAGGCCCCCCTAAGGGGGCCCGCCCCCCAGTTTGAAGACCTCTGGGTCAATTGAAGACGGCCTATGCTGCCCACCTCCTCCTCTTCCTGAACTCCGTCCCCATCGCCAGCTCTCCAAGGCACTTGTACCGGGTGGGGCAGTGATGTCACAGATGCAAGGCCACCTCTGGTATGGAAGGGACATCACTCCTGGAGCTACTCAGGATGGTGGCAGCAGGGTAAGATGCAGGGGTCCATGCAACACATGGTTGCAAACAGTGGTGACGATTAATTCCACCGGCAGCAGAATTTATTTAGTAATTCCGTGTTACAAGATTAACACCAAATAACTAAATTCCTCCAATTCCACCAGCAGAATTAAAAAAGTCCACCCATCCCTAGGCTCAGTGGCAACTTAAATTGGGGTCCTGAGACCCCCTTCTCCAGACCTTGAAGATCAACATTGGGTCCCAGGATCCCATCTGCAAGACCCAGAAGACAGGAGTTGGCCACCCACCACTGGAGCATGAGAGAAGTGCTCCTGCACTGCAGGAGCAGAAGAGCTGATGCCGGCTCCCCCCTACCTGGAACACCAGTCTTACCCCTGATGAGGCGTTGAAGTGCTTTTCGGCGAGTAGCACACATTTTAGTTATTTCTTTTTTTTTTTTTTTTTTAGCATAGCCAGATTTTATCTTCTTGTTCTTATATTTTAATCAGCTGCTTCTTTCCAAGAAGACCATGTTATTCGCGTTGCACATTTTATCTGTAATTTGTACAACGTGCACTCTGTGCCCTGCTCAAGGCTGTAATTTATGGTGTGTGATAAGCTAACTTGTATTACCTGTCCAGGAGCTCAGGTGTGTTGCTTGAATGCGGAGTTACTGTAAATAAATCAAAGAGAAGAGGTGTCTATCAATGCAGGAACAGTCTCTTTTAATTAAACGCAGTGGCCGGGAGAGCGCAGTACAGAATCGGGGTCTCTCTCAAAGTTAGAGTTTTGAGCATCTTTTTATACAGTCATGAGGTGTAATAAAACAATTGAATACATTCTTTGAGAAAGGAATCCGGGTTTGTTCATGAGGCCATAGATCTGTCTGTCTGATAAAAGTGTGCAGGTGGATCTTGCGTGGACAGTGTGGGCCAGTAGGAAACATGTCCAGCATGGAGAGCATGTGATCACTGTGTGTAGTGTGTGTGTTGAATCCTGATTGGCTGTGTGTTCCTAACCTCATGCGGCATCTAACTTTATTGTGTTTTGAAAAAACTTACCCCTCCGGACAAATTACTGGGGGCAATTGCCTAGGATCTTTGTGGTGTTGCTGCCTATCTAGGAAATCAATCTGGGTCTTTCGAGTTTTGAATGCTTGTCTATGGGCTACATGTCACCCCACCTGTGATCTGTCAATCAATTGCCTCAGGCCTGGGTCACAGGGACTGCCTGGCTTGGAGTTGACGGGGAGGTCATGTCAGTTGGAATCGACAATAGCAAAGCAAGTTTGTTGTTATGCTGGCCACATCATGGCTTACATTGACAATGTTTTTATGCATATCAACAGTAGTCCAAATTTTTTAGACACATTAGTACGTCAAGCCTGTTCTTAGAACCCTGAATGGGTCATTATATTAACAACACATACTCCTAAAGAGGGGAAAAAGGCATTGATGTCACGTCTGTCCTGGGATGCACATCATGCCACATACAGCTTTGCTGATTCTCACGCTGACTCTTCAGCTTCCCAAGAGGATTGCCATCCAGAAAACAGGCAGACCTTTGCCATCTTACTTAGGTATGGGATTGGGATTACTCTCTTAGATTGGGACAGGCAGAAGGTTTACCACCACTATGCTCTCAGACCTAGACATAGGGTATAGGCAGGAATATCTATGCCAGTGGTTCCCAACCTGTGGTCTGGGGACCCCTGGGGGTCAGCGAAGCCTCCTCAGGGGGTCCGCGACTGCTTATAAAATTAAATAATATTAACAGATTAGGTCCCCAGTTTTCAGTAATGACTCAGTGGGGGGGGTCCCCGAATTGCAATGAAGATTCAGTGGGGGTCCCCGGGCTCCAATTATGATAAAGTGGGGGTCCACAGAAGCAAGTCAAAAGGTTGGGAACCACTGATCTAGGCTTTCAGGAATCACACAAAATGGTTGAGTTGTTTATCTTCTTTACACTGGTTGCAATAATGATTATCGTACTATGTTTCATTTGCCTCATTATCGCAACTCATGCTTTTTATACTAGGATGCTACTGCTTCAACAAATGCAATGAAATCCAGTATGCATCTCATGTCCTGCCTTGGCATGTGTGAGTCAGTGAGTAAATGAGTGAAAGGGGTATGATCTGTTTCCACAACTTCCCTGAGGAGTCAGTGTCATGTTTAGGTTGCCACAAATCGCCTTTTTCTTTCTAGGATTGAGTGAGGAACTGTGGGCAAGCCAGGAGTTAGCCCAACAGCTTCCACAGTGGTGTGTGGCTGACTCAGTCTCCCGCCCTTGGTGGTGCTGCCGCCGCCCTAAACACACAGTCTTTTTTTTTTTTTAATATATCTTTTGTTGCGTTTATCAAAGGATTACAACATATAACAAACGTAATTACTAAATTAGTTCCCAACCGTGTGCTCTAACCCCCCTCCCCCCATCTTGCACTTAGTACATCATCTAATAATCTTATTACGACAATTCTCTGCTGTCAGGAAGCAAATCAGAGTTCCATGGTTTTTTTATGTGGTGGTTGTGATTGTCTGCTCGGAATCTGAGTCAGTGGTGGAAGTGTTATCCTCTGATGTGGGAGCATCCATTGTCTTTAGGTTTTCCAGCAATGAGTCCCATTGTGTGGCATTGTCTCTGGGCCTTTGTCCCTGTAGAGCTTCTTTCAGCAAAACTGCACTCTCAGTTTCAGCCCATTTCTCTAGTGCATCTTGCCATCTATCCACTTGGGGAGCTCCTGGGTCCTTCCAATGCAAGGTTATCTCTCTCTTTGCTAGTATCAGCGCCAGGTCAATGAACCTATTGGTTATTTTTTGAGCTGAGTGGCGAGGGAAGTCCCCCAGGATTGCTACTACTGGAGTGGGTGAGAGTGATCTTTCTGAGCTGGAGGATATTTTCCTAAGTACTTCTGTCCAATATGGATTGATTTTCGGGCAGTTCCACAGCATATGCATTAGGTCTGATACTAGTTCAGCGCATCAGGGACATTTAGAGTTGTTCGTGTTGTTGAGTTTGGTTATCAATTGTGGGGTTAAATAGGCTCTATGATAGATATATAGGTTTATCAGTTTGAACCTTGCATTTCTGGATGCTGAGTAAATGTGGGAGGTGATTCTAGACCATTGGGTGTCCTCTATTGTAGTATCTAGAACGTCTGCCATTTGGATCTGAGTTTATTCATTGGTAAGCAAGTGCTGTTCTGTAGGGATCTGTATATTCCCGAGATCACCCTCCTCTGGTCCCCCATTGAACAGAGGAGCTTACAGCCTTCATGTATGGCTGGTTCGCATGATTTTGTGCCCCATAATTTTTTATTAGTTTTGATTAAGGCATTGTGAATGAGGAACAAGCCAGAGGGGAGATTGAACCGCTCTTGCAGTTCCGTGTAAGCGCAAAGTTTTCCGTTGCTGAATAAGTCTCCCAATTTCGTAATGCTGTATGTTATCAGTTTGTTAGTGTGCGCTGTGATGTGTCCCTTCGAGATGAGGTTTAAAGATATTAGGGGGGCCTCAGGTGTATAAGGGGCTTTTGTGCAGGTGCGTTTTAGGAATTGTTCCCAGCAGTGTCTCGTCGCTTCCCATTCTAATGGAAGCTGTTGTTTTGTTTTTTTGGGGTTCAGTAGAATACTTAAGATATTTTCTAGTGGACAGTTTAGTGGGATCTGCAAATCTTTTGTGCTTGGGGGTTCCCTAATTAATTTTGCTATCCATTGTAGTTGCCCTGCCAAGTAATATATCTCTAAATCTGGGGCGGCTAAGCCACCTTCTGAGGTGGGCCTTCGGAGAGTGTGGAGTGCGATTCTGTGCCTATTCGGCCCCCATATAAAATTCGCGATTAGGGAATCTATATTTTTGAACACTCTTTTGGGGATTATAAGTGGGATAGTGGAGAAGTAGTATAGCAGCCTGGGTAGTGCAATCATTTTAAGTAGGGCGACTCTCCCAAAGACTGTTAGGGGTAGTGTGCTCCAAAAGAGAATATTAGCTTTGATTCCCCTAATTGCTCTCTGTATGTTCTCCTCTAATAGGTCTTCTACTTTGTGGTATATGTTGATCCCCAAGTATTTTAAATGTGTTTGGGGACCAGGGTAGACCTTTGGTGTCTGTGGGTTCCGATGTGCCACTGGTTAGTGGAAAGATGGAGGATTTTCTCCAGTTGATTCGGAGTCCAGAAGCTTTCCCATAATTTTCTAACATATCTATTGCCCCTGGTAAGTCTGCATCCAGATTCTTAAGAAATCGTAGCATGTCGTCTGCGTATAGGGCGATGTAGTGTGTCCAGCTGTTGAATAGGATACCCTCAAAGCACTTTCTGGATCTTGCTGTTTGGGCAAGGGGTTCTACTGCCATAGCAAACAGAAGGGGAGATAATGGGCAGCCTTGTCTGGTCCCTCTACCCACCGGGAAGGAGTCGGAAATAGTGCTGCCTGTGCGTACTCTCGCTGTGGGATTGGTGTATAATAGCTTTGTCCAGCGTGTGAATCCTTCTCCTAACCCAAATTTTAGCATGACCTGTTCTAGGTAGTCCCACCTTAAGCTATCAAAGGCTTTTTCTCTGTCTACTGAGATTATCGCTGCTTGGGGCATTGTTGGGGGCATGGAATGTAGTACTGAGACTAAGCGTCTGATATTTTGCGCTGTACTGCGTTGTGGAATAAATCCCGACTGGTCTTGGTGAATCAGTGAGGTCATGAGGGGTAAGTACCCGACTTATTATTTTGTAATCTAGGTTTAACATGGATAGTGGGCGGTAGGAGCGGACGTCCGTGGGTGGTTTATCGGGCTTTATTAGGGGGATCATTATGGCCTCATTGGTTGATTGAGGTAGTCTATTGTTGTGTCATGCTTCTGTATATATTGTGCAGAGTCTTGGAGCTAATAGGTCCTGATATAGTAGATAAAACTCCATTGGGAGTCCGTCTGCTCCCGGGACTTTACCCCTTGCCGTGCTCTGTATTGCTATTTTAATTTCTGCAATTGATATAGGAGCAGCTAGGGACAGACTTTCCTCAGTTCCTAATTTAGGAAGGGTGAGAGCATCTAATTACAAGATCTGAATGTTACTAATAGTATCCATGGGTGGTGCATATAGGGTTGAGTAATATTTGAAGAAACAAGTCTTGATCTCCCTTTGACCGTGTGCTCTACCACCTGAGTGTTTCTCAATCTCGACTATGGTAATTTGTTGTTTAGGGGGCTTAGCAAGCCATGCTAACAGGGCGCCTGCCTTATCGCCTTCTGCATGTTGCTTGTATAAATACTGCTTGTAGTCGAAGCAAGATAATCTAGTGTTTGCCTCGGTTAGTTTAGTTTTAGTTTCGATCAGAAGGGGGGTCAATTCAGGGTGTGTTGGGTGCCTACGCTCAATGTCTCTGAGGGGGTCTTCAAGTTTTTTAAATTTAGCTTCAATTGATTTTCAAACTCCGATACTCTCACCGATACAGTTGCCCCTGGTCACTATTCTGAAGGTTTCCCATTCGAGGGATCTGGAGGATGCTGTCCCTGTATTTTGGGTGAAAAACTCCTCAATGCCTTTGTGTAGGAAGTGTTTGAATGCTTCGTCTTCGAGTCCATCTGTCCTCAGACGCCAAGTGGGGATCAATGGTCTCTCCCCACTCCACACTAGAGAAACCAGCAAGGGGTTATGATCTGATATGGTGCGGCTCAGGTATTCGGCTGTTACTACGACAGTTTGTAGTTCAGGGGATATTAGGAAGGTGTCTAGTCTAACGTGTAGGTCATGTGCTATCGAAAATAAGAGTAATCTCTGCAGTGTGGGTTAAGTTGTCTCCAGCAGTCTCCTAATTGACAGTGTTGTTGCCATTCTGTGAAAGATTTGTCTGTTTTTGGAGTTTGTGAATGCAGTAGGGGTGGGTGTGACCTATCCAAGTGGATATTAGCTATGCAGTTAAAGTCCCCGCCAAGTATTTTCGGGCCTGTGAGGGTCGGACCTAGTTCCCGCGATAGTTTGTCGAAAATGTTTTTTTGATCCAAGTTCGGTGCATATAGGCCGCCAATTGTCACTTCCTTCCCGTCCAGCCTTCCCTTGACCACAACATACCTCCCCCTCTTTATCTATGGTTGTTTGTAGTGCCTGGAATGGTACCCCCGGTCCGACCCACATTAGTACTCCCCTTGCAAATGCTGAGTAGTTAGTGGCAAATATTTGGCCTCTCCATCTTTTCTTGAGTGCTGCAACCTCCTGCTCTAGCAGATGTGTTTCCTGCAATAGGACTATATGTATCTCCAGCGTTTGAGGTAGTTGTATACTTTATACCGTTTGGACATATTATTTAGACCTCTAACGTTCCATGTTATCATTTTGTATTTTGCGGCCATGGTCTGTGGTTTTTTAATTGTTGATTGCTGGCGGGCGTGGACCAATGGTTAAGTCTGCTATTGTGTTTACTTGTTGAGGCTCTAGGTCGAGAATTGTCTGTTTCAATAAGGACTAGTGCTTTGTTTACCCCTATAACTATGTGAACAAGCTTAATTCTCAACTCCCACTCCCCAGGACCGGTGACCAGAACTTTCCCCGTCCAAACCTTTAACATTCTTAATTTAGAGTCCTATAGGTGGGTGGCGTGTCAGAGGCCGAGAGCCCCTGCTCTGAGCTGCTCCCGGGGCCCGGCTGCATTGTGCTTAGGTCCCAATAGGATATACTTAGGGTGCTATTCTGCCGACTGGTTGAAAGGGATCTCTGCTTATTGTTCTGTGTGCGTCAACTAAGTTCGTGTTTGTACTGATAGAAAGTTTGGTCTTCACAGATGGGGGTCAGATAATTTCCTCTGCAGTTCCTGGTGTTATTTTGGGCAGACTAGTGATGGTGTCTCGCGAGGATATTGAGGAGCCCCTGTAGTCCGAGTCAAGGTCCAAGATGCTGCCTGGAGTTCGAGGTCGCGGGCTCGTTCCCCCGCTCAGCGCTGCTGCTGCATCTACAGCATTCCGCATCTCTTGAAAGGATTGGTGCCTTGGGGGGGGGGGGGGGGGGGGGGGCTGCCTCGGTGATCCGTTTGGAAGACCTACTGCGTTTCCTGCCAGGTTTGCGGGGGGTTCTAGGAGGAAGGGTCAGGTTGGTTATGCTCAGAGTTTCCAGCCATTCCCTCACTAGCGGAGACGATAGATTAAGTGTGTTTTGCCATCATATTCCACTCTGAGCTTGGCTGGGAAGAGCATTGCATATTTTATGCCGTTCTCGCGTAGTGTACACTTAGACTTGTTAAAAGAAGCCCTTTGTGCTTGCGTTTCTCTGGTGAAGTCTGGGAAGATCATGACCCGTTGGTTATTGCACATGATTTCACCAAGTTGCCGTGATTGTGAGAGTATATAGTCTCTATCTTTATAATGCAACAACTTTGCCACAATTGGTCACGGTCTAGCTCCTGGGGGTGGTATTCTGTTGGGTACCCTATGGGCTCTTTCTATCACAAAGAAAGCTGAGAGTCCCTCCGTAGCCACTGTAGTCCTGATCCAGTTTTTCAGAAAGGATTCCATATGGTCTGCTGAGGATTCTGATCTTTCTGGTACCCCGACCAGTCTAAGGTTACTCCTGCGTGCGTGATTTTCAGCATCTTCTGCTCTGGTTTCTAAGGTTTTAATTCGGGTGGTGAGTTCCGCGAGCTCTGTAGAGGTCGATTTTTGTGTTAAAGTCACTGTTGTGAGAGATTTTTCGTTCGTTCCTACTCTTTCCTTTAGTTTGCGGTGGTCATCCCGTAGTAATGTGAGGTCCGTTGCTAAACTGTCTATTTTCTGCTCCAGTGCTTCACGGGATTCTCTAATGGCTAGGAGGACCGTGTCCAGTGTTGTTTCCTGTTGCGTCAGATCATCTGGGGGGTTGATTTTGTGGGATGATTGGGGGGGGTTTTGCGATTGTAGTCTCATCTTGGTTCTGTTCTTCTCGTTTTTTGGGGTTCCCCATATTTGAAACAGTTGTTTGATTAGATGAAAGGGTGCTTCACTTGTGGTGCCAGAGGGCCTTCCGTCCCGTGTTGCTCATCCGGGGAGTCCTCTCGGTTTCTTTAGGGCTCTTCACTCTTCTCTGGGGAGTGAGAGCGGGGGGGGGGGAGCCGAGGACCCCTGTTTTCTATTTTGTTACACCATCAGTTCTTGGGTTGTTGGCGGGGCCCCGTTGTCCTAGAGATTTGGTGAGGGAGTCAGGGTCAGAGGTGCTTTCAATTGCCTGTCCCGTTCAAGGCTGGAGGGATTCAAGGGCCCTACTCCTCTCCTGGTTACGGGGATTCCTAATCTGTTTGGTTCTGTGCTGGGGAGCCTGCCCAGTCAGTGTCTCTACAGTGGTTTACATGGTTCCCTCTGTTGTTCTTTTTGTTATTGGGAGCCCCCCCGAGTTATCCTCGATTCTTCAATGCCTTCTGAGGGAGAATCCACGGTCGTTCTCTTGCCCAACGGCGCTCCCCGAGTCTGGCAGGGGGTCCGTCAGTGCAGGAAGACCTCCTCCCGCGATGGGGGCTGATCGGTTGTTGTTGTTGGGGGGGGCCCTGTGCCCCTGTTTCTCTGTTTCACCATCGTTCACCCTCGAGGTGTGAACATGGGGGGTAGGGGTGGGGGGGAAGCAGGAGCCCCCGCCCTTTATCCCTCCTCTCTCTTGATTTTAAAGTTGTAGGAGGGGGCCTCGCTGATCAAATCGGACTGGGGGGGCTTGCTGTCCAAGCTGCCCCCAATTTTCCGTTCCGCTCAGAGGAGTTAGCCCGCGGGCAGCTTGTCTCCCCGCGGCGCTCAACAGTTCGGGTGATCCTGGATTTTTTCCTACTGGGGGGCGCGCACATTCGGCAGGGGTGGGAGGGACCTCCGCGCTCCCCCCAGCGCCTCTCCCCTTACTGGGAGTCCCCCGGTCCGACTGCAGCCTCGCGAAGATCCCCAGGCGATCGGGCACAGGCTCCAGCCCACGATCGGGCGGGGGACCCAGACTCCTCCCGCCCATCTGTTCTCCCACTCACCGGCTCCTCCTGTGTTCAGCTGGGGGTTCGCTCATATCTGGGGCCTCCTCGGCCAGCGGGGGCCACCCGAACTCCGTCGCGGACGTTCCATCCTCTCGCTACCTCGCGTAGGGGAAACACCCGATCGCGGCTGTCATTTTACTTCAGGCGGCTGCAGATGAAAATTTTTGTTTTTAGCTGGTTTCTCTAATGGTTTTGTATCGGAGATGGTTCCTTTTCAGGCCAACCACTCTCCGACGAAGATGTTACCGATTGGTGTCGGTTTTGGGCGCCGTTCAGGGATGTAAAGCTGGCCGGGCCCCGTGTGCCGTCTCGGAGCTCGGCTCTAAGCTTGCAGCTCCATCGGCTGCAGGCCACGCCCCCTTAAACACGCAGTCTTATTACCATAATAGGAACCGCACAACATGGAGCCCAACATTGGTCAGGTACAAATTTAATGGATCTTCTGAGTAATTCTCTCTTGCACGCCAACGGTACCCTCATAACCGTTTATACAGAGACATTTGTGATATAGGGAAAAATCCTCTAAAGCTAAATAAGTAGTTTCTATCTTAGTTGGTGGGTTATTCGAGCTTGAACCTTAAAAGTATACCCAACATCTGGTGTTTCCATCTCTGAATTCTACCCTTTAAATATGGCACAACCACAACCAGTGGTAATTCCAATAAACTGTAGACCACCTATCACTCAAAATGTACTTTCTATTGGGCTTGCTAATAAGGGGTGGAGTGGTTAAGTTTGTGGTAGAGGCACACAATATGCACAAAACAGAACTTTTCTACTCACGGGCCACTTTTCCTCAAGTCCATGCAAATACACTTTACATACATACACTGTAGCTAACACATCTGCGCAGTACAGAGTTTATCAATGTCTAGAAATACCATAAAAAATATCAAGAATACCATAACTGGTTTCAAGGCACTCTTCCACATGTTATTCAAAATGTTAGATTAGGACCTCTCAGTAACAATAGGGCCTCATGGGCAGTTCCAGCCACCTACACACCATTTCCAAACATACAAAATTTACACGCAGTGGATCTGCGCCTATTATAAAATAATTTAGGTTGGATATATAGACGCTTAATACAATTGGCAATGTGGATTTTGAACAGCTTCCCAGCAAGGGCTGATCTAGCTGCTCAACCACTGGCTACATCTGGGATAAACCCAGTAATTATTAATACAATTATGGGTAAGGCTCCCATCAAATGTGACGAAATTCCATTTTGGATTGCACAAAAAGCAAATCTGCTGGAAGCACTGTTTCCCCATACGGGGACCCCAAGGCAAACACAGAATTCTCACAATATGCTTGCCATTTGGGATGTTTCCCTCCATAGATGATTGTGCCACTTGGGATATAGTATTTGCAGCAATTTATACTACAACACATGGTACACCGACAATGGCAAATTTACCAGATGTGTTGAAACAAATTCAAAATAAACACGGGGATGCCCCGGCCCTGGATTTGGGGACAAAATTGATGGGCAATGTTGCCCCCCATCTCCTCAATTAGTTTAGGACATATTAAAGGGAAGGCAACAGCATTGGCAATACACCAGCAGCTCAGAGACTTTCCTCAAATAGACCAGGAACAGGAGCTACCTATGATTATCGCCAAGACTTATACTAGTATAGGTCAGGATAGTCAGGGGAGGGGAGGTGGGGTCAGACCAAATAACACATGGCTTAAAGGTAATTCCGAGAAGAATAATACCAAGCAAGCACTGGAGGGCTCTAACAAAAACACTGGGAGAAACAAAAATGCAACAAGGATAAAGTAAAACATCAAAGAGAATCTCTGCATTTGGAGACCTCGGAAGACCACAATTTTAGAAATCGTGATAATTTAAAACAACATGACAGGTATCAGTATAATGATATACTCCCTTTTCAGGACTCAACAGACAAATGGACTGAAAGGTGTGCGGTCAGAACACAGAAATGAGTAAGTGAAACCAAAAAAGGACTCAACGCTCATGTCATGTCATGATAAAAAAGGAAGAGAAACTTCCACAACACAAACCTCAATTTAAAAAAAAAAGAAGGTTGCAGCACTTTTGGCCAAGTATGCCACACATATTGAGAACACTACTGAAGAACAGTACGTGGGCAGTGACTTTTCTAGACAGCGCGGGAGAGGTCACGATAGTTCGCCAGAATCTTCAAGAGCTTCTGGAGGTGACAGCAACTAACGACTACCTTGAAGTCGAAACCCCAGACAGGTGCATCGGCCCACCCGGCACAATCTACAAATTAAAAATTCAAATTTAGGGGGAAATGAAGAACAAAATTAAAGTAATTTTCTGGACAGATTAATTCTATGCTATGACATTCTTCTGTTAGAAAAATATTGGTTGCCAGCGTTTGTCTAAATGCTCCCACAAGGGGAAGATGTCAATATATCTTCTTTCTCAGTCCTAGTTCAAGCACCAATAAAGGAAGCCTATGGTACAGATGGGGCTCTGGCACGGGCTCCAGTGCCGTACCGCAACCACATGGGTTGGGATAGGGATTCTCCTTATTACATCATACTTATAAGGTCCAATCCATAAATACAACCTCAAAATCTCATAAAACATGATGCTAAAGCCTTAGTGAGGCAGATTCTTTCACAACTCTAGTACCAGGGAGTAAATGAATCCTGTGTATCAGCTAGGAATAACCCTTTGTGTCTCGTAGCTAAGCCAGACTATTCTTATAGAATAGTCTTACATTCAGACATTTAAACAGCCACAAACGTGCATTTGCAATTCAAAATTAACATAGCACAGCTCTCATAAACAACATTGTTCGCAAAACATACAAAACAACCCGGGATATGTACAACCGGTTTTCCTGCCAAAATCTAGCACCTCAAAGAAGGGATTTAAGCACATTGTCCGCGTTAGGCTCTCACCATTGTTTTTGCCGACTTCCCTAAGGGTATAAGCACAGTCCAGGATTGTTTCCAGTCCGTGAGGCATCAATATTACATGATATTGATTCCAAGTCTTTCTCCTATCTAGATGCCATTTATCGGATTGACGATGACTTCAACACGCATCTGGCTAGGGTAGATCACATCGTACTGGGATTTGCAGACTGTGGCTACAAACTGAACTTTAAGAAAACTAAAATTGCTTTCCTCAGTGTCCTATTTTTAGGATATGAGCTATCAAATGAGGAGAAAAGTCTGGCACCATATTACTTAGAGAAGTGTGCACAACTACAACCAGCAAACATTAAAAAACTGCAATCCCTGTCAGGATTCTTTAATCCGGGCAGAACATACATTCCAGATTATACTCAGCGCATAAAACCTCTGTGATTTAATACGTCCTGATTTCAGAAGCACACACTGGACACCACAACATATATAACTTCTGAGATCACTAAAGACATGCTTGAAGCTAAACACTTACACACATGTGAAAATAAAACCATTTTGGTAGTCCAGGTCATTTCAGGTACCATAGAAGTCACATGTGCCACTTTCAATGAAGATGACAGTACCCATAGTGTACAAATCACATTTATACTCCAATGCTGAAATGCATTTTGCACCAACAGAAAAAATACTGACTGTAGTTCAGATGGCAGTCATCAAAGAGAGGCCATTAGCCCAGGGTAAGCGCATTATTGTCATTACCCCAATCCCAGCCCTCAAGGCTGTTACCAAAGATAGCGTTACAAACGCTAAAGCATTACATCCACGCTGGATACAGAGGGCTATCTGCTTGTCTGCGACTAATGTTGATAATGTTTTTGATCCAAAATTTCGGACCCAAGAATTTCTTCAAACTGAACTTGAATACCCCATGCCCACTAATGTCATGCCTCTTGACCATTACAGAATCATCATTTAAACTGTTGGTTCAGCTAAACCAGCTGAAGGTACCAAACACCAACACTCCATGGCTTGCACAGTCGTTTGTGGAGTTGTGAGAGATGGCAACTTACACCCTCTACAAACCTATACCCAGTCCCTAGGGTACTGCACAGCACAACTTGCGGAGCTCAAAGCATTGCTTTTGGCACTGGAAGATATGGATCCTGAACTTACTACACTTATTGTGTATGATTTGTATTATTGTGTTCAGTCCTTTAATTAAAACAACTGCTGGTGCCTTAATGGGTTCAGAAATTTCAAAGGAAACACCCTAAAACACAAATTTCTGTGTGCCAAAGTGGCACGTCTCAAAGACAAAATGCCACAGGCTCATGTAATACATACATTGAGCCACGAACGTGTTGGAATGCACATTGTAGAAAACTCATTGGCTGATGAAGCTGCCAAAACTGCAATTGCTATGGCTTCTGTTGCTGCGATAATCCGTTCTCATACAAGGGGGAATGATGACAACTTAGATGATGTGAATGCATCGGCTGATGGCAAGCCTTTCCCAAAAGCATACCCTACCAAATATTCCTACCACTTAAGTGTGCAAAACACTGCCTTTTTAACAATAGCAGGGGTGGATGATAGTGTGATACCCAGCCAGGATCATAGGCTAGAACTGATCAATGCAGCTCATAATGGTGTTTGCTTCAGCCCACGCTGGTGTGGGACTACATCTCTCTTTTACAGAAACACCATTGGTGGCACATTATATACAAACAGGCCAAGCAGTATGTACTTAGCTGTGACTTCTGTCAACAAATTAAAGGCTCCACAATTAAACCCTCACCCCAGACACCCCTCCTAATACCAAATAACCCTATGTAGAGTGTGTACCTGGACCACTGCAGTCCCTTTCATTCAGTCGTGCATATATAAATACATTTCACTTGCAGTAGCTTTTTGCTCCAGCTACCTATGGGTGCGGCCACAACAATCGGCTGAGTCTCAAGTGTTATTAAAGACTTGCAAGTCTTTATCGGAACATATGCAGTAGCAGCAATACATTTGGACCAGGGCCCTGCTGTTGCCGCTAGGGCATAAAGGGACACCATAGAAACAATGGGTGTTACGGTGCATTATTCTAGTCTCTACCATACAGAGGGAAACTTGGTAGTAGACAGGAAAAACCGGGACTTAAAGCAATCCTTAACAACTAGAGTAGTTGGATCCATCACTGTCATGGAGTCCAGAGAGCATTAAATAATCTGCGTAGAGGATCGTTGGAAGGCCATACCCCATATGAAGTAATGTGTCTTACAGAAATTACAACAGTTCCATGATGAACACTCATCAGCACATGCTGCCACCTTGGGAATGAGGGAATCACTAACAACCACCGGTTTTGTTCCATCCAAAAATTGGGCACCTGGTTTGAGATAGTATACCTGTGAAGAAGGTATTTGGCCCATCTTACCAGGTACTGGTGCTGGTTCGTGTAACACAAGGTAGAAGAACTGCTATTCTATCTCCACTGCCTGTCTCCAAAGACAACCGCTTTGCCTCTATTGACAACTGATCATGTGGCTGATCCTACAGAGTAGACCACGAGGATTCCTGGGTAGTTTCATTGCCCCTCTCACTACATAAAAGAGATACCTCTTCAAGCATAAAAACAATGCTGAAATTATTTCACGGAGGTTGAGGAGAGTGCTGATTCCAGCTACTGCTACTGTGACCAGAAATGTCCAAAATGTTAATCTGCAATTTACAACCGCAACACAAACAGATGGAATAATCTATGACGAACCCCCTTTGGATACATCTACCAGTTCTCTTTCATCTGCACCAGCTCCAGTTTTTGCACAGACTGCTTCTGGTTATTTGTAGACATTGATGATTTTTCTTCAACTTCATCACCAGCACATGGTATACATAAGCCTTTTAACTGGCTTAAAAGAAACTATTTGTCAGAGTCACCAGATCCTCGGGGTCTGTGCACGTTCCCAACACGTCCACCACTGAACAGCTCCAAGACTCTGATAGATAAATCGCAGAGACTGAGAGAGTTCAAGAGGGGAAGAGGAGATTAGGAAGGGAACAGCTGGGAAGGAGACCTGTAGTAAGAAAAAGGTTAGAACACACAATATGAAAATTATATCTCCTGAAATCAATACTAGATTATGATTCTAAGCCTAGTCACTCTGAAAACATGAACAATCTAAGAGTTAAGATTAAAATGATTAAGTTTCAAGATGGCCGGATACCTGTAGGGGAATCAAGATGAATTAAATGAAAACTTTCTTATTCAAGTACTTTTTGACAAAATTTTAAACCAGTCATATAAAATCTGTTTTGAGAATGTATACTAGGACCATACAATATTGCATCTAGAAACTCTGGCCTTCTGTGTACTCTTAAAATGTTTCAACACAAACAGCGCATATTGCAGATATATATATATATATATATAGTAAACACCATAAAAGGATTGTGCACCATGAATAACACAATATGGATTCAGGAAACAAATCACATAACTTGTCAACTCGAATATTACATAATAAATATCTTAGAATAGTAGCATACAATAAACAACATGAATTAAACTCGAGGAGAGAATCGTGCGTCTTGCCAATTCGAGTGTTACCATGTAAAATACCAAGAAATGGTAGCACGCAATGAATATCGAAGTCAAATCATCATTAATCAAATCGAGCGTCTTGCCGATTCGTAAAACCCGATGTAAATGTCAAGGAATAACAGCTCACAATAAATAACAAGATCAAAGTACAATGAAACGAATCGCGCTTCTTTTGCCGATTCTTAAGCCACCATGTAAAATGTCAAGAAATGGTAGCGCACAATAAACAACAAAGTTAAATGCTCATGAAACAAGTTGTGCGTCTTGCCAATTCGTAAAACATCATGTAAATGTCAAGAAATAGCAGCGCGCAATGGACAACACCATAAAACGAATCGCGCGTCTTGCTGATTCTTAAGCCACCATGTAAATGTCAAGAAATGGTAGCGCGCAATGAATAACAAAGTCAAACCTTTATGAAATAAATTGCGCGTCTTGCCTATTTGTAAACTACCATATAAATGTCAAGAAATGGTAGCGCGCAAGTAATCTGTTACTCATTTAAGAATTTAAACCAAGAATATGAAAATTCTAAATAACGGTGTCGGGACAGTCCATCCACCGTCTTACCGCCTGGAACAATGATCACCAATGAAGGATTAGGGCAGAAGACTGGAAGATCAAAATAGGCCGCCAAAACAGGAGCTCAGGAAGAAACTGCTGCTCAGCACTGGGACCTCTGAATAGTGAGCACTGGGAGTTGGGCTGGCTCTCTTTTATAGAGTCTTGGCCCAGCCCAGAACCACGCCCAGGCATGTTGCAGGGAAAGTCTCTGGAAGGCCCTGGAAAGGGGCCACACCCTAACACACTCTGAAAACCTGCAGCAATACATTGCAAAGGAACAGTATTTGTAAGCATATTAAAAATAAGTTTTCAGGATTGAACTCTACAATGCAAAAGGTTAAACCGCAACATATCAGCACAATGCATAAATTACTTTGTTTTGAGAGTGTTGGGTTTTTGCATTTTTGTCACCAATAGAGCGCGTACTGCTCTGGTGTTGACACTATTTGATTTGTCCAGAGTACTATCTGTGGATTATATTGGCAGTGCTTGGTTTCCTTATATGGACTGGATTTGTTATCGTCTCCTTTCTCCTTTTAAATTGTCTTCCTGAAAACTCTGCAGTCAAAATGATGGATGAGGTTTTAAAGCCTTATTTGTCTTCCTACAAAGTGCGAGGAGACTTGTACCTTGTGAACCTTTCTGCTGTTTCAGTTCCTTATGGGATTGTCTGGGATAAAGTACCTTTTGATATATTCAACCCGACTGGAATGATAGAATTTCAATAGGTTTTTAAAATTTCAATGAATCACTTTATTATACCTGGGGAAGTTTTTGATAAGTGGGGTGTTAATCCAGTTGATTCTATGCGCTCTGACCTTGAATACTATATTGTCTTTGAAAGCGAAGATTTATACATGAATACTGCAAATTATGGGGAAATATTCTGTAATCATTATTAGGGACATCACCATTTAAATCGAGATGGTACTCCCAAAATAGTTTATTAATTTCACATAATAGGAACACTTTCGACTTCATCAGTGGGGAGTTCTAAAACATGTGTAAGGGCATGATGTCACAAATACTGAATCATATTATTTCATATTACCTACAGGGGTGTTAAATTTCACAAAATATCTACTTAACCATGGGACAGACAGCATCATAAATCTACTAGTCCTGTAAAAAAATCCACTTGTCCCAGTTAGAGTGGCGACAAATTAGGTCAGCAATTTCTTTACATAAGAGCTCTGATAATATTCTCTCTGCCAAGGCTCATACTTTAGTAAGATTTGAATACTAGCAATTTACTTCTTTTTTAGGGGTTTTCACCACCTCTTCTCTGAACTTTTCCCATACAGAGAAAGGATAGAAATGTAATCCTGACAATGGCAGAAGTAAAGCTTCTTCCAGGGTTGGGAAAAAAAGTGGTTGGTGGAAAGCGAATTTGTAAATGCTCAACATACATTTGCATGAGCAAATCTAAGCATGCAGATTTGCTCGTGCTAAAATGCAGTTCACAAATATTTTCTAGGAATACGATTTCCTGGCCTTATTCAGTAAATTCTTGTAAATTCATGAAAACCATAACTCTGCACTAAAGCAAGGACATATACCATGGGTACTTTTGTGACTTTCTTTAAGAATTGAGCAATTAATTAGGGTTGCTGTTAACCAAAACCTCTTGTTTTTATTAAAATTCTATCTCGCTATCTGCTGGTTTCACTGTAGCAGCATTCTGCTTTTTCACAAGTAGAATATCTGCACACAAAGTAGTTTTTGTTCAGTGCCAAAGACTACAGAGCATTTTGTGCTTTTTGAAACTAAAAATATTTTTTCTTTTTTGCCAATGTCTGTTGTAATGGCGCAGGCCTGACCGCTCCGACAGCAATAAAGGTGTACAAACGTCATGTTAAAACAAGTTGCACATCGACAGAACCAAAAGGCTGACCACCATGTTGGTCCTTTTGGCCTTGCCAATGCTTGTTTATTTTCAGGTTTACCATAATCTTGTTTAAAATCATTGCACTGATTTTCCAATATGAATATTTTACCACGAATCAACACATTTTACAAAATGACGCCTCAACGAAACAGCACCTAAAATTTCACAGTAGTTTAGCAAAACACTTTTTTCCCCCAGTTGCATTTTTTATGAACAGTTGAAAGCAAAGAATCAAACTTGCTTTCAAGCTTCGCCTAACATATGCATGCAATCAGAGAGCATTTTGGGAGCATTATACGTACCTTCATATTGTTAAACTTTGCAAACGGCTGTACACATTTTTATAATGGAACCAGTTTCAGTAGTGCAGTCCAAGTTTACAATATTACCTTAGCGCACTCACCTTAATACTATATACTCTACACTCTGCATTAATGAACCATAAATACAAGCTTGAACAGCATTAACATTTTGTCACAAATAGTACCTTAACTGCAGACAACGCCCTTTCCTTATCTATAATGCAGTACTGTAAACTGGAAGCCAAAGGGTGTGTGCTGAAGGGGGTTGGGCCTACTTGTCCTAAGGACAAAATAAACATGAAAACTTGTTCTTCTTGACCCTAAACAATCTGTCCTGGGTGTCAGGCTATATGAATTCCAAACCCCTGAACCTATACCAAAAGCAAGGAAAATATTGCTAAACGATACTAAATTACTTTATTCTGATTTGTTTGGTTCCCAGTTAGCCATCCAAGGTCATGAATATTGGAAAATGACAATTGACTTGAAAACCGCCTGAGGAACAAAAGATTGTCAGATACAAGGAATGGAAGCTTTATTTAGAGCAGGTCTAATTCCTTTACAAATGATGTTCTTGAATGACACTGTCCAACAAATAACTTACCTTGGGTTAGCAAAAGAAAGAAATGTGCCCAGTATTCCCTCCATAGCTAAATCTGAGAACTGGCAGAAACTTGTAAATGTTTCAGAAGAACAGCTCAATTGTATGGTTCAGAAAGGTACCTTTAAATTATCACTTTCAGGTCTCAATGGGTGGTTATTGTGGCCAGTAGACACAAATTGTTGTTAGGCGCATTTTATAAACTCCATGCGGGGACCCTTGCTACATCATCACTCAGCATTAAGGTATCGTCACCACATACAGCGTGGGTAAATATCAAAAACGGATGCAAACATCCATGTGAACTACTGTAAAAGAACACCTCTTTCCTTTCTGAAGATTTCGACTTACAAGATTTCTTGCAAGGTCCTAGAAAACTACGCTTTAAAGATTTCCATATGCAAAATATAGCAAACTATGGAAACGTTCGCAAATGGAAGCTGCTGCTCATTTAAGACAAATAGATAAGGAAACTTTAGGGAAAGCTTTAGCTGTTGTTCATCATGGTTTAAACACATTGTCCACCTGTACATACACATTAAACAACATTAAGGGCATCATTACGAGTTTGGCAGAAGGGATTACTCCGCCACAAACGTATGTAATGGAACTTGTAATTCGGCAGGTGGGATATCCGTCATGTTTGTGACGGAGTAATCCCCTTCGCCAAACCTGTAATGAGGCCCTATGTCTTCTGCTGACATTATTCAAAACGATGTCATTTTTACAACATGGGCAAAGTCAGCTTAGGTCCATTATGCAGTTGAGTTGGAATTTACAAGTTGACAGCAGGCTGTGTGTCCTAGAAGCATGTTAGCTTTAAAGAGTCATTTGCCACATTCAACCTTACATGGAAACAACAGATATTGGCACAGAAGGAAGCAAACTACATCATGCTTAATAAAGAAAAGCTAGAAAAGTTGCCTTTTACAGTAGCTGAGACACTATCATCAGTGTGGTTAATAAATGGGGTGATACCCCTGCTGATATCAACATTCCAATTCGCCTTGGGTTTGAAACACTTTCCTATTGGCAGGTTGAACAGTTAGAAGATGGTTATATCCATGCTGTGCGGGAGCTGCCCTTTGATTTTAGATGCATGACTGGTGAAAAGGAGGGTTTTTATAGCGGAAGTGAATGTGATACTTCTGTAAGCGATTCAGTGATTTGCAAATAGGTGCTACTGTACGGCGCTTGCAATGCGACTGTAACTAACTTAGCTTGTTATGTCGAGGCTAGTCCCATCTCTGTGATCGGCAGTTATTTCAGTTACCCTTGAATGGGAGTTACTTGATGCCAAATGATCAAGGCTGCTGTAGGATGAGAGCAGGTGCCACATATGTGATTTCTATTTGTCTATTCTAATAGTAACCTGCTGTGGAAATGTACTTTTTCCTCCCACGCAAGAGATAAAAGTAGCAAATTTGTGGTCTTACATTGTTACTTATGTCAATTTTGACAAGCTGAGCAGACTAAAAGCCCCATTGTTTCAAAAAGACGTGGCACTCACACCTGCCAGTGAGACATATCACCTGCACGTGCCAAGGTCATCCGCGGAGATAGACTCCCTTTTAAATATGAACTTTCTGGGCCACTTTGGTGAATTGGTGAGTCAAATTTTTAATGCATGTAACACCACAGCAGGAATTGGACACTCTGAGGCTGTTGGATCTGGACTGGTAAGTACATTCCAGACTGCCAAAGTGAGGTCTATCCTGGATTCCATCTCTACTACCATGTTTGATGACCTCATGCGGGATTCCG